>NC_053391.1:371939828-372546940 GCF_905171765.1 Bufo bufo | reverse complement strand
GCTAGACCACTAGGAAAGCAGACATTCTTCCCCTTCACTATGCTAGACAATTAGCTCTTTAACTACCCTAAATAACAAGGGATGCTCATATATATTTCAGTGGGATCTAATGATGATGTGTGTGTGTGTGTATGTATGTACAGTTGCAAGAAAAAGTATGTGAACCCTTTGCAATGATATGGATTTCTGCACAAATTGGTCATAAAATGAGATCTGATCTTCATCTAAGTCACAACAAAAAAACAATCACAGTCTGCTTAAACTAATAACACACAAAGAATTAAATGTTACCATGTTTTTATTGAACACACCATGTAAACATTCACAGTGCAGGTGGAAAAAGTACGTGAACCCTTGGATTTAATAACTGGTTGAACCTCATTTGGCAGCAATAACTTCAACCAAACGTTTCCTGTAGTTGCAGATCAGACGTGCACAACAGTCAGGAGTAATTCTTGACCATTCCTCTTTACAGAACTGTTTCAGTTCAGCAATATTCTTGGGATGGCTGGTGTGAATCGCTTTCTTGAGGTCATGCCACAGGATCTCAATCGGGTTGAGGTCAGGACTCTGACTGGGCCACTCCAGAAGGCGTATTTTCTTCTGTTTAAGCCATTCTGTTGTTGATTTACTTCTATGCTTTAGGTCCTTGTCCTGTTGCAATACCCATCTTCTGTTGCGCTTCAGCTGGTGGACAGATTTCCTTAAGTTCTCCTGCAAAATGTCTTGATAAACTTGGGAATTCATTTTTCCTTCGATGATAGCAATCCGTCCAGGCCCAAACGCAGCAAAGCAGCCCCAAACCATGATGCCCCCACCACCATACTTCACAGTTGGGATGAGGTTTTGATGTTGGTGTGCTGTGTCTCTTTTTCTCCACACATAGTGTTGTGTGTTTCTTCCAAACAACTCAACTTTGGTTTCATCTGTCCACAGAATATTTTGCCAGTACTGCTGTGGAACATCCAGGTGCTCTTGTGCAAACTGTAAACGTGCAGCAATGTTTTTTTTGGACAGCAGTGGCTTCCTCTGTGGTATCCTCCCATGAAATCCATTCTGGTTTAGTGTTTTACGTATCGTAGATTCGCTAACAGGGATGTTAGCATATGCCAGAGACTTTTGTAAGTCTTTAGCTGACACTCTAGGATTCTTCTTCACCTCATTGAGCAGTCTGCACTGTGCTCTTGCAGTCATCTTTACAGGACGGCCACTCCTATGGAGAGTAGCAGCAGTGATGAACTTTCTCCATTTATAGACAATTTGTCTTACCGTGGACTGATGACAGCAAGACTTTTGAGATACTTTTATAACCCTTTCCAGCTTTATGCAAGTCAACAATTCTTAATCATAAGTCTTCTGAGAGCTCTTTTGTGCAAGGCATCATTCACATCAGGCAATGCTTCTTGTGAAAAGCAAACCCAGAGCTGTTGTGTTTTTTTTTTTTTTTTTTTTTTTTATAGAGCAGGGCATCTGTAACCAACACCTCCAATCTCATCTCATTGATTGGACTCCAGTTGGCTGACACCTCACTCCAATTAGTCTAGGGGTTCACATACTTTGTCCACCTGCACTGTGAATGTTTACATGGTGTGTTCAATAAAAACATGGTAACATTTAATTCTTTGTGTGTTGTTAGTTTAAGCAGACTGTGATTGTCTATTGTTGTGACTTAGATGAAGATCAGATCACATTTTATGACCAATTTGTGCAGAAATCCATATCATTCCAAAGGGTTCACATACTTTTTCTTGCAACTGTGTGTGTGTGTGTGTGTGTATATATCCCCACTGTAGTGCCAGCATATAATGCTCTCCCCCTTAGTGCCAGCATATAATGCTCTCCCCCTTAGTGCCAGTACATAATGCTTCTTTGTGCCCCCCCTTAGTGCCAATACACAAAGCTCCTTTGTTTCCCCCATAGTGCCAGTACATAATGCTCCCTCCCCCATTAGTGCCAGTATATAATGCCCCCATTAGTGCCAGTACATCATAATGCTCCTCCCCTTAGTGCCAGTATATAATGGCCCCCATTAGTGCCAGTATATAATGGCCCCCATTAGTGCCAGTATATAATGGCCCCCATTAGTGCCAGTATATAATGGCCCCCATTAGTGCCAGTATATAATGCCCCCATTAGTGCCAGTACATCATAATGCTCCTCCCCTTAGTGCCAGTATATAATGCCCCCCATTAGTGCCAGTACATCATAATGCTCCTCCCCTTAGTGCCAGTATAATATGCTCTCCTTACCCCCCTTAGCACCAGAGGGCGCCTACTCTTCATCCTGGGCCTGGGCAGCAGTTCTTCAGTTTAGCGAGTATTGATTTTTTTATTAATGCTATTTTGAACAACAGTGGTGCATTTTTACTTTGAATAGACGGTATATACGTCAGTATTGATTTTTTTTTTTGGTCATTCTGTACTACAGTGGTGCACTTTTACTCTGAATAGACAGTACATACGTCTGGTTTTGTAATGTATTACCCTATGGTTGGTGCACCACACTTTATGCATACGATATTGCTATGGGCTAGGAACTTGTAGGCTGTCATATAACTATGTCCCTCATGTGTTTTTCAACTATTTTATGTGGATTCCTCTGTTTTCTTATACATGTCATTTTTTAAGATGTAAATCAACATCTTGTATAGGTTTTTGCATATGGTTTTGTGTGTCTTATTATTAGGTCTGGCTCTGGATAGTGATCGGTTATAATTTTTTTTTTTTTTTTTTTATATATATATATATAGGACCGCCAGTAGAGCTGGCATTAAAGGGACTGTCCCATCTGGGACATTTATATGCCATAAATGTCCCAGTTGGGAATATTCCTTTAATGCCCCTTGCAGACGAGCGTTTCTCCTGCAGCGAGTCCGCATCGCAGCACCCGGCCTGAACCCCCATCGCTGCTGGGGGTCACATAGCATTATATTGATTTATGATGCTATGTAACCCTTACAGTTCTGGAATGTAGTGGATAACACTGGCATAATGCTGCCAGTGTTAACCAATACATTCCAGAACTTTAAGGGTTACATTGCATCATAAATCAATATAATGCTATGTGAATCCCGTCAGTGCTGGGAGGTCAGGCCAGGAGTTGCGATGTGGACTCACTGCGGGAGGAACGCAGCGAGGCCTAACTCCTTAAACTAGAAATGTCTGTAATAGCATGTTTTATTGTTCTGTCAGATGTTCCAGAAATTCTATGGGCTGCCCTGATTTATCTGCAATATTTATCAGGCATTTTATAGTGTCTACCGTACATTATAGATACTATTGTAACCCAGTGCTCACAAGTATAATTGTAGATACTCTTTCAGCCATAAATAGAAAATGACCAAAGGCCAATGTATTATATTTACCTGAGTTTCTTATACAAATAGAAACACAACCAGCATATTTTGGCATTTTCAGTCTATAATTTTCTTGTGGTGACTCTGGTTACTCTAAGAACAGGTTACCACAATCCACCCACCCACATTCTTCCTGAGCAAGTGTTTAAAAACTGGAAAAATACTGAAAGAAAATCTCCAAAATGTTTTTCGCTCAATTATGTATTTGATCATGGAGGATATGCACAAGAAAATGTTGGTTTATGAATTAACAGCTCAGGGCAGGGACTCTAGTGAGTACATTTCAATGGGTTTCAAGCATTTTAGATTGCTGTTTACAAAGCACAGAGTTAATGCATATGCAAATTTGAATTGTAGAATTGCTATCATGTTTTAGAACGTGGGATTTTACACTAAAACTCACAGATATACACGCACTTGCACACCTTGGCATGCTTTCAGTGAGGTTATAATGGTTGTCTGAGGAATGTTCTGCCACGCGAAATGCACTTGGGCAAGCAGAACATCAAGATCCACTACTGGCAGTTCTCTTTGCACTTGTCAACCAATGATGTCCCAGATGTGCTCAATGGGCGACAAGTCCAGATACGCTGCAGGCTCCTCACAGTAGCACAAGCAACAAGAGACCTGGCATTTTCCTTTAGAAAAATGGCTCCTGGGACACTTTGATAAAAAGGCCCATACCACTGGTTTCACAGCAAAATCAATGTAATGCTGAGCTGTTAGTGTACCTAAAGTGAGGACTAGAGGGGTCTGGCTACCATACCTTATGCCACCTCACACCATAATCCTGGAAGTAGGACTGTTGTGATGTTACCTTGTGGAGGCCACTTCATGGCGTTAGCCAGAATTTGGTCTGGAGACCATATGGGTATCATTGCATCCAAGACAAAAAGCATGACTCATCGCTGAGGAGGATAGACCTCCATTCCAGCCTCCATTGTCATCTTGCTTAGCACCATGATGGCCTTTGAGAGCGTTGGCACAAGGTCAATGGAACACCTATAGCAGGACATCTGCCTCGTAGCCCAATGTTCTGAAAATGCCTTCTGATGGTGTGTGTGGACACTGTTTGCCACCTTAGGCTTGGAATGTGATGTCCAATTTCACTTGCAGTGGAGAATGGATCACTATTTGTTGCTTTTCTAATCGGACATTCACCTCTGTGCACCTATTTCTGTAATTCCAGTTTGTTGTTATTCTCCCAACCAGCAAGACACACAATGTTGAGCAGTGCTAGCATCTCGGCCTAGATGCGTAGCGATGTGCTGTAGTGTTAAATCAAGGTCTCTCAGTTCAAGGATTCTGTCCCTCTCAGTTCGCAACAAGTGGTGATAACTGGCACATCGGCAAACAGGAGGCATCGCACAATCATCTCAAACGACTTGATCAGATTTTTTAGGTTTCATGTAGCTAAAATACTCTTTCAATTTGGCTTAGCCACATGCCACAAATAGGAGCTTGGTGTTCGATATTTGATCACCTTCAGATCTTAGCGACACATGCTACTTCCTTGAATTGCATAATGTTATGGATTGACCTTCTTGGTATTGCAATTCAGTTTGAATAATATAAATGACATATGGTGATCATTTCCATAATTTTAATGACTTTGACATGCCAGAATTCTAGTAAGTCCAAATTATAGTGATCAGACATGTAAAGTGGGATCTTGAATCATCGTCTTGTAAATTATTGGCCTTTTTAAATGCCTGAAATCATTTACTCAGAGGCCATTTTAAATACACCTTAAGCCTTAGGCCTCATGCACACGACCGTTCCGTTTTTTTGCAGTCTGCAAATTGCGGATCTGCAAAACATGGAAACCGCCCGTGTGCCTTCCGCAATTTGCGGAATGGAACAGGCGACCCATTGTAGACATGCCTATTCTTGTCCGCAAAACGGACAAGAATAGGACATGTTATATTTTTGTGCATGAGGCCTTATTCACACGTCGGTGATTTCCATCAGTTATTAATTAAGGGTTGGAGCCTCCACAGACATGAGGTATAAGGGAAAGATCTGCACCTGTTCTGTGTTTAGAGCTGCACCTGGTTTTGGCTCAAAATCACTGATCGAACACTGACTGAATAAGGCATTACTAGTACTATTCCATCTTTATGATATGGATTCAAGTACACTGTGCTGTGACGATACAAGAATGAACATGATCAGCATCGCTGCTGTTGTAGGCTGTGGGAATTACATGATGCTCAAATGTTATTCATAAATGATAAGAAAACATTTCACACACCATTACACCACCACCAGGCAGAGCCATTGACATAAAGTAGGATGAATCAAAGGATTCATTTGGATTGCAGCAAATTGCATCCCAACTACCTGCTGTCTAGAGAAACAAGGATCATGCATGTTGTTTTTTAACACTGCAATCATATATACCTGCTGAAGAAGGCGAAAAGCGTAGCCAGACATGCTCATCTGAGCATCTTTCCTTTTTAGGGAGGCGGTGCAGATAGCTATTTGTTTCTGCTTTATGTGAATAACAAACTTTACTTTCAGAGTCTCTATTGTAAAGTGAAAATACTGTAATATTGTAAAATCGGAACATTTCCTAAAAGTACTGCAAAATTGATTCCCAAGTTCCTTATACTAAAAAACAGTGAAGATATAGTACATGACCACAAAACTAATAAAAAATATCAAGTTATAGAGATGAGCAAATTGATTCTAAATGAATCAAGTTTCACCCAAATGTTGTAAAAATTCAAGTTACAGCTGAATCTTAGAGACTACAGAGAAAAATATTCTAGAAGACTTCAGAACAAATTTACATGTGGACAGCACTCCCAGAGATACAACATGGGTAGGTGCACGCCTCAGAGGGTTTGGTCCAACTCACCCCCAATGTAGAGTCCAGCAAAGCAAAAAGGGAGCATATGCTTAAAAAAGGATTGCATATAGATTAAAAAATTTAAATCAAGGATTTGCCTAGTTTTTACTCTCTTTGTACTTTGCAGTAGACCTCTGTCATACACATATTTTCTGGCCAATTTGACCACTTTCGATTCAGGTACAATCAATTCGGACCCGGACTGAATCAGTCGACTAATTCAGTCGAATTGAACCTTAATCGAATTTTGAGTGATTCGCTCATCTCTAATCAAGTACATATCAAGTCAATATGAAGATATTGTGTATGCATTATTAAAGGGCTTGCCCAGCCCCTCGACATGTTTGATCAAAAACTCAGGATGTTATAAAAATAACACCAACCACAAAAACAACTGAAAGTGCCTATAATTGTAATTACATTACACATTGAGTATTAGGCCAAACTGCATGGGTAGTGATAAGTTAATGGCCACATACAACTATGCAATATCCCCTATAAAGCGGTGTAAAAAATGACCCAAAAGTACTGGTAAAAAAAAATGAAAAATCTGTTTTTCATATGCAACATTAGTATACTGTGATTATAAACATCACACACTGCAAAACCTGACCCGGACCCACCATTGAAGAAGTGGTAATATACTCAAATCATGCACTCCTGTAACACTGGCAGTACAAAATGTATACAGATAATATCAGTCAGATATGCATGGATAATATATGACCGAGAATAATATATGGAATAGCCAGCTCATCCTTTTGCACTTCACACTCCGGATCCCGTTGCGTGTTCAAGCGCTCAAAACTGAAAAAAGAAGGTATTGAATCCAGCGTGCAATCCAATTTTCAGAATTTGTTTCCACATATTAAAATCCAGGTACAACCACACTCTTGTTAGTACTCGAGAGCCAACATGTTTCAACCGCACTGTGTAATCTTACTCATAGCATGAGTAAGACCGCACAGTGCGGTTAAAACGTGTCGGCTCTGGGGTACTAACAGGATTTTATTGCACACTGGATTCAAAACCTTATTTCTTCATAACCTATCACAAGTTACGTGGCCATAATTACAGAAAAGCTTTGTTTTGATTGAAGAAGGTTTGGACGCTGAAACGTGTATGGTTGAATGACGGACCCAACCTTTGCTGTAATGATTGTTTCTAACTTGCATTTGAAATAAAGATTTCTCTATTTTTACCAGTACTATTGGGCCTATTTGTAGATTTTTTTTTCTTTTCTTTATAGGGGATGATATAAAATAATAAACTGAGTGATACTCGACTTATCGATCTCATGCAGGAGCTTTCCATGTCCTCTGCTATTCTCTGTGCCCCTGCCTCCAGCAATAACGTTTCAAGATACTTGATACTTGATGACAGCTTCAGTCAAGCAATGGCTGCAGTGGACACCATTGAGGTCTCTGGCTGCAGTGGACACCATTGAGGTCTCTGGCTGCAGTGGTTACATCTGTGTCAAAACTTTATTGCTAAGGTCCAAGATATAGACACTTAGGGGAACTGAGATGTGGTGGGACGGGAACAACTGTATGATGAGGAATACTCAGTTTGATATTTTAGACCATTCTAAGTTACTGGCTGGGCAATCCCTTGAACCCTACAATTCCTATCTCAATCCACTTCTCCATAATAGATACCTTTTTAAAGGACTAAATGCATGAATAAATACATTTTAAGTACTGTAAATTGTGCACGTTGAAGCCATGAGTCTGGTTTTCAATATGTATGCAGCTTACCTCAAGCATGTTGCAAGCATCATTCAATCTATATAAATCGGTGATATTTATGGTCTGCATTTCCTGGCCAGATGGTCAGTGCATCCACTTATTTTTGGCCTCCTCACATGTGATGTGGTTTATCACTTTAAAGCTCCTTTTAATTTAGTGTCTGTAAAAAAAGAGCCAGGACTAGTAATTACAGACGATGTGTCATTTATAGTAGGGAAGAGCCTGCACAGTATGCTTACAATGAAATCTGGACCACATTTCAGTGAAAATACATTTTGCTGGCAATGTGTAGAAGGGGAAACGTCAGTACTGTAGAATCATAAAAAAAAAAAAACAGCACTAAAGTAGAAAGAATGTGTGACCAATGGGAAGCTTTGTGGCTTTTTTTTTTTTAACTCTTTTATTAACATCAGATTTATGTCATCAAGACCAAACATTCCAGTTACAATTCTTAATACAAACCGAGTTAACGCTTCTTTACATTCAATTTCTCCAATCACTCACTGCACTATTGGCAACATCTTAAATCAATGAATAGCGCAGTATAATACATTACATTTAAATGATCCCTCTAAGCCGACTGAACCATGGATCCTCGAGCTGCTGACAAAGCTAGTCTCGAGGTTGAGTACAAAGTGTGGGTGATTTCACACCACAGACCCCAGACCCTGTCAAATTTTTGCGGTTTATTGCGATGTTTGAACACCAACACTATATATGGTAGTATCTGATTTATCAGCAGTTTCAACATGAACAAGTTCGGCGTATTGGGGTCGTACCATTTACATTTACGTGCCATGAAAAATGATTCCCTTAAAAAAGTTGTCTTATATCGGTTCCATATATCTTCATCCATTATTCCCAATAGGCAAACCTCAGGGGTGGACCGGCAGCAGATTGGAGAGGAATGCAGTCACCTCCCCCCAAAATGCGGCAATTGGGCTGCATCTCCATATCATGTGCCAGAAATCTGCATCTAGTTCCCAACACCGAGGACATGCCGTGGATACCGCTCTACCCATTCTATGTAGCTTAGTTGGTGAGAGATATGCCTGATTAATAATATATAGTTGGATTATTTTGTTATTGACTGCTGGTAAAACTTGTAAATGAGATTCTAATAAAGCCGATTCTTCTGTAAGTGTGGGTATCAATTTTTTCCATTTGTCAATTACTGTGAGGGGATTGGTACTAACCTTCACCTGGACCAGGTGTGAGTAGATTACTGATACTAGACCTCTGGGATCTTGGGTTTTGACGACTCCTATGAGCGGGTATCTTGAGATCATTGGGCCGCCATATGGGAATTTACTCTATATGGTGGATCTAAGTTGTAAATATGAGAAGAAATGGGTTCTGGGGATATTGTATTTCTGTGATAATGCCTCAAACGGCATCAATACTCCCTGATTATAAATGTTTCCAAGGGTTATAACCCCTGCCAATTGCCATCTATCCGCTCCCATAACCACCTGCGTTTGCGGCAGCGATTGATTGCCCAACATAGGAATATCAGAAACAACTTCTGTAAATTGTGACAGTGCTTTAGCCTCCTTCCATACTGTTTGGGCTAGCTAGCGGCAGAAGTGGCTTCAGGAATTTAGGGGGCATTTCCAGAACTGACCAGAACGTGTAACAATTCAGGTATTGTTTTAAAAAGTACTCCGAAGTGGGCAGGTCATCGATTGTATACTAGTTATATTTGAGCCTAATTGGTCCACTAGATAATAAATGGAAAAGTCCAGTAATGCCATATCTCCCTCTGTTTTGGGACGTTTTAATGTATCGAGACTAAGTTTGGCACGAGATTTGCCCCAGATAAAGGTTCTGGTTAGGGAGTCTATCTTAAAGAGACACTGATTTGGGACCTTGGGGAGTATAATCATTTTAATTATATTAATACGTCCTGCCACTGATATCGGCAATGTCTTCCAGTTTTGAAGTTTGGGTCGTATATGCTCAATTAAGGGGTAAATGTTAAGTGTCAGGGCCTGAGAGTGTTTTTTTGTGATGTGTACGCCTAGATATTTGAATGCGTATACCACTTTTAGTAGTTTCACGTGGGAGGGAACTGTCAAGTCTGCCCTGCCGAGAGGCATATAGACTGATTTCTCCCAGTTGATTCTCAGTCCTGAGAACTCCCCAAATGTATATCAGAGCTATTGCATTAGAAATAGATGTATCAGGAGATGATAAATATAGGATCATATCATCAGCATATAATCTTATGCAGACCTCTCTCCCTCCTATGGTCACTCCGTTTTTGTTGCTACTCCTTACCTTAATTGCCAGCGTCTCTTTGCCAAGGCAAATAAGAGCGGTGACAGGGGGCAACCTTGTCTCGTTCCTCTGTGGAGAGGAAAGCATTCTGATAGTTCCCCATTTATCGGTAGCCTGCTTACTGGATTACTGTACAGAATAGTGATCCATCTGAGGAACTTTGGGCCAAACCCATAGCCCCGCATGCATCCCAACAAGTAAACCCATTCTACCGAGTCAAATGCCTTGGCGGGGTCTAGTGATGCCAGGTCCCAATCTGCATCTAGGGAATAACCCATCTGTCTAACCACCTGAACCCGTCTGATATTTTCTGTAGTGGACTTCCCTGGCATAAAATCTGTTTGGTCTTATGTATCAATAACAGAATGACCTGATTCAGATGCGTAGTCAAGATTCTGGTCAATATTTTGTAGTCTACTTTTAGCAGCTCTATAGGTCTATATGAACTACATTCTAGGGGTTCTTTATCAGGTTTAAGTAGGAGTATTATAGTGACTTCCATAAATGAGTTGGGCAAGCGCTCCATTTCCATGGCCGAATGAAATGTGGATAATAGTTGGGGAGCCAGTACTTTTGCATATTTAGCATATACCTCTTTGGGAAGCCCATCCGGGCCAGGGGATTTCCCATTATTAAGGTCTGAAATGGCTTGTGTTATTTTCTCCAAGCTAATCGGTTGATCCAGTTGGGCCCTTTTTGATGCCGAAAGTTTGGGGAGGGAAAAACCATCCAGATACGTAGTTATCTCTGCCCCTGATACTATTATACTAGAGTTATAAAGGTTCTGATAAAAGTGTGAAGAATTGTTTCTTGTGTGCAGTGTTCTTGACCTGCTGAGTCCTTAACTGCCAAATTTCTGAGGATGGTGAACCGTGGCGAATTAGCTGGGCCAATAGTTTAGCAGATTGATTGCCTAGCTCAAACGCAGTTTGTTTCATAAAAAACAGTTTCCTATCTGCATTGTCCCTGAGTATCGCACAGGTATTGTCTGCGCACCTATCGCCAAGCGGTTCTGTTAGCGTCAGTGGGATGATGGATATATTGCTGTTCCAATGTGGTGCACTGTGATTCCATCTCCATTTCCAAACATTTGGTGTCTTTTTTATTTTATTTGTTATATATGTTATGCTCGATTTTGTAGGGACCCGCGTAGAAACGCTTTTAATGTGTCCCAGACAAGGGCCAGGTTGGGCTCATCTTCATGTACTTTTAAAAATTCGCTCAGCTGATAAGGAATCCCATCCACTGAGTCCATAAGGCTCAGCCAGAATGGATAGATGATTATTCTGTACATTACTGAGGGCACACTGCGTATTAGAGTACATAGTATTGGTGAGTGATCTGATATTCCCCTGGGTAGGTATGATATTGAGCAGAGTTTAAGTAGTGTCATCTCATTGCCCAGCATATAGTCTATCCGAGTTAATGAATTATGCCCGCCACTGTGGCAGGAGTATACTCTATCGCTGGGGTGTTTAGCACTCAAGGTCAAACAACCTAAATTCCATCAGAAACCTGTTAAGATGTGAGGGAGTTCCCATCCCTGTCGGGTCCGCCCCAACTTGGAAGCGTTCCAGAGAAGGGTCTAACATCATGTTTAGGTCTCCCATACATACTAACTTGGCATGCGGGTAAGTGGCCACAAAGGTAGGTAGCTAGGTGTAAAACCTGCATAGAGCCGGGGGGGAGGATTATAAATTCCTATAAATGTGTATTGTACATTGTCAATAAGAGTGAACAAAGACATATCTGCCTTCTGAATCAGTGACTATATCCTTTACCTCGCAGCGTAGCTGTTTGTGTTCCAGTATGGAGACTCCTCTTGATGAAGAGGTATGATAAGAGTGTGCCGCCCACTGAACCCAGGGTTTCTTTAGCTAGCTTTGTGGCTTTTTATACCTCCGAGGCCTTTAATATCCATATCTGGCACAGTTATGTCATCCTCAAGCAAGAGTTCAAAGTCTAGTGTAATGTCTTATCCTATGAATACACACTTGATGTTTATATATGATTTACCCACATATCTGCAACAAATTTTAACCTCAAATGACTTGTGAAATCTGTTTTTCATACTTTCAGGTCAGTATTTTATTTTTTTATTTTTTGTTGACTAGATGGGAAGTAGGTTTAGTTTCACATGGTATTGTTGGTTAAATGTCCATTTAGAGGACTATTCATTACGTGCAAACAAATGCAAGAATCTACCTGGTGACCATGTGACATTTAATATTGTTATATTGAACCTTTCTAAGTTCCTAAGAACCTGAAAATAAGGCACTAGCGGTGCTTTAAAGTGTAACTTTGTGTATGGACAGTGAGTGTAAGTGTTTTTGCAATTCATTTTATTAGAGAAATTATGTTTATTTTTATTAGAAAATTGTACGTAAAGTTTATTCTTAACACTGAGGGCTCCAAATGAGAATCCATTTTCAGCGTTCTAATGAACAGTAATGATGTCAAATAACTGTATGATGCAGAGGCAAGACTCTCAACCTGCCTCTGTCGCCCTGCCCTGTCCTCTGCCTCTTTACCCTAGCCCTGCCTCCCTAAATGTGTAATAGAGCTTAGTAAAATTTATGTGACATTCTTCCCTGCAGAGGTTTAATTGCTGCCATTGCTGATCGCTGGCAAAAACACATCAAGATGCCACTTGAGAAACACGGCGTCTCCTCCACCTGTACCGATGCTACTAATTGGCATACAGGGCGGCAAAAGTAAATGGGGGGCACAGCGGGGGAACACAGCAGCCGATCTGGAAAAAAAAAAGCGCCATGATATCTACTAATCATTCCCTACACTGCCAGGTACTCATATTGTAATGCCAGGACCAGTGAAAGGTCCTCTTTAAAGTGTACCTAACCTTTCAACAAACTTTGCATTAGTACAGCTTGAGTACATGTGGAATAACAATATAAGACTTGTATCTGGCATTTTTAGCATTTTTTTTTCCTGTGCATGTTGAATGTCTAGTTTGCAGTTTCCCTAGATCTAGCTGCCATCCACTACACACAGAAAACATAGGAGAATCTGCTTCCCAATCTTATCTTACTCAGTCAGAAGCAGCCCCAGGATCATGGAGGATATTATAGAGAAGTACTGATCTGTATGGTTGTGAATAAAGCACTTGGGCTGAGATTTAAACTTCATATTTAGCTGCAGTAGTTGATTTGTTGTCTCTCCTCGATTTCTGTCTCCCTCCTCCCCTGCTTACTCCTCCCCTCAGTACTTGCAGCAGATAACGGTCACCAGGGAAGCATGTAACATAATGTTTGGTAAGTTTCTATTTATACAGTTAGGGGGGCAGGGCTGGGGAAAGGAGGCAGCAGCGGAGACAGGGAGATCAGAGGCTGGCTGAGCAGCCTGCTCCTGGATCATATACTTATCCAGTGAATTCAACATTCAGTAGAATGCTGAAGATTCTCTATAGCAACCCTCAGTCTTCCAATACAAATTCACTAAAAAATGTATTGCAAAGACACACTCGCTGTCCCTACACATGAAATGAAATAACAATGACATCTTTAAAAAAAAAAAAAAAGATCAGTGGGTGTCAAGCTACTGGGAACCTCATCATTCCTAGGAATGAACAAGTCAAGATTTTGGTAGAGATGTAGCTTAGGGGATGTACTGCCTCTCCTTAAAAGGGGTTTTCAGCCTGTAGATATTGATGACCTATCCTCGGTGGGGGTCTGATGCCTGGCACCCCCACTGATCAACTGATTTAGGCAGTCACCAGAAATAAAACAGTGGACTGAGTCAAAAACAGCAGGCTCCATTCACTGAGTAGAGGCTTAGTCTGCTTACTGCATCTTTGCTTAAATGGGAGCTGAGATACAGTACACCATCATGGCCACTACCCAGTCGATGAAACCCTCACAGTGGAGAGAGCCACAGTGGACAAAGTAAAAATCTCTTTTTGTGATGCTATTTCTCAATGCAATTAGATTATATATTTAGCAATCTCTTTCCTGTTATTATGTATCATTTTTCAAACAAAATATTACTGGAGACCTTACTTACCCAGGCATCACAAGACGATATCTAATGATGAAGCTTGTTGACAATAAAACATTGAGACTATTTAGCTGTTAAATTAAAGTGGTTGCAAGTATGCAAATGAGCTCTGCCTCTATTTCCACCAGATGGGTGAGAGGCCTAAGTCAGGATTTGGGGGCTACTATCTCTCCTTGGGGAGAAAGCGCCTTATTCAATGTAAGGACACTTATAAGACTAACATGCTCTTCTGGGAAGAAGGGGATGCAAATAAGCTCTTATTGCCTCTAATACCACCAGATGTAAGGCAGCTATCCTATAAGTCAATGTTTGACCCTTTAAATAGGCCTTGAACGTGACTCAGATATTAAATAAGCCAGCACCTCATCTGCAAACAGCTGTTTTGGGGTGATTTCTCCTCATCAGTGCAGAGCAGAGAGTACTGGCATAACTGGTGAGAGGCCTAGTTCAGGATTTGGGGGATATTTTCTCTCCTTGGGGAGAGAGCACCTTAATTAGCGTAAGGAGACTTATAGGCCATACATGCTCCTCTGGGGAAAATTAGAACTTTTTATTTTAGCACAAGGCCGCAACATAACAAAATGTGAAACAAGTGAAAGGGTCTGAAGACTTTCTGAATGCACTGAATATCTTTAATGCGTAGATCTCATTTGACCTGATCCCAACTATTCAAAAATGTCAACTAAAAGACAAACCTAACTGAGAAGTCAGCATCCAGCAAATATCTAAGTTGTCCAGTCAAGAAATACATCCTGAAATCATGGATACATACACCCCCCCCCCACCTCACACACACACACACACACACACACACTTTTGGGGTAATTTTTTGTCTTATTCTAGGGTATTTCCCCTTCATATCAGGTCATTCATTATATTGTTGATTTGATCTAAAGATTTTCTCATCTAGCCAACAGGTTGTATTTATCAAAACAAAGAGAGCAGATTCATATTAACCTGAAAGCCATGCTGAGACCCAAGACCAGAGACCCTCGGGAGTAGTTTCACTCTATCCATCATATTGTATAGTAATGGAACCAGGTTCATATTTTTTCAATTCCAGAAAATAGTTTATTATAACAAGTTCATGGCAATATACATGTAGTAATAAAGGACATATCATGACCATACCAGTAATAGAAACCAATATAAATATGTTAGCTATATAGCAAATAAAGAACATCCCTATGGAAGATGGTCTCTTTTTGGACAGGAACATCACACTATAGGAGGTGAGTGATGCCATTAAAGGGTTGGCTCATGGGAAATCCCCAGGACCTGATGTTATCCCTCTGGAGGTTTATGCTAAGTATGTAGATATAATAGGCCCTCATCTCTTGTGTATGTTTACAGTGGCTGCCCACCTGAATAGTTATATGATGCCAAAATAGTGGTCCTTTTGATGGCTGATAAGGACCAATTAGAATGTGGGTCTTATAAATCTATATCCCTATTAAATAATGACTATAAGATTTTAGTTAATAGACTCAACAAGGTAATACCTAGTATTATTCACAAGGATCAAACCAGGTTTATCCTGGGATGTTCTACATCTACTAATATTAGAAGAGCACAGGCCATTGTTCAGGTGGGTGTGGATAAATGCTGCAAAGGCCTTTGATTAGGTAGAATGGACATACCTTTTAGAGGCCTTGAAATGTTTTGGGTTTGGCCCCATTTTTTCCTGCCTATTTTAGTTAATGGGATCCACTTGGCATTAACCTTGGCAGAGCCACCAGGCAGGGCTGCTCACTCTTATTGATTCTGTTCATGGTTTATCTCTGGGGGATAGGGACGACAGAGTGGGATTGTACGCAGACGACTTGATACTATTTATGCATAGGCTACTTTCACACTAGTGTTTTTGCTGGATCCAGCAGGGTTCAGCAAAAATGCTTCGTTACTGATAATACAACCATCTGCATCCTTTATGAATGGATCTGGTTGTATTATCTTTAACATAGCCAAGATGGATCATGAACTCCATTGAAAGTCAATAGGGGACGGATCCGTTTTCGATTGTGTCAGAGAAAACGGATCTGTTCCCATTGACTTGCATTGGGGGTCATGATGAATCTGTCTTGCTCCGCATCCCATGACTGAAATAAAACCGCAGCATGCTGTGGTTTGCTCTCCGGTATGAGAGTGCAACCAAACGGAACGGAATGCATTTTGGAGCATTCCGTTCTGTTCAGTTACGTTTTGTCCCTATTGACAATGAATAGGGAGAAAACTGAAGAGTTTTTTTAGTAACGCTAGTTACTAGTTAATAGTAACGCTAGTGTGAAAGTAGCCTAATGTACATTTTTCTCTGACGCAAGCAAAAGATCTGATAGACAGTTTAGTCATTTCTCTGGCCTGCATATAAATTGGGCTAAATCAACATTAATGCCCTTATGGGATGCCTCTTGGCCTTTGATGTTTCATAATCTTCCCCTGGTAGAGTATTTTAAATATCTAGGCATATTCATCACTAAGTTTATCTCTCTATGAGAATATCCTCCCTCTTGAGTCTTATTTTCTTGATAAGTTCAAAAACTGGAAGACTCTTCCTCTATCAGTAGATAGTGGTACTACTCCCCAAAGGTCTATACATACTAAAAAGTGTACTCCTCTGTCCAGGTTTTTTCTATTATTTATTTATTTATTTTTGGATAGATTGCACTTACTGACGACTAGTTTTGTCTGGGGATCAACTAGATAACTAGTAAGCTGTCTCTTTCTACACTACAACGTCCTAAAAATCACAGGGGAGTGGCCAGTTGTCGTTACTCTCCTTCTGGGTGACAGCCATCTCACTGCCTAGCTCCGAATATTACCTGGGACAATACCTAAAAGCCTTTTAGCTTTTGATCAATTCTGGAGTGTATGCATGTATTTTCCAGACGCATGCTCCCTATACATCGTCTAGCTAATCAAGTATGGAAGGCAGTGAATCTTAGACAGTATGGTGATCTTCCAGATGTTGTCCTGTCTTATGTTTCCCCACATACAAATCTTAGAGGGAGTGGAGCTCTGGAGGACATTGGACCTGTACTCTGAAACATGTCTATGTTGATTAGGTATTGCTCTAATTTACAGAATTGAAGAAAAAATTTGGGGTAATGCGTTCTCACTTCTATAGCTAATAATAAACTCCTCAGCTAATAATAAACTAAGTCAGTTGTTAATATTACACTGATGCTACTTGTCTCCCACAAGATTATATAGCATGGGGTGCCTGTCCCATTCCACGTGTCCCAGATGCTTGGAACTCAATACCAACTTCTGGCATATAGGATGTGGGATTGTTCTTATCTGCGGTCTTTCTGGTGAGAGATTACTGATTTGACAGTGGTGGTGTCTAGATCGGTCTCTAAAAGTCCCAGAGGTCCATAGCCTTCCACAAGTCCTTTCGCCCAACGGTTTTGTCTTCGGACATTGATGGTAGGGGGCGCTACATATTCCTCAAGCTGTCTGATGGTCACCATGTTTATACAATTGCTAATGTTTATTTTCCCAACCAGGGGCAGGTCCCATTTGGCTCTAAGATCCTCAGGAATCTGGCTCGCTTTAAAGATGGTTCCTCTATCATACTGGGTGGCGACCTCAATATGGTGATGGACCCTGTTATAGATTCTTCGACTGGTAAGTCCGCTATCTCTCCGGCATCCCAGCGCTGTTTTAGAGAAGACCTGGCTTCCCTTTGCCTCGTTGATTTATGGAGGGTGTTGCATCCGGGAGTCAGGGATTTTAGCTTTTTTACGCTCAGGCCCATAATAGCTATGTTAGATTAGATCATCTATTTGTCTCACATTCTTTACTAGACGCAGACCCACTCTGTTCGATGGATGGATTCCTTTGGTCGGACCATGCACCTGTGTTTGGCCTACTTAGGTTCCAACAGACATCCCCCCGCCCCTTCACGTGGAGATTGAATAATAATCTTCTAAATGACCTAGTCTGCATGACTGACATCCGCAGGGCCATTACAGAATTCGCCAATATTCACCTAAATGACCCGTCCCCCCCTCTGATAAAATGGGAAGCCCTAAAATGTGTACTTAGAGGCATTTTTATATCACATGGTGCCAGACTCAAGAAAGAACGCTCCGCGAAACTCTCCTCTCTCCTGATAGCACTTAACAGTAAAGAATCATCAAATAAGCTTGCCCCGTCTGACCAGCTGAAAGCTGACATCTCTCTTCTCCGGCAGCAAATAATCCGAATTCTTGATCAGAGAACTTTATGTCTTCGGGATAAGGTTAAATTCGGGTTCTTTGAATACGGAGATAAGAGTGGAAAATGGCTTGCTAGGGCTCTTCACCCTAGGCTCCCACAGACACAGGTTACCTCGATCAACTCGCCAAATAAGGGACTGATACATACTCCCTCCGGAATCTCATCAGAGTTCCGAACCTATTATAGCTCCCTCTATGACCTTAACACCGGGAGAGACCCGACTTCCAATTCCTATACACTAGACACTAGGGATTATTTGAATCAATTCGGCCCCAAAAGTATTCCCAGTGAGGACTCAATGGCATTAGAAGATGATTTCTCATCCTCAGAACTCAAAGGGGTTATGAAAGATCTTAAAAATGGGAAGAGTCCGGGTCCAGATGGCCTAACCCCTCGCTTTTATAAACTTCTCACGGAAGAATTATCTCCCTTTCTCCTCCAGACTTTAAACTCCATAACTCCGGAAGTCCCATTCCCGCCCCAAGCTTTGCAGGCCCATATAACAGTCATACCCAAAACTGACAAAGATCCCTCCCATTGTGCCAACTATAGGCCAATATCTCTCTTAAATGTGGACTTAAAAATGTATGCCAAATTAATTGCTCTGCGGCTACATCCCCTTATCCCGAAGTGTGTTCATCAAGAACAGGTGGGTTTCGTTCCTGGTAGGGAGGCGCGCGATAGTACCCTGAAGTCCTTGGGCATTATAGCTAGAGCTAGGTCTACCGGGTCTCCTCTGTGCCTACTTTCTGTGGATGCAGAGAAGGCCTTTGATAGAGTCAACTGGCGTTTTCTGGCCCAAACGTTAGAATGTGTGGGTCTCGGCTCTAAAATTATTAATCGGATCATGGCTTTATACTCCTCCCCCTCAGCCCAGGTCCGAGTTAATGGCCTTCTTTCAGCGCCCTTCTCTATAGGGAACGGAACTCGCCAGGGTTGCCCCCTTTCCCCTTTCCTTTATATCCTGGCCATGGAATCTCTGGCTAATGCACTTCGGAGCAACCAATCTATAAAAGGGGTGATGGTTGGGTCCATGGAACACAAATTGTCCCTTTTTGCGGACGATTTGCTTCTTTACCTTTCCTCCCCTAGAATAGGATTGCTTTCGGTCCTCCGGGAATTCAAAAGGTTCGGCAGGCTTAGCAATTTCAAAGTAAATGTCCAGAAATCAGAAATTTTGAACATCTCCCTGGCCCATCGAGAAGTCACTCACATCAAAGAAACATTCTCGTTTAAATTGGCTTCTGACTCGATCCGTCACCTGGGTATAAATCTCCCTGCTAACCCTAACCACCTCTTTAAGTTGAACTACAAACCGTTGATTAGATCAGTGGAATCTACTCTACAGAAATGGTCCCCCCTTCAGATTTCTTGGTTTGGTAGGATTAATGCCCTGAAGATGGACATTTTACCCAAAATACTTTACCTGCTCCAGACAGTCCCCTGTAATATTCCTAACAGATTCTTTATCCAACTTCGGTCATTAGCCTCTCGGTTTATTTGGAATGGCTCAAGAACCAGAGTGAGTTATAAGGTTTTATCTAGAGCGAAGAGCTTGGGGGGAGCAGACCTTCCTGATTTCCAAGCATACTATAGAGCCTCTATTGCAAATTGCGTACTGGATCTTATCCATAATCGTTCTCTGAAACTCTGGGTAGATATAGAACATACCCTGGCCCCACATTTAGTGCCGGGGATCTTCTGGCTCCCTGTTGCCGCACAAAACAATCTCCGCCATACTCTTCGCTCTCCTTTACTTCAAACTCTGACAAAGTCCTGGGGTAGATTTGCCTCCAAAATAAACCTAATTACCGCACCGGGCCCGCTGACGGCTATTGCGGCTCATCCCGATTTACCTCCCTCGATTAGAAACTTGCCATCATTCCGGGTTTCTCCCCCTCCCCAGATTCTAATAAGAGATATTTTTAAGGGATCAGGACTTCTTCCCCTTGATGATCTATCCCACATCTTCTCTAACTCTCCAAGTCGCTGGTTTCATTACCTTCAACTCCGAAGTTTTATGGGATCCCTGGCTCCCGGATCGCAACTATCCGCCCCTTTGACAAACTTTGAAAAGCTTTGTGTAGCTAGTACGGGTCCAGGCCATGGCATATATCGGATTTATGGTCTGCTTGGTGCCGGGGAGGTGGGGGATATGTCATTAACTGATCAGTTGAGGGATGTCTGATTTACCTCTGGTTGGGAGAGTGAACTGGCGGCCCCTCTATCGGCTGAACAATGGAACCGTTCCCTACTATTTACTCATAAATCGACTACATCATGTCGTTTACAAGAGTTGAATTATAAAATTCTCACACGTTGGTATAGGACTCCGGTCAAGCTGCATCAATTTTGGCGATGCCATGTAGCAGTTGGATCTATGCTTCACATCTGGTGGGACTGCCCCGGGGTCGCCCCTTGTGTCAGAATATCTTTGCTCTCTACAACACGCTATACCGGACTACTATATCTCCGTCCCCCCTGATTGCTTTACTGTTTGTTTATTCGGGCAGACATCAACATGTCAAAAAAGGGGCTCTCGGAACATTTGTTCAGTCTATGAGGCAGATTATACCGCGCCAGTGGAGATCATCAGATAGTTTGCGGAGAGTGACGTGGGTACGTGCTCTGGACGCTTTGGTCCGAATGGAGGAACTAGGGGCTGAAGCACACAACCAAACCCAAATGTATGCATCAACCTGGAAACCTTGGCTACAGTTTAGGAGCTCCTCTCGCTTCCAAACCTAGTTGGATACAGGTGATTTCACCTGATGACATCTTAGACAATTTTTATTTTTATTTATTATTATTTTTTTCAGATGGTCCACTCACCTTCCCTCTCCTACCTCCCCCAGTCTTTTGTCTGTGTCCCGGTTTTGTATGTTTCATTGTCCTTGTTTGTTGATTTTTACGTGTCTCCTACCATAAGCCACGTTTTCAGGAGCTTTATATTTACATGACTATAATATGTAATTTAGGAACATGATACAGGTGCTTGATACATTTACTTCCAGCATTTAAGGCTCTATAATCTGCATTGTATGTCCTCTTTTACTTCCTCCCCTTTTTTCTTTTTCTTTTTTTCTCTTTTTTCTACGTCAATTCAAGTGTTTGCACTTTATGAAACTAGAGAAGCCTCACCTTCCTCAGGTAGAGTGTTATTATGTTCCCAAGCCAGGGTCTACCTTTGTTTGTGTACGTTTACTATTATGCAAGGGGTCCCAGTTCCACAATTCCTATTATTTTGTCCCTGGAGCATTATGGCCCAAAATGTGATGTAAATGGAGGATTGTGTTGCAATGTATGATTATTCAACCATTACTGCCTAGTGCCTTTACCTGAATGTGGGAGAAGAAAAAGGACATTTAATGTTTACATTGTCAAAAATGATATGTCTACTTGCTTTGTCCTTCCTTATAACAATAAAAAGAGATTTAACAATAAAAGTCCCAGAGGAACACTGGCCACATCATACAAGAGTACTCCTATGGGAAACTCTGTATCTGGCCCAGAAAGCCATAGCTTTAAGATGGATAGGGTATAGTACGCCTGACTCTGTGGAATCAAATTATCCCTTTTTGAGCATGTTGTATATAAAAACAGAAGATGCCTGCAGAAGTTCTGGAAGGTGTGGTGTACTTTTACTGTCCTCATTCTGATGCTTTACGTAATGCCATACTCCGTTTGCAATGCTGATTATATCTGTTCCATATACGTACTTGATGCATACTGTACCCAGTATATGCCACAGAATATTGGATTGTATTCTACTGTTGTACCTTGCCTGTTTATTGTTCAATAAAATGGGTTTAAAAAAGATGGATATATTCCAAATATTGTAGATAGCAAGCATCATGTGTAGCAAAATGACATGGTAAGTCAATGTGGGAGCCCGCATAGAAACCCAAACTACACAAAAGAACAGTTAAAACAACAGAGTAATCTCAACACTGACTGTTCACCTGGGAGTACTGGAAAGACAAACATCAGCATCCAAATGAACCAACACCATTGTTAACTAAGCCAAAAATGATACAGTAATAAGTAACCTATTTTGGCCATCTCATAACAGAAGCATATGAAAAGTGAACAACATAGAGGTAATATTATATAGCAAATTAATTCAAAAGTTCCATATGGCAAGAAAATTATGGGGGATTTCTCAATGTAAATACACTAGTTGTTTATAAGGGAGGGAACTATTGATGGCTTGAAGCCACTGAGTGCAGGTTGGTATAACATCATTCATCTGTCACGGTCATATTGTTGTTTGACCGTGACGCGGTTGCCGTGCAGACTGGTTGCCGGTGGCAACGTGTTGTTGTCAGTTTGCACGTGCATTTCCCCTTTAAGGTGTGTCTCCCTGCGGTTTGGTGAGCAAGGGGTTAATACTCTAGTTAGTGGGAATTTAGGTGTGTCCTGGGTGTGGCCACTAGCTTGACTTTATCTGTGGCTTCCTGGCTGGGGGCAGTGGCACTCCAGTCTTGTTTGGTGTTGGAGCTCTGCTCCTTTCCTGGGCGATTCTGCCCAGTCCTTGAGGGCCATCTTGTTGGACATAAATTGTCTTCCTTTTGTATGCTCCTTATACCCTACCTCACTTGTTGTATGTTAGGTGTGGGTTTATGTTCGGGGTGTGTTGTACGTCTTGATTATTGTTACATGTATGGGCTGTTGTTGGTGTTTGTCCCTGCATGTATGTAAGACGTTTTCCCTCTGTGTTCTGTCCTCCGGAAGGGGGTTGGTTTCCCGGAGGGGTGAACCACAAGCCTGTATGCAGCGCTCCCTGGGGCTGCCATGTACCTTGCAGCATGGGGGTCCTGGCGGAGTCTTGTATGCTGGATGCCTCTGTTAGTTGCTGGTACGGCGTCCTGTTTGGTGTTAGGGCTCCTGTACGTATGCACGGGTCCCAGTCGTGGAGTCTTTGGCAGGTAAGTGTGTTGTCTTGTGTTCTTACATGCCGATCCTCTTGCTGTGTATGGTCTCTCCTTTTCCCTGCTTACTAGGCCTTTTGAGACTCCTGTTCTTCCGTGTCCTGGAAGAACAGGGCGCCTCTCCTCAGCTCCTTTTGTGAGGGATTCTAAGGGCCTCAGGTATCCGGTGTATGAGCCATCCTACCATCCAGGTCTCTAAGGCTGGGTTCAGACCTGAGCGTTCGGGATGGAGCGCTCTGTATGCGCGATTGTATGCGCGTTTACAGACGCGGCTTCGGAACAAGCGAACGCCCATTGTCGCGCGTTCCCGCTGAAGTCTATGTACGGGAACGCGCGACAAGAAGCCCCAAAGAAGCTCCTGTACTTCTTGGGGCATCGGGCGTTTTACAGCGCGATCGTACGCGCTGTAAAATGCTCAGGTGAGAACCCTTCCCATAGGGAAACATTGGTTCTTGCCTGTTGAGCGTTTTACAGCGCGTAGGAACGCGCTGTAAAACGCTCAGGTCTGAACCCATCCTTAGGGAGAGGATTAGGGACGCTATAGGAGGTGACCTGCTTCCCTGATCCTGGCCTAGCAGCTATTATTATCCCTTTACATTGTACAGTGGGGGGTTTTCCCCACTCCCCACCGTGACATCATCCAATGTCTGGCTATCGCCTTCCTAGCCTGAAAAAGCATTTCTTGCAGAACCTGGGAGTGAGATTTGGATATCAGCAATAGATCTACAAGCCCAAGGATGCAGATCCACAGAGTTAGAGGAACTCATATAAGATCATTCAAAAGCATAATGACCTGCGGCCAGTAGCCCTGAATGTATGGACATTGCAATATCAGGTTGTAAAATGTACCTGGTTCTAACCTACATTTGGGGCAAATATCTTGTCTACTCAGACAATATTTAGCAACCCTAGCCGTTTATATAAGCTTTAAGATGATATGCAACTGAGAAGCTCTTTTGGAGAATTTAGGAGAAGTTTTCTTTAGGTACATCATGATAATATCATCCCATCCATCTGTAGAAACTTTGTATCAACCAACACTACCTACCACTGAGACTTCCAGGGTGCTATCATCCTACACTGGCAGGAAACCATAAGACATCTATAAAACATGGAGATAATCACCTTCAGGGTAGCCTTCAAAACAAGAGGCCGTATGGGAAACTCAGGGAATATAATAGACTGAGATCCAAACTTAGTAAGACTAGTTTCACACCTGCGTTGTGTATTCCGGCAGGCTATCTGAGTCCAGCATGATGGGGTCCGACAGAGATCTGTCAGCATTCCGGAAAAAATGCAGAGAATCAGCCGGCCAGAAAATGCTGCATGCTGCGGTTTGTGTCTGGCCGATTTCCGTCATTCTATGCTGGATCAGGCGGCCGGATCTACATGCAGCAGGTATAAAAGTAGCCTAAGATAAGCAGGTCGCAACTGAATGTATTAGAACAGCACATAATTGGAAAGAGTAAATATTTTCCACCATTAGCTTTGATTTGACCAAGGTATTGTCAGTGTCTCATATTTTAATGGATTCTGGGATAAATGTACACCTAGATATTTAAAACTGCCTTCTAGATTAAAGGAAGTCCAGACCAGTTTATTGGGAAGTCTAAAAGCAGTATCATGGATTTATTCCAGTATATTTTAACTCCTGACATTTCCTGATAGTCCAATAAACGTTTATTCACTCAGTCAAGTGAGAGAGAAATGCATAATTCAGAAATAAAAGGGTATCATCCACATATAAACTGATTTTCTCTTCCTTCCCACTATGTAGAAATCCTCTAATTAGTGAATCCTTCCTGACATACTGAGTAAAGGATTTGGTCTCCAATGAAAATAGGAGGGGAGATAGATGCAGCCCTCTCTTGTCTTACTCATTCAATACTGTCAAAGGCTTTAGAGGCATCTAATGAAAGGATGTATCTATGGCCTGACACTGATAAATGTACTTGAACATTTCCATAGAGCCTTCTAATATGAAGTCTGGTAGACTCATTGGCCATAAAACCAGTTTGGTCTTAGTGAACAATACTTGTTATAACTTTGAACAGGATGCAAATACACTAGGAAGAAGTCTCACATCTGTTTTTTAAAAGGAAAAAAAGCTTTTTTGAGGGATGCTCTTGGCTTTACTTTATACTTCCTTTGTTAAATATGACTACTTAGGACAAAACATGACCACTTTTTCGCTTAATCATAACCTTCTGTGATGTTGATGTTCTTGTGGTTTGTGACAGATGTTATTTATAGCAAAGATTCCAAAACGGCTTAAAGGGGTTTTCCCATAATTAACTTTTATGACATGGGAATCTTGTACCCCCTAGAAGGCTTGGGTCCTGGTCCATGGTTTTGAAGGAAAGGTAACCATGCCTGCATTGTTAACCTTCATTTAAATCAATGGGTAGTGGCATAACAAAAGTCAAATGGACCCCTTTTGCACCAGACTGCCCCCACAGCATACATTCAGCCAGCTGGGCCCTAATATCCCTTCCCCCCCCCCCCCCCCCTCACTATATAATCAGCCAGCAGGACCTTAACTCATGCCAACCCAAACCCACAGCACAAAGTCAGCCAGTTGGGCTCAGTTCTCCCTCTCTCATCACATACAATCAAACAGTGGGGTCCCAAACCCCTTTCTTTGCACTATATAGTTAGATTGTGGGGTCCTAACTTCCCCTTCACTGCAGCATATACTTGTAAGGAGGTAGAACATACTTTTCGAAAAGTACTGTTCCTTATAATTGTAACTGGTTTGTTAAATTGTTGTGCACCTCTCTTTTCTCCCCTTCACTTGTGTATGCTGCTTCGGTGTATCTATCTGTTCTTGTTTGTGTGTTACAAGACTTCAATATTTTCCGAAGACTAGAGGCTCTGTATAGAGATGTCATTTCAGCATTGAACTCCACAAGAAATATTATACCCAGGGCAATTGCGATTCAGGGACTACACAGTACAACAGTTTTGAGTAGGCCTACAGAGCCTATGGAAAAGGCTTTCCCATAAGGATCCAGATAGTTGCACTGCCACCCTAGACCCTGATCGAGTGATTCGGGATCAGTTCATGGTAGGACTAAAAACCTGTTCCTTCCAGCAGGTGTTAAAATATTAAATCTGGGCAGATGGAACTTGCAGAGATTATTTAAAGGGCCATTGACCCTCAATGAGAAGATCTTTCCACAGTGGCGGCACTGGGAGCATAGCCAATAGCTCCTAAATCCAGTGATAAGACCACAACAGTATTACGAGAGAGTTGGCTGGCCACCTAATGTATATAGTGGTCTTGACTCTCCTCTGGCTCATGTTAACAAAAATAAGGTCAAGGATTCAATTACTTTTCTTAATGGAAAAAGGATCGGGAGTCTGGCAGCCTTGCAGAGAAGTCTGGCAGCCTTGCAGAGAAGTCTGGCAGCAGCTTTCTCCCATCTCCCCATTCACTACTTCGACCAAGCCAAGCATGCATATGTATGGGAGGATCAGGAGAGATAGTTGTCGATATATAATATCACCACTTAGCCTTTGCGGCTGGTGAGCAGAGGAGTTAACCCCTTCCAAACACAAGTATGGCGCTGTGGGAAGTGAATGGAAGGGAATGTTAATAACTGTTTTATGAAGTATCACTAGATGTCTTAAAAGCAGAGAAATTCAAATTTAGAAAATTGCTAATTTTTCCAAGTTTTCTGTAATTTTTTATTTTATTTTTTATAAATAAAGGTAAAACACAACAACCCAAATTTACCACTAACATGAGTACAACGTGTCACAAAATAAACATTCCCAGAAACACTTAACCTCTTGGGGACACATGACGCACCGGTATGTCATGTGTAGTTCCGTTCACCGCCGTGACCCCGCCCCCCCATATCTGCGATCGCCGCAAACCGCAGGTCAATTCAGACCTGCGGTTTGCGGTGTTTACGGGTCGTTCCGGCGGGGATCAGCGGTGCCCTTGGGTCCCTGTGCTGCTGTAATGGGGACCCGATGGCATGGAAGGCAGCGCGATGCCTTCCTTAGGCATCGGGGCTGCCTTCCGGTGAAGAGCCTGTGAGATCCAGCCCCCTGGATCTCACAGGCAGGAAGCTGTATGAGTAATACATGCTGTATTACTCATACAGCCAATGCATTCCAATACAGAAGTATTGGAATGCATTGTAAAGGGGATCAGACCCCCAAAAGTTGAAGTCCCAAAGTGGGACAAAAAATAGTGAAAAAAAAGTTGAAAAAATAAAGTTTTCCCCCCAAAAAATTAAGTTTCAAGTAAAAAAAAGTCATTTCCCCCAAATAAAGTAAAAAAAAATTGGTAAAAAATAGGGGGGAAAAAAAGACATATTAGGTATCGCCACATCCGTATCGACCGGCTCTATAAACATATCACATGACCTAACCCCTCAGATGAACACAGTAAAAAATAAAAACTGTGCTAAATAAAATAAAAAAATTGTCACCTTACATCACTAAAAGTACAACAGCAAGCGATCAAAAAGGCGTATGGTACTATTTTGCTGGGCAATCTAACCGTCATCTCATCCCACAAAAAATGAGCCCCTACCTAAGACAATCGCCCAAAAAATAAAAAAAACTATGGCTCAGAATATGGAGAGTAGACACTGAAACATCTTTTTTTTTGTTTTAAAAAAGCTGTTTTTGTGTAAAACTTAAGTAAATAAAAAAAGTGTACATATTAGGTATGTACCTTACCTCACAAAAAGTGGAATATAGAGCAACCAAAATTCATATGTACCCTAAAATAGTACCAACAAAACTGCCACCCTATCCCATAGTTTCTAAAATGGGGTCACTTTTTTGGAGTTTCTACTCTAGGGGTGCATCAGGGGGGCTTCAAATGGGACATGGTGTAAAAAAAAACAGTCCAGCAAAATCTGCCTTCCAAAAACCGTATGGCATTCCTTTGCTTCTGCGCCCTGCCGTGTGCCTGTACAGCAGTTTACAACCACATATGCGGTGTTTCTCTAAAATACAGAATCAGAGCCATAAATATTCAGTTTTGTTTGGCTGTTAACCCTTGCTTTGTAACTTGAAAAAAAAATATAAAAATGGAATATCTGCCAAAAAAGTGAAATTTTATCTCTATTTTCCATTAATTCTTGTGGAACACCTAAAGGGTTAACAAGGTTTGTAAAATCCATTTTATATACCTTGAGGGGTGTAGTTTCTAGAATGGGATAATTTTTTGGTGGTTTCTATTATGTAAGCCTTACAAAGTGACTTCAGACCTGAACTGGTCCTTAAAAAGTGGGTTTTTGAAAATTTCAAGATTTGCTTCTAAGCCTTGTAACATCCCCAAAAAATAAAATGTCATTCCCAAAATGATCCAAACATGAAGTAGACATATGGGGAATGTAAAGTAATAACTATTTTTGTAGGTATTACTATGTATTAGAGAAATTGAAACTTGGAAATTTGCACATTTTTACAAATTTTTGGTAAATTTGGGTATTTTTTTTTATAAATAAAAATGAATTTTTTTGACTCCATTTTACCAGTGTCATGACGCACAATATGTGACGAAAAAACATTCTCAGAATGGCCTGGATAAGTCAAAGCGTTTTAAAGTTATCACCACATAAAGTGACACTGGTCAGATTTGCAAAAAATGGCCTGGTCCTTAAGGTAAAAAAGAGCCCGGTCTCTAAGGGGTTAAAGGGAACCCGTCATCAACTATAAATTAGTGACAGAAATGCTGATTTCAGCGGTGTGTCACTCATGAGCTAAAAGTAAGTGGTTGCCAAGAACCAGCATCATAATCATTGCAGCCCAGGCCTTGAAAAGAGTCAAATCTACCTGAGAAGAGTCCTGGTTATTCATAATCTCCTGCTCTCTCACCCATCTGCTGATGATTGGCAGTTCTATCCTAGATAGAAGGGGAGAAAACTAGGTAGAAGACTGTCAGTCATCAGAAGGTGGGCGGGAGAGCAGGAAGTCATGTGTAACCATGACTCTTCTCAGGTGGCCGGGACTCTTTTCCAGGCCCAGTCTGCAATGATTGTGATGTTGGTTCTCGGCAACCACTTACTTTTAACTTCTAAATGACAGACCACTGAAATCAACTCCCATGTCTCTATTTTATTCTGCCTTTAGTACAAGCAGCATAAAGTTGATGACAGGTTTTCTTTAAAAGCATTCCAAAGTTATTATCACATAAAGTGACACAAGTCAGATTTGCAAATACAGACCTGGTAAGGTGACTGTGCCCTGGGAACTATTTGAACAGAACTGTCAACCAAGTTTTTACTGGACAATTTACCAAAAAATCACCATAATCATTAAGATTATAAATTATATACAGTACTGCTTTGAACACATTAGTAGCTTTCACTTTGAACTGGAAAATGATCATTATTACAATCACAATGATATGCACAAGTTCACCCAGCTTAAAATATTATAGATGCCTCATTTTTTATAGACATCGGAAAAAAAGCCTCCTATTTGTGCAGATTGTCCAAAAATTTAAATACAGTTGGCAACCCTGAAATTTGGTGATCTGAAAACCTACTTGGAGACAATAGGTACTGTATATTTTTTTTACACTGCTGTAAAAAGGAGAACAGCACTGCAGTGATCAGTTCTGACATGGACTCTGTACACTTACTGTGCTGATCGCGGCAGCTTCACTCTCCTTTTTCTGCCAGGTGCTCACTAACTAAGTAGTATTTAGAATTTGCAGGAAGCCAGATAGGCAGGAAACTTGGTAAAATGCAGAGATTATTTTTTAATTAAAATATATCAGACACGGCTAAGGAGACAGGGGCTGGGATTGTTAGAGCAGAGGCAGACTGAGAAGCCTTCCTCTCCATTTTACAGGCTGTTTAATAGTAGACAATGAAGATGGATTTTCCTTTGGAGCTTCAGGTAAGAGGGTTGCTAAAGGGAAGATTTATTGGCAGTTTTCTATTAAGTGTACATTTTTCAATAATAAAATATATTATAGAAACAAAGCGTTTTTTTTTTTTTTTACTACTTTTATTTTGATGACCTATCGTACAACACTCCGCACCCCAACCGATCAGCTATTATGCAGTAACTTTGGTGTGTCAGTGCTAAAACTACGACTTTGTCCATTGTGTAGTGGACAGACATGGTTAATATATATTTACGGTAGATGTTTTATGGGTCCACACAGGGATCACGTGTTTTTACTCCATTTGTCCATTTAAGTGCAGCAGCCATGTATAAATGAGAGTTTACTACTTGCGAAATGACCTCAAGCTCTAGATGTCTTTTCCGGAATTTATTTCAATTGATTTTAAAACCCCTTAGTGACCACCCATACGTGTTTTTACTGACGTAAACAAAGGGGGTTTTAGCTAAACGGCTGGCTTTAATCAATCATTACATGTACTTAAAATGGTGCATTAAAAACTATAACTTGTCCTGCAAAAAATAAGACCTCATACAAGTACATTTAAAAAAAACAAAAAAAGTTCTAGCTCTTGGAATGCAATTTTTTTAATAGAAGGAAAAAAGAATATTGAAATCCACACGGACTAGTACATAAAGGGGTTGTCCAATTAAGAAAACTTTTCCCCTATCCAGGGGGTCTGATTGCTGGTGCTCGTGTTTTGAATGGAGCGTTGGTGGGTCTTACACGTGTGCTGCTGCTCCATTCAAATTGGGGACACGGGCCCCTGCACTCCTTATAGGTGAGGGCCCCAGTGGTCAGACCCACACTCATCGGATACTTATTCCCTATACATAAGTTGTCATAATGGGACAATCCCTCTAAGTACTGCACATCCATTTTCAATGGAAACGGTTTAAGAAAACTTTCCTAGAATGGTTTCCGCCTTAGAAACGTACTCTCATGTGCACTTGCATATAATTTTTTTTTTCCCATGCAATAGTGGTGCATTGTCATCTGGGAGCCAAAGTAAGTGTCAGCTTTTCATTTTATTGCACTACTGTATAGTCTATGAGGAGAAAAGTATGCCCAGCCTTGAGTAAATCCACCAGTTTGCTATTTATTTAGTAGAAATAACCAAAAACCCAAGAGTTCGGGAAACTTTAGTGCATGGTACATTCACAGCTCTTCAATTAAATAGCATTATTTAGATTGTGCATACACTCTTTTCATCTTCCTCATATATACAGTTAGCTCCTCTATATGTCAACATTTGGCAACGATTTATGTCTTAAAACCACATTAAGAGATCTTGAAAAGTAAACTCATTACTTTATTCACGTGGGAGGAAATAGCCTCAGGGCGATTGAACATTGGGTACTTCTGTTTAGATTCTACCAATTACCATAATTTGTCCTAGATTACTTCTATTCACATTTCATAACCCGAGATCACAGAACCACTCTTATACATTGCCTTTAAAGCAAATATTTATACATTGGGGTATAGAACGGTAGAAATGTACAGAAAATACAGCACATGTCACAAATGAGCCACTGCTATTTAGAAAGTCAATGGTGAGATTGAATGTTTTGTCACACAAGATTAAAAAGCATGATCAGAAGACATAATCATTTCCATGCTGACACCATACAACTATCCATTTCACAATGCCAGCAGAGAGCCACAAGACTTCTCCACATCCGTAGCAGCTTCTCAAAGTAAAAAATTATTTTAAGATCCCCATCACAAAGATGATGACATTACACTGTTTACTTATAAGGGGACTTTGATCAAGTCTGCTACGCCAGTTGTCTGGCGTAAAAATGTCACATGATGCCCGCATGTGACATTTGGTGCATATTTCTGTGACATTTGGTGACACCTTAAAAACACCTTTAACCCCTTCAGTACCTAGCCACTTTTCACCTTAAATACCAGGCCGATTTTTGCAAATCTGACATGTCACTTTGTCGTAATAACTTTGGAATGCTTTTACTTAATATTTATTAACATTCTCCATATGTCTACTTTATATTGGCATTTTTTTTTTTTAGGACGCTAGAAGTGTAGAAGCAATTTTTCAAATTTTCAACGAAAATTCCCAAACCATTTTTTTGAGCACCAATTTATTTATAAAGTGATTTTGAGGGGCTTACGTAATGGAAACCACCCATAAATGACCCCATTTAAGAAACTACACCCCTCAAATGATTCAAAACTGATGTTACAAACTTTCTTAACCCTTGAGGTGTTCCACAAAAATGAAAGGAAAATGGAGGTGAAATTTCAAAATTTTACTTTTTTGGTATTCTTTTTTTAATGTTAATCAATTTTTCCTTGCAACACAGCAAGGGTCAACAGCAAAATAAACCTCAATATATATTACTCTGATTCTGAAGTTTACAGAAATACCCCATATGTGGCGGTAAACTGCTCTATGGACATGTGGCAGTGGTCAGAAGGAAAGGAGAGCCATATGGATTTTGGAGGCAGATTTTGCTAGAATGTTTTTTTAGGCACCATTTTGTATTTGTTGTTCAATCATTTTATTGAGAATGAACACATAAATAGATGAAACATCACGTACAAATACAATGTAGAATGCACATCGAAATATCAACAGCATGGCTACCTAACATGACTGTTAAGACCAGCTCATAATAGTGACCATCAATACAGGTAGATTATCTCAGAAAGCCCGTGCAAACAAAACAGGACTAGACAGACAGGGGGAAGACAAACAGAGATAAGACACCATTTTGTATTTGAAGAGACCCTGACGTACCCCTACAGTGGAAACCCTGAAAAAGTGACCCCATTTTGGAAACTACACCCCTTAAAGAATATATCAAGGGGGGTACTGACCACTTTGACCCCCTAAGCATTTTACAGAATTTTGAAACACTTGGCTGTGAAAATGAAAAGTTTAATTTCAGACAATAAAATGTTGCTTTAGCCCCCAATTTTTCATTTTCACAAGCGGTAATAGGAGAAAAAGCACCCCATAATTTGTTACCCATTTTCTCCTGAATACAGCAAAACCCCATATGTGGTGGTAAACTGCTATGGGGGCACATGGCAGGACTCAGAACAGGAGTGCCATATGGCTTTTGCAGCCCAGATTTTGATGGATTGGTTTACGGGTGCCATTGTTTTTTGTTTTTTTTAAGTAATTGCCTTATGTGGGGGCTCATTTTTTGCGGGATGAGGTGACTTTTCCATTGGTACCATTTTGGGGTACATAAGACTTTTTTTGATTGCTTGGTATTACACTTTTTGTGAGGCAAGGTGAAAAAATATTTTTTATTTATATATTTTTTACAGCATTCACCTTAGGGGGCATATAATGTGATATTTTCATAGAGCAGGTTGTTACAGATGCGGCGATACCTAATATGTCTATCATTTTTATTTTTGTTAAGTTTTACACAGTAAAAGTGTTTTTGAACAGAATAAAATCTTGTTTTTGTGTTGCCATTTGCTGAGAGCCATATTTTATTTTTATTTTTTGGGCAATTGTCTTAGGTAGGGTCTCATTTTTTGCAGGATAAGTTGATGGTTTGGTATCATTTTGGGGTACATAAGACCTTTTGATCACTTGGTATTACACTTTTTGTGAGGCAAGATGACAAAAAATGGCTGTTTTGGCATCGTTTTTAAAATAATTATTTTTTTACAGCATTCACGGGCCATCTCATGTAATATTTTTATAGAGCAGGTTGTTACGGACATGGAGATACCCAATGTGTCGCCATTTTCTGAGAGCCATAGTTTATTTTTATTTTTTGGCTGATTTGTCTTAGGTAGAGTCTAATTTTTTTGTGGGATGAGATGACTGTTTAATTGGTACCATTTTGGGATAAATGCGTCTTTTTGATCACTTGGTGTTACACTTTTAGTGAGACAAGGTGACCAGGAAATGGCTTTTTTGGCACTTTTTTTATGGCATTCACCTATATATTCTTATAGGGACGGTTGATACGGACGCTGCAATACCTAAAATGTCTACTTTTGTTTTTTTACTTGAATCTTTTAATTTTTTGTAAAACTTTATTTTTTTTATATCTTTTTTTTAACTTTATTTTTTTGTCTCACTCTGGGACTTCAACTTTTGGGGGTCTAATCCCCTTTATAATGCATACAATACTTCTGTATTGTAATGCATTGGCTGTAAGTGTATTACCAGTGTAATACACTTACAGCCTTCCTACCTGTGATATCCAGGGGGCTGGATCTCACAGGCTGACACGGATGGCAACCACGATATCTACTGAAGGCATCAGACTGCCGTCCAAGCCATCGGGTCCCCGTTGCAGCAGCGATGGGACCCGATGGACATGCGGACCCGTCAGGATACCGCACGTGCCGCGATCAATGCGTCGGCATCTGTGTTTTCACTGATGCCGGTGCATACAGAAGAAGTCTGGCTAGCAGTGACTGCCGGAGCCCTGCAGCTGATCGGATGGGTGCAGGAGCTGTATGGCACTGGGATTTCTGACCCAATTCCCAGTGCCGCACATATACAGCGCTGGTATCCTACGGGTTAAAGGCTATGTACACCTTTTGGGGGCAATTTTTTCTATTTCAGCTAAAAATATTTTTTTTACTTGGTCTTTATAAAAAATATGGCATCCTTTTTTCTGTGCAGAGTTGACGAGCTCTACAAGCACCCTTTTGGATTTTCTGTCTTTACCGTCCGACCAGGAGAAGACCGACTTCTTATCTCTGCTCTCTGACATTATAAACACTTATTATAGCCCAGTTCTTATCTTACTGATAAAAATGTGGCTTAAATAAGTGTTTATGGCCTCTCAGTAGTTCAGAGATAAGGTTTATTAGATGACTGGCGCAAAGTGAAAGTGAAAGTCACACAGCTAGAAAAACAGTTAACCCTTTGTGACAGAACAGCTCAATATTTCTAATGAAGGCCAATTGAAAAAATGATTTTTGGCCAAAAATGAGTAACATGCAATCATAAAATAAATTGCCTCCAAAGGTGTACATAGCCTTTAAATCTCATTCATGATGTGAAACATTTTAAAAAGTCACAAAAAAGTTGCATCTCCATGTCAGGCAACCCTCTGGTATACTTTTACAAACATAGGCATACACCATATTGCACTTGTGCCAAATATATTATTTTGTACACAATTCATAAATTTCGTGCAACCTCACAAAGCAAAGGCAGAATTAAAACTGACACCAGTGTAAAACGGCAAATAATAAATTCCCCCAAAAATCTTTTTGCTGTATTTGTATGTGTCTATTGCATATACAGCATGTCCTGTGGCAGATAGCCAACAGCAAAGTGGTAGGAAACTTTCCTAGCATTACTGTCACTGTTAGGAGTGATACATGACCGTGTCTTTGCTGGGGTGACCCCTTTATAGCGCAGTTTAACCATCTCTCTGAAATGCTACAGACTATTATAGAGTACACACACTTTTTTTATCACAAAATTCTGATTAAATATGTGTAGTTGTGTCTAATAAGACCAAAGCAGTGAACAGAATGGAATAAGGTAAATATGACTTGCATGGAATGACCTAAACAGTGTAGATTTAGTGCTCTTTTGTCCATTGCATCCATCCATCCATTCACAAGGCCCTGGTCACCTTAGGTCTCGTCTCAGTTTAATTGGTTCTATACTTTTTGAATTCTGCAGCACTTTTCTTCCTGTAAAAAACAAAAACAAAATTATAAGTCAATGGGATCAATGAAGATGTTTTAGGACCTCTTAAAAGGATTGTCCTTGGGATAGGTCATCGTCAAAATCTGATCGGCGGGGTCCAACTACCTTCACCCCAGCCAGTCAGCTGTTTGAATAGGCTGCATCGCTCAGGTGAGCACTGCAGCTTCCTCACAGCTTACCAAACACAGTACCGTACATTGTATAGTTGCTTTGCTTTTTACTACGTCTCAACCTCTTTCACTTGTATGAGACTGAACTGCACCTAGGCCATGTTACTGATGAATGTGATGTCACTGGTGTAGGAAGAGGCTGCGATGCTCACCACTAATAAAATATTGATGACCTATCCTGAGGATAGGCCTTGGATCAGGGCAATTATTGGGAAAGAGCATGCCTAGAAACACTCATTTCCGATAATTGCACTTTGTAAAGCTGCCTCCAATCACATGATGAGCACACAAACGCTCATTCATTGGGTGAAAGCATCATTGATGCAGACACCAAAATCATAATTCTGAGCAGGAGATCATTCTATTTAAACAGCGATCTGCTTCCCAGAAACGATGATTCTCTATGGAGACGAAAGATCACAGTAGCGATCCCTCGTCCCCATACAGAGGAAGTGATTGCTGCATGAAAATGAAAAATTATCATGAATGTATGATTAATTCCCTATAATTGCCTGCAAAGTAGGCCAATATGTTGGGGTCTTTACAAAACAAATTTGATTTTATATAGCAACTAGAAAGATCTGCTTTTTTTTTTGTATAATTGTCTTTTTATTAGAATAAGTACAATAATAAAAGTATACATGTACACTTTCTCGTGTGGTCAATAGACATTCAGATAATCCAAGTGAGAAAAACAAGATCTGCTTTTTATACTGCCTACTGTAATCTGACCAACACCTCAAATTTCCCGTAAAAATGAGCCTTTATAGAGTTTAATTTAATATTCTCATAATTTCTATCGGAAATTCTTTTGTGGAGTATCCTTGTGGCCTATTAAATAGTGCTGGGGGATGGTTGCTAAGGTCCAGCGTCGTGTCTTCATAACCACCCAGGGCTTGAACGAGGGGCCCCAGATTCTTCAGCTATGAATGGATGGGAGTCAAGATTAAGCCCACCAATGTAATAATGTTTGTTTAAGTCTTTTGAGGCTTTCTACTCGCATGGCAGAGGAAACCATATAAAATGTGTGTAACCTACAAACACCTTTAGAATCACTAATACTTTGCTTCTGATTGCCATATACCATTACCTTGACGATTTCATTTCCTTCATTCTCTTTTCTTCTATGGAAAGTACCAGAGTTTAATAAATGCCATATGTGCACCTTACATTCATGATCAAGTCGCTGTGTGATATTCAAGAGCAGTATTCAGGAACAGCTACTATATGTACTTCCTGGCATTCCTGTATGTCCAGTGTTTCCAATAAAGAGGTCAGATCGATGAATGATAAAAATGAACCACTAATACATTGTGCAGTGTTTCTCTTTCTAGAAGGAAGAAAAATGATGCTGTCAATCACTGAAAAATAAAAATTGTATGCCATACCTACACTTTTACTCCATTCTTCCTGATTTCTGCAGCACGTCTTAAAATGAATTCAATATTTGAAAAAAAATCCACAGGCCAGAGATGTACACAGAAATCATAGGACCGGAAAGCACAGTTAGAATGGGCCTCACACTCCACTCGGAGCTCAAACAAATGTAAACTGCTTTTTCTGAAAATCCTGGATGTGTTCCCAAGTGTTTCTGTTTAGCTGCATAATGTAAATGCAGCTGAAAAGGAAGACTTTGAATACATCTGGTCAGGACCTGAGCGGAGGTGTGCAGCATAGACTGCAGCTTTGGGGGTGAGATGGATGGGTAAGTACAGAGGAAACGATCTTTCCTCTACAGGGTCTGAAGGCTCCAGGATTTTCAGAAAAGCCTGGAAACCCCCTTTATAGGGGTATCCAGGTTCTAGATATTGATGCTCTATCCTTATAATGTCGAGCATTTCCTTTTTAGTTCAAACTTATGTGCTTAGTTTTATAATATATTTGTATAGAAGAGCTACAGCCGAAGGCCAATTGTCCCCTACCTTCTTCCACATTGCACTGCGATCCACTACTGGAGTGGCAGTAGTATAAGGCTACGTCTACATGACGATATTTGTTGCGCGACATTTTGTTGCAGTAATGTCGCGCAAAATTTTTTAGAATGACAGTCTATGGTGTCGCACTGCAACATGCAACATGCTGCGACTGAGACGCAACAGTCGCAGAAAATCCATTTGAGATGGATTTTTCTGTGACTGTTGCGTCGCAGCATGTTGCATGTTGCAGTGCGACACTATAGACTATCATTATAAAAATTGTCGCGCGACATTAGTGCAACAAAATGTTGCGCTACAAATGTTGCAGTGTAGTTGTGCCCTATCTGTCGCGCGACAAATGTCGTCGTGTAGACTTAGCCTACAAAATGCAACAGGGGTATGTGCCATTGGTGTATAAGCAATACACACTGCTCACACGTCTGAAGAAGGATAGGTAGCAACACATGCAACAAAGAGATCTAGTGTGCTGACCTCTGACATTTGACCTTTTACCAAACTTTAAAGTCTGAAAACCATAACTTTTTAATTTTGCCATCAACATACCGTAGATGGTTGAGGGCTTGCTTTTTGCAGTCCCACCTGTATTTTAAAGGACACCATTTTATTGTCCATATAATTTGTTGAATTAGGTGTATAAATGTTTTTTTTTTTTTTTTTTTGGGGGGGGGGGGGGAGGGTTTAACGAACAGCAAGTCCACCATTGTTGTTTAAAAAAGAAAATGGTGGAACTTGGAGTGGAAACCAGTACATGGTACTAGGTCTTCCCCTCTTATAACAAAATCCATCTTCATCTTCCTTAAGTTGAAGTACCGTAATGTGCTTTTTTAGCAGTTCACACCTCTGCAACCTCACTTAGCACACTTTCAGACTTATGCCTTTTCCCTCAATACAAGGGATTCCTAGATAGGTAAGGCTGGGTTCACATCACCGTTTTGTTTTTCTGTATTTTAAGCATCTGTTATGCTCTGTTTACATCTGTTTTAGCCATTTCCGTCTGAGATCTGTTAGAATAGTAAAATATACAGTACAGACCAAACGTTTGGACACACCTTCTCATTCAAAGAGTTTTCTTTATTTCATGACTATGAAAATTGTAGATTCACACAGAAGGCATCAAAACTATGAATTAACACATGTTTGTTATGTATATAATTCCACAAGTGTGAAACAACTGAAAATATGTCATATTCTAGGTTCTTCAAAGTAGCCACCTTTTGCTTTGATTACTGCTTTGCACACTCTTGGCATTCTCTTGATGAGCTTCAAGAGGTAGTCCCCTGAAATGGTTTTCACTTCACAGGTGTGCCCTGTCAGGTTTAATAAGTAGGATTTCTTGCCTTATAAATGGGGTTGGGACCATCAGTTGCGTTGAGGAGAAGTCAGGTGGATACACAGCTGATAGTCCTACTGAATAGACTGTTAGAATTGGTAATATGGCAAGAAAAAAGCAGCTAAGTAAAGAAAAACGAGTGGCCATCATTACTTTAAGAAATGAGTCAGTCAGCCGAAAAATTGGGAAAACTTTGAAAGTAAGGGCTATTTGACCATGAAGGAGAGTGATGGGGTGCTGTGCCAGATGACCTGGCCTCCACAGTCACCGGACCTGAACCCAATCGAGATGGTTTGGGGTGAGCTGGACCGCAGAGTGAAGGCAAAAGGGCCAACAAGTGCTAAGCATCTCTGGGAACTCCTTCAAGACTGTTGAAAGACCATTTCAGGGGACTACCTCTTGAAGCTCATCAAGAGAATGCCAAGAGTGTGCAAAGCAGTAATCAAAGCAAAAGGTGGCGACTTTGAAGAACCAAGAATATGACATATTTTCAGTTGTTTCACCCTTGTTTGTTATGTATATAATTCCACATGTGTTAATTCATAGTTTTGATGCCTTCATAGTCATGAAAATAAAGAAAACTCTTTGAATGAGAAGGTGTGTCCGAACTTTTGGTCTGTACTGTATATATCTACTGTATATGGTTTTGTTTATACACATCTATCCATCCAGACACAAACATTGATATAGATAGACAGATAATCAGATATAAGATAGATAGATATGAGATGATTGATCCTTTACTGCCTGGTAAGCCTACAGGACTAAGGCCTTTTTCACACTACCATTTATTTTCCCCGTTTTGCGGGCCGTTTTTTGCGTTCCGTATACGGAACCATTCATTTCAATGGTTCCGCAAAGAAAACTGAATGTACTCCGTATGCATTCCGTTTCCGTATTTCCGTTCCGTTTAAAGATAGAACAAGTCCTATTATTGCCCGCAAATCACGTTCCGTGGCTCCATTCAAGTCAATGGGTCCGCAAAAAAAACAGAACACATACGGAAATGCATCCATATGTCTCCCGTATCCGTTCTGTTTTTGCGGAACCATCTATTGAAAATGTTATGCCCAGCCCAATTTTTTCTATGTAATTACTGTATACTGTATATGCCATACGGAAAAACGGAACGGAAACACAACGGAAACAAAAAAACGGAACAACGGATCCATTAAAAACGGACTGCAAAGCACTGAAATAGCCATACGGTAGTGTAAAAGAGGCCTAAGGCAGTGGAGAAGATTATGATCTGCTTCACTGCTGCACAGGACACAGTTAAAGTTTAAGGTCAGACCCCACACTGGTGGCTGATATGTATGCTATTAACATGGTGGTCAGTTTGGGTGGTTATTGGCTCCCCAGGCGTCTCAGGCCCTGGGCAGCCGCCCTAAACCGCCTATACTATAATCCACCATTGAGAGCAGGTCATTGCGGTTATAACTATTCCAATTATATGTAGTTTAATTTTATATTTTTACATTTCTTGTAGGCTCATGCTACATATGGGGTGATGTAAGGCTTTGGCTGCAACATCTAAAGGGTCATTTAGTTTAATGCATTGTACCAAGGAATTAAAAAAATAATAAGAAAGAAGAAATACTGGGGTCAGGGTTTTATACAGTTTATACCAAATGCAACAATGTCTAGACAAATGTCTTTAAAATAAAGCATAGCTAAGGGCTAAATTAAAAACGTGCTTTATTTTTGGTCAAAATATTGGTGTGCATGAAAACTGGTGCAAAAAGTTGCAAAGAATGGTGCATGCCATATTTGCACAAAATTCTGCAACTTTTTGGAGGTTTGGAGCCCTGATTGCCACTTTTCCAAAAAGTAGGTGGAGGGGGATGTGGTGGGCAATGCAGGACTGGGGCAGCCTACCGATCACATATGTTCTAATCTACTCAGGAAACTGGCATAAAGTAGATTATTGTGGAAATCTAGACCAGCTCCCTTGCTTCAGATTTCCGTTTTGGTGCACAGACCTACACATAAGTGTCACAATTATAAAGAGGGGTATGCATCTGAATAATTGTGGCGCATCTGTTGCCAGCGGGGGACAGGTTGAGACTGGCATGTAATGCGCCAGTCTTAGTAAATGTCCCCCTATGTGCTTAACATAGAAAGTGAGTTGTGCCAAATGCATTATTCCATTTGCGCCATTTTAAAATTTGCCCCAAATTTGCAAATTTGTGAAACTTACAAGACTATTGGTAAATTTGATTGTATCTATCAGATTGTATCACATTAGGATAGCAACTGAATAATAAAATGTATACTTTCTATGTTTACAGTGGAAAATGACAGAGATATCTTCCATCAGAAGCCATACTGGAAAGAGTTTAAATTTGACATGACTCAGATTCCGACTGGAGAATCTGTAACAGTAGCTGAGTTTCGACTTTTTAAAACTCGCAGTTTTTCACGGCAGTTTAACAGGACCCTTCACATCAGCATTTACGAGATCCTACGGGAACATGCAAACCGGTATGTGGCTAGCTGGACCTTTGTATTAGGGCTCATGCAGATGACCATATGTATTTGGAGGTTTGCAAAATACGGATCCGCAAAAAATACAGATGATGTCCATGTGACATCCGTATTGCATCCATTTTTGTTGATCCATTGTAACAATGCCTATCCTTGTCTGCAAAATGGACAACAATAGGACATGTTCTATATTTTTTGCGGAACGGCCATGCGGACATAGGGAAATTGAATGCACACAGAGTCATTTAGTTTTTTTTGCGGGCCCATTGAAGTAAATTCTTCCACATACGGGCCGCATAAAAACCAGAACGGACACTGAAAAAAAATGCGTTCATGTACATGAGCCCTTAGTCTGAAGTCTAGCTGATGATATAAAGTACATGCATGTAATACCATCTCTCTCTCTTTTATAGACAACCTGAGTTAACTTTGCTGGACCACGAGAGCATACAGGCTGGGGATGAAGGGTGGTTGGTGTTTGACGTCACAGCAGCTAGTAACCACTGGTTGCTTAACTCAAAATATAATTCAGGGCTGCGCCTCTATGTGGAGAATGATGACGGTGAGGTTACACACTAAGAATGACTCAAGTGGAAATTGCATGCTGCCTTTCATTAGACATGTAGAGATGGGTTGATGTCATCTTGGCTTTTCATTTGGCACAGTTGATATAAATATCCTCTCTTTTACCAGAATTAATATAGCTCCTATAGCCCAAAGTTTATTACAAGCTGTTGACTGAGAGCTCTTTAATAGCATCAAGTAACCATTTCCCTTTCATACAGATTGTTACAAACTTTTTTTGACTCAAAATGGCTAGCAACCTATTTTATAAAATAGCAAAAACATTTTAGGCAAATCCTCAAAATGTTAGAGCACACGGCATATAACCTTCTATAATAATATGTGTGTTAATGTAACAGGACAGAGCATTGATCCAAGCTTGGCAGGCATCTTAGGAAGACGAGCACCTCGTTCCAAACAGCCATTCATGGTTACATTTTTTAGAGCAAGTAAAAATCAAATCCGATCTACAAGGGCAATTAAACAACTAAAAAAAAGGCAACAGAAGAAACACAGTGATCTTCCACATCCCAACAAATTACCCAGCGTATTTGGTAAGACTTGAATGGAAGAAATTATTTTGTCTTATTTTTTTGTGCTTAAATGAAAATCTGACACCATGAAAATGCATAGAGCAGACGGAGCAGATTGATATATAGTTTTGTGGAAAAAGATTCAGCATAACTTGTCATTTATTCATTAAAATATCTGCTCATTAGGTTAGTTTTGCACCTGCGGTAAAGTATCATGCAGGCTGTTCCGGAAGAGGAACAGCCTGCCGTAGTTCACCATATCCAGCATGGCCAGATAGGGCTATGCACCAGTGGACCTCATTGACTATAATGGGATCCGACAGGAATCCAGCTGGTTTCCGGCATGCACCAGTTTATGTCCAGCCAAAACCTGGCATTCATGTCAGAAACCAGCTGGATCCCATTATAATCAAAGGGGTGAAATCCGGCGGGCTGCCTGCAGATTCTACTGCATTTTCAAGGTGAGAGGTTCTAGGTTCATCAGAACAGTACCTATTTGTTATGATTTTCCATGTGTCTATTTGTACTTCAAAAAATATATATATATCTAACCTGTTGTGTAAGGATCACTTTTTGGCAGTTATCTAATTATCATCACAGGCAGGATTAGGCCTCTTTCACACTACCGTACGGCTATTTCAGTGTTTTGCGGTCCGTTTTTCACGAATCCGTTCTGTTTTTTTTGTTTCCGTTCCATTTTTCCGTATGGCATATACAGTAATTACATAGAAAAAATTGGGCTGGGCATAACATTTTCAATAGATGGTTCCGCAAAATCGGAACGGATACGGAAGACATACGGATGCATTTCCGTATGTGTTCCGTTTTTTTTGCGGAGCCATTGACTTGAATGGAGCCACGGAACGTGATTTGCTGGCAATAATAGGACATGTTCTATCTTTCAACGGAACGGAAAAACGGAAATACAGAAACGGAATGCATACGGAGTACATTACGTTTTTTTTGCGGAACCATTGATGGTAGTGCGGTTAACAGCAGTTCAGGCAAGATGGATGCCCCCATAATGATGTACAAAAAAAAAAGAATAAAAGAATCTAATTATCTGAAATTTTAAAAATTACAAATTAAAAAAACACATTAGAAATATATATATATATATATATATATATATATATATATATATATAGACGTAGAAAAAGGGCAGCACTCCAATAAATAAAATAGCAAAAAACTTTATTTACCCATAAGGCTGTAGCGACGTTTCGGCTCTAACACAGGAGCCTTCCTCAAGCAGTGTGTACAGATCAAGATCCAAACATATATAGTGTTATAGCTAGCCATAGCCAATTACATGTTAAGTGAACATAATTAATAAATAAAGCAAAATACAAAATACATCATACATGTGAATACAGATAAAATCAGCAATACAATGTGGTTCAATCGTGGTGCACCTGATTGCTTAAAAACTATTACCATAAATATAAAACTTAGTGAGATATTTCTATAATTACATAGTTGATAATATGATCAGTGTCAACTGTAGATGATTAAATAAAGTGTCACGTGCTTACTATTACAGGTGGTGCATACTGAGGATGCAGGATGAGGGTCGGTTGTGGTCGCTGCTGACATGTGCGGTCCGGCGTGCCTAGGTCCCCACTGCGCATGCCAATACGACGTATAATACATGCTGCCGGCCAGTATCAATCTCGTCACCTGACGCATATGCTCCTACGTCACCGCACCAAGACGGCCATTATGGATAAGGGCAAACAGCCCATTCTGTCGCCCTGACGATCATGCTGACAATTTAGTCCGATGCAGTGTGGAATCGGGATGGTACTGGCATGGGACAATGCCAGAGTGTCAAAAGTGGCTAAGTGGGCTCGGCTAAGGGATACCACAACAATGAAGAGTGGATCCGCCAGCCGTGACCACAGAGTGGCCGCGCATCTGTACGCAAATACAGAGTCGCGGCCGCACCGATCCAACCCACCTGTCGCCACAACATTCAGAGGGCTCTCCTCTTGACCCCTACCACACATGTAACGGAAAATAACAAAAACAAAAACAGTCTTCTGGAGGGAACACGGAAGTCGTTTTTCGCATAGACAATGGTATCCAGGCATCACGATCGCACTGTCAGCATGGAGGCCACACCGCCCATCATCACCCCAAACTCGCAGCATAACACCTGTAAATATAAAGATAAAATGTGAGCATAAGTGCACGGAAGGGAATACAAAACATACAATATTAAAAGACTATTAGAATAAACGAAGATTTATGTATAGTACACACAAGTCACATAATCAACACTGGGACAATCGACATTAAAAAATACAAAGATAGAGGGCAAGACACGCCACTAACCCACCCCAACCTTGTAATCCACATTGAGACCATGTGGATGGAGGGAGTCCAACGTGTAGATCCATTTTAATTCTCGCTTTTTTAAAAGGCTAGTCCTGTTACCACCTCTCCTAGGCATTGGTACATGATCAATGATGCAAAATCTTAGGTCTTTCTCAGTGTGTTTCTGGTTGGCAAAGTGTTTAGATACTGGTAAATCCAGTCTTTTTTTCCTGACACTAAGTCGGTGATTGTTGAATCGTGTCTTAAAATCAGTTGTCGTTTCACCGACGTACAACAGATTACAAGGACAAACGATAACATACACAACAAAACTGGAGTCACAGGTCAGATAATGTCTCATCTGATATGAAACCCCAGTCCGTGGGTGCATGAAAGCTCTACCCTTAAGAATGAATTTACAGTTTACGCAGGACAAACAGGGAAAACAGACGACACTGGCACCTGTCAGGGTCAGCTGTCTCGCTGTCTTCAGGGTTCCCACGTCTGCCCTTACCAATTGGTCCTTGAGACTCTTGGACCTGCGGTAGGACATGATCGGAGGAGAGTGGAATTCCTTGACTGTGTTTAGACAACCGCCCAATATACCCCAGTGACGCCGAATAATGTTACTTATGTCGGCGCTCTGTTCACAGTGGGTGGAGATAAATGGAATCCTAGTCATCTGTTTTTGTTTTGCCTTCCTTTTTAGAGTGTCATCCCTGTTCAGTTGACTGACCAATTTCTTTTGTTCCTGTAATAGCTTAATTGGATACCCTCGTTTCTCAAATTTATGTAACAGTGTATCCAAGGTATTGTTGGATGCCACAGGGTCAGAAACGATACGTTTAACCCTCAAGAACTGGGAGTATGGGAGGGATTTAACCATGGACCTAGGGTGATTACTGCTGTAGGTCAGTAGCGTGTTCCTGTCGGTTGACTTAGTAAATAATTCTGTCTGCAATTTACCATCCGACAGGATCACGCGAGTGTCCAAAAACTGCATTTCAACACAGGAATGCACCAAAGTGAACTGTAGTGCCCTATCAATTCCATTGAGGAAACTGTGAAAATCACAGAGTTGTTTGGCATCACCTGTCCAAATGAGGAAGACGTCGTCTGTGTACCGCCACCACGCCCTAACATGTTGGAAGTGGTGGCTTCCATAGACGACGTCCTCCTCAAACCTGCGCATAAAAATATTGGCGTAAGTTGGGGCCACATTGGACCCCATCGCCACGCCCTGTTCCTGCACGTAGTATGAATCTTGAAATAAGAAATAATTGTGCCTAAGCACAATCTCCAACAAAGATAGTACAAAATGTTGGGAACCATCAGTGAGTGTGGATTTATCCAACATTGAACCGACCGCAGCCAATCCCTTTTGATGATCTATTGATGTATAAAGTGAAGTTACATCAAACGATGCAAGTATCACATCAGAATAATCAACAAGTTCAACATCCTGCAATTTAAGCAAAAAGTCGCTGGTGTCACGAATATATGAGCTGCCCCCACAAGCGAAACTGCACAGAACTTTATCAAGGAAGATGGCCACATGGCTGAAGATTGAATCGGAGCCCGAAACAATAGGGCGACCAGGGGGATCGACGAGGGACTTGTGGATCTTGGGCAACACATAAAGCACCGGAGTGACAGGATGTGTTACAGTAAGGAAATCCACAAGTCCCTCGTCAATAACCCCCGCATGCAGAGCCTCCGTCAATACATTTTCAATCAATTCAGCAACCTTGAACCTCGGGTCAAAATCAATGTGACTATAGACGGTTCTGTCACCCAATTGCCGCTTGATTTCGGCAATATACTTCTGGGTGTCAAGCACGACCACCGCGCCGCCTTTATCGGCGGCCTTAATGGTAAGTTCATGGTCGAGTTTTAATTCTTTAAGAGCAACCATCTCTTCCGCTGTCACATTGGGATGACCAAAAGGTTGTACAGATTTTATCGCCTTTAATCTCTGAATGTCAGATTTAACGGCAGCCATATACGCCTCCATTGCAGGCTCATTGACAACTGGATTGAAGGTGCTTCTAGTTGAAAGATCGAACATGCCAAGAGAGAAATCACTCATCTTGGCATGCTCGATCTTCCCCCTACTCTGGAACCAAATTCTCAACTTGATAGCACGAAAGAAATTATACAGGTCAAAATCAAGTTCGAACCAGTCCGCAGTGGTTCGTGGGCAAAAAGAAAGCCCCTTACTTAATACACTCACTTGGGCATCAGTCAAATTTTTTGAAGAAAGATTCACCACGGTTACTTCTTCCTCGACGGGTTGTTCCTGCCGGGAGGACGGGGTCTGTTGTTGCGCTGCTTTTTGTTGTCGCCTGCGTCTACGGCCTCCACGCCGGATGCGTTGTCTCCGGACAGTTCTGTCTCCCTCAACCCTAAAAAAGCCTGGTCAGCAGAAAAGGCATCTTGAGTAGATTTCTGTTTCTTTTTCCAGCCATGGGATGGCTGGAAAAAGAAACAGAAATCTACTCAAGATGCCTTTTCTGCTGACCAGGCTTTTTTAGGGTTGAGGGAGACAGAACTGTCCGGAGACAACGCATCCGGCGTGGAGGCCGTAGACGCAGGCGACAACAAAAAGCAGCGCAACAACAGACCCCGTCCTCCCGGCAGGAACAACCCGTCGAGGAAGAAGTAACCGTGGTGAATCTTTCTTCAAAAAATTTGACTGATGCCCAAGTGAGTGTATTAAGTAAGGGGCTTTCTTTTTGCCCACGAACCACTGCGGACTGGTTCGAACTTGATTTTGACCTGTATAATTTCTTTCGTGCTATCAAGTTGAGAATTTGGTTCCAGAGTAGGGGGAAGATCGAGCATGCCAAGATGAGTGATTTCTCTCTTGGCATGTTCGATCTTTCAACTAGAAGCACCTTCAATCCAGTTGTCAATGAGCCTGCAATGGAGGCGTATATGGCTGCCGTTAAATCTGACATTCAGAGATTAAAGGCGATAAAATCTGTACAACCTTTTGGTCATCCCAATGTGACAGCGGAAGAGATGGTTGCTCTTAAAGAATTAAAACTCGACCATGAACTTACCATTAAGGCCGCCGATAAAGGCGGCGCGGTGGTCGTGCTTGACACCCAGAAGTATATTGCCGAAATCAAGCGGCAATTGGGTGACAGAACCGTCTATAGTCACATTGATTTTGACCCGAGGTTCAAGGTTGCTGAATTGATTGAAAATGTATTGACGGAGGCTCTGCATGCGGGGGTTATTGACGAGGGACTTGTGGATTTCCTTACTGTAACACATCCTGTCACTCCGGTGCTTTATGTGTTGCCCAAGATCCACAAGTCCCTCGTCGATCCCCCTGGTCGCCCTATTGTTTCGGGCTCCGATTCAATCTTCAGCCATGTGGCCATCTTCCTTGATAAAGTTCTGTGCAGTTTCGCTTGTGGGGGCAGCTCATATATTCGTGACACCAGCGACTTTTTGCTTAAATTGCAGGATGTTGAACTTGTTGATTATTCTGATGTGATACTTGCATCGTTTGATGTAACTTCACTTTATACATCAATAGATCATCAAAAGGGATTGGCTGCGGTCGGTTCAATGTTGGATAAATCCACACTCACTGATGGTTCCCAACATTTTGTACTATCTTTGTTGGAGATTGTGCTTAGGCACAATTATTTCTTATTTCAAGATTCATACTACGTGCAGGAACAGGGCGTGGCGATGGGGTCCAATGTGGCCCCAACTTACGCCAATATTTTTATGCGCAGGTTTGAGGAGGACGTCGTCTATGGAAGCCACCACTTCCAACATGTTAGGGCGTGGTGGCGGTACATAGACGACGTCTTCCTCATTTGGACAGGTGATGCCAAACAACTCTGTGATTTTCACAGTTTCCTCAATGGAATTGATAGGGCACTACAGTTCACTTTGGTGCATTCCTGTGTTGAAATGCAGTTTTTGGACACTCGCGTGATCCTGTCGGATGGTAAATTGCAGACAGAATTATTTACTAAGTCAACCGACAGGAACACGCTACTGACCTACATCAGTAATCACCCTAGGTCCATGGTTAAATCCCTCCCATACTCCCAGTTCTTGAGGGTTAAACGTATCGTTTCTGACCCTGTGGCATCCAACAATACCTTGGATACACTGTTACATAAATTTGAGAAACGAGGGTATCCAATTAAGCTATTACAGGAACAAAAGAAATTGGTCAGTCAACTGAACAGGGATGGCACTCTAAAAAGGAAGGCAAAACAAAAACAGATGACTAGGATTCCATTTATCTCCACCCACTGTGAACAGAGCGCCGACATAAGTAACATTATTCGGCGTCACTGGGGTATATTGGGCGGTTGTCTAAACACAGTCAAGGAATTCCACTCTCCTCCGATCATGTCCTACCGCAGGTCCAAGAGTCTCAAGGACCAATTGGTAAGGGCAGACGTGGGAACCCTGAAGACAGCGAGACAGCTGACCCTGACAGGTGCCAGTGTCGGCTGTTTTCCCTGTTTGTCCTGCGTAAACTGTAAATTCATTCTTAAGGGTAGAGCTTTCATGCACCCACGGACTGGGGTTTCATATCAGATGAGACATTATCTGACCTGTGACTCCAGTTTTGTTGTGTATGTTATCGTTTGTCCTTGTAATCTGTTGTACGTCGGTGAAACGACAACTGATTTTAAGACACGATTCAACAATCACCGACTTAGTGTCAGGAAAAAAAGACTGGATTTACCAGTATCTAAACACTTTGCCAACCAGAAACACACTGAGAAAGACCTAAGATTTTGCATCATTGATCATGTACCAATGCCTAGGAGAGGTGGTAACAGGACTAGCCTTTTAAAAAAGCGAGAATTAAAATGGATCTACACGTTGGACTCCCTCCATCCACATGGTCTCAATGTGGATTACAAGGTTGGGGTGGGTTAGTGGCGTGTCTTGCCCTCTATCTTTGTATTTTTTAATGTCGATTGTCCCAGTGTTGATTATGTGACTTGTGTGTACTATACATAAATCTTCGTTTATTCTAATAGTCTTTTAATATTGTATGTTTTGTATTCCCTTCCGTGCACTTATGCTCACATTTTATCTTTATATTTACAGGTGTTATGCTGCGAGTTTGGGGTGATGATGGGCGGTGTGGCCTCCATGCTGACAGTGCGATCGTGATGCCTGGATACCATTGTCTATGCGAAAAACGACTTCCGTGTTCCCTCCAGAAGACTGTTTTTGTTTTTGTTATTTTCCGTTACATGTGTGGTAGGGGTCAAGAGGAGAGCCCTCTGAATGTTGTGGCGACAGGTTGTGGCGACAGGTGGGTTGGATCGGTGCGGCCGCGACTCTGTATTTGCGTACAGATGCGCGGCCACTCTGTGGTCACGGCTGGCGGATCCACTCTTCATTGTTGTGGTATCCCTTAGCCGAGCCCACTTAGCCACTTTTGACACTCTGGCATTGTCCCATGCCAGTACCATCCCGATTCCACACTGCATCGGACTAAATTGTCAGCATGATCGTCAGGGCGACAGAATGGGCTGTTTGCCCTTATCCATAATGGCCGTCTTGGTGCGGTGACGTAGGAGCATATGCGTCAGGTGACGAGATTGATACTGGCCGGCAGCATGTATTATACGTCGTATTGGCATGCGCAGTGGGGACTTAGGCACGCCGGACCGCACATGTCAGCAGCGACCACAACCGACCCTCATCCTGCATCCTCAGTATGCACCACCTGTAATAGTAAGCACGTGACACTTTATTTAATCATCTACAGTTGACACTGATCATATTATCAACTATGTAATTATAGAAATATCTCACTAAGTTTTATATTTATGGTAATAGTTTTTAAGCAATCAGGTGCACCACGATTGAACCACATTGTATTGCTGATTTTATCTGTATTCACATGTATGATGTATTTTGTATTTTGCTTTATTTATTAATTATGTTCACTTAACATGTAATTGGCTATGGCTAGCTATAACACTATATATGTTTGGATCTTGATCTGTACACACTGCTTGAGGAAGGCTCCTGTGTTAGAGCCGAAACGTCGCTACAGCCTTATGGGTAAATAAAGTTTTTTGCTATTTTATTTATTGGAGTGCTGCCCTTTTTCTACGTCTGCATTATTGGATTGGCTTTTATCCACATTGGGCTTTTTGCACCCTCCATTCCCTTTTTTCTGTGACGGTGCTGCCATCTTTTTTCTTTTTTTATATATATATATATATATATATATATATATATATATATATATATATATATATATATCAGATTTTAATTAGTAAAAAAAATATATATGGGTGATACTTTCCTCTCAAAGCTAAGTTATGTTTTTAAAGGGTTACAGTCGGGTCCATAAATATTGGGACATTGACACAATTCTAACATTTTTGGCTCTATACACCACCACAATGGATTAAAAAAGAAACTAACAAGATGTGCTTTAACTGCAGACTGTCAGCTTTAATTTGAGGGTATTTACATCCAAATCAGGTGAACGGTGTAGGAATTACAACAGTTTGCATATGTGCCTCCCACTTGGTAAGGGACCAAAAGTAATGGGACAGAATACTAATCATGAATCAAACTTTCACTTTTTTAATACTTGGTTGCAAATCCTTTGCAGTCAATTACAGCCTGAAGTCTGGAACGCATAGACATCACCAGACGCTGGGTTTCATCCCTGGTGATGCTCTGCCAGGCCTCTACTGCAACTGTCTTCAGTTCCTGCTTGTTCTTGGGCCATTTTCCCTTCAGTTTTGTTTTCAGCAAGTGAAATGCATGCTCAATCGGATTCAGGTCAGGTGATTGACTTGGCCATTGCATAACATTCCACTTCTTTCCCTTAAAAACTCTTTGGTTGCTTTTGCAGTATGCTTTGGGTCATTGTCCATCTGCACTGTGAAGCGCCGTCCAATGAGTTCTGAAGCATTTGGCTGAATATGAGCAGATAGTATTGCCTGAAACACTTTAGAATTCATCCTGCTGCTTTTGTCACATCATCAATAAATACAAGCGAACCAGTTCCATTGGCAGCCATACATGCCCACACCATGACACTACCACCACATGCTTCACTGATGAGGTGGTATGCTTAGAATCATGAGCAGTTCCTTTCCTTCTCCATACTCTTCTCTTCCCATCACTCTGGTACAAGTTGATCTTGGTCTCATCTGTCCATAGGATGTTGTTCCAGAACTGTGAAGGCTTTTTTAGATGTCGTTTGGCAAACTCTAATCTGGCCTTCCTGTTTTTGATGCTCACCAATGGTTTACATCTTGTGGTGAACCCTCTGTATTCACTCTGGTGAAGTCTTCTCTTGATTGTTGACTTTGACACACATACACATACACATACACCTACAGTTTGCAGTTAAAGCACATCTTGTTCGTTTCAAGAATTGTGTCGATGTCCCAATATTTATGGAGCTGACTGTATACCCATCTTAGACATTAATGGCATATAGCTAGGATATTCCACCAATGTCGGGTGCAGGTCCCGCCTCTGGGATACGCTTGTATCTTCAGAATAGGGCCCCCCAACAGTGAAGGAGAGCACAGTAAGCATAAGCAAGCATGCTCCTCTATTTCCGGCAGTCCCATAGCAGTGAATGAAGAGTGCACCACACATGCACCACTTCATTCACTGCTATAGGACTGGCAGAAATAGCTGAACTGTCTGCTATTTTCAGAACTTCCAGAGTGGTAAATGGAGAGTGGCTGAGCTTTCCAGCGTGCTCTCCTTTACTTTGGGATGCCCATTCTGGAGATGGGTGTGACCTGCACCTATCTGATATTGGTGGCATAGTCTAGCTATATGCTACCAATGTCTGAGATGAGACAACCCCTTTAAAGTTAACATAGATATAATTAAAGTATAAAATGTGTATTGTATATTCACTTATACTTTCTAAGAAACACAGGAATGCTTCATTGTGCAAAACCCGTTTATGGTGTCTTTATAACCTGACATGGTTAGATTTTTTTTCTGTCTATATATGCTAACCAGGGAGTACAGATATACACCACATTGTAACATCTCTTTGATACTTCTTTCTTCCATTATGTGTCATGATTAGGCCATTTACACATACTGTATGATCAGCTACATAGGGGCCCACCATCATCACAATCAAAGCATTTCTAGCTGTTGGGTTGCATGTGGAGAACTGTGTTAATAATTCCCTTACTTCACAATAATTCTGAAAGTAGATGGGCTTGAAAAATTTTCGCACTTGTGCCATGAGTTAAGAGACACGATATATATGATCACTTTTTAACACCATTTTTCACGCACAAGGAAGATGATAAATCTCTCCCTATGCTCTATATATGTGCTGGGTAGTAATGCTTCTTGCACATGTGCCTTCATCTATGTCTAGCACTGTTCGTAAAGGACTGAGGTACAAAAGATGCCTTGCCAGCCATCGGTGTCCGTGAGATAATTTCCTGCTTGTGATTAGGATGAAATCCCTCCTGACTCAACCTCTATATTGTTATTTTCTGTAAACATTTCTGTTGTAGGAAAAGGTTTTCAGATAGTTTGAGAAAAAGCCTTGTATGTTTTTGTAAACCCAGCAGCATAAATGTTGTGCATTGAAAACTCTAGCAAAGGCAAGATAAATATACAAAAATCCTTCCATCAAAAACAGAAATCTTTACATTCGGCCTTGGATGTGTGTGGCTCTGTAAATATTTTTCAGTATATAAATTGTATTTATGAAGAGCACTTCAGCATAATACCCATTGATCTCTTCAGCGTTGTTGTTTTGTTTATTTGCTGTATAGTTGTATTTTTATGCTACTTCTGGCAAAGGTTATTATGCGGGTTACTGTCATTTAACATGGAAACTGCTAGAAATTTCTAATTTATTTCCAATTACAATCAGGAAATCAGGCAAAGTCATAGGCATCTATGGTGTGTGCGTGTGTGTCTATTTATTTAAACACTGTGATACTGTAGACACACTGTCTACATCGATATATATCTATATATATATATATATATATATATATGCAGCATGGGCATGTAATAAATGTATGTGTGTCTTCTCAGATGATTATATATCAGTAATTTCATATATCATTTTAGATCATATACATGTTCCTGATGGCAGACAAGTGTGCAAAAGGCATGAGTTGTATGTCAGCTTTCGAGATTTAGGTTGGCTGGTAAGTATCCGTTACTGTCTATGGTCTTATCTCTTCATGGTCTTTTTTTCTAACAGATCTGATGTCCTTTCCCAATACCGTTTGTCTATTGTTGTATAGCACTTTAGTAAAAAATAAATCCTCCATATCTTAATCCCTTCAGTAGTAGGTGTTCTAGTGCCACTAGAAATGTGTCTTACCTGCAAACTGTTGGTACTTTTACTTTCTTCTGCATCATTATTGTAAATTCATATTTTCTCTTTAAGGTCTCATGCACATGACTATATTTTCATCTGTGTGCTATCTGCATTTTTTGCACACATGGACCATGCACACATCCATATTTTTTGCAGATCTGTGTGACCGTTCCGCACATTATAGAACATGCCCCGTTCCTGTCTGTATTACGGGTGAGAATAGCCGTTTATATTGATGGGAGTGAGAACACGAAAGGTTTATGTATTTTGTAGACCCATAGTTTGCAAACTGAAATATAGACCTGGACATGTGCATGAAACCTTAGACTGTGCTGTATGATCTGACCAAGCAGATGCCTCCTCACTTGCAGCTCTTTCTCCTCTCTCACAGCACAGGTCTCAAGCTGAGAAGGACTGCAGTATAATGCCTACTTCCTCCCAGCCATTACAGCATGAATCTCGCACACAAGCTGTGGTAGAGACTACCATAATAAAACTCCTTTTCCTCCCTCCCTCTCACAGCATGAGCCTTAGGCCTCTTGCACACGAATGTATTTTCTTTCCGTGTCCGTTCCGTGTTTTTTTTATTTTTTGCGGACCGTATGCGGAACCATTCACTTCAATGTGTCCGCAAAAAAACGGAAGTTACTCCGTGTGCATTCCATTTCTGTATGTCCATATTTCCATTCCGCAAAAAAATAGAACATGTCCTATTATTGTCCGCATTACGGACAAGGATAGTTCTGTTCTATGAAGGGCCAGCTGTTCCATTATGCAAAATATGGAATGCACACGGATGTCATCCGTATTTTTTCCGGATACAATTTTTGCGGACCGCAAAATACATATGGTCGTGTGCAAGAGGCCCTACACAGACACTACAGATACATACTGCTGCAGCCTCCCTCTCCTTTTTCACTGTCTGGTATTTACTGTTCTAAATGCATTTTACCAGTGAAGAAGTTTCTGAACATTTACAAAGAGCATGCAGGCAAAGAAAGATGCCACTTTCTCCTAAGGCCTCATGCACACGAACGTTGTTTTGGTCCGCATCTGAGCTGCAGTTTTGGAGGCTCGGATGCGGACCCATTCATTTCAATGGGGCCGCAAAAGATGCAGACAGCACTCCGTGTGCTGTCCGCATCCGTTGCTCCATTCCATGGCCCCGCAAAAAAAATAGAACCTGTCCTATTCTTGTCCGCGCGTTGCGGACAAGAATAGGCAGTTATATTAAAGGCTGTCCGTGCCGTTCCGCAAATTGCGGAACGCACACGGACGCCATCCGTGTTTTGCGGATTCACAAACACAACGGCCGTGTGCATGAGGTCTAATATATATGAACATGTACTACTGACCTATGCAAAAGAAAAAAAAAAGACAATGACATGCTATTTAATTCATTAGTATTGCTCAACCTATGACACTAAAGACTAGATACAGCATGTATATGAGACACACTATGAATTTACATGTATCCTCCAAAAACAAATACTCAATACCCCAAATATTTATCAAACTGGTGTAATGTAGAATTGGCTTAGTTGCCCATAGCAACCAATCAGATTCCACCTTTCATTTTCCAAAGGAGCTGTCAAAAGTGAAAGGTGGAAGCTGATTGGTTGCTATGGGCAACTAAGCCAGTTCTACTTTACACCAGTTTGATAAATGACCCCACTAGTCTTTATTTAGTAACCTCAACACATACTAAAAACATATAAAAAATGGAGTGAACACAGAAAAAGCAGGGCGCCACTGTAGAACATCCCTACTACAGATCAATCCATGGACTACCCATAAGTATACCATAATAATGGCGATATACACAGACTGTCAGTAAATGTAATAAAGGTACCGTTAGAAGAAAAATTGCTAAAACGCAAGCAAAATATTCCCATATAGACATAATAAAGTGGACTCCTATAGTCAATGTAAAAAAGGCATACAGACCACAGTGCACCTCTGCCTCCCAACATCAGCGAAATGTGTTTTTTGGAGGATATAATTAGTATGGCTGAAAAATTACACAGGATGTAGCAGTTCTTTCATAAGATAAACTAAAATGTAATTTTATCATTGTGTAGTTTTGAAAAAATAATTTCAATATGTGGAATCAAAAGTTCAGACTCTGTAGTAGAATAATAAACTATAAAACAACAGTTTTGTGTGAATTATATGGCTCATATCATTGGCTCCATATTTCTGAGCTTCTCTCATGGCTATGTAATGCACAAATAAAAAATGTTAACTATCCGTTGTGTAAATGATCTGGATCTTTGATCCATTTATGTCTTTACTTCTATAGGACTGGGTAATAGCTCCACAGGGGTACTCAGCATTTTACTGTGAGGGAGAATGTTCATTTCCACTTGATTCCTGTATGAATGCCACCAACCATGCCATCTTACAATCACTAGTAAGTGTTGCTTCAATGTTATTTTGAGTGCTCTTTATTTTCTTCATACATCTGTTTAAAATTTTAGCCTTTGAAAAGCAGAGCCCTCTGAGTCCAGCTTATCCGAATAATGATGATTAGGAAAAATTAGTTTCTAGGAAGGAAAGAAATGACCTTTTTCTGAATCATCCAGAAATGGTCCTCAAATATAAAAAGGAAGCACAATATGTTCTACCCAGAAGGTGGATTGCTGGACTGAATACACAAAAGGAAAACTAAGTGGACACAGATCAGTTACATAAGCAGAGAAAATGTTTCCAATGACTCTACTTGTGTATGCCGAGGGACAATATCATGAACATGGTTGATCAGATTTAGGGGCCATTCACACGTCCGCAAAATGGCTCCGCATCCGTTCCGCATTCATTTTCAATGGGGCCGGAATGTGCTGTCCGCACACTTCCGGATCCGCACTTAGAAAAGTAGAATATGTCCTATTCTTGTCCGCAATTGCGGACAAGAAAAGGCATTTTCTATGAGAGTGCCAACGACTATGTGCGGTCCACAAAATGCGGAATGCACATTGCCGGTGTCTGTGTTTTGCAAATCCGCAAAACCCATACGGACATGTGAATGGACCCTAAAGGGGTTGTCTCACTTCAGCAAATGGCATTTATCATGTAGAGAAAGTTAATACAAGGAACTTACTAATGTATTGTGATTGTTCATATTGCCACCCTCGCTGGCTGGATTCATTTTTCCATCACATTATACACTGCTTGTTTTCATGGTTATGACCATCCTGCAATCCATCAGCGGTGGTCGTGCTTGCACACTATAGGAAAAAGTGTCTCTCTGGTGGCCAGACCGTAGGCATGCATGCACAGAATCTACCATCCCGGCCACCTCGTATGTGTGCTGCAGTGATGGTCGTAACTCCTGGAATCGAGCAAAGAAAAAAAAATATGCTGCTGGAAACAAGCAGTTTGTAATGCGATGGAAAAATTAATGAAGCCAACACAGGAGGAAATATGGACAATCACAATACATTAGTAAGTGCCTTGTATCAGGGGCGATTTGGCCTATCTTCAGTAAGGCACACACAAAACTCTTGAATTTGCAAAAAAGAAAATAGCACCTAAAGGACTGTGTGAAACATGATTCTCTGGTCTGATAAAACCAAGACTGAATTTTTCGGTTCTAAGCATCATGTATTGAAGGAAACCAGGCACTGCTGATCACCTGTCCAATTACATCCCTACAGTGAAGCATTGTGGTGGCAGCATCATGTTGTGGGGGCATTTTTCAGCAGTTGGAATAAGGCGACTGGTCAGGGTTTAGGGAAAGCTGGGTGGAGCAAAGTACAGAGGTATTCTTAATGAAAACCTGATCTAGAGTGCTCTGGCCCTCAGAGCCAAAGGTTTACCTTCCAACAAGACAATGAGCATAAGCACATAGCCAAGACAATAGAGGAGTTGTTTAGGGACAACTGGGTAAATGTCCTTCAGTGGTCCAGCCAGAGCCCTGACTGGAACCTAATTAAACCTCTCTAGAGAGACCTGAAAATTGCCGTCCACTGACGGTTCCCATCCAACCTGACAGCTTGAGAGTATCTGGAGAGAGGATTGGCAAAAAAATCCCCAAATTCAGGTCTGCAAACTTTATGGCATCATATCCAAGAAGACTGGAGGCCGTAATCGCTGCTAAAGGTGCTTCAACTAAGTACCGAGTAAATTATTAAGTCAATGCAAGATTTTCATTTTTCCTTTTCAATAAATTAGCAAAGATTTCGCACATTCTGTTTTCACTTTCTCACTATGGAGTATTGAGTGCAGAATGATGGGGAAAAATTGGATTTTTTTAATTTTTACTTTAACCCAAGGCTGCAACATAAATAAATGTGAAAAACATTAAAGGGTCTGAAGATTTTCAGAATGCACTGTACAAAGTATGGCACTGTACTTGGTATGCTGTGAGGAGGCTGCAGCACTCATACAAGCGCTGCAGCACTCATACAAGCGCTGCGGCCCTTTCAAACAGCTGAACAGCGGAGGTGCCAGGAACTGGACCCCTATCTATCTAATATTGATGATCTACCCTGAGGATAGGTCATTAATATTGTACTCCTAGCAAACCTCTTATAATACATACAACAGTTTAGACTTGAATCTTCTACTGTATGTGTTTTTATGTTTTGTCGAATTTGATCTTAGAAAACATGATGAGATGATTTGCTTGTACAAGTATTGGATGAAAAATTTAGTCCTATTTCCATTGCTATGTTTAATCATTTTTAGATAACTCGTGATCCACGAGGGGTTGTCACATCCTGACAACCCTTTGTTGAAATTAGGCTAGCAATCTTTGTGGAGAACTTGTGGCTGACCATACATTTCCTCTTCTTCAGCTATAGTACAAATGTAGCATTAGATATCAGTAATTCAAACTGGTACCTCCCAGCTGGGAACTCCCAATTTTTTCCAGCCCTCTGCATTAGCTATTGGGGATTGTGGGGGTTGCCTTTTGTAGAACATCCATATGTTCTAGAAGAGAATAGAGAAACGGGTTCTTGGGAAACAACCTCTTTCATTAAATGAAAAAGAAAAAACAAGACGGAACTTCAACAATTTAATATTTGCCTAGTCCGTAGAACATTTTTATTTCTTTTCAGGTTCATTTAGCTCCAAGGCTTTTGACTTTAGAAGTATCATGATACATGGTGACAAGTTTTAACTGCTTGATTGTCCTGCCAAGTTTCTGAGCAAAACCTCCTGATAAGAAATTCAGAGACAGATTCTAAAAAAAAATGTTGACATGATTCAGACTAAATATCTTGTTTGAAAAGTAGTGAATGGATCTTTTATATCAAATCACAAAGCTGAGATACATATGTTACTGATACCTCAAAGTGTTGTCTAGACTCCCATGAAAATCTACACTGAGATAGTCACGAATAACTGATACCTGGTATCGGTGATAAACAGTTTAACATTTTGTGCTAGAATCATTGCATTCAGAACGATCCTACACAATTATATTCACAGGCTTTTTCACCTGTTCCTGCAATCATTTGAATATACAGTGGTGCTTGAAAGTGTGTGAACCCTTCAGAATTTTCTATATTTCTGCATAAATTTGACCCTAAACTAACATCAGATTTTCACACAAGTACTGAAAGTAGATAAAGATAACAAAATCAAACTAATGAGTCAAAAATATTAGACCAGTCATTTATTCTTTGAGGAAAATGATCCAATTTCACATGTCTGTAAGTGACAAAAGTATGTGAACCTTTGCTTTCAGTATCTGGTGTGACCCCCTTGTGCAGCAATAAGTGCAACTAAACATTTCCGATAATTGTGGATTAACCTTCTATTGGCTTGGGGGAATTTTAGCCCATTGCTCCATTAAAAACAGCTTCAACTCTGCCTGCAGGTAATTACATGTCAGGTCCTTCCATTACATTTCTAGTGGACTTTGACTTGGCCATTCCAAAACTTTAACTTTTTATTGTTCTTTAACCATTCTTTGGTAGAATGACTTGTGTGCTTAGTTCGTTGTTTTGCTACTTGGCGCACATTCTCGCGACGTGCACCTGCGCATTGGGATGTGCTGACTATCCCCCTTTTCCTTTGGCGCGCATTCTCTTGAGATTCAGCTCAAGGACAGATATCCTGACATTTTCCTTTAGCATAACTAATTGTTTCATCAATGATGAGAAGCCATCCTGTCCCAGAAGCAGCAAAACAGGCCCAAACCATGATACCATGAGGTTAAAGGGACATTTACATTAGAAAATAACTACTTTGGAAATCCTGGCAGCATCAAACCAATGGTGCAGTCAGGGGCGGTTTTGGAACTTAATGTGGCCCTGCAAAACAAAACTAAAAGTGGCTCTGTGTTTGTAGGATTGTCTAAATTGACAGGAGGTGAAGCAACATAAGTAAAAGGGGTCAGCAATACCATAGCACAAAATACCATATACCACAGTACAGCACAATACATTGCCCCAAAAGCTTTCCCTATGTGTTGGCCATCATTAGCTGCCATGTTCTGTTCTCCTCCTCCTCCTCCTCCTCCTCCTCCAGTTGTCTCAGATTAAGATATGAAGCAGGGGGCTTAGGAGGTGAGATGGGGGCCATACTTGAATTCAGGAGGACATGTGCTGTCACTGGCCGGGTACATGAGTACTTGATTCTCAGTGTTAATTACCGCTGAGAGTTCATTATGTACCCGGCTAGCGGCAGAGAGGAGGGATTAGGTGGCCCCCTGGGCATCGGCCCACCAGGAAATTTCCCTGTAAGGTCTATGGCCAATCCGCCCCTGGGTGCAGCACAGAGAGCTGGGCAAGTTAACGAAAAGAAACTAACACACATATAGGTACGTATCAATTTTATTTTTATTTTTTTAAAGGTTCAGAAAAATCTTTTCAATAAATGAAGTTATTGTTAATATGGTATACTGGAATATGTGCTTTTCATGCACACAAGAATTACTATGAGAGGCCAAATTTCATAATACATTTAATCAATGCTATTATTTATAGTTATATTACGCTTTTATATTTGATATGCCAGCTCATATTACTGTTACATTTTTATATATGCTTTATTATTTTGTGCAATATACAGTGGATATAAAAAGTCTACACACCCCTGTTAAAATGTCAGGTTTCTGTGATGTAAAAAAATTTGACAAAGATAAATCATTTCAGAACTTTTTCCACCTTTTGATGTGACCTATACCACTCAATTGAAAAACAAACTTAAATCTTTTAGGTAGAGGGAAGAAAAAATATTAAAATAAAATAATATGGTTGCATAAGTTTGCACACCCTTAAACTAATACTTTGTTGAAGCACCTTTTTGATTTTATTACAGCAATCAGTCTTTTTGGGTATGAGTCTATCAGCATGGCACATTTTGACTTTGCCCACTCTTCTTTGCAAAAACACAGCCCTCTTCAGATCACCCCACAGATTTTCAATCTGATTCAGGTCTCTGGCTTGGCCATTCCAAAACTTTAATCTTCTTCTGGTGAAGCCAATCCTTTGTTGATTTGGATGTATGCTTTGGGTCGTTGTCATGCTGAAAGATGAAGTTCCTCTTCATGTTCAGCTTTCTAGCACAAGCCTGAAGGTTTTATGCCAATATTGACTGGTATTTGGTACTGTTCATAATTCCCTCTAGCTTAACTAAGGCCCCAGTTCCAGCTGAAGAAAAACAGCCCCAAAGCATGATGCTGCCACCACCATGCTTCACTGTGGGTATGGTGTTCTTTTGGTGATGTGCAGTGTTTTTGCGCCAAACATATCTATTGGAATTATGGCCAAAAAGTTCAACCTTGGTTTCATCAGACCATAATACCTTTTCCCGCATGCTTTTGGGAGACTTCAGATGTGTTTTTGCAAAATGTAGCCTGGCTTGGATGTTTTTCTTTGTAAGAAAAGGCTTTCGTCTTGCGACTCTACTCCATAGCCCAGACATATGAAGAATACGGGAGATTGTTGTCACATGTACCACACAGCCAGTACTTGCCAGATATTCCTGCAGCTCCTTTAATGTTGCTGTAGGCCTCTTGGTAGCCTCCCAGACCAGTTTTCTTCTCGTCTTTTCATCAATTTTGGGGGGACATCCAGTTCTTGGTAATGTCACTGTTGTGCCATATTTTCTGCACTTGATGACCGGTTCACTGTGTTCCATGGTATATCTAATGCCTTGGAAATTCTTTTTTTACCATTCTCCTGACTGATACCTTTTAACAATGAGATCCCTCTGATGCTTTGGAATCTCTCTGTGGACCATGACTTTTGCTGTGGTATGGGACTAAGAAAATTTCAGGAAAGACCAACTAGAGCAGCTGAACTTTATTTGGGGTTAATCAGATGCACTTTAAATGATGGCAGGTGTATGCTGACTCCTAGTTAACATCATTTTGAATGTGATTGCTTAATTCTGAACACAGCTACCTACATCCCCAGTTATAAGATGGTGTGCACACTTATGCAACCACATTATTTTAGCTTTTTTTTTTTTTTTTCTTCCCTCCACCTAAAAGATTTCAGTTTGTTTTTCAATTGAGTTGTACAGTTTATAGGTCACATTAAAGGTGGAAAAAGTTCTGACATCACAGAAACCTGACATTTTAACAGGGGTGTATAGACTTTTTATATCCATTGTACATTAAAATGGTCTACAGAATATGTTTTAAAGCAGTTATTTTCTAGGAAATGTAGCAACATTTATGGAATGAGTTTTAGAAGGTTAAAATTGTGTGAAACATAAAGATAGTTGTCACTGCAGGAAATGTCTCAGGTTTCCATAGAAAAACAGTGAAATCAGGGTTAAAACTTATCAAAGGAGGCCTCCCAAACCCTTTTCCCATTGCAATATTATTACTGCTACTGTGGTCATGGGTTGACTAATCCCCTTGGTCAGAAGAACTTCCTATTCAGTTTAAGATCAGAAAGTGTGCTGTTTTTCTCCTCCATACAAATACAAGGTTACGTTCAGGATGTGCCTCATTTAGGGGGTGGTGTTACCCTAGTCAGCTTCTGTCCAGACTAAGCAAAATAAAACATGAATAGAAGAGGGGGAAACAGTAAGAGTAGTGTGCAAGGGTTTATTTTTGTTATTTTTATTCAATACGGGGAAAGCAAATGAACTTACGAAAATGACTAAATCTGTAAGTATCCTAAAGGATGTCTAGAATATTACTAAGGCTGATTTAATTTTGCCGCAAGCACAAGCTGAGCCTAATAATACTGCTACAAAGTAACAACACAAGAGACAACCAGCATGTGTGCTTGACATTGGTACACCAGCATGAATCCTCATACCGTATATTACTGAGCAGTGCTCAAGGCAAGCTTTGAAATAAGCAGTAAAAGGGAATCCAATGTAAACTAGCAATCATTCTGCCAAGGAAAACATTCAAAAATCAACTGAAAATAATCTAACTCCTGAATCGTACCTTTCTCACTGAGAAGAATGGCCTTTTTATGAGTTGTATATTTCTTACAGACCCTCTGGGCGTGTGTTCTTTGCTAGCTCGCCGTGTTATTTATGCTTTGTTTCACTTAAATATTTTTTTATCAGGGCCTATACATTGAGTAGGTCATGAATATGAGATCAGTGAGAGTTCAACACTAGGGACCCCTACTGACCAGCTGTTAGTGGCAGCCAGGTTCTGGAAGTAAACAGAACACCACAGCTCCGTACACTGTGTAGTGGCTATTTTTGAATACGGCAGCTGATATTTTTATTCAAATGAATGGGATCTGAGCTGCAGTACCCAAATGGACCCTATGTAGCTTAAGGAGCTGTGGTGTTCAGGCTCCGGAACGAACAGCTGCTCAGTTAGGGTGCTAGGTATTAGTCTCTCACTGATCTCAGATTTATGACCTATCTGATGGATAGATCATAAATATGTTAGTCATTGAAAATATCATTCTTAAAAATATGGTAAATTTCTACAGTATTTATTAGTCACTATTGTACTCTCCTCCAGGTTCACCTTATGAAGCCAGAAAGTGTTCCCAAAGCATGCTGCGCTCCCACTAAACTCTCAGCAACATCAGTACTTTACTATGACAACAATAACAATGTAATACTAAAGAAGCACAGGAACATGGTGGTCAAGTCTTGTGGATGCCACTGAACAAGATGAAGGATATGTGGAGTTGCACTGACACATTTGCTGAATATATTTATGTTACTTGTTAAATGTTGCATTAAATTAATCATTCAAGAAAATAAATGCCATTTTAAATATAACCTAAAATAGGATAAATAATAAGTGATTGTTATTCTAATTCTTTGGAGGAGGGGGTGGTACACATAAGACATTCAGACAATGATGCCTGATTAGCAGTGTACTTGACATATCACTTGCGAGTATATCCAGTGTTTAGCCCATTTGCTGCAACACTGCAAGCTGTGTATAATGCTACGTTCACATCACATTCAAGAGATCTGTTGACTCGTCTTTTAAGTTCAAAACGAGAATGAGACTGCGGCATGATAAGGCAATATTATATAATGTTCTTCACTCCCTTATGCCACGCTCTGATTCTTCTCCTGTTCTAAAAAAATGGGATAACCGATAATAATCAAAATAATAATAATCTTTATTTATCAAGCGCCCACATATACTGCAGCGCTTTACAGTTCAGGGGTTCATGAACAAACAGTCATAAATAACAGCAAAAGACAAGTCAATAATTACAAGAAGAGGAATGAGGGCCTTGCTAGCAAGAGCTTACAATCTATGACAAGATAGGGGTGACATAAAGGGTAAAAGTGCTTGTTTTGTACAATGGTCCGGCCATCTTTGGAAAATAGGGGAGTAGATATAAAGTTGTATGAGCCAGTCACCAACCGATATCTGTAATGCTTATGGGTGCGGTGGAGAGTTTGGTGGAGGATCAGGTTCAGGAAATGATAAATGGGCTATATATGGAGAGGAGTTAGATCAGGGGATGTGATAGGCCAACTAAAAAGATGTGTTTTTAGGGAGCACCTAAAACTGTGTATATTGTGATTTAATCTAATTTCCTGGGGTAGTGCATTCCAGAGAACTGGTGTAGCTCGGGAGAAGTCTTGGAGCCGGGAGTGACAGGTTCAGATTATGGCAGATGTCAGTCATAAATCATTTACAGAGCGAAGAGCATGGGAAGGGTGGTAGACAGAGATGAGGGAGGAGATGTGGGGGGGTACAGCACTGTGGAGAGCTTTGTGGGTGAAAATGAGCAGTTTAAATTGGATTTTATACTGTATGACCAACCAGTGCAATGACTGGCACAGGACGGAGGCATTGGTCCTGCTGATTGAAGATAGAAGGACCTGCGATGACATCCCCGCAGGTCCTTTTGCAGGTCCTGAAGAAAAGAAGATACCGGCTGCGCGATCAAGTGGATGAGGTGAGTGTTTGTTTTTAACTCCTCAGTAGACATTTTATTTAGCATTCTGTTTTAAGAATGCTATTATTTTCCGTTATAATGAAAAGTAATAAAGTGAAGTTCGGGTCCCATTGACTTAAATGGGGTCTGGGTTCGGGGTGAAATTCGGGTCCCGAACTTTGACCTGAAGTTCAGCCGAACCCGAACTTCCACAGGTTTGCTCAACCCTACTGCTGAGAAGATATCTAAGCCCACTGTGCACTAAAATTGAGACATAAACCAGAGCTGAACGATCACCCGGAGGTAAAACTGGCTAGAGAACATGGTTGGGTGGTCAAATGAAGTTGATAATCTATAATGTTCATATTTTATACCATAAAATACCTGATTTTCAGAATTATACAACTTATACACCATGTTTGGCCATATACAATGCATTCAGACAGTCTTCAGACACTTTCACTTTTTCCACATTTTGTTATGCTCGGGTCTTGTGCTAAAAGAAAACTTTTTCCCATCAATCTGCACACAATACCCAATAATGAGAAAGTGAAAACCGATATTTAAACATTTTTGAAAGTTTATTACAAAGGAAAAACAAAAATTTTGCATCTAGGTATTTAGACCCTTAGCTATAAAACTTGAAATTTAGCTTTGGGGGTCTTCCTTTTCTCTTGATCATCTTTGAGATGGTTCCGTGTAAAAATTTCAGTCTAAATAAGGTGTTACAGCTGACAATGCATATCGGAGCAATAACCAAGCCATGAAGAGGAAAGAACTGCCTGTAGAGATCAGAGACAGGATTGTGTGGAGGCACAGATCTAGAGAAAGGTACAAACAATTTCTACTGCACTGAAAGTTCCTAAGAGCACAGTGGTTTCCATAATTCTTAAATGGAAGAAGTTTGGAACAACCAGGACTCTTCTTAGAGCTGGCTGTCCCACCAAACTAAGTAACCAGGGACCAGAAAGAGGCCTGTTCTCAGTAAAAGACACATGAAAGCCCACCTGGCGTTTGCAAAAAAAAACTTTTAAAAAAACTAAAGGAGTCTTAGGCTGTGAGAAACAAGATTCTCTGGACTGATGAAACCAAGATTTTAACTTTTTTACCTCAATTCTAAGCATCATGTCTGTAGGAAATCAGGCACTACTCATACCATCCCTACAGTGAAACATGTTGGTGACAGCATCATGCTGTGGGAGTATTTTTCAGTGTCTGGGACAAGGAAACTAGTCAGGGTTGAGGAAAAGTAAAATGGAGTAATGTACATAATATTATTTATGAAACCCTAATCTAGAGTGCTATGGGCCTTAGACTGAGCCAAAGTTTCATCTTCCAACAAAACAATGACCTTAAGCACAGGAGTGGCATAGGGACAACTCCATGGAGAGACCAGAAAATGGCTGTCCAACAATGGTCCCCATCCAACCTGACAGAGCTTGAGAACCCAAATCCAGGTGTGCAAATCTTGTGCATCATACCCAGGGAGACTAAAGGCTGCAAAAGGTGCTTCAACTAAGTACTGAGTAAAGCGTTTGAATACTTGTCAGTGCAATATATTATTTTTTCTTTTTCAATAAATTAGCAAAGACTTTGAACATTTTATTTTACATTCTGTTGTCATTATGCGGTATTAAGTACACAATAATGGAAAACTTTTTTAGATTTTTTTTTAATTTTAGCACAAGGCCACAACATAACAAAATGAGAAAAAAAGTTAAAGGGTCTTAAGACTTTCAGTCGAGGTAGGCACAGACGCTGCTCCAATCACCTCTCTGGTCTTGCCTGCAGCCATGACCAGCTACTCCACCTCTGCCTCACCTGGTGGGGGCCAGCCACTGGTTCTTCTGTTGCAGGCCACAGCTTGAAGCTTGTGCATGAGCCACTCACCTACTCTCTTAAAGGCCAGCATGTAGGCAGTCTTCCTCAGCTTATGGTTGGTCACCTAATAGTATTTAAAGGCATCTTATCCAAAGGGAGGGATGTCTGAGCAATAGGTGTATCTAGCCTGCTAGTCTGTGCATAAGGTGTTCCGACCTCTGCCTGTTTATTGATTCTGACCCTCTGCTGCATGACCTGACTGCTGCCTGTTTACTGTATTGATCCTTTAGTGCCTGAAAAAACAAAAAAATGAACAGAACTAGTGGGTAACCTCAAATAAGTCTTAACTTTTAATACATCGTTAAAAATACCCAAAAGGAGGCGAAAAGGTCGCTCGCCACAGTACAAGACACTTATTACAAATCACTCAATGGTGAAAAAGTACAAAATTGCTATATGTAGTGCCAACAGATCTGAGCGGGAGCAAAGTAGTGGCTCCCGTTTCTCTGACGAAACTGGGCAGTCACATGGCGCAGCGTAGGGACACCTAGGGACAACTTAGGAGGTGTAGACATATAGGGAGGGATCAATGGGAGAAAGAGACCTAGTCTCCCTTCCCCTCCCACTCCTTTTCTCCCGTTCAGGTCTTTTGGCACTACATATAGCAATTTTGTACTTTTTCACCATAGAAAAGGTGCACACTCCTCGATACACCCGTTATTGATTTGTAGAGAAAATGTAAATAATGTAGAATGGAGGGCACTCAACTATGTAAAGGCATACAGAACACTCCAAATTATATCAATAGAGCTGCATTTATTAAACTAAAAACACAGTAGTAATATACAGTTGCAAATGCCTCACTAACGTCAATCCAAATATCTTACCTAATATATACACATTGTGTCATTGTAGTATCCTGAATTCAAGAGCAAACTCCCAGCTTCCTATAGTAATAATGTAAGCCAAAAAAAGGAACTGAATGTTGGCTCACAAATTCACCACTACAACCCACATCAATATAGCTGATTCATAAAAATAACAAAATTAATAAAAAGCGATAAAATGAAAACATATACGTTTATGATCATAAGATCAAACGGGGCGATTTCCTATTTAGTTTCGATAAATATAGGGTCTAAAAATTGAATATAGATTCCACCTTCAAAAGGCAAACAAAAAGCAGTTCGAATAATAACAGTTCAAGAATGTTCCGCTGTTTAATCAATTGAGATGTTGCGAAGTTCATATGTCATCAATTGCTGATGTATTTGTTGCAGACTGATGATATAGTTCACTTAAACCTAAACTTTGAACTTATCTGCAGCAACGTTGTAGTCCTTTTTGCGGATGGTTAATCATATAATTCAACAACAGAGCTATAATAGATAACTAATCTGCCACATCAATCTTATATTCAGCTATACTGAATCTGCTACATCTTGTATTCAGCTACACCGTGCCCATCATATTCATTTTGCATTCAGCTATACTGGGGCTGTTGAAAAAGATTTTTAATCTATTATAGCTCTGTTGTTGAATTATATGATTAACCATCCGCAAAAAGGACTACAACGTTGCTGCCGATAAGTTCAAAGTGCTAAAGTGAACTATATCATCAGTCTGCAACAAATACATCAGCAATTGATGACATATGAACTTTGCAACATCTCAATTGATTAAACAGCGAAACATTCTTAAACTGTTATTATCCAAACAGCTTTTTGTTTGCCTTTTGAAGGTGGAATTTATATTCAATTTTTATACCCTATATTTATCGAAACTAAATAGGAAATCGTCCTGTTTGATCTTATAATCATAAACGTATATGTTTTCATTTTATAGCTTTTTATTAATTTTATTGTTATTTTTATGAATCTGCTATATTGATGTGGGTTGTGGTGGTGAATTTGTGAGCCAACATTCAGAAGTTTTTTTTTGGCTTATTCAGCCAATAACAGCGGACCAACATTACTATAGGAAGCTGGGAGTTCGCTCTTGAATTCAGGATACTACAATGACACATTGTGTATAAATTAGGTAGGATATTCGGATTGACGTTAGTGAGGAAATTGTAACTGTATATTACTGTGTTTTTAGTTTAATAAATGCTGCTCTATTGATATAATTTGGAGTGTTCTGTATGCCTTCCAATCTACATTATATACACTTTCTCAAGACTTGAATATTGCTGTTCACAGACGCTCTCCATCCAGTCTGACTGAGCTTGAGCTATTTTTCAAAGAAGTATGGGCAAAAATGTCAGCCTCTAGATGAGCAAACCTGGTAGAGACATACCTCAAAAGACTGGTAGCTGTAATTGCAGTGAAAGGTGGTCCTACAAAGTATTGACTCGATACAAATGCACGCCACACTTTCCAGATTTTATTTATAAAACATTTTTGAAAACCATGTATTATTTTCTTTTGACCTCACACATACAGTACTTGCTACTTTGTGTTGGTCTGTCACATAAACCCCCAATAAAATACATTCATGTTTGTGGGTGTAACAGGAAAAAAATTATATATATATATATATATATATATATATATATATATATATGTGCACAGAATGCTTCTGTGATGTAGTGAAATATAATTACACGCACTTCATACGTTTCAAAGGCTTTTATCCACAATTACATGACATTTATGCAAAGAGTCAGTATTTGCAGTGTTGGCCCTTCTTTTTCAGGACCTCTGCAATTCGACTGGGTATGCTCTCAATCAACTTCTGGGCCAATTCCTGACTGATAGCAACCCATTCTTTCATAATCACTTCTTGGAGTTTGTCAGAATTAGTGGGTTTTTGTTTGTCCACCCACCTCTTGAGGATTGACCACAAGTTCTCAATGGGATTAAGATCTGGGGAGTTTCCAGTCCATGGACCCAAAATGTCAACGTTTTGGTCCCCGAGCCACTTAGTTATCACTTTTGCCTTATGGCACGGTGCTCCATCGTGCTGGAAAATGCATTGTTCTTCACCAAACTGTTGTTGGATTGTTGGAAGAAGTTGCTGTTGGAGGGTGTTTTGGTACCATTCTTTATTCATGGCTGTGTTTTTGGGCAAAATTGTGAGTGAGCCCACTCCCTTGGATGAGAAGCAACCCCACACATGAATGCTCTCAGGATGCTTTACTGTTGGCATGATACAGGACTGATGGTAGCGCTCACCTTTTCTTCTCCGGACAAGCCTTTTTCCTGATGCCCCAAACAATCGGAAAGAGGCTTCATTGGAGAATATGACTTTGCCCCAGTCCTCAGCAGTCCATTCACCATATTTTCTGCAAAAGATCAATCTGTCCCTGATGTTTTTTTTTTTGGAGAGAAGTGGCTTCTTTGATGCCCTTCTTGACACCAGGCCATCTTCCAAAAGTCTTCGCCTCACTGTGCGTGCAGATACGCTCACACCTGCCTGTTGCCATTCCTGAGCAAGCTCTGCACTGGTGGCATTCCTATCCCGCAGCTGAATCCTCTTTAGGAGACTATCCTGGCGCTTGCTGGACTTTCTTAGACGCCCTGAAGCCTTCTTAACAAGAATTGAACCTCTTTCCTTGAAGTTCTTGATGATCCTATAAATTGTTGATTGAGGTGCAATCTTAGTAGCCACAATATCCTTGCCTGTGAAGCCATTTTTATGCAACGCAATGATGGCTGCCTGCGTTTCTTTGCAGGTCACCATGGTTAACAATGGAAGAACAATGATTTCAAGCATCACCCTCCTTTTAACAGGTCAAGTCTGCCATTTTAACCCAATCAGCCTGACCTAATGATCTCCAGCCTTGTGCTCGTCAACATTCTCACCTGAGTTAACAAGACGAATCCTGAAATGATCTCAGCAGGTCCTTTAATGACAGCAATGAAATGCAGTGAAAAGTTTTTTGGGGGATTAAGTTAATTTTCATGGCAAAGAAGGACTATGCAATTCATCTGATCACTCTTCATAACATTCTGGAGTATATGCAAATTGCTATTATAAAAACTTAAGCAGCAACTTTTCCCATTTCCAATATTTATGTAATTCTCAAAACTTTTGGCCACGACTGTACATCATAGCACTTGTCCATACTTCTCTACTGTGGACAAACCAAATGTACTCTCAGCCTGTAGACAGGGCCGTCTCTACTGCTATTGTTTGGAATGGCAGGAATTGAGCAAGTCGCTTCCTATTTGTGTGTATATTTACAATGTGAAGAGATTGTCACCAGGTCATTGCTCCTCAGCCATCAGCCCATTTTACATCCTGAGGACCTGTGCCAGTGTTTCTGTCAGTTTGTGATCTGAATCCATAAAGGTTTGCAGTGTAAGTGGGCTAAAATAACAAGACCAGTCCTTAAAGCCCTGCCAAGTGGAAATTCAAACGCCTTGTGTTTTTTTTTTTTTTTTTTACCTGTTCCTGTATGCTTTCATTTAGAAGCACTTGGTTCAGCAGGTCGCCCTGTTCAGTCACTGAGAACAACCATTCATGCAGGCGCTGGGTAAACATGACATGAAGCATGAGGTGAAATCGATACAGAACACAGCTTGTTAGCAAAATGGGAACAAAAAGACGCAAGGCAGCATGAATACAAATTTACTGTGTACAAAATCCCATGCATCCACAGTTACCACAACAAACTGAAATATAATACAGGTACCGCACAGAACACAGTAAATGCCCAACATGTGCTTGATACGTGCAGATAAGAACTTTTGAAGAGCATTTGGTCTAAAAAGGAGGTTGTCCGCCCTAAATTTTGTGCTTAATCATCTCTTAATATACCTTTTCTGTCTGTGCCTTTATTTTCTGATCCAAATCTATTGCATACATAGCATAAGACATAACAGCTCACATTTACTAATCAGTTTATTCCAGGCGTAAACTGTATGAGTCACAAATGATAATGTATGACAAATTAGCTCCAATATTTACAACTTTTCTCAGCGTTCCTTAAATCTCAAAAGTGATGAGAAAAGTGGTTGTCTCCATAGAGACATGCGGTACTGTACCTTCAGTTACATTTATTAAAGCGTATCTGTCAGCATATTTGTACCTACAAAACTGGCTGACCTGTTGCATCCCATGTTCATATGTGTCCATGCCCTCTGTACTGAATACAGAAGTGAACGGCGCAGGCGCAGGCGCAGGATTTCCTCAACGATGCAAGGAACTTGGACATCAATAAAGAGCAGCTATTTATTGGCCTTGCAGTAACACGCATAGGGAGTCTGCTGTGGTAGTGAAATAATACTGTGAGGCAGTATGACATGCAGATGACAGGCGTCGCTCTTAGAATCACTGAACACTTCACTTATGTGGGCAGTCACGGGGCCAAAACTGACCAAATAACTCAAGTAAGAACTCAGCCTTACAAGTCGATGTTAGCGATAAGAAGAAGCACACTCCTTTTACACCGTTGTCAGTTGATTCCACATAGATGTCTACAGAACCTGTTCTATTAAACGCTTATACAAGTAGAGGGTGTCAGCAGTAAGTTTGTGTTGACGTCACAAATTATTTTGCCCTTCCTTTGATCCGTCAGAACAATAACCCACAAAAAACGGATCCTGTCTGTGGAGCATCCACCTTCACTGGGTCAGCATTTGGTCAGTAATCCATCAGTATTGCTAATGCCAAAAAAAACAGGAGTGGATCCAAAACAGAGAAGACACGTGAATGGAATATTTGCATGTCTTCTGTGTTTTGTACCCACTTTTGGCTTCCAAATAATAAAACACTGAAAAGACCATAGGGGACACAAATTAAGTATCAAATCTTTATTAAGTAATAAATCATTACAAACAAATCATTAATCCAGAATCAATTATTAAAATATAGCAGCAATGCAGGCTAGTGCTGCGACAAGCAGCTCACCTGCTGAACCACAAGGTACCCGATCCCCACAAACTACAATGCTCTATGCATAAATGAATGAAAGAGCAATGATAAATGTAGCCCCCAAGGTTACTCCAACAAAGGTCACCTACTGTGGATACACAAATAACTAACGACTAAGGAAAGGAGAAATGTTAGAATACCTTGGTAGTCAGCCAGTAAAGAGATCAGACCTCTGGTCAGCAGGGAGAGCACGTTTCGCTCCGCTTTCTCAGGAGAAACATGCGTCGGGGTGCGCTCCCTGCTGACCAGAGGTCCGATCTCTTTACTGGCTGACTACCAAGGTTTTCTAACATTTCTCCTTTCCTTAACCGTTAGTTATTTGTGTATCCACAGTAGGTGACCTTGATTGAGCCCTATGGTGGACAATTATATATATATGGCGGTTGATATGTTTGTTGAAGAAACCTTGGGGGCTACATTTATCATTGCTCTTTCATTCATTTATGCATAGAGCATTGTAGTTTGTGGGGATCGGGTACCTTGTGGTTCAGCAGGTGAGCTGCTTGTCGCAGCACTAGCCTGCATTGCTGCTATATTTTAATAATTGATTCTGGATTAATGATTTGTTTGTAATGATTTATTACTTAATAAAGATTTGATACTTAATGTGTGTGCCCTATGGTCTTTTCGGTGTTTCGCATTTTTCCATCTAATAGATGGTTAAGTAGGTTGTACCAAATCATAAGCCAATTCTGATGGGACCATACAGGCCTTACAGCTGCTACACAGACAGGATCCGTTGTGTATCTCATTTTTCCTTCCTTCTGACAGATCAGAAGGGTCAAATAAATGATGATGTCAGCCAGGCCGAAAGACAACATAGTGGTCCAGTCATGAAGTGGGGAGGCTGGGAACAGCATGAGAAGTCCACAAAGTGGCCCTATAATAGTGGTAAGGTGGAAGCAGCATGAGGAGGCCACAGAGCGGCCCAATGACAGAGTCTGGAGGTGACGGCAGCATCAGGAGGAGGCCACAGAGTAGCACAATGACAGTGTGGAGGTGGTGGCAGCAGCATCAGTAGGAGGCCACAGAGTGGCACAATGGCAGTGTGGAGGTGGCAGCAGCATGAGGAGACCACAGAGTGGCAAGGTGACATAGTGTGGAGGTGGCAGCAGCATCAGGAGGCCACAGAGTGGTAAAGTGACATAGTGTGGAGGTGGCAGCCGCATCAGGAGGCCACAGAGTGGCAAGGGGACAGTTTGGAGGTGGCAGCAGCATGAGGTGACCACAGAGTGACCCGGTGACAGAGTGGGGAGGTGGGTGGCAATAACAGTACCCGCTGATGATAGTGGGTGTAGGAAGGAGCACTTGGCATCCGATGTCTGGCATCAGGCGGGTGGCAGCATCAGAATAGTAGCTGAGGCAGGTAGCCATAAGAAACCGGTCTCTTTTGTCAACGTGTTGGTGCGGCACCATGGATAATCTAGTCTGAAGCATCAGGCATTGGTGGATGGAAATCCTGGCTGATTCATGCCTGATTCATCTTGCTAAAGGTCAGTCTCTCCACATTTAGGGTGGACAGGCGAGTTCTTCTTGGGGTAAATATGGCCCCTGCCACACTAAACACCAGCTCTGATGCCACACTACTGGCCAAGCAGGACAGCTTTTCCAGGGCAAACTCGGCCAGTTGCGGCCACAAATCCAGTTTGGCTGCCCAGTAGTCGACCGGCTCTTCAATGACGGCTGGCAGGGTGCACTCCAAGTATGCCACCACCTGTTAGTTCAGGTTCTGCTCTATGTCTAGCTGCTGGTGAGTAGTTTCTTCACTAGGCGGGTGAAGAAAGCTGCTCATCAGCAACTCTAGACTCAGGCTGCTGCTGATGGAGCTGGTACTGCTCCTGCCAGCCCACCCCTCCCCAGCAGCCATGGCAGTGAAACATGAGCGCAGAGGGCAGCGGCCAACTGACTACATAGGATAATGGTAAATAGAGTAAGTGAGCACTCACACTATGGCATCTGCTATACAAGTTTAATGGTATAATATAACAATAAATGGTGAAATATAAAATGTACTAAAATAGATCAGCCAAAATCTTAAAATGTGAGCGGCTTATATATAGGAGGCCCCAGCATAAATAAATAGCAGCAATATAATGATCACAGTGGTACCGACATATAAAAAAGGTACATAAAATCAAATAGTGACAAGTATCCAAACAATTATGGAAATAGTGATGATAACCGATAAAAATATATACTTGGTGATATGAAAATAAGAATAAAAATAAGTGATGTGAGCTTGGTGGATTCAAAAATTTGTGAATTCAAAAATTGTGACAATATATCCAGCACAAATCCGTACAATATGTGACTCTCTCGGTACTTGATGTCCCAAATCTTCCGATAACGTGCAATAAATCACTCCAATTGCTGTAACAAAAGTGTATGTCGAACTTGGATTTCTTAATTGCTTTTGCTTGCTTCCATATATTTCAAATGCAACTTCTAATGGCAAGTCGTCCCAATGATTAGGTGTATAGAAACTGTAACAGTTCGTTCCACAGTATATTTGTATCAGTTAGTATAAGTGCTCAATATAGCAATTTATCCGGTGTCTTTCAAATGTGACTGATGGTAAAATATCACAATGGATGATTGATGCAGGGAGTCTATGTCATTTCCCTTTGCAAAGTGCTTATATATATTAATATCTCATAAGCACAGCAACTTCATACTGATATTCCAGTTGTCTCAGAATATTAAGCCTGCATATAACGTCACTCTTACCTTCTGTTTCAGAAGGGGCTTGTTGGTGGGATATCCCGGGAGGCGAGCTGGAGACGCCGCAACGCCCAACTCCTCGTGTTCTCCGTCGGCCGCACCAAGTATCACGATGCTTCAGGTGAGACTTCCGCTATGTTGGAATTTGGAAATATGACCACTGAGGAAGGGATGTGGAATCATCCCGAAACGCGTCTGGTATATTGGACACTTCTATAACACCTCCGCTACAAAGTATTCTATATGCATGGCCATGCAATTTTAAGTACTATACCACCAGAACATTAAATCCATTGGTTTTAACTTCGATTACCCATCATCAAGGCGTCCACGCCAACATAGCGGAAGTCTCACCTGAAGCATTGTGATACTTGGTGCGGCCGACGGAGAACACGAGGAGTTGGGCGTTGCGGCGTCTCCAGCTCGCCTCCCGGGATATCCCACCAACAAGCCCCTTCTGAAACAGGAGGTAAGAGTGACGTTATATGAAGGCTTAATATTCTGAGACAACTGGAATATCAGTATGAAGTTGCTGTGCTTATGAGATATTAATATATATAAGCACTTTGCAAAGGGAAATGACAGACTCCCTGCATCTATCATCCATTGTGATATTTTACCATCAGTCACATTTGAAAGACACCGGATGAATTGCTATATTGAGCACTTATACTAACTGATACAAATATACTGTGGAACGAACTGTTACAGTTTCTATACACCTGATCATTGGGACAACTTGCCATTAGAAGTTGCATTTGAAATATATGGAAGCAAGCAAAAGCAATTACCAACATATAGTCAGCAATTAAGAAATCCAAGTTCGACATACACTTTTGTTACAGCAATTGGAGTGATTTATTGCACGTTATCGGAAGATTTGGGACATCAAGTACCGAGAGAGTCACATATTGTACGGATTTGTGCTGGATATATTGTCACAATTTTTGAATTCACTAATTTTTGAATCCACCAAGCTCACACCACTTATTTATTTTATTTTTTTCATATCACCAAGTATATATTTTTATTGGTTATCATCACTATTTCCATAATTGTTTGGATACTTGTCACTATTTGATTTTATGTACCTTTTTTATATGTCGGTACCACTGTGATAATTATATTGCTGCTATTTATTTATGCTGGAGCCTCCTATATATATGCCGCTAACATTTTAAGATTTTGGCTGATCTATTTTAGTACATTTTATATTTCACCATTTATTGTTATATTATACCATTAAACTTGTATAGCAGATGCCATAGTGTGAGTGCTCGCTTACTCTATTTACCATTATTCACTATTGTTGATTGAGGTAGGGTGTCCTCAATTCAAGTTAGTAGCACCTCACCATTACCAACCAGAAGTGAGCCACCCCCCCTTTTTTACTTTTACTCATATTGACTACATAGGATGTCTCTATAGTAGTTCAGTTTGTCCTCCCTCTCAGCGGCTGTAAAAAAAAGCAACCATTTTGGACTGGTAGCGAGAGTCCAACAAGGTGGAGAGCCAGAAGTCATCCCTCTGCCAAATGGTGACAATTCGGCTGTCACTACGCAAGCAATTGAGCATGCATTGGGCCATTTGTGCAAGTGACTCGGAGGGACTCCCTGCTTCCATCTCCACTGCATACTGCCACGGTGTGTCTAGGTCCTCTGCCTCATCTTCCTCATCACCCTGTAGCTCCTCTGGCTGCTCCTGCTCCTCCCCTCCTGTCACCTGTGTATAAAAACCGCTACACATTGCTTGTGTTCCAATGTCCTCCTCCAGTTCAGCCCCTACAGGGCTCATGTGGCCGTGAGATCTAGGCGCCATGTCTCCAGTCCCCTGACCAGCCAGATTTACCAGCATCTGTTCGAGGACTTGAAGCAGTGGAATGACGTTGTTCATCCCATAGTCCTGGTGACTGACAAATAACGTAGGGCCTGAGCAAACAGCAGGTGTCACGCATGAGCTGCCACTGGTTGACATCGAAGTTACACAGGGGAGTACTCTTGTCTGCTTGGATAATCAAGAAATCATTTATGGCCTTTATAGTCGGTCCAACAAATGGAGGGTGGAATTCCAACGGGTGGAAACGTCACATATCAGCCTATGTTGGATGCCGTTCTGCCGCTCAAGGAGGGTGTGCTTTGCAGTGTACGAGTGGCTGAAGTGCATGCAAAGTTTCCTGGCCATTGTTAGGATGTCTTGCAGATGGGTGGAAGACTTCAGTAACCGCTTGACAATAATTGAAAACATGTGCCATGCAGGGCGCATGGCTCAGCCCTCCTTGGCACAGCGCCAACACCATGTTCTTCCCGTTGTCGGTCACCATGGTTCCAATTTTGAGTTGTCGCGGAGAAAGCCAGGATTCGATTTCTTGATGAATCACACAGAGCAGTTCCTCCCCTGTGTGATTCCGTTCACCCTGCACATGTGGTATGCTGGAGGGGCACTGTGAATTGTCCCTGCAGTGGAGGCTGAGGACACAGTGGAGGATGAGGAGGCAGAGGAGGACATTGTCGCAGGACCAACTGCGTGAGAACGTGGAGGCGGAAGCTGCATCACCTGGCCAAGTTGCTGGTGGGGCTGTGCAGGTACCACATTCACCCAGTGGGCAGTAAAGTACATGTATTGTCCCTGACCGTAGTTACAACTCCACACGTCGGCGCTGCCGTGCACTTTGGCAGACACCGACAGGCTCAAGGACTGGCCCACCTTCTGTTCTACATGTGTGTGCAGGGCTGGTGCCTTTTTGTCAAAGAAACGATGGCTTAGGACTCTCCACCTTGGCTCGGCACAAGCCATCAGTTCTCTGAAAGGTGCAGAATCCACCACTTGGAAAGGGAGGGACTACAGCACCAGTAACTTGGACAGAAGCACATGCAGCTTCTGCGCCATTTGATGAGTGCACGCATATTGTTGTCTCTTGGCAATCGCTTCGGTGATCGATTGCTGACTGAATGACTGACGAGGAGTTGGAGGGCGAGGAGCAGGAGCATCATGACCAGCAGATGATGGGAAGAACAGACAGCTCCCTTCGGCTGAGGTGGTGGAGCCTTGACTGCCTGAAATCGGCTGCGTGCCACTGGGTGATGCCACGGTTGCTGCGGCAGGCTGGACCACCAAATCGGAGCCACAGTTCTCCCAGGCCACTTTATAATGATGCAGGGCCATGGTGCCAACATTGACACCCTGGCCATGCTTCACCTTGTGCCCACAGATTCTACATATGGCCATGTTCAACTCCTCCGACGGCTTAACAAAAAACTGCCACACCGCTAAGTAGGTGATTTTACCCCCAACACTACGCACTGACTGACTGCTACTGCCACTGCCACCGTGAACCCGTGCACCGCTACTTCCCGGGCAGGTATGGTAGGCTTCTGCGAAGCAGGTGGTCTACCCCGGGCACGTTAGGCTCCCGACCTCCCACTGCTGCCACCCTGCTGACTCCCGGCCACGCTAGAGACTTGCTGACTTCACTACTGCCTCATGGGCAAGCTGCCACCCTGTTCTCCCGATGATGATGTAGCCCCTAATTCACCCGGCTCCCAAGTGCGATCATCTACATCGTCATCATCGAGTACTGTCTGCACATCACTGATGTCCTCCTCAACCATACCTAGGTCAGGAGCCTGCCCGCTCGCAACACCAGCTCCCACACCACTCTCCTCATCACTACTTGCCCGCCTAGTGGAAGAAGCGGTGGCTGTCTCGTCCACATCTTGGCTTGCCAGTAGCTGCTGACTGTCTTTTAGCAGCTCTTCCTCACTGAATATTGGAGCTGAACCCACAGCATACAATACTTCTCTGGCTGAAGGAACAGAAAAGGACAGAGGCAGGTTGAGGACAGGTGAGGGCACAGGGCCTGCTCCCGGGCCATGACAACTAAGGGTTGTGACGAACCCACTGACTCTTGGCTGGGGGTGTCTGATGTCACTTGCGACAAAGTCAAAGATCGAGTCAACCATTTAAGAACCGCTGGGTTGCTGGTCAAGACACGACTGCTAGCTGACACTGGGAGCTCAGGCCTTTCGAAGTGACCCCTGCTGCCACGGCCCCTTACTCTGCTGCGACCTCTGCCTGCGCCATAAACATTTAGGCCTCTGCCACTCCAATGTGCAGGGCCTGGCACTTCTTTGTCTGACATACTGTTAGATCAAATAAATACAAAGGAAATTAAAACACCCCAAAAAAGTCTGAAATTTTCTCACTTCACCACACAACGGCTAATAAGCCATTTTTTTTCACACGAACACACACAAAAAAGGGCTTTAGAACATATAACTGCACAGCTGAACAGCAAATATATTTTTCTTTTTTCCACTAATACACGACAAAAAGGGCTTTCGAACATATAACTGCACCGCTGAAGGCAAATATATTTTTCTTTTTTCTATTGATACGCGACAAGTATCAAGGCCGATTTATTGGCCTGAATTTGTGGGAGGGGCGCCCTGCCCATATATCAACCCTCACCTCACACACAGGCGCACGGACAGTATCCAGCCGGCAGGTCAGCGTCACAGGAAAATCTCCTTCTCCACTTCCGGTCAGCTGCTTCCTCCAAGTCGCATCAGCCCGCGTCCGTGCTGCTCGTGTGATGGGTAAGTGGAAGCTGCCTCTTAGCGCAGCATCGGCCCTTCAGTCCGGTCGGTGGGGTCGGTCCCTTCAAGGTAAGGGAGGGACATCCCCACACCAGAACGGCAGTCTGTCAGCACGCCGGCTCCCACGTGACTCGCACGCAGGTAGCAGGAGTCAGCGTGACTCCGTTATGGTTCATCGCATTAGGTTCTTTCATTTTACTAATTAGGAGGCTGTAGGGGTTAGGGTAGGGGAGAGGAATGGGTAACTTCTGCTGCTTGGAGGAGGTATAAATACAGTTATGTTTGATGGCACTTTATATTCCTACGTAGTTTGTGTGGTACATTCTTATGTTTATGGATGTTTTTAATGACTTGATGTTTGTGTGTATTCTACATAAATGCTAGGTAATTTACTTTGTGCTCTGTGAAATACTTCATCTGGGACAGGCATGGTTGGTTATCTATGAGGTAAAGTCTGGCACGGGCCGCCGTGCTCTTATCTAGGTAGGGTTTTTTGTAATATCATGCAGTTTTAAGGATGTAGAGGTTAAAGGTTAGGTCACTCCAAAGAGGGTACCTTACAGTGATGGCGTTTTGGTGTGTTTTCCCATAGACATAGAATTTACCATTGGCAGTTTATGGCCACTGTCAAGCGCATTATTACACGTTATGTAACAGTGTCTTGGGGGCACGGTAATCCACCATCTTGCGTATGCCCCTTTGGTTTGCAGTTTTTTGTACCTTGGCTACACCTTACCGTGATGGGTGGGATATCCTATAGCTATGCAGGTTTCCTTATGAAAGTGATTTGGGCGTCATGTAGCAAAGTTATCCTTACGCAGGGCCTGTATCTAATACCTGTTAGACACTGGTAGCATCAGTTCTCATGTTTTCATAACCAGAAATAAAAATAAAAATATATTATTTATTTTTTTAACCCCGTTAGTTTCTCATGTCTGGTTACTTTGTGTGGACAGGTCATTTTCTGTGGTTACTACAGAGTCCGTGCAACAGAGGCTTTGTATTCCTTTCTTCTGGTAAGGTCCGCTCTCCACGACTTTACACGTTTTTTCTGATTTCTGCAACACCCTGCCTCTGTTTATTATCCCTCAGCTGTCATGTTATCACCAGGGTCGGTTGCTCCTTTCTTGCATGACGGGTTTTCAGCAGTTACGGTGTCGGTATAGCTTCACGGGTGTTAGTCAGCAGGTCGTTAGACAGTAATGGTGACATTTGTCAAATTTTGCTTGTTTCCACAGTCTTATCATGTCTCACATGTCTGATGTCGTGAATGCTTCTGGTGAAGATTTTGGTTCCAGGGTCTCAGAATCCGGGAGTATTCCTTCACTACGCAATTGGACTGTACCCAAACTCATGTCTGAGTTGACAAAGAGAGGCATTCCTTTCCCGGCCGAGGCCCGGAAGGCTGAGTTGTATCGGTTGCTAGTGTCCACCCCGGTAGAAGCTGGTCAGCAAGAGGTCTCCATAGCTACGGTCCAAACTTCCTTGACCCAACTTCACGTCATGCTCAATAGTTTGACGTCTTCTGTCTCAAATGTACAATCTAGGTTGGAGTTAGTGGAGTCGAGGGTCACCGTCTTGTCCTCACCAGCCACATAGTTACCTGTCGCACCTGCGCCAATAGCCAGCACTGCAGGTAACTTTGTTACAGTGCCCAACGTCACTCCAGCCCATTTCATTCCTGCCAATATCAAAAAGGACATCCTCGATGGGAGAGACATGAACCTCGCCTCCCTGCTAATTGCCACTCGTGACCTATCGGACAATAGGGTCATCGCTTGTGGTGATGTCTCTGTCGTCCTGAAGGGTCGCGATCTCAGACTTAGTAGAAAGTTGACCATCCCAGAATTTGTACTCATTTTTAGTCTGCACAGAGACATCATATGTTCCGTATGACCTGATAGGAGGAAAGAATTGGACCTGTACTTGTTTAGGGTCACGGAGCTGGGTTACAAATACGGTGGTTTCGGGTTTTATGACTATCATTGCTCATTTTCCGCAAAAGCAGCAGCGGCGCTTAGCCAATTTCAGTTTACCACCAACTGGGCGAATATTGACACAGAAATATTCTGTAGACATTTCGCAGGGCTGAAAGCCCCAGCATGTTCTTTATGCCAGTCTATTTACCACACAGGTGAATGGTGTCATAATGCTGCAAATGTCCCAAGGTCCAATGCTTCTGCTCCTGTCCCAGGTTCGTCGGATGTTACCCAGAAGAATTCATCTGTAGATAAACTCGGCCGTCCTATCAAGTACCTGGGCAGGTCACAGATCTGCAACAATTATAATTTTTCTGCTTGCAATTATAGCCAGTGCCGTCTGTTGCACATTTGCCTCAACTGTTTCCGTGCTCACCCAAAGGTAGCATGTTCATTAAAAACAGATAAACATTGCATGAGCATCGTAAATGTGGATCTCTTGCAGTTTTATTTGCAGGGGCATGAGGATGCTTATTTTTGCGACTTTCTCGTATCTGGTTTTACGACTGGTTTCCACACAGGCCTTGTGGCTTTACCGGATGACACCTTTGAGTTTAAGAACTTGCAGTCCGCTTTACACAATCCTGGTTCCATAGATAGGCTGTTACAGCTGGATTTAGACAAGGGTTACGTCATCGGGCCTTTTTCAGCATCCCCGTTTGAACGCTGGAGAATCAGTCCAATAGGGGTGGTCACCGGTAAATTCAGTAGAAAAGAGAGACAAATTTTTGATCTGTCAGCACCTCACGGTATACATGCACCAAGCCTGAATTCCCTCATACCAGCCGAGGAAGTCAGCATGGTATATGCCTCTATCGATCAGGCAATTGCGCTCATTTTAGCGACAGGTCCTGGCGCAGTTCTGTACAAAGCGGACATATCGGACGCCTTTAAATTAATTCCGATCAGGCCAGAGCTTTGGCAATGGCACGGAATTAAGTGGAAAACCTCTTATTATTTTGCCACGAAATTGACCTTTGGATCCCGAAGCAGCCCTTGGATTTTCGATCAGCTGGCAAAAGCGTTGCATTGGATCCTTGAGAACAAGTTCGGTTGTGAACACGTCATACACTACCTGGACAACTTCCTGCTGATCGAATCTCCACAGGGCTTGCGGGGAGATCTACAGAGTCTCTTAGCTTGTTTTGCGCAGTTAGGGATTCCCGTTTCCCCCAAGAAGGTGGATGGTCCTTCTACCACCATTACCTTCCTGGGCATTGTTTTGGACACCAGGAGCATGTCCGCCAGGTTACCGGTAGACAAATTGGTCAGGGTCCAGGAAGTCATTCATAAATTCACAGTTGGTAGGGTCACCACGAAGGTGGAGCTACAGTCACTATTAGGCATGCTCAATTTTGCGATGCGCGTCATTCCTCAGGGTAGGTCGTTTGTAGCGAGGTTGTTACCTCTCCTTTCAGAAGCTTCCTGTCAGGATAGCCCGGTGTTCCTGGGTAGTCAGGCGCAAGCAGATTTAGTTATGTGGGATCACTTTTTGAGTCACTGGAACGGCGTATCCATGTTCGTTCCAGCAGTCTCAGAGAACTCCCCCATCATATTTTCTAGTAGTGCTGTCAACACTGGTTTCGCTGCAATTTTTGGGCCCCATTGGCTGAACGGGACATGGCCAGTAGAGATGTTCGAGGCCACAGGAGTTTTCCAATCCACAGAGGTGGGGGACTTATATCCCATGGTGGCGGCGGCTTATGCTTGGGGTAGCTCTTGGGCAGGCCATACCGTTGTCTTCACTTCCGGTAGTTCCTCCACCGTCAGTATGCTGAGCAGTGGTAAATCCAGGTCACAACTGGCCATGTCATTTTTGAGGCGTCTGGTACAATTGTCGCTGGTGCATAATTTCCGGTTCTGTGGTACCCTTGTACATGATGCACAGATGGTAGCAGTTGACGCCCTAGCTAAGCGTAATTACGCTCTGTTTTCCCAGGTTTGCCCCGAAGCCGATACCTCAAGAACACCGTCTCCTCATCTTGCCTCGCTCATACTGAGCTAAACAAATACTTAGCCGCTGCCCATGGGCTGTTTTCCAGGTCTCTCTCAGCCAACACTACTAGAGCGTACAACACCGGATGGCGGTTGTACTGTAGATTCCAATGGGAGCATGCACAAGGTGGTCTTGGTCATATCGACCACATACTGTCTTTTATCGGGTACTGTCAAGTACAAATGCACCTCTCACATGGCACAGTCAGAACTTACCTGTTGGGTGTCCAACATTATTTGTCTCTCTCACATCCCGAGAGAATCTCGTTGTTTTCAAGTCATGTTGTCAAGGCCACGTTGAGAGGTTTACAGAAAAGTAGTCCAGGTTTAAGCTCCCGTAGACAGCCCATTTCCGGCCTGGTATTTAGAGACATGTCCGACCTGTTGGATTTGAGTCCCTTCGGGGTGCTACAGAGCCTGCACCGCTGAACGGCAAATATATTTTTCTTTTGCCACTAAAACACGCCACAAAAGGCTTTAGAACATAAAACTGCACTGCTAAACGGGAAATATATTTTTCTTTTTTCCACTAATACACAACAAAAAGGCTTTCGAACATATAACTGTACTGCTGAACGGCAAATATATTTTTCTTTTTTCCACTGATACACAACAAAAAGGGCTTTAGAACATATAACTGCACCGCTGAACAGCAAATATATTTTTCTTTTGCTACTAATACACGCCACAAAAGGCTTTAGAACATGGTTGTAACACCCCAATAACAAGAACGGTTTGCTGGAATTACAGAGCTGTATAATGGCAATTTGGGTGCCCAGTCAGTGCAGCAAGGTGTAATAGGATTGTTCCTATTACCCAGGCTGTAACCTTTCCTAGCACTGTCCCTAGCGCCTGCTGACATCTCTCCTTGCACCAAGTACACTGGAAAATTGCAGAATCCAAGATGGCGGAGGCTATTTATAGGGTTGTGCCATCACAGGGCTGGCTGGCTGCTGATTGGCTGCATGTATGGCATTATGTATGGCATTATGGGTGATCCCGCCTTCCCAGAGTTCCTTGCTCCATGTCCTCACACGTGCAGCAGCCATTTTAGGAAAAAATGCGATTCGTTACCATGAAGCGTGAGGAAATTCAGATTCGGTGCAAATCAAATTTTTCCTGAAATTCGGATTGAATTCCACTTCGTCAACTTCAATTCGCTCATCTCTAATCATAAATATCGGGCTGTTTGTGGTCTTCATAAGAGAATTACTGCATTTCTGCTTACATCAGATATTGCACCTCTGAAATACCCTGCCAAATGGTCATTCAAGAAGTGGATTGCTGTCCCACATATTGGGCTAGGTGGGCACGGCTCAGCAGGAGTCAGCTCCGTGTCTGCTGCTGGTTTGGATTTGTTCTTGGCACGTGGTCAGCAATTCATTAGTTTGTGCGCTCATTTGGTTATGTTTCTACTTGAGCCAGCAAGTAGCGAAGGAGAATTGTTTATTAAGTTGGCTATATAAATTGAATTAAAAGAATTGCTGTGCACAGGGAATCGAGGAAACTCTTACAAAACTGTGGTAATATAAATCTTGCACTATGGACCCTACAAATAATTTCATAGCCAGACTAAATTCCACAGTAAGGACATCAACAAGTGAGCACAGCCTAAATAATTAGTTTTATGCATGTTTTCTTAAATCACCAGTAACCTACTTAAAAGGGAAAAATACTGATGATCCATGTTATCTTTACAGATATCATGTTTCCCTCCCTCATCACCCGAGCAAGTTAATAAACTCTGCCTACTGCACCCAAGATACCAGTGGTATAATGTATTCTTCCATCTGCACCAATAACATAAGACTAGAAAAGAAAGAACCCATTGCAAGCCTCTACTCATAACCTAGAAAACCATATCTCCCAACTGTCCTTGATTAGCTTTTGCCAAAGTACCTGAAAATGAGCACTCTCTGGCAGATCGAGGGTGGGACTTAAAGGGGTGTTCCAACTAAGCAAAAATGGTCATCAGAGGGGCCTAAAACCATGAGATAATCACCACCATAGTATCACACTGCTCTCAATATCTGGCTGCCACCTCGACACGCAGGAAATGCTTCAGTGTGCCCTCTCAGCTAATTGATCGGAAATTGGACCTGAAATATTGCATATTTTGATTTCTGTGAAATGCAGTGTAGTCATGGAAAACGGTCATAGGTCAGTGGGCTCAAATGTTAGAATGGCTCATGTAAGGATACTCCCACACGTAGCAGTTCCACTGTGGACCTTCCACGGTGGATCTCACTGAAATCTGCAGCAGCAAAACCTGCACGAAATAGCAGAGACACTGGATTTGCCATAGATTTCACCCTCTGCACTGCAAAGAAGGAAACCTGCAGCAGATATCTGCAAAAATTGACATTCTGCAGATTTAAGGCCCCTTTACACTGCTCGATAGTCAGCCAGATTATCTCTGATAAACGTTTGTAAAAGAAATTGTTAGTGGTCGGTTTAAAGGTGTCGCAGATTACCCAATAATTGAGCGAAACACTTGTTCATTGGTTAATAGATCATTGGTGTGGTCACCTAAATCATCATTTGTGGGCAGCAGATTGTGCCATCTCAACAGCATTCTGCTGCCGGCAAACAATGATTCTGTATGGGGACGTGCGATGGCATTAACGTTTGCTCCACCCCACACTGTGGAGATCATCGCTGCATGTAAATACATTGGTCTCCTTCACTGACGAGCAGGCGATTGTCAGCCTTATCTGGCAGTGTAAAGGGGCCTTTAAGATATGCACCGCATTTGAGGTAATGCACTGATTGTGGAGACTCTCTGCAGCATGTAAGTGAGCGTTTAAAAAAAAAAAATCTCATCCATTTCACGGCTATTCTCCGCTGTGGAGAACCTGCAGCATCTACGCTACATGTGGCCGGGGCTGGGTGCTTCTTTCCTTCAGAAAAGCAGCATGTGGTGCTCATTCACCATCTTGCCTTCGCCTGGAGTATGAACATGCAAGATCTTCTCAGTGAGAACAACCTTGTATTTTGAAGGAGAATTATTCTTGTCTCAGTAATGACACCTTAAAGTTCAAGTAGATCTAGGTAAGCTTAAGCATTGTATAGAAGAAATAAAATTATAAATTAAGACTAGTATCAAATAATTAGAAAAGGCTCCACCAGCAAACTATTGGAGCTCAGCCTTTCAGTTACCAGCTGAAAAAGAGGAATAAATCAATGATAATAATATAGGCTGGCTCACAGTATTTTTGCATAAAATTTATTAATACACTAAATAAATACAAACTGACTTGGTGTCAGTATCAGCATACAAACATAACAGAATGTGTAAATAGGTATAGAAGTGCGGAGCTCTCGCACAAACCTATATAACCGGAGTATTCCTAGGAATGAGACCTAATGGCTAGAGTTAGGCTGCAAGGGTTAATCTAATGAACCGCTCAAATGTCCATGATTATAGATACCAGTTTGCCAAATAGTTAGAACCAAAAGTTCAAGATTGTCCTTGTTGTAATTTCCCACAAGGGGGACTCTGTGTTTAAATGTCGTCTGACAGATAGTAACCACACTTTCTCCGATCTGGGGGGCTCCACTTAATTGTTCCTTGCGGAGCAAACCATCAGACCCGCTCGCTCAGCGTCCCACGTGTCCAGCCAAGCAGTCGATCGCTGGTTTGTGACGTAGGCGCCTGCACCGTCAGGCCAGACGGAAGCTGGTACAGCTGAGCCGAGCCGGTGATTGCCTGAACTTGTCAGGCCAGGGAGAGTGAACACAGCAGGATTTACCTTGTGTTTGTGGCAGTGTCAGATATAACAGCACAGTTTCAGTCCACTTGGTAGATTCTTGGTGAACAAATCTTTGCAGCGGTATATATTTGAAGAAAAGTCCTCTTGCGTTTTTTGGAAAAAACCGCACCGGTAGCCTGGTCTCAATACACACCAGACGCGTTTCGGAAACAAGTTCCTTCCTCAGTAGATAGTTGTATAATGCTGTATAAGGCATTATACAACTATCTACTGAGGAAGGAACTTGTTTCCGAAACGCGTCTGGTGTGTATTGAGACCAGGCTACCGGTGCGGTTTTTTCCAAAAAACGCAAGAGGACTTTTCTTCAAATATATACCGCTGCAAAGATTTGTTCACCAAGAATCTACCAAGTGGACTGAAACTGTGCTGTTATATCTGACACTGCCACAAACACAAGGTAAACCCTGCTGTGTTCACTCTCCCTGGCCTGACAAGTTCAGGCAATCACTGGCTCGGCTCAGCTGTACCAGCTTCCGTCTGGCCTGACGGTGCAGGCGCCTACGTCACAAACCAGCGATCGACTGCTTGGCTGGACACGTGGGACGCTGAGCGAGCGGGTCTGATGGTTTGCTCCGCAAGGAACAAGTAAGTGGAGCCCCACAGATCGGAGAAAGTGTGGTTACTATCTGTCAGACGACATTTAAACACAGAGTCCCCCTTGTGGGAAATTACAACAAGGACAATCTTGAACTTTTGGTTCTAACTATTTGGCAAACTGGTATCTATAATCATGGACATTTGAGCGGTTCATTAGATTAACCCTTGCAGCCTAACTCTAGCCATTAGGTCTCATTCCTAGGAGTACTCCGGTTATATAGGTTTGTGCGAGAGCTCCGCACTTCTATACCTATTTACACATTCTGTTATGTTTGTATGCTGATACTGACACCAAGTCAGTTTGTATTTATTTAGTGTATTAATAAATTTTATGCAAAAATACTGTGAGCCAGCCTATATTATTATCATTAAAATTATAAATTAGGCGGAGCCTTTGACAGTCTGTGCGCCTAAACTGAAATCTATGCCACCGCCTGGCTGGTGTAGATTTCAGTCTTCTTCAAGAAGACTGACGTAAAAGAAGATAAATGCGGTGGTACGGGCTTGCCCCGTTCCCTTTTTGAAAAGTGGCCAAGGCATACCACTTGCACAAAGAAATAAATTGTGCAAGTGGTGTTGAAAAAGTCACAAACATGCAGTATACAAGATAAATGATAAATTAGGGCCATCATGTGCTCCACATGGTCCTTCCCTGGGGTCAGATGTTTAGATATTTCTTTCCTCCAGTTTCACCAATAAAGAGAGCCGATTGTAAGGCCTCATTCAGACGGCCATATAGGTGCATTTTAGCGTTCATATTACAGCCACAAACCTCAACCCAGTTGTGCCTCTAGTGAGCTGAACTTACAGAATTATAGCTCTTTATGATGCTGTTACTTTGGGTCATTAGATCTGTAGTTGAGTCAGGATTTGCAGCTGTAATGCCTCATTCACACGTCAGGGTTTTAGTCAGTGATTTTGAGCCAAAACCAGGCGCAGCTCTAAACGCAGAACAGGTGCAGATCTTTCCCTTATTATACCAATACTGGTTTTGGCACACAATCACTGATGGAAACTACTGACCAAATCACTGACATGTGAATAAGGCTTAATACAAATGCTAAAATGCACCCACAATGAGGCCCTAGCAAGGCGAGAGAAGATTTTAGAATGATCATTTTAAAGGAGATCACTATTGTATCCATTCTCACTGTCCCCTTGTCATTTCAGTCTTCACAGCAGACTGCAATCCCATACTTAAAGAGGCCTCTGATGAGCACAGGAGTGCAGACAGGTCCATTAGCAGCCTCCACTGAGACACTGGAGGTCTTTTACGAACATTTTTATGCCAGTTTTTGATGTAAAAATATTTGCAAGACCCCTTTTTGCAACTTTTTAAAACACCCGTTCGACAATATTTTGTTGCACAGTTGTTTTTATGGGAGTGGCAGGGGCCGGGACTGAAAACAGGCATAAAAGAGGAGTAAGTCAGGGGGCTGGAGTAGTCCTAAATTAAGCAAATCCTTTGGCACTGCTCATTAGTACAGCAGGACTGGGCAGAGGTGAATACCGCACTGTACTCACCGTTTTCAGGTCTTCTCCTGCAAGCGCAGCATACTGTGCTGTGACCAGGTGGCATCGGCGTCCAGAACAGGAGAGGCGTGTTCATTTTTATTGTCTGATCTGAGGTCTGCATGAGGGTCTGATTAACAGTGGGGGTCTGAGCTGCGGTCTAAGTAAAATTGAGGGTCTGTTCTGAGGTCTCTTTGGGGGCCTGATCTGAGGTCTGATTAAAAATATATTTTTTCCTCCTCTAAAACCTAGGTGTGTCTTATGGGCAGTTGCATCTTATAGGGATAAAATACGGTACTTTAAGGGAAGCAGTGGTGCAGTTACCAGCTCGGTCTACTACACAGTAGATGGAGCTGTGTAGTTCCAGTGATGTGGGGTGTCTGACCACAATCAATATGAAAATCCTGGACAATCCCTTTAAGCTGTAATCACACACAGCACTTTAAACAAATAGTAAATAGGACCGTGCAATATTTTTATCAGTGCCACATTTTTCCACAATTGTTGCATAACAAGGAGTATTAATTAGTCTGCGATTTTGGAATCCGTGGCAAAAACCACACTGCAGCCATAATGTGCAAACCCAACATCTCTCTGTTGTATAAGAATAGGGTCCAGCTGACAATACCATTAACCAGGGAGTAATGAAACAAGCTTATTGCTATCTGGGACCCTGTGCATGGTTAAAGGGGTTTTCCCCCAAAAATGTATCCTCTGGATAGGTCATCAGTATCTGACTGGTCTGGGACCCCCACTGATCAGCTGTTTGAGGAGGCACCGGTGCAAGCAGTAGCACCACGGCTTTCTCTCAGCTTAAAAAGCACAGTGCTGTACATTCTATAGTGGCTGTGCTTGGTATCGCTGTTCAGCCCCATTCACTTCAATGGATCTGAGCTGCTCCTAGGCCATGTGACGTTACATGGCTTAGTCTAAACTGCAAGAAGGACGTGGTGCTACTACGAGCGCCATTGCCTTCTCAAATAGCTGATCGTCGAGGGTCTAAATAAAATAATACCTAACTATATTACTAGAGACCCATCGATGGACACACCAAGGCTAGAAAACAAAATATTTAATTTTTAACAAATTATTTACAGAAAGTTTCTGGAGAACGTTAAGTCCACTTGTAACGTTTGTTGGTCATCGCCTTTTCAGTGCGGAAGAGGTAACGTCATTCATATTCACCACAGTCTGAGATGATTATTTTCTGTTTGGACTTTCCATCCTTGCTCCCTTGAGCCTTTTCAACAAAAAGAAAAAAAATATATATGTATCAGACACCACAATAAATTCACCATAAACTGTATGAAAGATTGGGATTTAAAAGACAAAAAACATAGAAATTGAAAACAAAATAAAAATTTTCTTGGGTTAGGAACTTGTAGACAGAGTTCATGGGTGAAAAAAAGATGGGATTGTTTGGATTTTCATTCATGCATACCTACTTGCAGTTTTCACTTTGGCTACCAAGCCTAACAAATGGCCACCACGTCAGTAGTCATTTCATTATCAACACATGCAGGATTATAATGACAGATAACACCTTTGTATGTACATGATCCATCATTAATAATAGAAGATAGTCACAGCTTATATACTCTCCCCTCTTTTACAGTAACCTCTACAGAAGACACACAGCTTGTCATATACTCTGCCATAAAATTAAAAGAGGCAAATTCATGAAAAAATGCCTAAAAGAAAAGCTGTATTTGTTGATTAAAGCAACCAATAACAGCGCAAATCTTATTTTTCAAGAGCACGGTAAGAAATGAAAGCTGTGCTGTGATTGGTTGCTATGGGCAACAAAGATCATTTTTCTTTTAGACAGTTTGATAAATCTCTGCCAGCGAGTGCCCTCCTGTCTCTTGTCTGTAACCCGTAGTGACTGCTCCAAAGCAAAAAAAATAAAAAATAAATAGATGACACCTTCCCTTTAAATACAAATAAAGAACATTTGTGAGGGAGATATGTGAATACTGACCTCCATTTGACGTACAACATCCATTCCCTCCATCACCTCGCCAAACACAACATGTTTTCCATCAAGCCAGTCTGTTTTGTCACATGTGATGTAAAACTGTGATCCATTTGTATTTGGACCAGAATTTGCCATAGACAGTAAACCTGTACAAAGACAGAATTGCTAGGGTTGAAAACTAAACATTTAATTCCAACCTTCTACAACCATAGTAGAGCACTTCTTTTAACCAGTTGCAAGATCCGACTCAAATAAATCATGCCCCAAGAAAACTAGCTGAGACCCCTCAACATCTGTTCATGGCACAAGAATGTCCTATGTAAATTGTGGCCGTTATCCACAACCGTATGGCATGCAAAATGCAGAGGTCTGCCCTGATGATAGAGAAGTTTAAGTAGGACCTGGCACCGGAAAATGCAGGCAGCAGGAAGAGCTGAGCAGATTGTGTATAGGTCTATGGGAAGAGATTCAGTAAAACCTGTAATTTATATATTTAGACATTTTTCTATTCTTATGACTGCCCTATCACTGACAGACAGCTATCTCTGTATACACACTTAAGATGCATTTAGACTTTCAGACAAGCACCAGATTGTCGGGAAAGATGCGTTCCTCCCCGAAGTTGGCTGCTAGTTAAGTGGAGGTGTCCGCTGCATTCACAACCACAGTATGAGAATGAGCAATCGATGCTGCTATTGCTCGTCCTCATACATAATCATTGCTCCTGGGCAGCAGATCGCTGCTTAGACAGCACAACCTGCAGCCCAGGAATGGCGATTGTGGTGTGCGCCGCTCCAATCGTGTCACCCTATGAATGAGCGTTCTTTTGTTATCTACGACACCTTTAGCCAATTATTGGAAACAAACGTTCATAGGAATGTTCATTCCAGATAATTGGCTCGATATTTGGGCTGTGTAAATCTATCCTTACACAGAGAATGCTATTATTACTAATAACACCTCCCCTGTGTACAACTATCAGTGACTGACAGCTATGTATACACACTTACACAGAGAATGCTATCAATCACTGATTCCACCTCCCCGTGAACTGAATTCAGAAAGAGGAGAGATATAAATATAAAATTACATGTGTTACTTAATTTTTTCCACTATACTATATATCAATCTGCTCAGCTCCTCCTGCTCTATAACATGCTGTCTGCAGACTGCACTGCATTTTGTGTTCGCAGGTCCTCAGTTGGCTGCAGTGTAGTAAATATTAAATCTGTTATCCAAGAAAAGAGGTTATGCAGTCAATCACTGGACACAGTGTACCTATGAGGGCAGTAATTGGCTGCAGTGGTCAATGTGTTGATGACGTGACTGGAAGGAAGGAAATGGTTTCGTGAGTGGTAGGCAATTCAATGGGTAAGCAATGCTAATTTTGTTATTTTAAACCATCCACCGTCTGTGCCTCTACTTTTGCTAATCTCGGACAATCCCTAAGTAAACTTTAGTCTGTTCTTTAATAATGTGGTAAAGTAAAAAAAAAAAAAAAAATTTAATTAAGGCACATATTCTGTGCATGCTTACCCACCTGGACCAGTGTGCTTCAGAATGAAGTTCTCATCATCAAATTTCCGCCCATAGATGGATTTTCCTCCTGTGCCGTTATGATTGGTGAAGTCACCTCCCTGACACATAAACTGAGGTATAACTCTGTGAAAGCTGCTCCCCTTAAAGCCAAAGCCTTTCTCGTGTGTACAGAGGCAGCGGAAGTTTTCTGCAAAGTAAGATACATCAGATCACTCTGGAATCTGAGACATAATTCATAAAGTCTAAACGGTCTTTCACTATAATGAATAGCCACACAATTATTTTCATATTTGAGATAGTTGAAGAGAAATCAAACCACATTAAAATGGGTTTCCAGTTTCAAATAAAGCTTAACCCTTTCACTGCCAAAGACGCACATGAAATGCACCATGACAACATGCTTACCGCAGCTATGGAGCATGGGTAAAAAGGCCTAGGGCAGGGATGGCCAACCTGAGGCTCTCCAGCTGTTGCAAAACTACAACTCCCATCATGCCCAGACAGTCTACAGCTATCAGCCTACAGCAGGGCATGGTGGGAGTTGTGGTTTTACAACAGCTGGAGAGCCGCAGGTTGGCCATGCCTGGCCTAGGGCAATGACACTAGTATCTGGGGAAACTCTCCCTGTACAGGCCCTGCTTAGACCTCAGCCCAGGGACAATCCCTGATGGTGGGATTTCCATGTCCTCATGCCTGCCCTATCTGGCCCTAGGAAGCCCTAGATGGTCATAATACCCCTGGATAGAAAATTAGTAAAAAAGACTAAGAAAAGATCCCTTGATCGTAATTTAGTAATAATACTCAGTGATTTAGTAATAATACCCCGACGCGTTTCCCCCAAACGGGTTCCTCAGGGGGTCGATAATAGCTGGATATACTTAGGATGTAGGATAACAATACTTTATCCGAGGGATGATAGCTGAATACATTTCAAAGGTGCAAATCACATACTTTATCTGAAAAATTGGACAAATAAGGCAGACCTAATGAGAGCTGAATAAATCATAAAAGCTGAGTGCATCACATGTTCCTCGCTGTTATAAGCGGTGAATACAACAGATAGTGTGCCCCATTCGTCACCAGACTGCCTCCTCCCAGGTGCTTGATACGGCAGTCAATTTGACCTAATCTTCTAGGTTGTTTTGGAAGCCAACTGAGGATCCCATTTTGTTTCAAATCGCTTAGGTACTCCTCTAGCAGAGAATGTCAAATTATACATGGGCAGCACTGAATTAATGAGCTGCTTCCAATGAGAAAAGCAAGGTATCTTGGTGGCTTCCAGTTTAGAAGGATAGATTTCCTAGCATAAAACATCAGAAGTCTATAAAAGATGCTGCTAAATTTAGCATTTAAAAGATCATTAACAAGACCCAACAGACAATTCCTGGGGGAGCATACTGCAGGAAAGCCCAACCTGGTCTTCAGAAACTCATGTACCCCAGCCAGAGGTGGCAATGACTAAACAGTCCCATATCATGTGCATTGGAGTACCTCTATTCTCACTACAGTGAGTACAGATGTCACTAGTAAGTTTATGCATACACAGCAAGCCGATTGGTGTTAAATAGGTTCTATGCAGCCATTTAATTTGGCACTGATCACAGTGGAGCACCATCGACTGTCAAAGAGAGCAAGATAGCGGTAAGGGCTGCTGCAACATAGGCAGCCCATAGAAAGAAGAGACTGGTCTACATAATATATTCTGACAGGCGGTTTATTCTACTGTTCCATATTGCAGGCTTATGGGTCCCCTTCCAAACTGATCTAGACAGAGATGTCTCAACTGAAAGTTGTGGATTAGAGAGGACTGCGGCAAACTAAATTCTTGTCGCAGATCTGCAAAAGTTCTAAAATAACCATCCTTTCCACCTCATCACCACGACGGCTACTAGGAGATTGACCCCTGACCGCTGTAGGGGCAAAAACAGAGAGAGGGTTTAAATATCCCCCTCACACCACCAGCGTTTCCTGTCCCTACAGAGGACAGGGGCAGAGAGAGTATCCCTGTGGGGAGATGAAGATGATGAATGTCGTAACACCTTACCTGGTGTTCCCCCTGCCCTCCTGCGGTCTTTGTACTAATGCTGGGCAGGGGTGAAGGAGGGAGGCCTCGCTCCATTATGATATGTGAGCTTGCTCCCGGGCCGCGATCTCCCGCCGGGCCTCCGTGGCTGTAGCCGGGTGCGCGCCTAAGTGCTTTAGGTAAAGCGGCAGACGTCACTTCCGGTGGACGGAGGAAGTGACGTCGTTTAGGATGCGTCTCCATTTAGAACTTCGGCGCCAGCAATGCAAGTGCCGAGCGCCTTAGCGGTGTGTGTGAGTGAGCGTGCCGACATGTCGACCGAGCCCCGCTCTCCTGGAGACCCTTCCGTGCCGCCTGCCGTAAGTTCCCCTGTGGGGAAGCGCTTATTGCCCTGTTACTTCTTTTTTAAAGACACTGTACCAGGTTGCTTGTTTCCTCCTCCTCCACCTTTCTGGCTCGGGGCTTTCAGGCTCTATATCCCCGCATATGTTCATCATAGCTGATTGGGGTTATTCCTCCCAGGTCTCTAAGGAGGCTCAGAAAAAAAACAGGAAGCCGGATAAGTGTGTGTCTTGTCTTAAACGACTTCCGGGCGACTACAGCAAGAGATTATGCAAAGACTGTATCTCTAGCGTTATTTGTGAAGAACAGCCCTCCTTTTTTGACGAGTTGAGATCCACGATACACGAGGAAGTAAAATCCTCCTTATCCCAAATTTCCTCCTTACCCAGGGACCTGCCTCCACCTAAAAAACGGAGGGGACCATCTCCTTCTTTATCATATTCAGAGGAGATAGCGGAAAATGCTTCATCCTCCAGAGCCTGGGAGGACGAGGAGGCATCCTCTGATATTGAGACTTCAGAATCAGATAGGAAATTTTGTTTTTCCTTGGACGAAATGCCTGACCTACTAAGGGCAGTCCGGGCCACTATGGGGGTAGAAGAAGCCCCAAAAGCCCACTCCGTACAGGATGAGATGTTCGGGAGACTCCGGGTTAAAAAAAAAAAAGAGTTTTCCCGATCAACGAAAACATACGAGAAATGGTGCTTGATGAATGGTCCAATCCAGAGAAGCGCTTGGGGGTGTCCAGGTCCTTCAGGAATAGTCTATTGTTTGACCCTAACGAAGGCAAAATTTTCAATGAAACACCAAAAATCGATGTTCAAGTGGCAAAAGTCAACAAAAAGACTGCGTTGCCCTAAGAGGACGCCTCCCAGTTACGCGACCCCATGGATAGGAAGGCGGATAGTCTTTTAAAAAGATCTTGGGAAGCCGCTATGTTTAATTTAAAAGCAAATATTGCTGCCACCTCGGTGGCAAGGTCCATGGGGTTGTGGCTAAACGAATTGGAGTCTCACATTAGGGACAACACCCCTAGGGAAGAAATCTTAAGGTCCCTCCCCTTACTGAAGTCCGCCACGGCATTTATGGCAGATGCCTCGGCAGAATCTGTCAGATTTGCTGCTAAAGACGCCGGCCTCTCCAACGCAGCCCGCCGGGCTCTGTGGATGAAGAGCTGGTCAGGAGACAACACTTCAAAAATGAAGTTATGCTCCATTCCGTTCTCAGGAGAATATGTCTTCGGCCCTGTCCTGGACTGTATCTTAGAGAAGGCTGCGGACAAGAAAAAGGGCTTCCCAGAGGAAAGACCCTATAAAAGGAAATATCCCTTTCGTGCCCCCACCAGCCAGAACAAATCTTATAGGGATAAGGGGAAGTCAGGACGCTGGAGCTATCCGAAAGGGGGCAGGGGTAGAAATACCCCTTGCTCCTCTCAAAACAAATCCTCGGATAAGCAATGACGCCAGAGTCGGAGGGAGATTGAAGAGTTTTCTGGATCCTTGGGAGTCCATTACCCCGAACCCTTGGGTCCGGGACATCATAAAATTCTGATACCGAATTGAACTCCCTTCATCTCCCCCAGACCGCTTCATTGTTACCAACCCAAGCTCCTCCAACGTACGCAAGAAGATTCTGCAGGGAATTCAGAGCCTTCTGGAGATGGACGTGATAGTACAGGTTCCATCAACACAGCTAGGACAGGGGTTCTACTCAAATCTTTTCCTGAAGAAGAAAGAAGGCTCTTTCCGGACTATTATAAATCTAAAGGCCCTGAACAAATTCATAATATATCGAAAATTCAGGATGGAATCCCTAAAATCCCTGATTCCTTTAATAGGGAGGGATGCTCTGATGTGTTCAGTAGATCTACGGGACGCTTACTACCACGTCCCAATCCATCCAGACTCTCAAAGGTTTTTAAGATTTGCCATCCAAGACCACCGGGGGGTAACCTGTCACTTCCAGGTTACGGCCCTTCCCTTTGGGATATCATCTGCTCCCAGAGTCTTCACGAAACTGGTGGTCGAAATGGTGGCCTTCCTGAGGCGCAAGGGACTGGTGATTATACCATACCTGGACGATTTCCTCCTGATTGGAGATTCAGAGAGAAAACTCAGAACAGACTTACTAACCTTCCTGTCTCTCATTCAAGATCTAGGGTGGTTGGTGAACCAAAACAAATCGAATCTTCTACCTTCCAGCGCAATCCAGTTTTTAGGGGTCGTCCTGGATTCAACATACCTTTCTCGCACCGGACAAGGTCAGAAACCTCAAGTTGTAGGTCCGACGGTTTCAGAACAGGAGGTCTTGTCCCATAAGGGAAGCTATGAGTCTTCTAGGTCTTCTCTCGTCCTGCATTCCATCTGTCCCATGGAGCCAATTCCACTTCCGATCTCTCCAGTCATGGATTCTCAGAATTTGGAACAGGCAGCAGTCTTCTTTGGATCACACAGTTCTGATCCCTCCAGCGGTGAAGGCCTCCTTAAACTGGTGGAAGAGCACAAACAACCTGTCCTTAGGAGTTCCCTGGGAGAAGGCTCCCTACATTCAGGTGCTTACAGACGCAAGCGAAAAAGGGAGCGAAAGTGGGAGATCATTACTTTCAGGGTTCCTGGATGCCAACAACCCGCTCTCAATCTTCCAACTTCAGAGAACAGGAAGCGGTTTGCAAAGCTCTGAAAGCCGCAGAGTTCCTACTCGAAGGCCAGCATGTAAAAATTCTTTCCGACAATACTACGGCCGTAGCATACCTCTCTCACCAAGGTGGGACGAGATCCAAGAAGCTGATGTCCGTGGCAAGGAAGATCTTCAATTGGGCGGAGTCCCACGTAAGATCCATCTCCGCGATTCACTTGAAAAAAGTACTGAATGTGGAAGCAGACTATCTCAGTCGCCAGTTAATAGACCACACTGAATGGTCTTTAAATCAGGACGTGTTTCAGACTCTAGTAGAAAGATGGGGCACCCCACAAGTGGACCTGTTCGCCTCCAAAAGGAACACAAAGGTATCAACGTTTTGTTCATTGAACCCACGGGACAATCCTTGGGCGCTGGACGAGCTCACGATACAATGGGACTGGGACCTCTGTTATGCGTTTCCACCCCTGCCTCTACTTCCCAGGATAATTCAGAAGCTCAACCGAGAGGATACAACTGTAATACTAATAGCCCCTTATTGGCCGAAGAGGAGCTGGTTCCCTTCCTTAAAAAACCTGTCAATAGAGGACCCATGGCCTCTTCCTTCCAGGAGGGACCTGCTTCATCAAGGGCCAATCTTACACCCAAACCCGAGTTTCCTCAAGTTATCAGCTTGGATCCTGAGGTTGAAATCACAGGGGCTTTCCGACCGAGTATTATCTACCTTGAAAGCGAGTAGGAAGAAGGTTACCTTCTCGATCTATCTGAAGATTTGGAAGAGGTTCTGTTCCTGGATCGGTAACCCTGCCCCAAACTTAGAGGCGCCCAATTTTCAGAAAATCCTGAACTTCCTCCAGCAGGGTCTCGAATTTGAAGGTACAAGTCTCGGCCCTAGCTTGTTTCTTCGATCAAGATCTAGCCAATCACCGCTGGATCAGAAGATTTATGAAAGCAGCTTCTCGGTTACGCCCTTCTCTAAAATCCCGGATCCCCAACTGGGACCTCAATACAGTGCTCACAGGCCTAACACTTGCCCCTTTTGAGTTATTCCACCAAACATTTATCTCTAAAGACCGCGTTTTTGGTCGCCATCACGTCTGCAAGAAGGCTAGGCAAAATTCAAGCTTTATCAATACAAGAACCCTATCTCCGTATCACCGATGATAGAATTATTTTTAAGTTAGATACCGGGTTTCTTCCTAAAGCAGTATCCGATTTCCACCGAAACCAGGAGATAGTTTTGCCTTCCCTTTGTGGTAATCCCTCTAATGATAGAGAATCTAGTTTCCACTCACTAGATGTAAGACGCTCGGTCTTACAGTATCTTGAAGTTTCTAAAGGATTCCGTAAAACCAACAATCTGTTTGTCTTGTTCTCAGGTAAGAATAAAGGGTCTAAAAGCTTCTAGGTCTTCCCTAGCACGATGGATTAAAGATTCCATTTCTATCTGTTATGAGATCCAGGGCCTTCCTTGCCCCTCAAATCTAAGAGCTCATTCTACCCGAGCTATGTCCTCCTCCCAGGCCGGAGCTTCTCTTGAGGACATCTGTAAAGCTGCTACTTGGTCCAACATTCACACCTTTACAAAACACTATAGACTAGACCTATCTAGTTCAGACTTGTCTTTTGGACGTAAAGTTCTTCAGGTGCCCCCCCCCCCCCAGGTTATAATTTTTTATATCTCCTAGTAACCGTCGTGGTGATGAGGTGGAAAGCCGGAATTAGATTTACCGGTAATTCAGTTTCCACAAAATCACCACGACGGCACATATTCCCTACCCTTAATCTAGTTCTTAGTTGGGAGGTTATGAAGTAATACCCTCTTGATTTATTTAATTTTTTCTCACCACCTTTTTCTGTCTCTGTAATTTTGGACACACTGGTGCTGGTGGTGGGAGGGGGGGATTTAAACCCTCTCTCTGTTCCTGCACCTACAGAGGTCAGGGGTCAATCTCCTAGTAGCCGTCGTGATTTTGTGGAAACTGAATTACCGGTAAGTCTAATTCCGGATTTTATAACCGATTAAGGGGCCAGAGCTCATAATCAGGTAAATTTAATAGTTCAGGGAGCTTACAGTTTCTCCAAAGAGGGATAACTGGAGACCAAACCTCAGTCCCTTCTTTCTCCCCAAATATCAGAGTGTAGGAGTTCAATACCACAACTGCAGCCATATTGGAGGTAAAGTAAGGAGTTGGATATGCTCCTGTCCTATACACAAGGTTAGTGAGTGCTTCATAGGAGCCCAATAGGGCAGCCTCCAGAAATATTGCTAGGTTATTGGAGTCTGCTTGAATCCAACAAGTAGCGTAAGTTAAAGGTAAATATTCGGCAGAGCCAGACCTCCACGGATATATGGTGCCTTTAAAGTATCTATTGCCAATCTAGGAACCATGTTGGGCCACAAAAATGTAGTCAATTTGTCAACTTCCCCCAGTTAACCTGCAATCCAGAGTAAGCACCATAGTCAACCACATCAAGCCCCAAGTAAACTAGCATGTCATCTGTGTACAGTGATTTTTCATCGATGCCCGCAATATCAGATTTGCAGCTAATTTCTGTGCTTTGTAATGCGTTTTTAAGCAACAAGACAAGTACAGGTGAAAGAAGGTTTTTATGTGCAGCCAAAAACTGCTGGGTGTATAGGAACCCTTAAGGACACAATCCAAAACAACAGGGATGCCCACCAGCTGTTGCAAAACTACAACTCCCAGCATGCTTGGACAGCCTACAGCTATCTGCTTACAGCAGGGCATGATGGGAGCTGTAGTTTTACAACAGCTGTAGGGCCTCAGGTTGGGCATCCCTGCAATACAACACCAGGTTTTTCGTAAAATAACCCGTAATTGGCAGCTTGCAAAGATAACTTTATTTGCCTTCTCAAAAAGGTTAATTCATTTTTTCTCACCACAGATGCTGTATTCTCTGATCTAGAACCCTTATTATTTACATCCAATACAGTGTGACATCAGATTTAGCTACTAACCTACTGTCATGGGAACAACATCTGCTCGTAGCAAAAAGCGAATACGTCCAGCGGGCTTGTTCCCAATCTTGATATCCATGTACACCTGGGGGTTAGCTCGCACTTTTTTCGGAGGTGGTTCTCCCTAAATGTGTAAAATAGAGGCAAATGCACATGACAAGACTGTGATGGTAAATAAATTCACAAGCATGCATGTTCTGTTAAACTCAATCTACTTTAAAAATTTTACCACGGGGTGAAAATAACACATTAGGTTCCTAATATAACTGATCTCTCTATTTTTCCACAGGCCTCATGCACATGACTGTGTCCATATTTCAAGACTGATTCGCAAAATATGTATAGCTTCAGTGTGCAATCCAAATTTTTCACACTCCCATCAATAGAAAGGGCTATTCTCGTCCAGAAATATGGATAAGAATAGGACCTGTTCTATAATTTGCAGAATTGCCACGTGGATCTGCAAAAAAAAAAAAAAAAAATACAGATGTGTGCATGGCCCCACAGAAATGAATGGGTCAGTGTGCTAGCCGCAAACAATGTGGATAACACACGGATGAAAAATAAAGTCATGTGCATGAGACCACAGAGCTATGAATGCTAGACGACTTACCTCTTGGGCTGCAGGCTTAGGAGCCGCTGTTCCTTCAGCCTGTTCAGTCTCCTCCAGCGTTTTACCAGAGAATTTTTTGAGCCAGTCGTCATCAGACCAAACTATAGTTAACAAATACAAAGATTAGATTATGGAAATTAAACACAAAGCATCTGTAAAATGCTAGATATTAGTGGATCCCACCTGCCTTTGAAGAGCCTTCCTTTAGTCTCATAGGCTTTGCAAGATTTACACGTATTGTCCTACCAAAAAGTTCCGATTCATTCTAGAGGTTAGAGATGAAGCAGCAGTTATTAATTTGAAGGTGAAACGGTAAGAAAATAAACTGCACAATGAACAGGATTAAAAATGAATTTATATTATACCAGTCATGTCTACAACCTATCCACACTACCCTCTTTCAGAAATCACTGTTCATAGGAACATACTGAATCATATGAACATCTTTACAGACAAGCAACTTGCTAGGGAATTATATTTCACAACCTAATGGGATTTATGAGTGATTTTAAAAAGAACCTGTCAGCTGCAATATGCTGCTCTCACTGAGGGTAACATAGCGTAGTGACAGACCTGCTGATATCATTGATCTGTCACTTTTATGATGGCAATTAGTACTTTTAGAGTACTGACCAACCAAACCACACAGTGCGTGCCAGCGCTGAGAGGGAAATAAGTCTCACTGCGTCAATCCAGCCGTGCCTCCGGATAAGGAGTGACAGTAAAGACACTTCTTACTCATTGTCCGGAAGCGCGGGGACAGCAAGCCTCATCGGACTCCTCTTCCTCACAAGCTGATGTGCACTGCGGCGGGTCTATCACTACACTATGCCGCCCTTAATAAGCTGACAGATTCCCTTTAAATGTCTCAACCTGAAAAAAATTGTTCAGAAATCTTTATTAACCCTTGTTAATGTTTTAGTTACTCACTGGAAAATGTCTCAGTGTAGCCTCACCCTTATGACTAGAAGGTTTCAATAATGATTCAATCTCACTGTGCACAGCACCATCTACAGGCTATAGGGGAATATGGCACTACAAACCAGTACACTAATTTTAGTACAATGGGGAGAATTAATTAAAACTGTCTAACATTCACAATAGTCAGGGTCCCAAGTTCTCTGGATGTATGGAGTTGTGTGTGGTCAAGCATGTGCCCTGCCAGTCCATTCATTCACCCTATATGGGCCTGTCACAGGTAGCTGAGTACAGGGCTATCATATTTATCTCCGGCAAAATATTGAAATATGGAAAAATTCCTAAACACCTTCAATTATTTTTAATGCTCATTTTGTCTAGGGGATAATCAGTGTGCGAATTAAAATGGCCCCAGTCATATTTGTATACACAATACATGGGTTGCTTCAGATCTGCCTGCGAGTCATTACAGGGGTTGTCCCAATACAACAAATTATCCCTTATCCATAGGATAGAGGACGAGTCACAAGAACGGAGGCCTGTGCTCTCTGGTCACACATGTGCGCTGCTGTAAGCGGCTGCTAGAGATGGCCGAGCACTTGTACTCTGCTATATCCGGCAGTACCACAAAGATGAATGGTGCAGCAGACATTCAAATAGGCAGCACTGGACCCCTATTCTTGTGAGTGTCTCCAGCAAATAGATCCCCACCAACCAGATACGTATCCCCTTCCAGTGGATAGGGGATAAGCTGTCATAATGGGACAACCCCTTTTAAGTTAGTGGACCAGCAAGAGAGACAGAAAAGAAGACATTTCTGTGACATCTTTAACTGTGTCTCTGTGCCTAATGACACCATTAAGGAACAGAGCTTGTGCAGACACAGCTGATGTGTAAAGACGCAGGCTGTTGTGGCGGGTTAAAGGCTATGTACACCTTTGGAGGCAATTTTTTGGATTTTTATTGGTGCATTGTACTCATTATGAGCTAAAAATCATTTTTTTCAATTGGTCTTTATTAAAAATATGGAGTAATTTTCTCTGTACAGAGCAGAGAAGCTCTACTAGCAGGATCTGAATTTTCTCTCTGTTCTGTCAGGCAGCTAGCTGACGGGCTCCTTATCTCTGCTCTCAGACCTTATTGTTTACTCGGGCAATCTCTATTATACATTTTACAGTAAGTACAAAGTCTGTTTCTCATTGATTTTGTTATATTTTTCAAAATCTAAAGCATCATTGTGAACAAAAATAGAAGAAAATATGGCTGTAAATTCTCTATACTCGCCACCCACTTCATCAGGCCCCAGTTCCAAGACCAGATACATATTACAAAGTATGAGAAGCAGCCCATACCATGTTATCAATAGCTGCAGCCGCATCCTGAAAAATATAAAAATTATTGGTTACCGTATAATTACATACAGCACTTCATAACTGCAAACAAATGCAGATAAAATTATTTAGCAAAGACCCTGTTGTACACACTAAGCATATCTATAGGGCTCCATTCATACAATGGAGGCCAAAGAATGTATGTGTGCCCCCCCGTTGGCTGGTATACTGCAAAAAAAAAAAGTATGGAATAGCATAGTTGGTGTGTCAGTGTAGAAGATATAAAGAAATGGATAGTATATAAATATACTAATGTATGCCTAGACAGTGAGCCTTCCATCAGAGGTATATATTGAGAGCTTTCACCAACGCATATGTCAGAGGGCTACAGTGTGATGTGAACAGACCCTAAGAAGAGTAGCAGGAAAGTAATGGTTCAACTAACCTCTGGGAGCTCAAACTCAACAAAAGCAAATCCTCTGTGTTTCTCTGAAAATAAAACACAACAAAATCAATTAAGGTAGAAAATTGCTGTGACCCAAGGAGTTCTCACAGTGAAAAAAACAAAGCAAAACGGATGTCCTCTGAAGGTTAAAGGGGATATTTTAGATAATTAAGATTTAAAAAAAAAAGTCTCCAAAGCCAGGATGTGTGTTTAAATCCTGCACTGACCCTCTGCTCTGTGTTTACATGACGGCAACATAGCCATATTCCCCATGTGGCCAGAGCATAATGCAAGATGTGTGTCTCTGTAGGGTGACTTTGGGGAACTATTTCATTACCATGATCAAACCCTTTAAGGCACTGCTGTACATAAGATCTACCTTGAAAACATAAAATGTTATTTCAAAAGAGGTTCAGTGAAATGTTCTCATTAACCCTATCAATCAAAGAATATTACATGTAGATCGTGGTATTATAGCAACACCAAGAATCTTAGATTTCAAAAAATACCATGATCCTGATTCTAGGTGCTGTATTTGGGGTGCAAGACTTGTTTGTAATCTCAAGGATGGAAGGAAGGAAGCTTCAAGTGACATCAAGAAGAAAGATTACAGCCTGTTACTATTGTCTCTTCCCATACAGTGTCCATTGAAGGTGAGGGTACAGGAACACACCCTTTACCAAACAAGGAAGACCTGTGCTCTCCTGATTGTCATATTTGGGGGTTGGGCATTTATATCTACTAAGGGAGAAAGAAGCTGAGCAGTTACTCGTCACTTAATGTGCCTAATTAGGGCATTGCTTGCCTCTGTGATTCAATTATCACAGATATTTCATTCTGGTGTATATGTGCATGCATGAACTCTGCACATCTGAGTTTTGTGGGTATGAGGGTATAATGTGCATTGTCTTTGTCAAAAGGGAGAAAACTTTCCAGGCAGCAAAAAGGTTAAAGGAGTTTTCTCATCTCAGACAATGGGGGCATATCGCTAGGATATGCCCCCATTGTCTTATAGGTGCGGGTCCCACCGCTGGGACCCGCACCTATATCGAGAACTGGGCCCTGAAAGTGAAGGAGAGCACACTGCGCATGCGCAGCCGCCCACCATTCATTTCTGTGGGGCCACCGGCTATTGCCGTCTGCCCCATAGAAATGAATGGGAGCATGGGCCGTGCATGCGCGGCACACTCCCATTCACTTCTATGGGAGAGGCAGGGATTAGCGCTTGGTGGTGGACGGCCCTCGGGAAATCTGGGCTCCTCCAACCACAGCGCTTCCCGCTCTGTTCTCGATATAGGTGCAGGTTCCAGCAGTGGGACCCACACCTATCAGACAATAGGGGCATATCCTAGCGATATGCCCCTATTGTCTAAGATGGGAATACCCCTTTAAAAGGCTATGTACACCTTTGGGGGCATTTTTTTAATTCTTGAATTGTACTTATTTTGCGCTAAAAAATTTTTTTTTTCAATTCATCTTTATTAAAAACATGGAATCCTTTTTTTGTGTACATAGCTGAGATGCTGTAGTAGCTGATTGTGGATTTTCTGTATTTTCCGTAATCTGAGGAGCAGATGGGCTCCTTATCTCTGCTCTCAGACCTTATAAAAACCCATCAAGGCTCAGTTATCTCACTGATAAGAATGTGGCTTATATAAGTGTGTATGACCCCTTAGTAGTTTAGAGATAAGTTATTAGATGACTGGTACAAAGTGAAAGTAGGATGCACACAGCTAGACTGTTAACCCTTTGTGACAGAATGGTCCAATATTTTTAATAAAGGCAAATTAAAAATATGATTTTTAGCCATAAATGAGTAAAATGCAGTCATGAACAAAAATTACCTTCAAAGGTGTACATAGCCATTAAAGGCTCTGTCCATATGCCCTATAAGGCCTCTTTCATGCAGTCCGTATATGGCTTTAGAATTTATAAGCCAAACTCATGTAAAAGTGCCCAAGGCTCTATGCAGGTACCTCGGCAAACAGACAGACCTGTCTGATCCTGCAATAGTCAAAGTGGCTGTCCAAGTGGACAAACTCTTCTATTAGGGCTCATGCACACGACCGTTGTTTTGCAGTCCGTTTTTCACGGATCCGTTGTTCTGTATCTGAGGTTTTATTTTCTCTGATTTAATTCCTCTTCCGTTCCGTTATTGCACAAAACATATCAGTGTGTTTTCTGTATTTGATCCGTTTTTTTGCGGATCGGAAACAGTAACTTATTAATCACCAAACACATGAGCAATATGGGCTGGGCATAGCATTTCTACAGTACGGACCCACGAAATACGGATGTGTTCCGTGTGCGTTGCATATTTTTTGCGGACCCATTGACTTGAATGGGGCCTCGGACCGTGATTTACAGACAATAAAAGGACAAGCACTACTTTTTTGCGGAACGGAGACGGAATGAACACAGAGTACCTTCAGTTGTATTTGTGGACCCATTAAAGTGAATGGTTCCGCATACGGTCCGCAAAAAAAAAACGGAAGGGAGGCGAAAAGAAAATACATTCGTGTGCACGAGCCCTAAGGGAAATGTATTACCCGGAAGCCATTCTTTCCACTGGTTTCAACAAGTAAAGGTTATGTTCTGTATAATGAAAGCTTCACTGATTACTTCCAGTAAGGAAATCTCCCCTTGGTCATTTGATCTACACACAGGTGCAGGACTGTGTACAGTCTCAGAGCTGTTACTGAGAGGGCATGCCAATTTATTTATCTAAGTTTTGCATCTGCAAGGGTCTGAGTTCAGGACATGTGTCTGTTTTTTTTTTTACCTTAGTCAAACCGTTTAAATCTTAGTATTCATTTTTCTATGCAATAAGAGAAAAAAAAGGGGCAGACACAGATGGCATCCAGGTGCTGTCCATGTTTTCCACTGACCCACTGAGTAGAATGGGTGCATTCTGACAAAACAGACTAACGTCTACAGGGGAAAAAGAGGACATCTGAAAACATACATAGAATTTAATGTACTATGAATCACTGACTGACATATCCCCGCTATACATTTACCTTCTGCTTACAACAAAAGTAACGGAAGTGCTGGAGTCCGCACACAGCTGACCCAAATGGAACCCATTGACTAGAATAGGTTTCTTTAGGGAGTATGAAATTTAAGCAGACAAAAACTGCCTGTGCCGTTCATAGTGCACCCTGCGCTGATGAATGGCTGGAAAAGTCTAAGGCATAATGGTACACCATAGACTTTTTCCAGGGTGAGGATGCCCACAGAGAGGGCTCTGAATGCCGCCTCTGGCACCTGTGCCATAGGTTCGCCACTACTGCCCTAAACAGTGCTACTGAAGCAGACGTGAGCTAAGGCCTAAATGCTGCGGCTTCTCTGCAGTACTATTGCATGCGTCCATAGCATTTACAGTAGATGGCATTTGAAAAATCTCATCCAAGTGAACTTCGTTTTGCGGATAACTGGTACAGATTAAAGCGGCCTTGCCACACGGGAACAGTCTAAATGAACTCAACCCATGCCCCTGTGGGGGGTCACATGCCCAGAGGAGATTGTAATCCACTTTTCATACTGTAGAGAGCTGCTTCCCTACCAGCCCACCAGATAGGGTGGGGGTGTGTGTTTATGGTGGGGTGGGGTGGGGTTGGGCTCCCATTCTTGACACAGATGTGGGACCCACATCTCAGACATTTACAGATCATCATATGGATATGCCATAAATATCTGTAATACGAATCGCACTTCAATTACATCAAGCAGATGGCAGGCTGGCTAAACCTATCAGGGTGACACCAAGGGGACACACTGCACGGAAGGGGCGCCCACCGGTTTCATAGTCCAGCGGTATCTGAATGTCTGTGATGTCTCCAAACGGGATGAACGCGGCGTGCAGGATCTTCTCATCCACCTCCTCGGCCAGGCCGCCTGTAACACAGAGAGAACAGTCAGCGGATTCCTCACTACAGAATAATGCCGCTATGCACTGAATCTAGTGCCGTATTTTAGTAACTTTTACAGACACTAACCCACGTACAGCACCCGCTTGGTGGCCGCCATGTTGCATTGAATCTCATTACCCTTTACCCTTTCGCGTCATCAGCGTGGGCACGCACGACGTCAGGTTAGCGCTAGAGGGAAAAGTGCGACTCGCGCGATGTCTCCAAACAGGAGTCCTGGCACTGCGCATGCGCCTTAATGGCAAAGATGATTGCTCTACTCCCGATATGCAGTCGTGTCATAAATATAGCTGGAATGTTGAGAAATTGTGTGTGACACTGACAACCAACATGTCTGACATAGGGGTTAGGTGGTTACCCACCGGCTTATACACTTGTTCAATAGTGGGACATTTGAGAACGTCCTGTCAGTGATAAGAGTTGTCACCAAACATTCCTAGAAGTCACTGTGATAGCATAGGCTTATCCCAACTCATAAGAAATGATAAATCTACTATATAAACCCTGTCAAAAATACAGGTCATTTCCACCTGAACAAGCCTATGTGTCTCCATTGTGTGCTATGGGTGACACTCCCAATAATAGTTCTGACAGCACAGTGCTTGTCTTCACACAGACATTCAGATTAGGGGAACAGAAAGACCATTCTTCCAGGTGAAAAGGCGGCTGCACCCAAACCACTTCAAGAAACCGTTTGCAACCAAATTAGTTTTGCAATTAGTCTTGATTACAGACTTCTTACCAGTTTGGATTTGAAGCTTCTATTGTCTCCATGGTTACAGACTACTAACAACCCCTGTTCCTGCCGCCATTTGTCCCCTTCGGTCAATTAGTAAGAGGTAAATGGCTGCAGGTTTGTTATTCTGTTTGTTATGCCTTATTCACACCGCAGTATTTTAGTATTGTCACACGTAGCGAGTCCACTGTGGGTTTTTTTTGCAGCAGAAATTAAGCAACAGATCTGCCGATAGACCGAAGTGGAACAATCACAGCAAAGCCTGTGGATTATTGACTTGCTGAGGATTTAATATCCTCATCATCTGTCAAGTTATGTGCGGGTTTCACTGTGGACACTGTCCATAACATGTGGATTTGACTTTTTTTTTAACTCATCCACTGCATTTTCCACACACAACTCTGCTGCAGACAATCCAAAGCGTTTACGTGTGGCCTTAACCTAAGTTAGCCAAAATCAAGGGCAAGGAGTTCCCGCATTGCGCCGCTGTGAGGGATGAGAATCCATTTTGTATGAGTATTTCCTAAATCTTGTGCATATGTGGAAAACTAATGAGCCAGCTTCCTTATCTGAGTTTCGGGATGTACTGCTGGAGAAGAGAGTTATTTTCATTTTGAGTTTAGGGGTGTGCTGCTGGAGAATGCTAACATTGATTTAAGATGCTGGAGAAACTTTTTAATTATTAGAATTTTGTTAGTATAGTGTGGAAGTATTGCCTTTTATGAATAACGAATCAAATCACTAGTTTCGATTCCCACTCCCTTGGTGGTGTGCCAGATTTGTCTATGATTATCTGTAGTGTTATAAAGATGTATACTTGTGTTGAATAAAGTAGAGAGAGAATCTGATTCAGCAGTGTGTCCATGTCAGCTCTCTGAGTGCTCATGAGGACACTTGAATTGGACCCTGACAATCATAGAGAAGGGGGTTTTGCCCCAACAAAACTTGGCGCCCAACGTGAGGCTCGACTAAAGGACACTTCATTGATCTCCCGACAACTTGGATAATCCGGACTGGGACGGACAGATATAAAAAACAGCGCTACAAGGTAAGAGACTTTATCTTACATTATATCTGTGCCTCCCTAACCGGTTCTCTGATTCGAGGGATTGTTGAAGGAACGTACGTATAAAGTCCTTTTCCCAGAGGGAGTATTATGTCCCTTAATAGCGATACTGGCCCTGCCTGAGACTGAACCATCAGAATTAACCCTTGTAGACCAGGCTGTTCTTGAGGTGGTGCAGAAGGATTTGTGGGCAACACCAAAAACAGACAAAGGGAAACTCCCCGTGTCTCTGGTCACTGTGCATCTTAAGCCAGGATGTCAGCCTCTTCAAGTGAAGCAGTACCCCCTCAGTCATGCCCAGGAGATAGCAGTGGCCAGTCAAATTGATGATTGGGACAGCCTGTCAGTTACAGGATTGTTCATGATCTTAGAGAAGTTAACAAGGTGACAGTTTTACAAACTCTAATAGTTCCAAACCCACATACCTTACTGTCACAAGTTCCATCCACTGCTATGTGTTTCACAGTGATAGATCTGGCAAATGCTTTCTTTAGTGTCCCGTTGCACCAAGACTGTCAGTATCTGTTTGCCTTTACATTTAAGGGTAACCAGTATACTTGGACTGTCCTGCCTCAGGGAGCTCAGAACTCCCCGACCATGTATACACAGGCTCTGCAATCTGTCCTTACAAACTGGGCACCGCCCACCTCAGTGGTCCTGTTACAATACGTGGATGATTTGCTCCTGTGTGCTGAAACCAATGAAATTTGCTGTGTAGCAACTATATCTCTTTTAATTTTCCTACATCAGAATAGGTGTAGTCTCAAAACAGAAGTGTCAGTTTTTTAAAAACAAGGTTGTATTTGTAGGACACTGTCTCTCCCATGGAGCTCGCCACCTAACCCCAGAAAGAAAGGAGGCTGCTGAAAGGATACAAGTGCCCAAAGGAGCACAAAGCCTCAGGGTGTTTTGGGGGCTGATGTCATACTGTCGCCCCTGAATTAGACATGCCTCTGTATGATTGTCTGTCATCTGACCCATTTCACCTGACAGAAGAGGCAGTGAATAATTTCCATACATTAAAGCTGTGCATAACCTTGGCCCCAGCCCTGGGTATTCCAAAACATGTTCTGTTCAGAAATGCAGGGTCACAGCACGGCTGTACTGACTCAAAAACATGGTGACCGCCAGCGGCCAGTGGCATACTTTTCAGCCATATTAGACCCTGTTGCCAGAAGCGCCCCCTCCTGTGTCAGAGCAGTAGCGGCAGTGCAGGCAATGATAGAAAAAGCCTCTGAAATTGTGTTAGACTACCCTGTGATTGTACAAACACGCCATGACATACAGGGCATATTAACACAGGTTCAACCTATGCATATTTCTATGGCTAGGCAACTTAGACTCCAGTGTGCACTCCTCATGCCCGCTAACATTTCTTTTAAAAGATGTACTACTCTGAATCCTGCTACTTTGTTACCAATCACAGATTCAGAAATGGGGGAAGGGGGCATAGAAGGTACAGGCAGCCTCCTAAATGACATGATGGAACACGATCCCCATGACAGTGTACAATTAATGCAACAAGAAACGTCAGGATTTAATCATGTACATGAAAACCCCCTTGATAACTATGATTTTGAGTATTTTGTAGATGGAAGCAGATTAATGAGAGAGGACGGCCGGTTCCACACTGGATATGCAGTGGTCACACAGCATGAGGTAAGGATAGCTGAACCACTCCCACCTCACATGTCAGCGCAAGAGGCAGAGCTGAAGGCACTCACTGAGGCGTGGGAATTGGCCAAGGGAAAGAAGGTGAACATCTACACGTACTCAAGGTATGCTTTTGGTATTGCACATGACTATGTACCCATATGGCAGGCTAAAGACTTTCTAACATCAGCAGGCCAGCCAATTAAAATAAAGACTCTGTACTTGAACTTATGAACTCTCTGTTATTACCAGAGGAGGTTGCTATTATTAAGGTAAAGGCTCATACAAGATGTACCATGGTGGAAGAAAAGGCAATGATCGAGCAGACAAGGCAGCCAAACAAGCTGCACTTCAGCCACTAAATGCTGATGCCACCCTGGTGAGAGCCTTGAGACCTGAGGACATTTCTGTAAGTACATTTCAAAGAATGCACGAACAAGCCCCTCCTAAGGAAGAAGAACTTTAGGCAAAACAAGGGGACAAACCTGATGAACATGGAATTTGGAGAAACAAGGACAAAATTTGTCTACCACACCCTCTATACCCAGCTATGGCTCAGGAGGCCCACAGGCCCACTTACCTATCAAAATTGGAAAGTGTGGTGAATGCAGGGTGGATTGCTCCAGGATTTTCTACAGTAGCCGCTCGGTTTGTACAAAGATGTATGGTCTGTGCATTGAACAATCCTGGTCAAGTGGTGAAGACTTCAAGCAAGCACACCCCAGGCCACTTTACCTGTTCCAGAGACTGCAGATAGACCATATACAACTGGTAGGAGTATATGAATTTGTCCTTGTGTGTGTTGATCTGTTTTCAGGGTGGCCGGAAGCCTTCTCAGTAGCAAAGGCAAATGCAAAGAACAGAGCAAAGAAGCTGGTCAGTGAACTGGTGTGCGGGTATGGTGTCCCTGAAGTTATTGAATCAGACAGGGGTTCCCACTTCACAGGAGAAGTAATGAGGGAAGTGATGCAGGCTTTAGGGGTCACCCAAGCTTTCCATACAGCATACCATCCCCAAAGCAGCGGCCGCATCGAGCGTCTGAATGGCACGCTCAAATTGAAAATTCAGAAAGCCATGCAGGAAACTCAGCGGCCTTGGCCAGAGTGTTTGCCTTTAGCCTTATACTCAGTCAGGACCACTCCAAACAGAAAGACAGGATTATCCCCATTTGAGATTCTGTTTGGAAGCGCCCCCAGATTAGGATTGTATTTTCCACAACAGTTGCAAATGAACAATGATAGCCTATTGACTACTCATACAGCAGTAAAGGTTAAAGGAAAGCCCAACTTGATACACGCTTCTCACTGCAAGAAAGTTCCGACGCCCAAGGATGAGGATCCTCCTGCTGATGGCCGCCCTTATCCTGGGAACAATGGCCCTGTACCAACAGGCAACAAAACTAGACATATTAGGTATCACCGCGTCCGTAACGACCGGCTCTATAAATATATCACATGATCCACCCCATCTGATAAACACCATAAAAAAATAAAAACTGTGTCAAAAAAAGCCATTTTTGTCACCTTTCATCAAAAAAAGTGCAACACCGAGCGATCAAAAAGGCGTATTTCAAACAAAATGGTACCATTAAATATGCTATTATTGTGTTAAGGTGAAATAAATAAAAAAAAGTGTACATATTAAGTATCGCCTGGTCTGTAACAACATGCTCGATAAAAATATCACATAACCTAACCCCTCAGGTGAACACCGTAAAAAATAAAACAGTGCCAAAAAAAAACATTTTTGTCACCTTACATCACAAAAAGTGCAACACCAAGCGATCAAAAAGGCGTATGTCCCCCAAAATAGTACCAATCAAATAGCAAATAGGAGTGGGAACAGACACTCTATGAGAATCCATCCCTTTTGGCTATCACTGTTTGAGCCTTTGGATCGTATTCCTGATCAGTTATCAGAATTTATGTCAAACCATGACAATAATGAAGAATACTCCTTAATATGGGAGACCGTGAAGGCGTATTTAAGGGGATGTCCGAGATCCTCCATCTCTTTTATTAAAAGATCTGCAGCTAGACAAGAAGAGGAATTAGAGAGAGTTTATATAGCAAACCCTAACAATCAGAATAGAGAAGAATGGCTGTTAAAAGGTAGACAATATCTCACACTTCTCAAAGAGAAAGCCCAACGTAAGATGTTTTACACAAAACAGTCTCACTTTGAATTGGGCAATCAATCCAGTAAATTACTTGCTTATATAGTAAGGCAAAATCAGATGTCTCCCACAGTTCTGTCTATTAAAAATGCAGATAATCAAATGTTGCTGGAGCCAGAAACTATAACTAGAAGATTTCAGGAATATTATAAGGATCTATATGAGACTAAAGTAGATTACAGGATGGAAGAAGCAATTAATTATCTTAATGAGTTAGACTTCCCCAGACTGACGCAAGAAGCGGTAGACCTTCTACATGCTCCTATAACAGCTTTGGAGCTAACGGAAGCAATAGCACAATTAGCCAAAGGGAAATCTCCCGGACCTGATTGATTGCCCCTGGAAGTATATATTAAATATGCCGAGCACATAAACCCATTATTACTTCATATGTACGAAGACGCTTTTATTAAGGGGTCCCTGCCTTTGTCCTTATATGATGCCACAATTGTAGTGCTACTTAAACCGGGCAAGGATCCAGCCGACTGCGGATCGTATAGACCAATATCCTTGTTAAATATTGACTATAAAATTCTATCAAAAATTCTACCAGTAAGATTGGGGAGAGTTGTCAGCATGTTGATTCATCCCGATCAATCTGGATTCTTGCCTGGAAGATCTACCACTGATAACATCAGGAGTGTACAAGTGGTGACTCAGATAGGGATTAAAAGAGAGGAAAGGTGGGTTCTGGCATCCCTTGATACCGCAAAAGCATTTGATTCTGTAGAATGGCCGTATCTATTTATGACACTTCTACACTTTGGATTTGGCCCCAAATTCATTAAATGGATATCCATACTATATAAACAATATACTAGTGAACGGGTCAGTGTCCGAAAGTTTTGATTTAAATCATGGTACTCGCCAGGGGGGCCCTTTATCCCCATTGCTCTTTGCACTTGCCATAGAGCCCTTAGATATACGCATTAGGGAAGATGTGCAATTTAAAGGTGTGTGCATAGGAGAACTAGAAGATAGAGTGGGCTTATATGCTGATGACATGGTGTTATTTATTTCTAAAGTGGAGACCACACTTCCCAGAGCTATATCCCTAATTGAGACGTTTGGCCACTATTCAGGCCTCCGGATTAATTGGTCCAAATCAACCATATGCCCCCTTTATACACCGGATGTAGATTTTCCTCATGGAGGATTACCCATTGTCTCTAGCTATAAGTATCTAGGTATCTATATTACTAAAGATGCTGAGTCTTTCTACACTCTAAATAATCAACCTCTACTAGAATATTGTAAGGATAAATATAAAGCATGGCGTGGGTTACCACTTTCGGTATCTGGACGAATTAATTTTATAAAACTGATTGTTTTATCCAAATGCTTATATGTACTGCAACATGCGCCCTATGTAGAACCTAAGATGTTCTTCCAGAAACTCACTTCCTTAAAGGGTTTCTACCACCAGAAATACTGTTATGTAGCTGACTGACATTAGCGATGCGCTAATGTCAGCACTACATAACAGTATGTTTCTAACATTAGTCCCTGCAGCCGTATAAGTGCATAAAATGCACTTTTATAATATGGTAATGAGCCTCTAGGTGCTATGTGGGTGTAAAATCAGCACCTAGAGGCTCCGTCCACTCACCCTTTATCCCGCCCAGGTCCCCTTTTCTGCCCGCCCCGCTCCTCTTGATTGATGCCACGGTCCACTGCATCATTGACGAAATCCTGCGCCTGCGCCGTTCATTTCTGTCTTCGGCGCAGGCGCAGTGAGTGAATGATGCGCTCCTGGTACCGGATTCCTCACTGCGCCTGCGCCGACTACGTCACAGTGAGGAAATCGGCTTCAGGAGAGCGCCTTCACTCATTGCGCCTGCGCCGAAGACAGAAGTGAACGGTGCAGGCACGGGATTTCGTCAATGATGCGGTGGACCGTGGCATCAATCAAGAGGAGCGGGGCGGGCAGAACAGGGGACCTGGGCGGGATAAAGGGTGAGTGGACGGAGCCTCTAGGTGCTGATTTTACACCCACATAGCACCTAGAGGCTCATTAGCATATAATAAAAGTGCTTTTTTTACAAAAACGGCTGCAGGGACTAATGTTAGAAACATACTGTTATGTAGTGCTGACATTAGCGCATCGCTAATGTCAGTCAGCTACATAACAGTATTTCTGGTGGTAGAAACCCTTTAATGTCACCATTTATATGGGGTCCGAACAGACCGAAACTATCTGTCACTACTTTAAGTCGGCCCAGAAGTACTGGGGGAATGTCTTTACCGAACGTTTATTTATACTATCTGGCAGGTCAATTAAGGAATATACAATCATGGATTTCGTCCGACAACCATCTAACCAGACAGGAGAGACGTCTTGCCACGTACCTAAATCTTAATACCTTATGGCCGGTTCTGGAACAACCAAAGTGATTTCCCCGGAAATTACTACCTATTCATAGAGTAGCTATACAGGTTTGGTCAGCATGTAAACATATGCATGAGGTGCAGAATAATATTATAGAGACCCCCTTATGGGATAATCCTATGTTTCCCTCCTTACTATCCCTATCAGATAACGTATTTTGGGAAAACCATGGGGTCATCATTTTAGGGGATTTATATAGTCACAACATATTCAATTATTTTGACTCTATGAGTCGCAGGCACGAGTTGCCTAGAACGGCGTTTTATAAATTCCTGCAACTCATGCTGTGCAAACTCACTTTTGCAATATCCCGGGTTCTCATATCCAACTTTCCCATGATAGGAATTATTCGCTCTCAGGGCCCAAGAGGTTTAATTTCTGCACTATATAACCATCTCTTGAGTACTAACTTGAAATGAATTCCGATGTTAGCAGTAACTAAATGGCAGACTTTGATTCCTGATCTGTCAGAAGATGACATAGTGGATGTCTTAGAATCTCCAACACTGGTGTCCCCTGCTATAAACAACAAATTTATACAATTTGTAGGATACATCAGAGTTACCTATCCCCAGTTAGATTATGTAAAATGGGCAGGCTAACTCATTCTAGGTGCCATAGGTGTGCGATGGATAACGCTGATTTCTGGCATCTCGTTTGGGCATGCTCATATGTACAAAAATTCTGTAAAGATGTGATTGCCTTGCTTTTAAGCTTATTAAATTGTACGCTCCCGTTTCATCCTAAGGTATACCTCTTCGGTATTGTTGATGAGGCATCCTTCTCTCATCATACTAGAGTGTTCTTGAGAGAAACCTTATTTTTTTAGCACACAAAGCAATAACCATCAGATGGATGGGAGATAGGCCACCCTCCCTGTCACAATGTAGGTTGTTAGTCAATACTATTATCCCATATGAGAACATAGTGTATAAAAATAGAAAATGTACACTTAAATTCCAAAAGGTATGGGGTATATGGTGTTCCTCTACACAAACATTATATTCTGCTCAGCGGTTAATGGATGCTCTACACACAGAGCTTACTAGAAATACATAATGTACTGAGTATAATGATAAATAAGAGTCTATTATGACATGTTTGAAACATCTTTATTGTCATTGATGTAATGCATTGAAACGGTGCTGTATTTGTTTTTGTTATGTACTGCAGTATTATACACGGATACAATGTAATGTACCCGATCTCAATGGTTCAATAAAACGAAGAAAAACAAAACAAAACACTGAAACCGTTGATAATGCCATAACTCCACCTATGGAAGAGGCTAATGCATATGGTAAGTACTGTCCCCAGTAGAAAAGCAATTCTGCTGGAGGGAAGTAATGTCTAAGGGAAGTACTGCATCCAGTAGTAGTGCAAATACTCCACCTAAGGAAGGGTGTAATGCATACGACAAGTACTGCTGTCTACCTTGGACGCAACCTTGGAAGATCGCACCGGAATCACGGCAGAGACCGAACCACTGATCCCCCCTCCTCAGACTGAACCTCTCTAGGGAGGGAGGGTGCGTCTGAGCGTGACCCTAGGGAGGAAAGGTGGGGGGTGCGGAGGTGACCGAGGAGGAATATATCCTGCTCTCGCCCATGACAGTTGGAGGCTGCGCCGGTGGGATTTATCAACCAAACTACCAAGGGGGTGGAATGGGAACTTCTAGAGGCTCACTCACCGGATTGCTCAGGCGGTGCTACATCAACCAAAACGACCCCGGAGGATGGATTGGGAAGGTCCGGAGATCCACCATTGGATTGCACAGGCGGTGCTTATCAAACAAACGACCCTTGAGGGCAATTAGGAAGGTCCATATGTCCACCATTGGATTGCGCAGGTGGTACTTATCAACCAAACGACCCTGGAGGGTGATTTGGGAAGGTCTGGATGTCCTCTATTGGATTGCGCAGGCAGCCCTTTATCAACCAAACAACCCCGGAGGGTGATTGGAAAGGTCCGGATGTCTACCATTGGATTGCGCAGGTGGGGCTTATCAACCAAACGACCCCGGAGGGTGATTGGGAAGGTCTGGATGTCCACCATTGGATTGCGCAGGCAGCGCTTTATCAACCAAAACGACCCCGGAGGGTGATTGGGAAGCTGAAGGGTCCTCCTCTGTCCGTGATAGGACACGGGCCCAGTCTGACAAAAGGGCAGGACCCGAATGGACTTTTTTTTTTATTTATAAAAAACTGGGATGCCCAGCCTCAATTGGACAAGAGGCAGAGGAGTTAAATTCCTCAACATTAAATCCCATTGCACTGCAGATAGAAAGCCATATAATCCTGTGCCAGCCTCAAGAGATGGCTGGCCAGGAAGGGTTAACTTGCCTTGAGAAACGAGGGCGGGGCTCTGTGAGCTAGTGAGAGAGGGGAAAGCGAGGCGGGAAGAATTTGCGCCAGACCGCTCCCCTCCCCAGGGATTAAAGTTGCGGCCTAGTAGGCCGCAAAGCTGGGGCCTAAGGGTATGGGACACAGCTGACTGGAATGTAGTGCCGGGTTGGATGGAGCACAGAGGGGCCTGTAGTGCCATGAGAAATGCAGAACGCCGCGCGGGCCGGAGTGAACTGGGGCCTTAATTTATCGGTGCCCGGACACAGTGCTGGCGTTACCCTTCTAGAACGGCGCGACCCGCTCCCAAGGGTGGATTATGGCGCTGGGGAGCGGGAAGCCTCCTCCCTGTATCCGGACCACAGCGGTGCGCACGGCTGCCCGCTGTGTCTAATAGTGCCTGCGGGAGACATGGCCATTAACCCCCTATGTGCCAGTGTACCGTCGGCACAGAGGGGGAGGGAATGGAATGCCAACAGAGGAAACTGGGCTAGGATAAATGAAGCCCGGTGTCTGGCCACGGAGGGAGGGGGAAGAGGGAGCCCGATGCTTAGCCAAATAGGAAGGGAGGGAGAGGGTTAAACATACTCACCTAGTCCCGTGTACTCACCTTATCTTCCTCCTCTTCACTTCACCCTCCCTAATTGGGCCCATAAGGTCATCTTTTCCAGAAGGGTCACCTCCTCAGCAGCTGGCACCGGAGTGGCAGGAGTCTGGTATGGCGGGAGGGTCTTCTCTTTGTCGGACCTAGGTGACCCATTGGCTGGTGGGATGCAGGGGAGCTGGGCTGCCCTGGTCCACCTTATCTTCTTGTGAGGGAGGAGGCAGTGTGGCGGACCAGCACTGGCATGTGTAACATCCCAGAGTATGTCACTAAACTCTTTCTCCCTGCTGCATCATGTCAGGTGTATATGTATATTGTCATCTTGTGTGATTTAACAATGCACTTCCCATTATATGTATTTTCCAAGCCTGTATAATGTATTTGCTGTAATTTCCATGTACACCAGCAGGTGGCAGCAATATGTTCAGCAGACCTTAGCCAGTTTAGTATATCTAGACTGGAATAGTTCATTCCAGTCTAGCTCCCCCCTCTTTGTGGAGGAGTGGCATGTTCCCACATCCTACCTCATGGGGAGGAGAGGAAGTTAGGTCAGTGTGTACAAGCCACCTGCTTGGGGAAGGCTGTGTTGGTAGGAGCTCCCAGAAACAGGGATCCCAACCTAGGATCCAGCCTCGGCTAAGGCCAAGGATCACTCTTCCCAGCCTGAGTCTTCTACCTAAGCTGGTGGACAAGCCAGCAGCCATTTCCAGATCTACAGGAAGCCATTCCCTGCGAGCAGAACTGTGAGTTACTTATCCAGAGTCCAGGAGAAGCCAAATACCTCCTCAGCTAGTCAGGCCCATACTAAGCAGAAGACAGAGCAGAAGATAGATACTTGCCAGATTCTCCAGGCATATGTTAAGAAGCAGAATACATATTGATTCCTGGGGTATGTAAAATAAAGGGATTCGCTCACCCCTATTTCTCTCAGGATAGGTGCTCCAATCCAAAATTTGAGTCACCCCTCAAAAGTTTTTCGGATAAATGTAAAAAAGGAATGGATTGGTCACTCTTATATGGAAATACAGGATGTTTTATTTAATATACATATTAATAAAAGAATAATAAAACGTACATAAAAAATCTTCTATAAACTATTCTACACAATATCATATAATGTGATTGTGTATTAGCACCAATAGAGAAAGGTTCGTGATCCTCACATTGAACTTACACCATCTGTGAGAGACACGTGGGACGCGAGCGGCTCCATAGCCGGGACGCCGGCCGACTCAACGGAGCAAGGGCTCGAAATCAAGTCCCGATTCACCCGACGGCGCAAGTAAAGGTAAGCCCACAACAGTGGGTACAATAATAAGAACTACCTTTTCGAATAACAACTGAATGAACTGTTTCGGCTACTGAAGCAATAAGCCGTACTGCAGCCACATACGAATACATTACAGGAGTCAACAGTTGGATGCAATTTAGTATCAGCTTGTGGCGGCTGAAGTGCTTTTTCCAATGCAGACGCTGTGATACAAATCAATCACATTGGTTACTTTAGCGAAGGATTTTTCCGCTGTAACCTAGCTGTACGCTAAAATATTGGGACAAATAGTAGTTGGAGAGTTGATATTATCCACTACTTGTTTACAAAAAGTCGGAATCTCCTTTGTTTGACACAGACCTTTGGATATATCTGCCAGATATAAGAAAAGACCTAATATCCAGAGACTGGCCTATTGTATGGTGGAACTGTATTTTAAAACTAAAATATTGGATGTAATGTTATTTTTATTAATCTGATACACTGTCAATTTACCAGATAGACACTGCCTGCGCCAATTTGTCTCTCCAAGCAAAACCAGCCTTTCTATTACATCTAAGACTGTACTAGTCTGGGTGGAGGCACAGAGAGAGAGGCATTTGACACCATCGGTACCTATCTTAATGTTACTGCCTTTTTATGAAATGAACTTATGACAGTTGGACAGAGAACCATTATATGATATTGTGTAGAATAGTTTATAGAAGATTTTTTTATGTACGTTTTATTATTTTTTTATTAATATGTATATTAAATAAAACATCCTGTATTTCCATATAAGAGTGACCAATCCATTCCTTTTTTACATATTGATTACTGCCACATATTGCCAATACCTGCTGGGACCCATTAAGTAAAGACGAGTTGTATTAAATCATCAGTCTGGATCTCATTCCTGACTACCAAAGTTCCTCAGTTACTCCTACTAACAACACTCATTTTATTGCAAGTGAGCCAGGATCCAGGAGTCCAGCCGTACCAAGGTAGGAGACACCATTGTCACAATACCTACTACACAGAGACATTATCCCCCTCTGGCATTCCTCACCTGGTACGTGAGTTATTACATCTTAAAGGGCCCTGTTACAGTACCTGCGCAAGCTGAAATTGGCGTCACAAACTAAAAACTATTAATTTTGCGCCAGTGTGCAATTGCCCCAATCCGGCTTGCTGCTTATTTTGGCGTCACTGTGAACAGGATCGGATTGAATTGTGTGCCACCCCCTGTCCAACAGAGCCGGATCCAATTGTGTGTTAAAAGGGACCGGATCGCATGCTTCACAGTATTGCTAGAGCTGCAGATTGTGCAAAACACCCTGAAAATGGACCTTATTGCTTTTATTGCTGGCCCAGAAAACACTGCATTGTGCGCGTCAGCACTGCAAGGGTTAATCGGCCATGTTTCCCTCATGGCGCAGCATTTCTATGACTTTCAAAATGGCGAAGATAGCGAATACACGCCTCTTCAAGAAGTTATTGTCACCGAACCCAAGAGATGGGAAGAGACAAGAACACCCCCTCAAGAGCGTGAAAATAGCGAATACGCCCCCCAGAAGCGGGAAAACTGGAGACTGCCCCCAGTGAACTTTCTATTGCGAGCCGAGGGGATAAAGGCTACACCCTTAGAACTAGCAGTCTGTTGGATCGAAGAAGTGGTCAAGATGGCGTTACCCCAACCCCGGTGGAACCAGATGTCATTTGATGGAGAACCGGTCTATGAGGAGCACCCACCGGAGATCCAGGTCTCCCAAGTATTAAAGAAGAGCGGTCCCTCTATATTCGCCGCCAGTCCGGAGGCAGTGGATTCCTCCCTGGTCAAAGAATCTGCTACACTTACCTTGGCCAGCATCCTGGAGGTTCCAGAAGAGGCCGCCACTGAAGTCCTGGTGACTTTAAATGGGACATGGCATCTAAAAACGAGTTCTGCAAAATCTGCCTTCCAAAAACCATACGTCGCTCCTTTTCTTTTGCGCCATGCCGTGTGCCCTTACATCAGTTTATGACCACATGAGGGGTGTTTCTGTAAACCGCAGAATCAGGGTAATAAATATTAAGTTTTGTTTGGCTGTTAACCCTCAATGTGTTAAAGAAAAAAATGTATTAAAATAGAAAATCTGCCAAAAAAGTGAAATTTAGAAATGTAATCTCTATTTTCCTTTAATTCTTGTGGAACAGCTAAAGGGTTAACAAAGTTTGTAAAATCAGTTTTAAGTAACTTGAGGGGTGTAGTTTCTACAATGGGGTCATTTATGGGGGGTTTCCACTAGGTAAGCCCCGCAAAGTGACTTCATACCTGAACTGGTACTTAAAAAGTGGGTTTTGGAAATTTTCTTAAAAATTTTAAGAATTGCTTCTAAACTTCTAAGCCGTCTAACGTCCTAAAAAAATAAAATGACATTTACAAAATTATGCTAACATAAAGTAGACATATGGGGAATGTTAAGTAATAAATATTTTATGAGGTATCACTTAGTTTTAAAAGCAGACAAATTAAAATTTTGAAAATTGCGAATTTTAAAATTTTTGGGGTAAATTTGGGATTTTTTCATAAATAAAGGTGAAATATATTGACTCAAATTTATGACTGTCATGAAGTACAATGTGTCACGAGAAAACAATCTTAGAATGGCTTCGATAAATAAGTGTTCCAAAGCTTTTACCACATAAAGTGACATGTCATATTTGTATATTTTGACCTGGACACTGGGGCATCAATGACCCTTGGTCATGAAAGGGTTAAGGACCAATAATATTTTCCCTCTGTGTTCCAGCAGTCATAACTTTTACATTTTTTCTTCTACATTTTTTATTTTATTTTGCGGGATTAGTTTTTTTTTTTTTAGGAACCATTTTGGGGTATATACAGGTAAAATTAAAAAAATTTGAAAATCGTGCAAAGTTAATTTATTTCAGTAATGCAACTTAAAAGGTGAAACTAACATATGAGATAGACTCATTACATGCAAAGCGAGATATTTCAAGCCTTTGTTATAATTTGGATGATTATGGCTTACAGCTTATGAAACCCCAAAGTCTCACTTTTTAGGTACCCTTTGCTCAGGGGGTATGGATTAATTATCTGACTAAAGTGTGACACTTTGAGCCTAGACTATTGAACCTTTTCACAAAATTCTAATTTTAAGCTGCATTAATGCAATTCCTTTTATTTGCATTACTGAAATAAATGGACTTTTGCCCCATATTCAAATTTTTCGAGTTTCACCTGTATAGTGTATTAAATACTGTAACTTATTTTATTTTTAGGAGGAAAGAAAATAATTAATTTAGTGTTTACTGCGTGGTAAAAATCTGCAACTGCTCCCTCTCCTCCTCCAGACTGAAGGGGAGGGAGACAGCTGCCTTAACTGCTCATATCTCTGGTTTGGTACCAGCTACAGATATGGGCTTTGTATTGTTTGAAAGCTGGCATTCCAGCTGATAATGACAGCATCATCTTCAGCATATGGGAAAATACCACTGTTAGAAATCGGGATGCAGTGAATGCAGCTGAAAGTGAAAGTAAGGCCTCATGCACACGACCGTATTTTTTCACGGTCCGCAAAACGGGGTTCCGTTGGTCCGTGATCGTTTTTTCTTCCGTGGGTCTTCCTTGATTTTTGGAGGATCCACGGACATGAAAAAAATGTCGTTTTGGTGTCCGTCTGGCCGTGCGGAGCCAAACGGATCTGTCCTGAATTACAATGCAAGTCAATGGGGACGGATCCGTTTGACGTTGACACAATATGGTGCAATTTCAAACGGATCCGTCCCCCATTGACTTTTACTGTAAAGTCAGGAGTCCCTATTATACAATCGGATCGGAGTTTTCTGCAATCCAATGGTATATTTTAACTTGAAGCGTCCCCATCACCATGGGAACGCCTCTATGTTAGAATATACTGTCGGATATGAGTTAGATCGTGAAACTCATATCCGACAGTATTCTAACACAGAGGCGTTCCCATAGTGATGGGGACGCTTCTAGTTAGAATATACTACGAACTGTGTACATGACTGCCCCCTGCTGCCTGGCAGCACCCGATCTCTTACAGGGGGCTGTGATCCGCACAATTAACCCCTCAGGTGCTGCACCTAAGGGGTTAATTGTGCATATCATAGCCCCCTGTAAGAGATCAGGGGCTGCCAGGCAGCAGGGGGCAGACCCCCCTCCCTCCCCAGTTTGAATATCATTGGTGGCCAGTGTGCGGCCCCCACCCCCGGCCCCTTTCCCTCCCTCTATTGTAATATCATTGGTGGCCAGTGTGCGGCCTCCCCCTCCCTTTATTGTATTATCATTGGTGGCCAGTGTGCGGCCCCCCTCCCTCCCTCTATTGTAATATCATTGGTGGCCAGTGTGCGGCCCCCACCCCCGGCCCCCTTTCCCTCCCTCTATTGTAATATCATTGGTGGCCAGTGTGCGGCCTCCCCCTCCCTTTATTGTATTATCATTGGTGGCCAGTGTGCGGCCCCCCTCCCTCCCTCTATTGTAATATCATTGGTGGCCAGTGTGCAGCCCCCCCTCCCTCTATTGTAATATCATTGGTGGCCAGTGTGCGGCCCCTCCCTCTATTGTAATATCATTGGTGGCCAGTTGCGGCCTCCCCTCTTCCCCCCCGATCATTGGTGGCAGCGGAGAGTTCCGATTGGAGTCCCAGTTTAATCGCTGGGGCTCCAATCGGTAACCATGGCAACCAGGACGCTACTGCAGGCCTGGTTGCCATGGTTACTTAGCAATATTACAAGCATCATACTTACCTGCTGCGCTGTCTGTGACCGGCTGGGAGCTCCTCCTACTGGTAAGTGACAGGTCTGTGCGGCGCATTGCTTAATGATCTGTCACTTACCAGTAGGAGGAGCTCCCGGCCGGTCACAGACAGCGCAGCAGGTAGGTATGATGCTTCTAATATTGTAATATTGCTAAGTAACCATGGCAACCAGGCCTGCAGTAGCGTCCTGGTTGCCATGGTTACTGATCGGAGCCCCAGAGCGATTAAACTGGGACTCCGATCGGAACTCTCCGCTGCCACCAATGATCGGGGGGGATGGGGGAGGGGCCGCACACTGGCCACCAATGATATTACAATAGAGGGAGGGGGGCTGCACACTGGCCACCAATGATAATACAATAAAGGGAGGGAGGGGGGCCGGGGGAGACCGCACACTGGCCACCAATGATATTACAATAGAGGGAGGGGGGGGGGGCCGCACTGGCATGAAATTAAAACTGGGGAGGGAGGGGGGTCTGCACCCTGCTGCCTGGCAGCCCCTGATCTCTTATAGGGGGCTATGATATGCACAATTAACACCTCAGGTGCAGCAGGGGGCAGTCATGTACACAGTTCTTAGTATATTCTAACTAGAAGCGTCCCCATCACTATGGGAACGCCTGTGTTAGAATATACTGTCGGATATGAGTTTTCACGAAGTGAAAACTCATCTCTGAAAAAGCTTTTATGCAGACGGATCTTCGGATCAGTCTGTATGAAAGTAACCTACGGCCACGGATCACGGATGCCAATCTTGTGTGCATCCGTGTTCTTTCACGGACCCATTGACTTGAATGAGTCCGTGAACCGTTGTCCGTCCAAAAAATAGGACAGGTCCTATTTTTTTGACGGACAGGAAACACGGATCACGGATGCGGCTGCAAAACGGTGCATTTTCCGATTTTTCCACGGACCCATTGAAAGTCAATGGGTCCGCGAAAAATGACGGAAAACGGCACAACGGCCACGGATGCACACAACGGTCTTGTGCATGAGGCCTAAAAGCAGGTTTTACCCGTAATTATTCCCGACTCAGTTTCTAACAGTGATATCTACTTTAGTTTGGACTAAAGCTGGAATACCAGCTCTCTAACAAGACCAGTTCCATGCTTCTAGCTGCTACCATTCAGGAGATATCAGCACTTAAAGCAGCCCTCCCCCCTCCACTTCTGCACAAGCCCGGCTGGGGCAGAACATTTAAGTATTTTTCCCACAGCTGGAGCTGAGCTCCAGAAGAACAGTTAGGCGGTTAAAGGGGTTTTCTGGTTCTCTCATATTTATGACCCATCATTAGGATAGGTCATTAATATCAAATCGGTGAGGGTCCAACTCCCAGTACCCTGCTGATCAGAGAGACCACAGTGCTCCACTGTAATTACACTGCTCCACCAGGGCAATGTTGACAGCGAGCAGGTAAACAGTGAAGCGAAGTGAGCGCTCACAGGAGAGCGGAGATCTCTTCGAACAGCTAATGAGCGGGGTACCGGGAGTTGGAGCTCCCCTATCCCGAGGATAGGTCATGAATGAAAAAAAAAAAAAAGATAACCTCTTTAATGTGTCAGTCTAGTTGCTGTCTGTTAAATCAAAGAATCTGGATGGGAACATTCATGTGAAATTAGCCTTCGCACTGTACAAGTCCAATAAACTACAATGGAGCACCCAGCATGTGTAAGCAGCCTTCTTTCCTGAGGGAACCCGCACTCGAGTCTGGGTGGATGTACATAAGATCTGCACTACGGTTTTGCCGCAGATTTCCCTTTATTTGAAAAGGGTGAAATCTGCAAACATAATTGACATGCTGAAGATTTGGAAATCAGAACAGCTAGTCAATTTCCGAACATAGAAAAACCCTGAAAAGTGTACATAAGATTTGTTCAATCTCATACTTTTTGCTGGTACCGTACTACATCGCGTTTTTCTGCACGAGAAATCGCGCAATAAAACCAAGCATATTCTGCAACAAGTGGCCTAATGGTTATTTCACACGAAAGATTGTTTATATCAGGATGCAGTCCATTTTTACAATAGATAGCATCCGGGCTGAACAGTAACCCATTAATTTCAATAGATATAGGCACATGAGCATTGTTTCTTTCTGGAGTGTCAAAAACAGGGTTGAAGAGATTCTGCTGGTATACAGGAGATTCAGCACTAGCTACACACTCGACCATTAGTACTTGCCTGTCCCTACCCCTAAGCCAAGGATGGCCAACCAGCAGCTATCCAGCTGTTGTAAAATTACAACTTCCACCATGCCCTGTTGTGGGCTGATAGCTGTAGGCAGTTTGGGCATGCTGGGAGTTGTAATTTTGCAACAGCTGGAGAGCCTCAGATTGACAATCCCTGCCCTATGCTATATGCCAAGCCTCTAATGTGACCAGCCGCGTACACAAAAATTTCTGGTTGGGTGCTGCACAGAATGACATGGTGGGCCAAATGGTTGTACATTCCTAGTCTAGAGTCAATGAGGGACAGCTTTATAAATGCTGCTTGTGAATTTATGGTACGACAGTCTAAAATACATCAGATTCTGGTGTGGTTTTTAAAAGCTGAAAGCGGACAGCGTTAAAACATAACTTTTAATAGTACACTGAAAAATGCCATGTGCAATAATAAGGTGAAAATGAGGGTGTTACCCCTGGTAAATCAGGCAACCATGTACTATAGGAGCTGTAATTCTGAAAGATAGTACTTGAAAACATCTTAAGACAGGATAGACTTCACTGTCAGTGAAAAGACAACTGCTCCTATAACTACAAGTGTTGTGTGGGTGCACCAGATGTAGGCGACAGAGGGGTGAGACCTATCCACCGAACACCACTTGTAGTACAAAAAATAAAAAGAATGGGTTAACTAGAGAGAGAAAAAAACAGACCATAGGGCAAATTGCTGTGTGAGGCTGCAATAAGATGTCAACCACTACTGCAGCCCCTACATACAGCTAACGCAAAGTCCTGTTCTGCTCAATGCCCGCAACAACGATATGCAAGGTGAGAGCAGGCAAAGTATTGTCCTGACATTGCAGGTAGCGGTCAGACAGTATTCAGCCACACAGCTATATGTGGCTCACAGTACAACTATTTAATGAGTGCTAGACATCCAGCCCCCCTGTTAGGTGTACAGGTGTTGGCTGCAAGGAGTAGCGCTAGGCTACTCAAGTACAATGCAGCCACTGCTCTCACAATGTTAAGAATTCCCTGTATCGCCTATCACTAAAAGAGAGCGAGGTACTATCTCAGCAAGCTAATTCAACGCGTTTCTACGCTGAAGATTTGGCCAGGCGTTAGATCAGGAATTACATTAGGAAGCATGCATATCATGAGAACAATAGCATACCACCACTGATGTTGTGTGGTTGCCTTAGTGGGCGACATCAGTATCTGTTTTTGTTGCAGTCTCACACAACAACTTACCCTATGGTCTAGTCCAGGGGTAGGCAACCTTTGTAACTCCAGCTGTTGTGAAACTACAACTCCCAGCATGCGTATGTACTCTGCTCTTCTCCAAACTCCCATAGAAATGAATGGAGCATGCTGGGAATTGTAGTTACACAGCAGCTGGAGTGCCAAAGGTTGCTGACCCCTAGTCTAGTCTGTCTCTAGCTCACCCATTCTTTCTTTTTTGTACTACCAGTGTTTGGTGGATAAGTCTGACCCATCTATCGCCTACACCCAATGCACCTACACAACACTTGTAGTTATAGAGCAGTGGTCTCTTGACTAACTGACCGTGAAGTCTATCCTGTCTTGTGTCTTAAAACGTTTGTAAGTACAATCTTTGAGTATTACCGCTCCTACAGTACATGGTTGCCTGATTAAACTTACCAGGGGTGACACACCCTCATTTTTACCTTATAAATGTACACGATATTTTAAAGCACTATTAAAAGTTATGTTTTAACGCTTTCCACTTTCAGTTAGCTGCAGTAGGATGGGCTAATGCAGGCTATAAGTGCATGAGAATTGAGAATACTAAAGCATTCAGAGTCTGCAGAAATCTGGGTAGACATGCCTGTATGGGTTATCACTTTGGAAAGACGTGTCATGAAAACACAGAAGTAAATTCCAATACTATTTTTATGGATGCAAATGCTGTTTGGAGCTATACTGCTCATGCTATCAGGCTCCTTGACACAAAGGGGGATGAAAAACAAAAAAAACAAGATATACTATCCACACAAATCAAACTCAATGTCATCGGACTTACACCCTTTTATTATTTCATAGAGAAAACAGTTTAGATCTCATTCAAATTTCTTCAAACAAACTGCAAAAAATAAAAATCCTTTGCAATTATGGGGAAAAGTTCTGCAGGAGGATCCTGGAGATGTGCACTCAAGATACAACTTCTCATCCTAAGAGCGATAAAGCGACGTAGTGCATAGACTCCATATTTGACAAACAGATGGCATCTCTCAAGATAAGCAGCACGTGGACGAGACTAGATTCTTGGCAGCCACTTTTCAAACTCACACATTCTGGGATTATTTGGCTTCTTTACTTCCTGCAATTATTAAACAAGGCATAAGGAAGGGGTCAAAATACAGGCTTTTTTCTCTCTATTTTGAATGGCTCCCTAAAGGAGATGAGCGAATCGATTCGTACAAATTTAATCATTTATCAAAACTGACTTCTTGAGCAGTGACGGGCGCTCCCCTCTCCCTTGATTGACAGGGTCAGACATATCTCCTGTGCTGGGTATGCAGAAGTGTAGTAGCACATGCACAGTTGGCATCTGCGCTGCTCCGCTAGTAGCAGAGCCTCTGCACTTACTCTGCTACCTGAAACAACGATGCAGGAGTGAGATTGACAGGGGCAGGATGTCCGGACAGCCCCTCACTGCTCAAGAAGTCTGTTTTGATTAAACAATTCGCTCACCTCTAATCCTTAATAAAAAAAATAAATAAATACCATATTAGGTTAAAATGCTGCAACTTCATATCCAGGTAGTTCAAATAGATGGAAGGTGGTTGCATGTAAGGTCCACCTCTCAAAGAGGAAAGCAGGAGTGGGGGAATACAATTTTCTGTTGTAGCTTTCCTAATATGCTCTGAATGTCTAAGCTGTACAATAAATCTATGTAATTGTAAAATGATATGCAATGTAAATTAGCCCTTTCAAGATCGGGCGATTTTCCGTTTTTTCGATTTTTACTCCCATCCCTCCCAAAGCCATAACTTTTTTATTTTTTCATTTACGTAGCCATATGAGGGCTTGTTGTACTTTCTAATGGCACTATTTACAGTTGCATACAATGTGGTGGGAAGCGGGAAATTATATTTGTTCTTGCATTTCTTTTTTTTTTATTAAAGGGAATCTGTCACTAGCAAATTACCAATTTTTTTTTTTTCATGAATCCATGTTTAACAGAGTACCCTTTTTCCATCTGTCTTGTTCTTTTCATTGTGAGTCTTGTCATTTCTTCAAAAAATCGATTCTTATGATATGTAAATGACGCTGTAAGGAGCCCAGAGGGGCGTTCTTCTTTCTCCACGGTGCCCAGGAACGCCCCTCAGAAGTGCCGTGCCCGGCTAAATTTGAAAATTAATAACGCCTCCAAGTTCATCTAAATCGCCTCCCAGAGGCGTGGCTAAGTGCTCAACACCCCCCCCCCTCAGCGCCGCGCTCTGCGGCAAACACCCCGATCCTCCTGTCGCCGGCATCCCAAATCCCGCGCAGGCGCAGTGCCGGCGATTGCCTGCACTATGATAAGATGACGGCACTGCGCCTGCGTGGGATTTGGGATGCCGGCGAGAGGAGGATCAGGGTGTTTGCTGCAAAGCGCTGCGCTGAGGAGGGGGGGGGGGGGTTTGAGCACTTAGCCGCGCCTCTGGGAGGCAATTTAGATGAACTTGGAGGCGTTATTAATTTTCAAATTTAGCCGGGCACGGCACTTCTGAGGGGCGTTCCTGGGCACCGTGGAGAAAGAAGAACGCCCCTCTGGGCTCCTTACAGCGTCATTTACATATCATAAGAATCGATTTTTTGAAGAAATGACAAGACTCACAATGAAAAGAACAAGACAGATTGAAAAAAGGAAGTCTGTTAAACATGGATTCATGAAAAAAAAATTGGGTAAATTGCTAGTGACAGATTCCCTTTAATTCTTTATTTATTTTCATTCTTTCAGAACAGTGTTCAACAGATTAACATCTCACTTGTACAGAAGTTTTCTTTCTTCTTAATTATATGATACACCAGGTTTAAATCAAGTGTTCATCCTAGTAATTGCAAGTAATAACATACAAAACCAAATCTACATCTAACTAGAGAAACAGCTCTATACAAATTCACAGAGATGTGTCTAAAGAGGTCGGCGATAAGACGCAGGGGTAGAACGGGTTTAAGGCAATGTGGTCGAAACATAAAATACAAATATGCAAGGTTATACGATGCAAAGCATGAACGATTCCAGGAATAAAATGCTCTCAAAGATAGAAGGATTGAGGGAGATCAAAAGAAAAGAAACTAAAAGGTAAGAGTAGGAGGGATGCGCAGGGTGGTCACTCAGGAGAGTGGAGGAGCTTAATCTCCGATTTAGTCTGTTAAGAATTGTTGTTGTGCATCTGGGTCACTAGCGAAAGTTAGCCAGGGTTCCCAGGTTTGTTCTTGCATTTTTATACAGAAAAAAAATTAAAGCTCTGAAAAAAATAAATGTTTTTCTTTTAGTTGCCAGTTATGTGTACAGAGCTGTGTGGAGGCTTATTTTCTTGAGGGCGAGCTGTACTTTTTATTAATTTGGGGGTAAGTACGAATTTTTGATCACTATCTGCCATTTTGACTTTTTTTTTTTCTATTTGTCGTTTTCCGTACAAGATAAATATTTTTATATTTTAAAAGTATGGACGTTTTTGCACGCAGCGATGCCCATGATGAATATATCATTAGATTGCTTCTTTCATAGACTCCAATGCATCACCATTGGAGTCTATGGGGATTATACTGTGTTCATATGGAGCCCTGCCACAGGCAGGAGCTCCATAGGAACTAATGTACAGCTGCCTCCTGTCACACAAGAGGACATGGGCTGCTGCACAGTGCATCTGGCTCCCCCACTCCTCGCTCTTCCGGGGTTTTACTGCGTTGAGATGCCGTTTGACCATGGCATCTGAAGGATTAACAATCTGCGACCGGCATTACTGCCAGTCGAAGACTATTATTAGCCTTCTGTATTTTTAAATGCTCGACCGCCAATGTATTTTTACGTGGGGCGGTCGTAAAAGGGTTAAAGGGGTTTTCCAGAGAGACAATTAAAGGGGTCTGCCCATTTCTGCCTACTGTTGACCAACCTGTATGTAAGAGGACTACGTGGACTTAATAAAGCCTTTCTTCATATTCTGTGCAAAAGCCATGCTCACTTGTTAGGTAAATCATCTGTGCTGTCCGCACAGAGGAACTGTCCATAAGATGGCTGCTGATGGAGGGTCATATGACAGACATCACTTAGCCGTCTCCACTCACACACACTGCACTAAACTCCCGACAGTGCACGCGCGGACGGCAGCCATTTTATGGACAGGACCTCCGTGTGGACAGCACCTCCGTGTGGACAGCATAACTTATAAAATCTAGAAAATGGCTCAGAATATCAAAGATCATATTAATAAGGGCCAAAATTGGATTTTTTGTACTCACCGTAAAATCCTTTTCTCGTAGTAGGCATTGGGGGACACAGCACCATGGGTATATGTCCAACTACCACTAGGAGGCGACACTAGACATAAAAAAGTGTTGGCTCCTCCCCGTTGGGCTATACCCTCTCCACAGACACTAGGCAGCTCAGTTTGTACCAAAAGCAGTAGGAGAGAGAAGGCAAGGAACCAACAACTCCCGTACCGGGTAAGATCAAGAGACCAGCCCGGAGAAGCGGAAGTAAAACAACATAGGGTGGGATCTGTGTCCCCCAATGCCTACTACGAGAAAAGGATTTTACGGTGAGTACAAAAAATCCAATTTTCTCGTGCATGGCATTGGGGGACACAGCACCATGGGACGTCCCAAAGCAGTCCCCGAGGGTGGGAAAAGGACAGCCATGCCACCGGTTGGGCATACAGGTGCGGGAGAACCACGTGACCAGGGGGAAAGCACAGAATAGGCAAGAAGCCTCATAATAAGGTAGAAACCCCAATGAAGCAACAGCGAAGATTGTCCGCACTCCAGGACAAATGCCTGGGAGAAGGACCCAAATGCAAGAAGGCGGCAAAAGGGAAACACCGAGCTCCACCAAAGGCTGGAGAGAGAAAGTAGGACAGCACCACGTAGTGGAGCTACCCAACATTCTAATTGACTCAGGCAAAAGCACAAACACCCTGAAGTCAAACCCTGACAGGCCAGGGGAACAAGGGAACATGGACTCATTGAAGGCCATACGAGTGAGGGAAGCCATAGCAAGGCTCACATGAGAAGGGAGCAGGCCTCCCCTCAGCGCAAAACAGGTGATGAAGATAAGCGCCCTATTGAAAGGAAAAAACCCCAAAGACGATAACGGAAACCGACAACCCTTTTAAAGGGAAGGGGTTGTAAGTAAATGCCAGGAAAAGAGAAAAGATGAGGCCGGCATCACAAAATCAGGAGACGAGGAACGAGCCCCTGAAAACCAAATATCGCTGAGAAGCGCAAGACCGGAGAAACTCTGGCCAAAAGAAGTATCAGGGAAAAATGGGGACCAGATGCAGGCCCCGGAAATCTCAGCAGGGACACCCTGGAGTGAGAGAAGCCATAGCAAGGCTCACAATGAAGTGAGCAGGACTCCCCCACCGCAAGGCAGGTGATGAAGTTAAGCGCCCTATTGAAAGGTTGAAACCCCAAAGGCGCCAAGGGAAACCGCCAACCCTTGGAAAGGGAGGGGGTTGCAAGTAAAGGCCAGGAAAAAAGATAAGATAAGACCTGCATCCCACAACCAGGAGACGAGGAACGAGCCTCTGAAAACAAAATATCGCTGAAAAGCGCAAGACCGGAGAAACTCCGGCCAAATGGAGTATCAGGCCCAGGAAATCTCAGCAGGGACACACTGGACTGAGAGGCATGGGAGGAGAAGGAGAGTACTCCCAACAATCTAAGGAGGAAGATTCTACAAACAACGATTATCATACAGAATCTGCGTGGTCCATGAACGGGGACAGGGACTCCAGAAAGGAGTACCCGGTATGGGCTCACAAGGAACCAGGAACTGAACCACCAGAGGCCAACGAAAGGTAGAATAACCAAGAAAAAATTAAGAGAACCGCTACATGGGAAGGGATTGGTCATGGACAACTAACCATTCTAAGAATAGTGGCTAGCAATCTATATACATTGTCCCGGAGAGGACAAGTGGACAAGTACAGCGGCTTGGGTTGTACCACAAAAACGACAAACACCCATACGCAAGGAATGGCGAAGTCGTTATAAAGAAACTGGGAGTGACTACACGAAATGTAGAAACCAGCTGCGACCGACACACAGAAGACTCCCAGGGGGAGAAAGTACCAGACAGGCGCAGACAATAGCAAGGTCCAAGGAAACTGCCCTCTGTCAAATAGTACAACTAAGCAGAGAATATACGGGAACACCCGGACCCAGAAGGAACTACGGGACCCTGTCCGATGCCAGAGCAATCAGCAGAAAATTCACCTACCAGGCAGGTGTGTGGCGCTCAGTGTTTCCGTCCCTGACCATTAGGAAAGACGTCCAACGAGGAAAAAACGGTGACCCCAGAAGGATTCCGTGTGGCGGAGGACATCCAGTAATGGCCGAAAACCGCTGCAGCGGCCGGAGCTCACCAAGCTCGTACCCCAACAAGGTAGAAGATCCAGTGGAGATGACTGTACTCCACCAGGAGTGGTCCGCCCTGTAACAGAAAACAACGCGGGTACTCCTTATGATATGGGGTAACTCGGAGTGCCGCGGACAGAAGTACCTTATAGGGATGGCAAGAGCAACCCTAGCACGAAAGCCAACAACCACCTGGCCATGGTGTAGGGAGCGTGGTTGTATGTGAACCACCCACCAGATCAGAACAGATCAGCCATATACTGGGTACACCAGAAGTAGCAGTAGACCGACAAGGTGGCGGTGGGGGTTGGGCTGGCCCACCCCTGCCAGATATGGTTACCGTGCATATGCTGAACCAGGATGGCCTGTTGTAGACAGTGCCATGAGAAAACACAAGAAGACCATAGAGTACGACAGTAGATGTCTGGAGTATAGAATAGAGTCCAGGGAAGGAAGCACCCCGTAATACAGAAACTGTATGGGCCACAGATTGCACCCTAGGGCCCAGCACGTGGGCTAAAAATACACGCCTAAAACCGAGCTAAAGTGGCAGCATGTTGCACACTAAGGAGAGTGGAAACAAAGCCACAGCATCCGGAAATGCAACCGCATTTGGAGGGTACAGGTCTACAACCTGGTAAAGTAGCAATACGGCTGTGTAGTGCAGAGATACAACCAGACAGGTGCAATGGGTACAGCATCTGGAGATGGTAGAAGTACTAGATTTAAGATTAGAGAAATGTGGCCGCATGGTGCCCCCTAGGACCAGAGAAGTCCAGCGGCTACCGCGTTAGCAATGCTACCTATATTCCGCTCGGGAGGGGGAAAATATGGCCACACGGTACCACAAAGAACGACAGGTGCACACCACAATTAAGTAAGTGCAATGGCAACTGAAGGAGGCCCTCTATTTCACCAGAGGGAAACAGGGCCGCAAAGTACTCCATAGAGCCAGACAGGTGTAACGGTTGCAGAAATCTACCTAAGAAGAGAGTAAGATGGCTGTTTGGTGCACACTATGATGAGGTAGGTGCAATGGCCACGGCAATTGGAGGAGGCCTCAATATCTCGTCCGGTAAGGGAGAGAAAATGCCACATGGTAAACCATAAAGCCAGACAGGAGTAACGGCTACAGCATCCGGAGATGGTGCAGGTACTCTACCTATGAAGGGATCAAGGTGGCAACTTGGTGCCCACTAGACACAGAGAGGGGCAATTCTGTGGCAATTGAAAGTGGCCTCTACATCTCGCCCGTAGGGAGAAATGTTGCCGCATGGAACACAATAGAGCCCGCCAGGGGTATTGGCTACAGCATCAGGAGATGGTGTAGGAACTCTACCTATGAAGGGAGCAAGGTGGCTGGAAACAGACAGGGGCAATTGCAACGGCAATTGAAGGCGGCCTGTATATCTCACCCGGCAGGGGGAAATAGTGCCACGTGGAACACCATAGAGCCAACCAGGGGTAATGGCTACAGCATCTGGAGTAAGTGTAGGAACTAATCGCCACGGCAACAAAAACAGGCCTGTATTCTTTGATACAGGCTACTACAAAAGAACCTTTAGAGGCCGAGGAGGGTTACCAACCCTACAAGAGGCGTTTGCCTGAATTATCAGCTTGCCTGGAACATAGCCCCTGGTGAGGGGAACCAGGAAGGTCTGTCGTGTACAGCCTACGAGGGCGCACGTACCACGTAGGTGTCCCAGTTGCTAAGCACAGAGACGGCTGGCTTACCAGTGCGGTAATTACCTGTGCAGGTAGGAGAGCGCCATCCGAAAGTCCACTAGAGGGACACCGAAACCTGGGTAGGGTAGGTTCCTCCGTGCACGTTTGTCTTGACCTCACAGAGGGCTTCTGTATGGTGGAAGACCGCCTGATGCTCTGTTCCGAGAGAATCGGTGCAGAGGTGTCCCCAGAGGCAACTGACAGAGAAGGCTTCGTCACCAGCCTCAGGCCTGTCCTGGGGAGACCCAAGGATGCCGAGGAGGGGTGGAAGCTAGTTAAGACCACCAGAGGTTGGTCCGTGGGCTACTCCTTGCGTGACCCTGTATCGACGTGAGCCTAGGGGGGAGAGGAGACCGCAATTTGTGGGAAGCGCTCCAGCGACTCCGCCGGGGATTGGGCGAGCCAGGCCAGGTTACCATGGTTCGACAAGGAGGGAGCCCATTCAGGGGGGACCTACACAAAAGGGTGGAAAAGGGGGGGACGACGACAAGGCGACCACATGGAAACCTCCGTAAGACAACGGACGCACGTGAAATACGTGGCGATCTGATGAGGAGGCTGGGAGAGGAAGCCCTCATAGAGCAGCAGGGCTGACCTAACTGTCCCCGGAGCCACTGTTCCAAGAGGTGCAGCAGCAATAGATCAGGTGGCAGGGCTGCAGGAGAATGCAGCAATTGAGAGGAAGGAGAGGGGGGGGGGGAGCCTGCAGAGCAAATCAGCCAGAGGCTGCCTACCCGACCCCAGGAGCTGTGTCAGCGCGCCCCATGCAGGAGAAGATGGACCCGGTGAAGAGAAAGAAGCCGGCAGCCGGAGGAAGAACCGCCCATTCTCCAGGGCAGCTGGAGCTGGATTGGGTAAGGAGCAGAGGCCCCTCCCACGGAGGGAGGGAGAATGAGAGAGCCCGGGAAGCCAGGAGTGGGCGGAGAGAAGGCTCCGCCCCACGTGACGCTGGATTGGGCAAGGAGCAGAGGCCCCTCCCAGGCTCCTCCCACGGAGGGAGGGAGAATGAGAGAGCCCGGGAAACCAGGAGTGGGCGGAGAGAAGGCTCCGCCCCACGTGACCTGCGGCCTAGTCGGCCGAAAAGCCGAGGCCTAGATTAGGGAAGTGCCGCCGGAACGGACGCTTGCGATCGCGGGGGCGTCCTGAAGCCGGGAGGAACACAGGGCCGGGGGGAATTGAGGAAGCCCTCAGGAAAAACACCCGAAAATGACCCCCATTAATGCTGCGGCTTCTGTGAAAGTGCCGGACCCAGAAGAGACATGGGCCTCTCTGCAGGTATTTTGGCCCCCAAATAACCCCCCCTTCATGGGGATAGGGGAGATAAAGTGGGTGGACCACCCAGCAAAGTGCCCCAGACCCTAAGAGGCCAAGGGGGGGAGTGGGGAAGGAGGGAGGGAGAAGGGGACTACAGGGCCCCCACAATGGATCCGGATCTCTACTTACCTTCCGATGTCTTCAGGCGCAGCAATGACCACCCCCTCGGCGGACTCAACACGGGAGCCGTGGGTCTACCGGAATTCCACTGCGGAAGCAGTTACAAGTGGGGACTGGGTGGCTGCCAGGTACCTGAGTACGCGCCCCGCAGGGGGGCAACTAAAGTGGAACACGATGGAGCCACCCCTGCCGCAGGCCGAAACCTGCAGAAAAAGAAAAAAATGATTGAAGAAAAAATAAAATAAAAAAGTAGCAGGATGACCTGCACAAAAAAGCAGGTCAGGTCTGCCTCCTATGGACACTAGAACAAGACTGAGCTGCCTAGTGTCTGTGGAGAGGGTATAGCCCAACGGGGAGGAGCCAACACTTTTTTATGTCTAGTGTCGCCTCCTAGTGGTAGTTGGACATATACCCATGGTGCTGTGTCCCCCAATGCCATGCACGAGAAATTAAATTATTGGCTACAGCGCCACACTGTTAAGGCCTCTTTCACATGAGTGATACGGATTGTGTCAGGATCTGTTCCGGAAAAAAATGATGGTTTTGCATGCAAGTTCAATCAGTTTTGTCTGAGATTGCATTCAGTGTGCGCGTTTTTTCCATGGCTACACAATCAGTTTTGATGAGTCTTTCATGCATGTGAAGAAAAACTAAAGAACAATCTACATCTCCTAGCAACTATCAGTGAAAAACCCATTGCATCCAGATTGCAAGCCCCATTCACTTCTATGTGCGTGAAAAACCGCAAAATATAGAACATGCTGCAATTTTTCCTGAATGCAGAGATGATGCATGAAACACACCGCATCCAGACAGAAAACTCGGTAGTGTGAGCCCTTACTGTATTTTGGGGTGTTTTGGAGCTGACAGATTCCCTTTAAATGAGTACATCTAAAAAGCACATTGTTTACTATAGCCAATATCAAATACTTACAGGTTACCCTGGTTCAAGAGGTAGCAGCAACGATCACCACCTTCTGAGCAGCGTCTTTCTTAGCTTGGTGAGCTTGTAAAACTGCAACAGCCTCTTCAACCTATGGGAAAACGATTTTCAGAGTGGTAATCTTATCTGTGATGGACTACACCAGTGGTCGGCAAAGTGCGGCTCTTTAGATCCTTGAATGCGGCTCTTTGGTGCGGGCTGGCAGGTGGGCGGCCGTGCAGCCATATTGCGCCGCTCAAGCTGCTTGCAAAATGTCCATCATGCGCCTCCTGCCCCGTCTGTCTGCTCCTTCCACTTTATGAATGAAGCAGGCAGGCGGGGCAGGAGGCGCATGACGGAGGGTGAGATGTCACGCTGCGCACAGCAGCAGAAGGGCGGGCAGCGGCGGACTTTCGGCAGAACACCGGCCATGTGAGGAGTGGTGAAGAGGCAGAAAGGTAGGAGCTGCCCCCGGTGTGTGCACAGCGCCGGGCACTGCATCGGCCCCGCAGCAAGTGTCCCTGCCTCCTCCCTTCCCCCCACTAATACATTACTTTACTTACTGGAGGGCACTTATGGGGGATATCTGTGGAGGGCACTTATGGGGGATATCTGTGGAGGGCACTTATGGGGGATATCTGTGGAGGGCACTTATGGGGGATATCTGTGGAGGGCACTTATGGGGGATATCTGTGGAGGGCACTTATGGGGGATATCTGTGGAGGGCACTTATGGGGGATATCTGTGGAGGGCACTTATGGGGGATATCTGTGGAGGGCACTTATGGGGGATATCTGTGGAGGGCACTTATGGGGGATATCTGTGGAGGGCACTTATGGGGGATATCTGTGGAGGGCACTTATGGGGGATATCTGTGGAGGGCACTTATGGGGGATATCTGTGGAGGGCACTTATGGGGGATATCTGTGGAGGGCACTTATGGGGGATATCTGTGGAGGGCACTTATGGGGGATATCTGTGGAGGGCACTTATGGGGGATATCTGTGGAGGGCACTTATGGGGGATATCTGTGGAGGGCACTTATGGGGGATATCTGTGGAGGGCACTTATGGGGGATATCTGTGGAGGGCACTTATGGGGGATATCTGTGGAGGGCACTTATGGGGGATATCTGTGGAGGGCACTTATGGGGGATATCTGTGGAGGGCACTTATGGGGGATATCTGTGGAGGGCACTTATGGGGGATATCTGTGGAGGGCACTTATGGGGGATATCTGTGGAGGGCACTTATGGGGGATATCTGTGGAGGGCACTTATGGGGGATATCTGTGGAGGGCACTTATGGGGGATATCTGTGGAGGGCACTTATGGGGGATATCTGTGGAGGGCACTTATGGGGGCTATCTGTGGAGGGCACTTATGGGGGATATCTGTGGAGGGCACTTATGGGGGATATCTGTGGAGGGCACTTATGGGGGATATCTGTGGAGGGCACTTATGGGGGATATCTGTGGAGGGCACTTATGGGGGATATCTGTGGAGGGCACTTATGGGGGATATCTGTGGAGGGCACTTATGGGGGATATCTGTGGAGGGCACTTATGGGGGATATCTGTGGAGGGCACTTATGGGGGATATCTGTGGAGGGCACTTATGGGGGATATCTGTGGAGGGCACTTATGGGGGATATCTGTGGAGGGCACTTATGGGGGATATCTGTGGAGGGCACTTATGGGGGGATATCTGTGGAGGGCACTTATGGGGGATATCTGTGGAGGGCACTTATGGGGGGATATCTGTGGAGGGCACTTATGGGGGATATCTGTGGAGGGCACTTATGGGGGATATCTGTGGAGGGCACTTATGGGGGATATCTGTGGAGGGCACTTATGGGGGATATCTGTGGAGGGCACTTATGGGGGATATCTGTGGAGGGCACTTATGGGGGATATCTGTGGAGGGCACTTATGGGGGATATCTGTGGAGGGCACTTATGGGGGATATCTGTGGAGGGCACTTATGGGGGATATCTGTGGAGGGCACTTATGGGGGATATCTGTGGAGGGCACTTATGGGGGATATCTGTGGAGGGCACTTATGGGGGATATCTGTGGAGGGCACTTATGGGGGATATCTGTGGAGGGCACTTATGGGGGATATCTGTGGAGGGCACTTATGGGGGATATCTGTGGAGGGCACTTATGGGGGATATCTGTGGAGGGCACTTATGGGGGATATCTGTGGAGGGCACTTATGGGGGATATCTGTGGAGGGCACTTATGGGGGATATCTGTGGAGGGCACTTATGGGGGATATCTGTGGAGGGCACTTATGGGGGATATCTGTGGAGGGCACTTATGGGGGATATCTGTGGAGGGCACTTATGGGGGATATCTGTGGAGGGCACTTATGGGGGATATCTGTGGAGGGCACTTATGGGGGATATCTGTGGAGGGCACTTATGGGGGATATCTGTGGAGGGCACTTATGGGGGATATCTGTGGAGGGCACTTATGGGGGATATCTGTGGAGGGCACTTATGGGGGATATCTGTGGAGGGCACTTATGGGGGATATCTGTGGAGGGCGCTTATGGGGGATATCTGTGGAGGGCGCTTATGGGGGATATCTGTGGAGGGCGCTTATGGGGGATATCTGTGGAGGGCGCTTATGGGGGATATCTGTGGAGGGCACATATATAGCATAAGATGCTATATGTCATCCACAGATATCCCCCATAAGTGCCCTCCACAGATATCCCCCATAAGTGCATCATCCACAGATATCCCCCATGAGTGCGTCATCCACAGATATCCCCCATGAGTGCGTCATCCACAGATATCCCCCATGAGTGCGTCATCCACAGATATCCCCCATGAGTGCGTCATCCACAGATATCCCCCATAAGTGCGTCATCCACAGATATCCCCCATAAGTGCGTCATCCACAGATATCCCCCATAAGTGCGTCATCCACAGATATCCCCCATAAGTGCGTCATCCACAGATATCCCCCATAAGTGCGTCATCCACAGATATCCCCCATAAGTGCGTCATCCACAGATATCCCCCATAAGTGCGTCATCCACAGATATCCCCCATAAGTGCGTCATCCACAGATATCCCCCATAAGTGCGTCATCCACATCTGCAGACAAGTTTAATAAAAGTAAAAAATGATAAAGATAAAATGAAATAATAATCAAGATCCAAATAAAAGAAAGTACATATAAAAGTATGTAAAAACACACTCTGGGCTCATGCCCACGAATGTAAGGGTCCGCAATAGTGGTCCGCAATGCACGGACACAGACCATGGGGCAGCTGCATGAGGATCGCGGACCCATTCAATTGAATGGGGTTCGTGATCCGCATCCGACTGCCAGCAGCGCAAAAAAGTAGCGCATGCTGAAGTGAATGGGTCCATGATGCGGGCTGCACACGGCCGTGTGCAGCCCGCATCATGGACGCATTCACTTCAATGGGTCCAGGATCCGGGATATGAGTGCTACAGTGTGCTTCCGTGGTGCTTCTGGCTGTGCCCCCGCACCGCAAAAAAAGTACTGCATGCGGAAGCACCACGGAAGCACTCTGTAGCACTCATATCATATCAATATCATATTGAAGTGAATGGGTCCTTGATGCGGGCTGCACACAGCCAGTGCCCGTATATTGCGGACCCGCCGTATGCGGCCTGCAATATGGCAACGGCGGGCACACGGTCGTGTGCATGAGCCCTAATAGTCCTCACTGGTACTGTTGACGCAATATTTTAGGTTTTAAAAATGTGGCTCTCGAAAGAAATTTCAATTGTGGTTTTGGCGATATTTGGCTCAGTTGACAAAAAAGTTTGCCCACCACTGGACTACACCATTGCTTTTCAGATTTTTAGTTGGTGAAAACTCCTTTGTTAATGAAACAGTTTGTGCCATAATTATGTAGAAACCTTTAAGGGGTTTACGTTACAGGATAGGGAGTAACTATCAGATCAGTGGGTGTCCTACCGCTAGGACTCCCATCGATCACGAGAACGTAACCCCTGCAGGCCCCTTGCTGCTCCCTTAGAATGACTGGAGTTGCCAGTCACACATGTGCGCAGCCGCTCTCTTAATTTCTATGGGAGTTATGGAGATGGCCAAGCGCTGTACTCTGCAATCTCTAGAACTCCCATAGAAATAAATGGAGCGGCCGCGTGCATATGCGGTCATTTTAGGGGAGCAGCAAGGGGCCTTCAGGGGGTACGGGGCCCCCGTTCTTGTGATCGGTGTTATGACCCCCACTGATCTGAAAGTGATAACTTTTACCTACCAGAATACCCCTCTAACATATCTACAAGCTCAAGTTTTAATTAAAATCGTAGCTAAAAATTTGATTTTAATGCAGCAAATTAAGATGATATTTACCTTGGAGCGCAGAGACTCTGGGGATTCCAACATGTGTAGAAGCTCTGAGTTATCAATTTCTAGCAGCATTCCTGTTATTTTACCCGCTAGTGAGGGGTGCATGGCTTGGATAAGAGGAAAGAGACGTTCTCCTATAAGAAACAGAATAATAAATTAACATACATTTTCTATATTGCCATTAATAACATCTGAGCCATGCAAAAAAAAAAAAAAAACACTCCAAAAAACAACACATATACAAGCTACACACAGCTGACTCACCCAACATTTGTTTCTGTTCTTGGGGAGGGGCAGCGGCCAGCATTGAAGCTGTGAGTGGCTCCTGTCCCTGTACATGGACAGCAGGCTGGGGGTTCTGAAAAGGATATTACTTCACTACTGAGCACATGAATGTGTTCTAAGCTATGCAGCAGTGTAACGCATTTTGTATTTGGAGAGCGCACATTCAAACTCCTATATATCCCTCTACAACTGACTGGATACCACACAGTGCAGATCCATTATATGACGTATAGGTCTTCTCACTTTAAAGCAATCAGAAGATATAGGACAGAGGGGTCACCTGGAAATCTTAAGATCTTTTCTGTAACATGTATAAACTGACCCTATACTATTATAGACTTAACCCCTTTACGCTGTTTTAATTTTTTCTTCTTCACCTTCTAAGAGCCAATGCAATTCTGTCACGGTTTTTAGGGTTCAGTTCATACAGCATTCAGAATGCTCCAAAAAAAAAAATGGACATGACAACCTTATACTTTGGGTCAGTATAATAATAAAACAACAGATTTTCATAAATTTGGATAATACTTAGTTTTGATCAGCACCATTTTGGGATGCATACAACTTTTTGATAAATTCTATGGCGGGAGATGACCAAAAACGGCAATTTTGAAATTTTTTCTTTACTGTGCAAGATAACAGAATATTTTAATAGTTCAGAGGTTTACACAAAGCTAGCTGTAGCTGTCTTAGGTAGGAAGCGGTCTTACATTTGGAACTGGAGGAGGATCCACTGAAGTTATTAAGATGCCAGTACCTCTTCATAACTTTGGTGGAATCACCGACAGCTTAGGGCTTAATAAATGTGGCCCTAAGTAACTGCAGTCAAGAGATTTCATATTTTTTATTTAATTCAATGCCGCAATTTCTGAGACATTTTAAAGAGTAGCTATTTTTTCCCTCCATAGAGCAATATGTAAAAACACTCAAAGTATACCTTATATTATAAACAACTTTCCATTAATTAGTAGCACAAGTGAAGTTAACAAACTTTGTAATAGATTGCTAAGAAAAAACGCACATTTTTTCAGCTTCACTGAGTGATCAGGTTTCATGCTACTCATAGAAGTCTAGGGAGGAGTTGCTGCAGAACAAGACCAAAGGAGTGAGATATACAGACGCTGCGAGGCTCTAGTAGGCTTCACATATCACTCCAGTGCTGGATTCACAGCTATACTGCTCAGTGTAGCAGTGTAACGTTCTCCCATGCTGCTGCTTCTGAGATTGTGCTACAAGTGTCAGAGGAACAGAATTTCCCGTGTTATGTGTTTGAGAGTCATGATTAGCAGTTAGTCTCCTGCCCCTTCCTTCCTCTCTCCATAGATTTCTATGGGTATCATGTAACCTGATCTCTCAGTGAAGCTGAAAAGCTAACTCGAGATTTGATTAGTGAATTCACGGAGTGGGGGAGGAAAGGAGCCTCATATGTGAATAGGCATTTTCTCAAATAAGATACATTACAAGGTTGTTAATCTTTACTTATACTATCGATTTATGAATAGTGGTTTATAATCGGACACAGCCTTATTTCACCTTAAGGACCAGGCCATTTTTTGCAAATCTGACCAGTGTCACTTTAAGTGGTGATAACTTTAAGACGCTTTGACTTATCCAGGCCATTCTGAGATAAAAAAAATACCTAATTTACCAAAAATTTTGAAAAATTATCAAATTTCAAAGTTTCAGTTTCTCTATCTCTGTAATACATAGTAATACCCCCAAAAATTGTGATGACTTTACATTCCCCATATGTCTACTTCATGTTTGAATTATTTTGGGAATGATATTTTATTTTTTGGGGATGTTACAAGGCTTAGAAGTTTAGAAGCAAATCTTGAAATTTTTCAGAAATTTACAAAAACCCAATTTTTAGGGACCACTACAGCTCTGAAGTAACTTTGCGAGGCTTACATAATAGAAACCACCCAAAAATGACCCCATTCTATAAACTACACCCCCCCAAGGTATTCAAAACTGATTTGACAAACTTCGTTAACCCTTTAGGTGTTGCACAAGAGTTATTGGCAAATGGGGATAAAATTTGAGAATTTCATTTTTTTGCCTAATTTTCCATTTTAACCTATTTTTTCCCACTAACAAAGCAAGGGTTAACAGCCAAACAAGACTATCTTTATTGCCCTGACTCTGCCGTTTACAGAAACACCCAATATGTGGCCGTAAACTACTGTACGGCCACACAGCGGGGCATAGAGTGAAAGGTGTGCCGTTTGGTTTTTGGAAGGCAGATTTTGCTGGACTCTTTTTTTGACACCATGTCCCATTTGAAGCCCCCTGATGCACCCCTAGAGTAGAAACTCCATAAAAGTGACCCCATCTAAGAAACTACACCCCTCAAGGTATTCAAAACTGATTTTACAAACGTCGTTAACCCTTTAGGTGTTGCACAAGATTAAATGGAAAATAGAGATACAATTTCAAAATTTCACTTTTTTGGCAGATTTTCCATTTTAATATTTTTTTTCCAGTTACAAAGCAAGGGTTAACAGTAGGGTTGTCCCGATACCACTTTTTTAGGACCGAGTACAAGTACCGATACTTTTTTTCAAGTAGTCACCGATACCGAATACCGATACTTTTTTTAAATGTCATGTGACCGTTTTGGGGGATCTGTGGATCTGTGGATGACGCACTGTCATGTGGGGGATCTGTGGATGGCACTGTTATGGGGGATCTGTGGATGGCACTGTTATGGGGGATCTGTGGATGGCACTGTTATGGGGATCTGTGGATGGTGCTGTTATGGGGGATCTGTGGATGGCACTGTTATGGGGATCTGTGGATGGCACTGTTATGGGGGATCTGTGGATGGCACTGTTATGGGGATCTGTGGATGGCACTGTTATGGGGGATCTGTGGATGGCACTGTTATGGGGATCTGTGGATGGTACTGCTATGGGGTGGGATATCTGTGGATGGCATTGTTATGGGGTGGGGGGATCTGAGGATGGCATTGTTATTTGGTGGGGGATCTGTGGATGGAACTGTTATGGGGAGGATCTGTGGATGACACTGCTATATGTCATCCACAGATCCCCCTCATAACAGTGTCCCCCAATACACCGGGCCCCGCCGCTCACCGAAGTATTTATAAACGTGAATCCTTATCCTGTTGTTAAGTTGAACTAACGCTGCCCTCTCCCATGTTCCCCTGTATCCCCCTGTATCCCCACAGCACTTACTTAAGCTTCCATAGCAGGCAGAGCGGACGGCACCAGTAACGTCACTCACTGACGTCGCGCGCCTGCTCCGCCTGCTTCACTCATAAAGTGGGCGGAGCAGGCGCTCTACGTCAGTGAGTGACGTTACTGCTGCCGTCTGCTCTGCCTGCTATGGAAGCTTAAGTAAGTGCTGTGGGGATACAGGGGAACATGGGAGAGCGCAGAGTTAGTTCAACTTAACAACAGGATAAGGATTCACGTTTATAAATACTTCGGTGAGCGGCGGGGCCCGGTGTAAGAGTACAGTGAGTACCGCCGAGAAAACTCGGAATCGGTCCCGATACCGATACTAGTATCGGTATCGGGACAACCCTAGTTAACAGCCAAACAAAACTCATTATTTATGGCCCTGATTATGTAGTTTACAGAAACACCCCATATGTGATCGTAAAATGCTGTACGGTCACACGGCAGGGCGCAGAAGGAAAGGAATGCCATACGGTTTTTGGAAGGCAGGTTTTGCTGGACTGTTTTTTTTTAAACCATGTCCCATTTGAAGCCCCTCTGATGCACCCCTAGAGTAGAAACTCCAGAAAAGTGACCCCATTTTAGAAACTACGGGATAGGGTGGCAGTTTTGTTGGTACTAGTTTAGGGTACATATGATTTTTGGTTGCTCTATATTACACTTTTTGTGCGGCAAGGTAACAAGAAATAGCGTTTTTAGCACCGTTTTTTTTTGTTATTTACAACATTCATCTGACAGGTTAGATCATGTGGTAATTTCATAGAGCAGGTTGTCACGGACACGGCGATACCTAATATGTATACAATTTTTTTAATTTATGTAAGTTTTACCCAATGATTTCATTTTTAAAACAAAAAAAAAAAAAGTTTGTGTCTCCATAGTCTAAGAGCCATGTGCATATGACTTTTTGATCGCTTGCTATTACACTTTTTGTGACGTATAACTTTGTGACGTTACACTTTTTTTACACCATTTTTATATTTTTACGGTGGTCACCTGAGGGGTTAGGTCATGTGATATTTTTATAGAGTCGGTCGATACGGACGCGGCGATACCTAATATGTATACTTTTTTTAAATTTATGTAAGTTTTACACAATGATTTCATTTTTGAAACAAAAAAAATATGATGTTTTAGTGTTTCCATAGTCTAAGAGCCATAGTTTTTTCAGTTTTTGGGCGATTATCTTAAGTAGGGTCTCTTTTGCGGTATGAGATGACGGTTTGATTGTTACAATTTTGGCGTACATGCGACTTTTTTGATCACTTTTATTACCTTTTTTTGGGAAGTAAGGTGGGCAAAATTTCAATTTCATCATAGTTTTTTTATTTTTTAGGCGTTCACCGTTCGGGTAAAGTAACATGACCGTTTTATAGATCAGGTCGTTTTGGACGCAGCGATACCAAACATGTGTAGGGAATTTTATTTTTTTCATTTTTAATCAGTGATAAATGTGTTTTTTGATTTTTACTTTTTTTTTTTACCCAGACCCACTTGGTTGAGCCTCCCCTGTGGGAACCACTGGGAAGCGGTATGGTGGTAGCCGCAGGATCCGTAGACGCCATGCGCTCCATGAAGGCCATGGCGGCCCGAAAGACTTAGGCTAAGTCAGCGGCCGCCCTAGAAATGGCAGAGGCCCAAGCTGCTTCCGCGGGCTCCGGCAGGGCGGAGGGAGGACTGGGCTGAGTGAGGGGGGGGGGGGGGGGGGGGGAAGAGGATGATCCTGTCCAGAGGCAAGGCAAGAGTCACAGGACCCAGAGACAGAAAGTGGCAAGCCGTAAACTTTAATAGCCCCAGACTTATCCGACTTGGATTTTTGTGAGGCCCCATGTTTTGGCATGATGGCGGTAATCCTGCAGCACGCAACCGCGACAGAGTGGAGCCAGGAGCAGCCTAGAGCGCTGAGCCGGAAGTAGCAGAAGACAGAGCGCCGCCCACAAATCGCGCCAGGAGGCGCGAAACCCGCGCGCGCGGGGGAAATATGAAAATAAGAAGACGCGGCTGCCGGAAGGGTAGGAGGGTCCGCCCCCTAGACACCGCCGAGGGAGGCCGGGAAGTTGCCGCTTATGTAGCGATGCCCCAGACAGGTATCCTCTACCCCTTCAAACCCCCAACCAAGCGGCCCTAGCGTCACACCGGGAGACAGGGGAGGCAGTGTACTTATCTGCGTCCTGTAGTCTTCGCCCTCAAATCCACACCAGCGGAGGTCACCTCTCAGTCAGCTGGCACAAGGAGTGGCAGTGATCTGGAGGAGGGCAGGAAGGTGACCCCGAATCTGGTAGGCCGCCGGAGCTGCAGATCGAGCCCGGCGCTTGCTCCACCAAGAGACCAGGGAAGCAGAATTGCGACCCTGCGTCCACTGCAGAAAAAAATAAATAAACGGGAGTAGAGAGAATGTCATCCTCCTTATCCGACACTAAGCAAGAACTGGGGTCCTTCCGGTGGAACATGGGGGTATAAGCCCAGGGAGGAGGAGCTTTCTTTTTCAATTTGCATAGTGTCTCCTAGTAATGACCTAGGCTATACCCATGGTCTGTGTCCCCCAATGGAATGTGCGAGAAAAAATAAATACACCCATAGCATCAGTAGGGGCAGCCCTACAAGGTAATACCATAATTAGCCTATGTCAAAACGGATAAAAGGTCCTCTTTAACCCTTTCATGACCAAGGGTCATTGATGCCCCTGTGACCACGTCTAATTTTGCAAATCTGAGATGTCACTTTATGTGGTAATAACTTTGGAATGCTTTTACTTATCCAAGCCATTCTGAGATTGTTTTCTCGTGACACATTGACACTTCATGGTAGTCATAAATTTGAGTCAATATATTTATGAAAAAATCTCAAATTTACCAAAAATTGGGAAAAATTAGCAATTTTCTAAATTTAAATTTCTCTCCTTCTAAAACAGAAAGTGATACCTCATAAAATATTTATTACTTAACATTCCCCATATGTCTACTTTAGGTTAGCATCCTTTTGTAAATGTCATTTTATTTTTTTAGGACGTTGGAAGGCTTAGAATTTTAGAAGCAATTCTTAAAATCTTTAAAAAAAAATCCAAAACCGGCTTTTTAAGGACCAGTTCAGGTCTGAAGTCACATTGTGGGGCTTACATAGTGGAAACCCCCATAAATGACCCCATTGTAGAAACTACACCCCTCAAGCTACTCAAAACTGACTTTACAAACTTTGTTAACCCTTTAGGTGTTCCACAAGAATTAAAGGAAAATGGAGATTAAATTTCTAAATTTCACTTTTTGGGCAGATTTTCAATTTTAATAAAAAAAAAAATTCTTTAACACATTGAGGGTTAACAAACAAACAAAACTCAACATTTATTACTCTGAATCTGCGGTTTACAGAAACACCCCACATGTGGTTGTAAACTGATGTAAGGGCACACAGCAGGGTGCAGAAGAAAAGGAGCGCCATATGGTTTTTGGAAGAAAGATTTTGCTGGACTGGTTTTTAGATGCAGTGTCCCATTTGAAGCCTCCCTGATGCACCCTTACAGTAGAAACTCCCAAAAAGTGACCCCATTTTGGAAACTAGAGGATAAGGTGCCAGTTTTATTGGTACTATTTTGGGGTACATATGATTTTTAATTGCTCTATATTACATTTTTTGTGAAGCAAGACCACCAAAAAATGGCTGTTTTGGCACCGTTTTTATTTTTTACAACAATTATCTGACAGGGTAGATCATGTGCTATTTTTATAGAGCAGGTTGTTCCGGACGTAATAATATCAAATATGCCTACTTTGTTTGTTTCAGTTTTACATAATGAAGCATTTTGGAAATAAAAATTATGTTTTTGTGTCTCCATTTTCTCGTCTTGTGCAGGAGTTGACGTTTTTATTGGTACCATTTTCGGGTACATATGATTTTTTGATCGTTCATTATTACACTTTATGGTGCAAGGTGACCAAAAAATTGGTTGTTTTGGAACAGTTTTTATTTATGTATTTTTACAGCGTTCACCTGAGGGGTTAGGTCATATAAAATTTTTATAGAGCAGATTGTTACGGACGTGGTGATACCTAATATGTATACTTTCTTATTTATTTAAGGTTTTACACAATAATAGCATTTTTGAAACTTGGTTGAGCCTCCCCTGTGGGAACCACTGGGAAGCGGTATGGTGGTAGCCGCAGGATCCGTAGACGCCATGCGCTCCATGAAGGCCATGGCGGCCCGAAAGACTTAGGCTAAGTCAGCGGCCGCCCTAGAAATGGCAGAGGCCCAAGCTGCTTCCGCGGGCTCCGGCAGGGCGGAGGGAGGACTGGGCTGAGTGAGGGGGGGGGGGGGGGGGGGGGGGAAGAGGATGATCCTGTCCAGAGGCAAGGCAAGAGTCACAGGACCCAGAGACAGAAAGTGGCAAGCCGTAAACTTTAATAGCCCCAGACTTATCCGACTTGGATTTTTGTGAGGCCCCATGTTTTGGCATGATGGCGGTAATCCTGCAGCACGCAACCGCGACAGAGTGGAGCCAGGAGCAGCCTAGAGCGCTGAGCCGGAAGTAGCAGAAGACAGAGCGCCGCCCACAAATCGCGCCAGGAGGCGCGAAACCCGCGCGCGCGGGGGAAATATGAAAATAAGAAGACGCGGCTGCCGGAAGGGTAGGAGGGTCCGCCCCCTAGACACCGCCGAGGGAGGCCGGGAAGTTGCCGCTTATGTAGCGATGCCCCAGACAGGTATCCTCTACCCCTTCAAACCCCCAACCAAGCGGCCCTAGCGTCACACCGGGAGACAGGGGAGGCAGTGTACTTATCTGCGTCCTGTAGTCTTCGCCCTCAAATCCACACCAGCGGAGGTCACCTCTCAGTCAGCTGGCACAAGGAGTGGCAGTGATCTGGAGGAGGGCAGGAAGGTGACCCCGAATCTGGTAGGCCGCCGGAGCTGCAGATCGAGCCCGGCGCTTGCTCCACCAAGAGACCAGGGAAGCAGAATTGCGACCCTGCGTCCACTGCAGAAAAAAATAAATAAACGGGAGTAGAGAGAATGTCATCCTCCTTATCCGACACTAAGCAAGAACTGGGGTCCTTCCGGTGGAACATGGGGGTATAAGCCCAGGGAGGAGGAGCTTTCTTTTTCAATTTGCATAGTGTCTCCTAGTAATGACCTAGGCTATACCCATGGTCTGTGTCCCCCAATGGAATGTGCGAGAAAAAATAAATACACCCATAGCATCAGTAGGGGCAGCCCTACAAGGTAATACCATAATTAGCCTATGTCAAAACGGATAAAAGGTCCTCTTTAACCCTTTCATGACCAAGGGTCATTGATGCCCCTGTGACCACGTCTAATTTTGCAAATCTGAGATGTCACTTTATGTGGTAATAACTTTGGAATGCTTTTACTTATCCAAGCCATTCTGAGATTGTTTTCTCGTGACACATTGACACTTCATGGTAGTCATAAATTTGAGTCAATATATTTATGAAAAAATCTCAAATTTACCAAAAATTGGGAAAAATTAGCAATTTTCTAAATTTAAATTTCTCTCCTTCTAAAACAGAAAGTGATACCTCATAAAATATTTATTACTTAACATTCCCCATATGTCTACTTTAGGTTAGCATCCTTTTGTAAATGTCATTTTATTTTTTTAGGACGTTGGAAGGCTTAGAATTTTAGAAGCAATTCTTAAAATCTTTAAAAAAAAATCCAAAACCGGCTTTTTAAGGACCAGTTCAGGTCTGAAGTCACATTGTGGGGCTTACATAGTGGAAACCCCCATAAATGACCCCATTGTAGAAACTACACCCCTCAAGCTACTCAAAACTGACTTTACAAACTTTGTTAACCCTTTAGGTGTTCCACAAGAATTAAAGGAAAATGGAGATTAAATTTCTAAATTTCACTTTTTGGGCAGATTTTCAATTTTAATAAAAAAAAAAATTCTTTAACACATTGAGGGTTAACAAACAAACAAAACTCAACATTTATTACTCTGAATCTGCGGTTTACAGAAACACCCCACATGTGGTTGTAAACTGATGTAAGGGCACACAGCAGGGTGCAGAAGAAAAGGAGCGCCATATGGTTTTTGGAAGAAAGATTTTGCTGGACTGGTTTTTAGATGCAGTGTCCCATTTGAAGCCTCCCTGATGCACCCTTACAGTAGAAACTCCCAAAAAGTGACCCCATTTTGGAAACTAGAGGATAAGGTGCCAGTTTTATTGGTACTATTTTGGGGTACATATGATTTTTAATTGCTCTATATTACATTTTTTGTGAAGCAAGACCACCAAAAAATGGCTGTTTTGGCACCGTTTTTATTTTTTACAACAATTATCTGACAGGGTAGATCATGTGCTATTTTTATAGAGCAGGTTGTTCCGGACGTAATAATATCAAATATGCCTACTTTGTTTGTTTCAGTTTTACATAATGAAGCATTTTGGAAATAAAAATTATGTTTTTGTGTCTCCATTTTCTCGTCTTGTGCAGGAGTTGACGTTTTTATTGGTACCATTTTCGGGTACATATGATTTTTTGATCGTTCATTATTACACTTTATGGTGCAAGGTGACCAAAAAATTGGTTGTTTTGGAACAGTTTTTATTTATGTATTTTTACAGCGTTCACCTGAGGGGTTAGGTCATATAAAATTTTTATAGAGCAGATTGTTACGGACGTGGTGATACCTAATATGTATACTTTCTTATTTATTTAAGGTTTTACACAATAATAGCATTTTTGAAACAAAAAAAATGTTTTAGTGTCTCCATGTTCTAAGAGCTATAGTTTTTTTTATTTTTTAAGCGATTTTCTTATGTAGGGGTTCATTTTTTACGAGATGAGGTGACTGTTTTAGGGGCCAGTGTTGTTAATTCCAGGGGCCAGCAAGTGCAGAGATCAGCCAGCAAAGTTAAAAGCAGGGGGCACAGATCGGCAGCTGGCGCTGATCGTGCAGAGGGTACGGAAGGGGCTGGCGGGACACATTACAGAGGACAGATGGGGGCTCAGATCGGGGCAGGGGGCACAGATTGGGGGCAAAGATCAGCTAATGCCGGCATTTTTACACTGCTGCGCTCCAATTGGTTAGTCTGCATAGACTAACCAATCGGAGCGATCGTCGGCAAGGGACCACTCTGATTGGTCCCTTGCCGGCATTACTGGACTCTGCACTGTCCCTGACATATGCAGTGCAGGGGGCAGAAGCTTTAATTCAAGCGCTTTGCAGCGCTTGGATTAAAGAACTGCCATGACTTCTATACACGTGCTAGCTGCACGGGGCATGCAGGGGTTAAAGGGGCAGGTCTTAGTGCAAAACTATAGGTTTAGACTTAGAACCACATATTCTTTCTTGAAAGTGGATCTAAAGCTTTTATTTTATGAAACAAGTCCCAGTGAGAACATAAATTACTTCAATTTTTTTTTAACTCAGACTGGAAACCTTCTAATGCAAGGAAACTTAGGATATGCTCCTTCAGGCTGGGTTCACACTTGAGCGCATTTGATATGCGCGTTTAACGCGCGTTTTTGTGCGCGTTTTTTGCAATAGTAAACGCGCGTTTGTGTGATTGACTGCAGTGTCCTATGGCCACAAACGCGTGTCAAAACGCCCCAAAGAAGCTCAAGAACTTGTTTGAGCGTAGGGCTTTTTTTAGCGCGTTCAAACGCGCTGTAAAACGCTCAAGTGAGAACCAGGGCCATAGGGAAGCATTGGTTTTCATGTGTTGAGCGTTTTACAGCGCGTTTGAACGCTCAAGTGTGAACCCAGCCTCAAGCTTGCAGGCAAGGATGGGGTGTTTACACAGCACACATCTTGCCCATACCGTGCAATGGTCTGCTCAGATGAGCATGGAGGGATGGTTGGTAAAGATTCTCCCAAACACTTGCAAAAAAAAAGTTGAAAGAAGTTCAAAACACAGTGCTGCGCATACTGTTTGAAAATCATTGTATGTCCTCTCCAAATCATAGATGTTGACCATTATTAGAAGTAGCTCTGTTATAAAGCAATTTTGATCGTTGATATTGTTTTAGCAGATGAGCAAGTCAGCAATACGTACTTGTAGAGGCTGAACACCAGGGAGTGGGCAACGTGTGTACTTGTACGGAGGCACAGCTCGAGGGGGAGTAGAAGAGACTTGTTGTCGTGGACCTAAGGTCTGAGTAGCAGAAGATACCCCTATGCAAAACAAAAAAAAAAACATGTTTAAAAATTGCCACTAGAATCGATTAAAAGCATCATACATAACAGATAATTACATGTAAAAAGGTGAATCCTCGTCTGCACACTGAACTGGAGAAATCTTTAGATTGCCTGCTGTCTCCTAGGAACAAGCCTTGCTGCACGGCTACTGTTCACCGTAATAAGAGTATTAAAGCAATGTTTAAATCTGGGAAAAAGATATTGATAACCTATCCTCAGGATAGGTCATCAATACCATTCTGCTGTTAGAAGAGGCCAGGGGCTCTGTGAGCACCACAGCCTCTTTCTAGGCCAATGACATCACACGGCCTAGTTGCAGCTCAGCCCCATTCAAGTCCATGGGGCTGAGCTGCAATACCACGCACAGCTGCTATATGATGTATGGTGGCGTGCCTGGAAAGCTGTAGGTGGGCAGCAGTGCTCACCAGAGCTCCCTGAAACAACTGATCTGGAACTCGGACCCCCATCGATGTGATAATAATGACCTATCTCAAGGATAGGTCATCATTATCTTTTCCAGGTTTGGCCCATATTGATAGGATAGCATCTTGCAGTTGATAGAGATTTCAGGGATGCACATCCAGGGCACGAAGCTCCCGTTCCACCACATCCCAAAGATGCTCTATTGGGTTGAGATCTGGTGACTGTGGGGGCCATTTTAGTACAGTGAACTCATTGTCATGTTCAAGAAACCAATTTGAAATGATTCGAGCTTTGTGACATGGTGCATTATCCTGCTGGAAGTAGCCATCAGAGGATGGATACATGTTCTCATTCTGTTTACGCCAAATTCGGACTCTACCATTTGAATGTCTCAACAGAAATCGACCAGGCAACATTTTTCCAGTCTTCAACAGCCCAATTTTGGTGAGCTCGTGCAAATTGTAGCCTCTTTTTCCTATTTGTAGTGGAGATAAGTGGTACCCGGTGGGGTCTTCTGCTGTTGTAGCCCATCCGCCTCAAGGTTGTGCGTTTTGTGGCTTCACAAATGCTTTGCTGCATACCTCGGTTGTAACGAGTGGTTATTTCAGTCAACATTGCTCTTCTATCAGCTTGAATCAGTCGCCCATTCTCCTCTGACCTCTAGCATACACAAGGCATTTTTGCCCACAGGACTGCCGCATACTGGATGTTTTTCCCTTTTCACACCATTCTTTGTAAACCCTAGAAATGGTTGTGCGTGAAAATCCCAATAACTGAGCAGATTGTGAAATACTCAGACCGGCCCGTCTGGCACCAACAACCATGCCACGCTCAAAATTGCTTAAATCACCTTTCTTTCCCATTCTGACATTCAGTTTGGAGTTCAGGAGATTGTCTTGACCAGGACCACCCCCCTAAATGCATTGAAGCAACTGCCATGTGATTGGTTGACTAGATTATTGCATTAATGAGAAATAGAACAGGTGTTCCTAATAATTCTTTAGGTGAGTGTATATATATATATTATAGAGCGAGCAGGGGCATACATAAAAATCATTGGGCCCCATAGCAAGAATCTGAATTGGGCCCCCCTAACTCCACTCACTACCCTCCCTGACTCATCCCACCACCTGCCCTGGCTCCTCCCCTGCGGCACCTGAGGGGTTAACTACCGCAGATCAGAGCTACCGCTCATAGAGGTCGGGAGTCTGCTATGTGATTCTGCAGCCAGCTCCCGCCTACTGTATATGAATTAATGGGAGCGTTATCTTCATTGGTGGTGCAGTGGCCACAGGGGGAGGGAGACACTGCTTCCTTCTCCCCTGTGCTGCTGAGGGAACACGGTTCGAGCTGACAGCAGCGCGATCCGTGTTCCAGATTCGTTATCGGAATATCGGCAAAATAGATGCCGATACTGATAACTTTCAAAATCCTGAATATCGGCTGTTTAAAGTTTTGAAAATATATATATATATTAAAAAAAAATTACTACAAATCACCCCTATTCCACAAAATAAAAAGAAACAAAAAAAATAGCATTATGGGCATCGCCGCATGCGAAAATGCCCCATCTATTAAAATATTTTAAAAAGTTAGCCCATATGGTGAATGGTGTAACAGAAAAATATTTTTAAAAAGGCAGCTTCGCGTTTTTTTCATCACTTTACCGCCCAAGAAAATTGAATAAAAAGGTGATCAAGTCATACACACCCCAAAATGGAATTGTCAAAAATGACAGATCCTCCCACAAAAAATGAGCCCCCATACATCCCCGTAGACATAAATATAAAAAAGTTATGAGGGTCAGAATATCGTGATGAAAAGAAAAAAATTATTTATGAAGTCAATCCTGTGTATTTAAGTTTTATTTAGACTATTTTTTAAATGTTTCTGTGGGGATTTGAACTCAACCATCTACATTAAAGGCAAGAACCTTAACCCCTGGGATATAGAGCTTAATGCTAAGTCATTGCTGAAAAACCTCATAGAAGTAAGTTTCTCTTGTATGACATAAGAGAAACTTCTATGGGTTTTTCAGTAATGACAGCACTGAGCTCTATAGTCCAGTGGTTAAGGGTCTTGCCTTTAATGTAGATGGTTGGGAGTTCAAATCCTCACAGAAACATTTCAAAAGTATAAATTAGAATTGTATACACATGGTGTCCCCCCAAGCATAGTGACCATGCTTGGGAATACCCCTTACAAGTTCATAACACTAACTCCATATATGCAGTCAGAGCAGGGACTCCTAAGCTGGGAAATTCCCCACTCAGGGGCCCTGACTGAGCATATGGGAAGCAAGCAGGGCCACAGAAGAAAAGTTTTTCAAATGTGGCAGAGGTGTAGAGACAGAATACAAGGTCAAGTATGCTTTGTCTGGATTTCCTCTGGATTTCTTTCAGCACACATTTCCAAGTAGCAGGGGCAGGATGAGGTTATAGTGCATTATTAAATATTCTACTACATAACTACACATTATAACCTTTTTGTGAGTAGAAGTACAGCAAAGCAATGTAACATGGGAATGTTTATTGGAAACAGATCCAAGCTTGTAAAAATGAAAAGATTAATTGGCAAAGGTAATAAATGGACACTAATGGCGGGTTTACACAGCAGATTGTCGGAGACGAACATTTCTGCAATCGTTCATTCCCTACAATCTGCCACGCTTCTCATCGGGTGAAATTGTTGTTTGTGCATGCAAGTAAATTATAGTTTCTGGACATCAGATTGTGCTGTCTAAACAGCACTGTGCTGGCCGCAAACAATGCAGCTGGCCCCCACTAAACGAGCAGCCAGTTGTCAGGAAAGAATGCTTCCTTCCCTATAATTGGCTGCTCCTCGGCCCACGTAAAAAAAACATCATAAGGAGTGGGTGTGCAATATGGTCACCTGTTTACAGGAATATGTGCAATATACTGAAGTTTATGTGACATGAATGGGTCGGCATCCATTCTGCAATTTTGCGGAACGGATGCGGACCCATTCATTTCATTAGGGCTGCAAAAGATGCGGAAGCACACAGTGTGCTATCCGCATCCGTAGTTCCGTTCCACGGCCCCGCAAAAAACATAGAACATGTCCTATTCTTGTCCGCAGCCACGGACAAGAATAGGCATTTCTATCACAGGGCAGGCCATGCGGGTCCGCAAAATGCGGAATGCACATGACCGGTGTCAGTGTTCTGCGGATGCGCAATTTGCGGACCGCAAAACACTTGAAGACGTGAGAATGATCCCTTAACATGAGCCTAAGACTGAGAAAGAGATCAAGTGCTACAGCAGTTTTTCTCACCAACTCTCTGGGCTACGTTGGGGATTCCACGGGTGCCCTGAGTACTTGAAGGTGGTAGATGGCGCAGTGACTGACGTGGGCCACTCTGGCGCAGTGCATTAGGTATGGGTTGGAAGCCTAAAATAAACAAATGGTCAGTATGCTAGTACAGTAAGATGATCAAATATCTGTATATCTATCTAAAACAGCATTCTACAAAAATTTCTCACCTTGAGGACGTCCTGCTTGCTGCCATCGAGGGCCTGGCCGTACTTGGGTCATATGATTGGGTGCATAGTATGTAGGTCTGTTTTGAGCCTGGGAAACAACCACCCACATTATAAGGAGATACATGTGAAGGAGCATTTTCAAATAAAAATTTCCACTGCACCCACCTGCGGAACAGCAGGCATAAAGTATCCTCCAGGAGCTGGCTGAAATTGGTTGATAAGGGTGTTGGCAGGAAGAGCCCTCATTCCTGCTATACGCTGCATATACTGATTGGTAAGATGCGCTTTCCGTTCCTCCTTTCTTTGAGCCAATGCCACATAGAGTGGTTTAGACCCTACAATTCTCCCATTCATCTCAGTGACTGCTTTAGTGGCTTCTTCTGGGGAAGAAAAGCAAACAAATCCAAATCCTTTGCTACGGCCATCCTCCAGCATAACCTGGAATAGACATTATGCATTAAGGTGGAATGCTATATCTTTACCACAACATTCCAAACATATTTAGGATTGCATGTGGAAGAGGTGTAGAGACAGAGCGCAACGCATACTATGCTCAGTCTGGATTTCCTCTGCATTTATCTAGCACTGCATTGCCTCTCCATGCACAACACAGCAGGGACAGAATGCGATTACAGTGCGCTGTGGAGGTGGGGGGTAAGGGTTGTGGTAAAATTTTACACTTCTAGAAAAATATGAGCATTTGTTTTCCAGCAAACATCCAGAAATCAAAGCAATGTAAAAATAGTTCCCAAACAAATATACAGCACTGGGATAAAGCAGACTATGTACATGCGCCAAACCATTATCTGTGGTTGGCAGCTATAACATAAAGCTCGCTACAACAGCTGAGAGCAGAGGTGACTCCAATCCTAGCCCTGTCATATGATCGCAGAGCACCGATGGGCCTAACAAAGGCTCCTAGGTCCGTCATCTGTCATGTACAAAAGACTATTAGGCCCTGAATTCACCTGCATCATAGTCATCACAGACAGGAGAATGTACAGTCGTGGCCAAAAGTTTAGAGAATTAGATAAATATTAGAAATTGGAAAAGTTGCTGCTTAAGTTTTTATAATAGCAATTTGCATATACTCCAGAATGTTATGAAGAGTGATCAGATGAATTGCATAGTCCTTCTTTGCCATGAAAATTAACTTAATCCCCCAAAAAAAAATTCCACTGCATTTCATTGCTGTCATTAAAGGACCTGCTGAGATCATTTCAGTAATAGTCTTGTTAACTCAGGTGAGAATGCTGACGAGCACAAGGCTGGAGATCATTATGTCAGGCTGATTGGGTTAAAATGGCAGACTTGACATGTTAAAAGGAGGGTGATGCTTGAAATCATTGTTCTTCCATTGTTAACCATGGTGACCTGCAAAGAAACGCGTGCAGCCATCATTGTGTTGCATAAAAATGGCTTCACAGGCAAGGATATTGTGGCTACTAAGATTGCACCTCAATCAACAATTTATAGGATCATCAAGAACTTCAAGGAAAGAGGTTCAATTCTTGTTAAAAAGGCTTCAGGGCGTCCAAGAAAGTCCAGCAAGCGCCAGGATCGTCTCCTAAAGAGGATTCAGCTGCGGGATCGGAGTGCCACCAGTGCAGAGCTTGCTCAGGAATGGCAGCAGGCAGGTGTGAGCGCATCTGCACGCACAGTGAGGCGAAGACTTTTGGAAGATTGCCTGGTGTCAAGGGCAGCAAAGAAGCCACTTCTCTCCAAAAAAAACATCAGGGACAGATTGATCTTCTGCAGAAAGTATGGTGAATGGACTGCTGAGGACTGGGGCAAAGTCATATTCTCCGATGAAGCCTCTTTCCGATTGTTTGGGGCATCTGGAAAAAGGCTTGTCCGGAGAAGAAAAGGTGAGCGCTACCATCAGTCCTGTGTCATGCCAACAGTAAAGCATCCTGAGACTATTCATGTGTGGGGTTGCTTCTCATCCAAGGGAGTGGGCTCACTCACAATTTTGCCCAAAAACACAGCCATGAATAAAGAATGGTACCAAAACACCCTCCAACAGCAACTTCTTCCAACAATCCAACAACAGTTGGGTGAAGAACAATGCATTTTCCAGCACGATGGATAACCGTGCCATAAGGCAAAAGTGATAACTAAGTGGCTCGGGGACCAAAACGTTGACATTTTGGGTCCATGGCCTGGAAACTCCCCAGATCTTAATCCCATTGAGAACTTGTGGTCAATCCTCAAGAGGCAGGTGGACAAACAAAAACCCACTAATTCTGACAAACTCCAAGAAGTGATTATGAAAGAATGGGTTGCTATCAGTCAGAAATTGGCCCAGAAGTTGATTGAGAGCATGCCCAGTCGAATTGCAGAGGTCCTGAAAAAGAAGGGCCAACACTGCAAATACTGACTCTTTGCATTAATGTCATGTAATTGTCGATAAAAGCCTTTGAAACGTATGAAGTGCGTGTAATTATATTTCACTACATCACAGAAACAACTGAAACAAAGATCTAAAAGCAGTTTAGCAGCAAACTTTGTGAAAACTAATATTTGTCATTCTCAAAACTTTTGGCCACAACTGTACAAAGATTGGATGGCAGTTATGTCTTTCTGTACTATCCATAACAAATTATAAATCTAATGGCGGATTTTCAGTGTGACAGGTCAGATAAAATCATTACTAGCAGGAGTGAAGCCTAAAGAGTAGTATAAAAAGTAAAACGCAAACGTCCCAACATAACGCTAGCTGAAAAAAGGCTGAAGGAGATAAAAACACTCGTCTCACCTTGGCACTTGTGATGGATCCAAATGGAGAAAACTCTTTCCTTAGCTTTTCATCATCAATAGTGTCATCCAGATTTTTAATATACAAATTCACACCCTGTAAACACAAGGAAAATTAGAGGCGTAGATATTTATCAAACAGGGATCCAAAACATCTTCAAATGAAGCTTACAACTACAACCCTGTCCATATGCCTTACAGGATAGTAGGTTGAGGACGGAGGGTCTACTTTATCAAACAGCACAAACCTAAATACGGTAGACCCCAGCTACGAGTCCTGATCAGTGACTGCAGCTTAGCTGCATTGTGTATAGGAAGTCCTGTCTCCATATAAACTTTGTCTGTTGTTCTGCATCTCCCTCTTGCTTTACACTGCAATACTGCCTGTTCAATTTGAGGATTAGGTTACAGTAAGGACAGAAGATTATAAATAATTTTATATTTTGAAATTCGTTCACACTTCGTTTGGTGGTAAAAGGTGACTTGCGTTATGGATTCCGTTACCACGGAGCATAACGCAATTCTATGATGCAATGCATAACGGAATGCCTTTAGAGACATTACATTATTCATTCTGTCATAATAGAAGTCTATGGCCTGCATAACGGATCTGTCCCGTTTCCGTTATGCAGGAGAGGACTCCAGCATAACGGAAACTGGACGGATCCGTTATGCAGGCCATAGACTTCTATTATAACGGAATGCCTCTAAAGGCATTCCGTCATAGAATTGCGTTATGGTCCATATTAACGGAATCCATTATGCATTCCATCATAGAATTGCGTTATGGTCACCTTTTACCACCAAACGAAGTGTGAACGAATTTCAAAATATGAAATTCACTCATCTATATAATTTGGTATCACTGTAATCATACTGACCCAGAGAATACAGTTAAAAACTACAACTTGTCCCAGAAAAAAAAAAATTATGAATGGCCACTGAGGAAGGATTTGGAGGGACTCCGAAACACGTTTGGTGTGATGGTTTGACCAGGACATCCCCTGCCTATAGCTATATGAACTTTGAGATCCTTTGAATAAGTGGGTGTGATCCCTTTTATCATGACATCTGAATATCCATATTTTTATGCATGTTTATTCCTATTTTAACATTTATATGTGTATATTATAAGATACGATTATAAGAAAGAAAAATCACCTTAAACCCATGTTAAGATATAACAAGAGATGGTATGGGAAACTAGTAGAAGATTACACAACTTTGAGGGAGTCGTTGCGGATGTACCCCTGTGGAATAATCCCATGTTTCCCTCCTTGCACTCCTTCAGGTAACCAATTTTGGGGGGAACATGGGATTGTCGTGTTGGGGAATCTTTTGACTGACAATGTATTCAATACATTTGAGCAGCTGAGTATCCGACATGATCTGCTAGGACTGCATTCTATAAATATCTACAGCTACGCCATGCCGTGCAGTCACATTTCAGAGGCATCTCGGTGATTATCTCTGCCTACCCAATGATTGGTGTGATACGCTGCCAAGGTATGGAAGTAATGGAGGGAGATAAATCAATATTATCGAATTTTGATGTGAATAAGGGTCCATTCTCACGTCCGTGTGTGTTTTGCGGATCCACAGATCCGCAAAACACGGACACCGGCAATGTGTGTTCCGCATTTTGCGGACCGCACATCGCCGGCACTTAATAGAAAATGCCTATAGGACATGTTCTATTTTTTTCGGTATTGGAATTGCGGACCCGGATCCGGGCAGCACATCGTGCGGTCCCATACAAATGAATGGGTCCGCAATTTGGTTCCGCAAAATGTGGAACGGAATTGCGGACATGTGAATGGAGCCTAATATGTATATTAAGCTGGAAGTATGGAGGAAAGTGGTATGTAGTGATGACGTTCGGTTCCAAGGTACTACCATTTTTCGAACTCTGGTTCGGTTCCAAGGTACTACTTGGTAAGCACAGAACAACTTGTCTCCAAAACTCATCCATCCTGAAGAGCAGCGGCCAGGAAGGCTTGCTGGACGATGACACCAATAACAAGGCCCAGGAATTCCTGCAGGATCAGTTTGGGGAGTTTCATGGCCTGCAGCCCGCTGCTGCTATTCTCTTTCCAGGGTACAGTCTGCTAAAGAAGGCCGTACAAATCCACTACGACCAGGACAGGGTGCACTGGCTGACCACCTGCTTCAAAAATCGCGACATCCTAGTGGCAGACAGCATCAAGACCAGCAATTTGCCTCTATCAGTTTGCAAGCAGATTAATAACATCTACAGTGTAGTGGTCAATGAGCCCCTGAAACATCTAAAATTTCTCATCAGAGAAACACCTATGACTGTGGGGTGTTCGCCATAGCATATGCCTTTGAGTTTCTGGCAGATGACTGTGGACCCACCGTGATTTTCCAGCACAACGTGATGAGATCATCTAATATCCTGCTTGCAGAATGACAGGATCACAGGCTTTACCAAAAAGGTCAATAAGCGACTCCATGTCTTTCATGGCATGTCGAGTCTATGATGGGCCAAGAGATCGACCCTGACAAGCCTGATATTACTGAAACAGACCTGGATCCTCTACGTCACCAAAGCTTCAGTCTCTAACCAGACCCAGATTACAACAGCTGACCCATGTTACAGGTCTAGAACCCACAGACTTGTTGGCATCGGTAAGTAACCAGTGACTTTTCTAAGTTTGATCATCTTCATGTACTGATTATAATAATGTCTTCTTATGGGATAATATATGTATGTGTTGTAAGTACTTAGACAACCGCCAAAGGTTCGGGATAATCACACCTCACAAACATGGGCCTTTTAGCCTATGGGCCCCATAACTTTGCTGCATTTATAGTTTATACCTATTAATGAGGGGGTATCCTAATGTATTATTTTAACTCGGTCCTAGAGACCTGATTATCAGGCAGTTGTGTCTCGGGAAAATGTGTCAGACTATCAGATCATAGGGACCGCATCCATGAGAAGACCTTGTGTATTCATTGGCTATATTGATGATTTGTGATTATTCTGCTTCTTGATATTTATGGTTTTCTGTATAACTCGGATACAGCGGTATCTACTGGTCACCACTGGAAATAAAAACAGTCAGGGGTTAAGAAGGAAATTGCAGAAGATCGGATCAACAGAGGTCTGAGACAAATTGAGGCGCAGAATAAACAATCTCCTGATCTTCACCAGTGACTCCTGCTGGAAGGTATTGGTCTTAAGAACCAAAAAAATCCCTAAATAAGGTAAGATCCTTGTTACAGGAGTCATAAAATTTTATGTGATTTATGACAGGAGATCATAATAATAACAGACATGATGCCAAGTTTTGGAGACACCAGAGTGATGACAGAATAATTTAGGGTTTAGATTCTCCACGAAGATGAGCAGAGCAGTGGCCATTAGTGGAAAATCATCCAAATTGCCTGATACATGGCATATAAGATAAAATTCTAACTGCCTGCAGTCACCACTAGGGAAAGCTACCATTGAACTTAATATGTAGATCACCTTGAGCAATGGCTCCCAGAATTGTAACTATGGCTGTGTGTAAGAAAGTAGGAGTTTTGGAGATTTGTATCAGGAAAACTGAGCTTCAAACCTTATAAAAAATATATCTGAAAATAAATCAGCCCACAATTATAATGTATATTCTGTTAAGGTTGGATACAGCAGTGGGTCCAAGAAGAAGAATAACAGCTATAACAGTCAATGACATTGAAAAGCGTTGGTATCGCTGTTAGAAACATTGGCCCAAGTTTAATAAAGTTAATGGGATTACAATGACCCACAGGGACTGGGAGTAAACTGTGTGAAACTTATATGTAATTTTCCACTGCTCCATGTTCAGTCATAATTAGTTATATTTTTTGCATCTGCGGATCAGTGCGGGGGTCTCACTGTGTCCCTGCAATGAATATGGGATACAGCTGGAGGTGATGGTTACAAGTCAGTGACATGGTGGCCACTGTGTCAGGATCTGATGACCTGCACTTCAGTAAGAGGCAGCTTCCAGGCTCGGTCTCTGCACTCACCCACCGGACTTTCTGCAGTCAGACGTATTCACTAAAGAAGTGAGTTTCCTGCTGCATCAAAGGCAGATTCCAGGCTCGGTCTCTGCAATAACCACTGGATTTGACATTCACCGGACTTTCCGCAGACACATGTATTCACCAAAGAAGTGAGTTTCCTGCTGCAGTAAGAGGCAGATTCAAGGCTTGGTCTCTGCAGAAGTCAACGTACTTGACATTCACCATTGATTCAAGGAAAAATCTACCGTTCTTGTCACGTGCCATCATTTTCCTCCACCGCCTATGGGAAGGGAAGTCATTCAGCCATGGTTCCCCTAGAGCAGTGGTGGCGAACCTATGGCACAGGTGCCAGAGGTGGCACTCAGAGTCCTCTCTGTGGGCACCCGCACCCTGGAAAAAAGTCTATGGTGTACCAATATGCCTTAGGCTTTTCCTACATTTATCAACGCAGGGCGCACTATGAACAGCGCAGGCAGCGCACTGAATGTAGGCAGGCTATAGCTAAATGATTACGTACATGGAAAATATACTATATTTGTATTCAGGTTAAATTGCCGTGTTGGCACTTTGCGATAAATAAGTGGGTTTTGGAATGCAGTTTGGGCACTCGGTCTGTAAAAGGTTCACCATCACTGCCCTAGAGGTTTCCTCCACTGGGGTTTTTTCCTCTCCTGAGTGCTGAAGGCCCGACTCTTCATGAGTCAAAGGCCTATCATCAACAGGACCACATTTAATACCATTGCCCTGACTTCTAATGAGAACATCTACTGTACATTTGATACCCTGCAGTTAATAAAGAAGTCAGTGTATATTAAGTAATGGTGTGTCTGAGCCTCTTTATGAATCTTCATAGTCAACTGGATGGGGGTGCAGGGTGTCAGACCCCTGCTGATCAGATAGTAATGGCCTTTTTTTAGTTTTACAGATCAGTTTATTTTTTTTATCCCCAGGATAGGGCAGTGGTGGCGAACCTATGGCACGGGTGACATAGGTGGCACTCAGAGCACTTTGTGGGCACCTGCACCCTGGAAAAAGTCTATGGTGTACCAATATGCCTTAGACTTCTCCTACCATTCATCAGAGCAGGGAGCACTATGAACGGCACAGGCAGTGCACTGAATGTAGGCAGGCTATTATAGCTAAATGATAAAGTACATGAAGGATATACTATATTGGACTGTAGGGTTCAGGTTAAATTGACGTGTTGGAACTTTGAGAGACCGAGGGCCTAAACTGCAACCCAAAACCCACTTATTTATCGCAAAGGTTCACCATCACTGGTATAGGGGATAAGTATCTGACCAGTGGGGGTTGATGTGTCCCCCATGATCATGAGAATGGGGATCATGCATCCCAAAAAAATGGAATGGTAGGTCAACCATGTTCCCTTCTGCTTTATTCAATCTCTATGGGACTTCTGGAAATAGCTGAGCATTGTACTTAGCGATCTCCAGCAGTCCCATAGAGAGTGAACAGAGTAACTATGTGCACGCTCGACCTGCTACTTCTTTCATAAGGGGACACAGGATCCAGTTCTCCTGATCAGTGGTGCATGGGACCTTATATACATTCTACAGGTACAGTCAGCGCTGTACCTCCAATGGAGGCAGACCACGCAGCTGCTATAGGGCCCCTGGAGGACGGGGGCCCGGTCTTGGACAAAAGGCCTCACCTCCTAATTACATTTAATTCTTGCTCCTGTCTTGAGTCCCTGTCCGAGGCTCAGGCTCTGCTTTCCAGCTTCCTCGGTCCTGACCTCAATGCCCCCCTTTACTCAGTACATCATCAGTGGCTTGCGCTGCACCCACTAGAGTCGCAACTACAGCTCTATGTTGTCTCATTGCTGGGCTGGCCAATCAGCATTAGCAGTGCTTGTAGAGCCTGCTGCTGATTGGCTTGCCTAGCGCCCAGCAGAGAGACTTTAGTGTCCTGTGCCACGGGAGTCAGGATTTCATACCTCTGCAAGCAACTTGCAAGGGACAGTGTAGAGGATGATGAGAGTGACTTCTGCGGAAATGATGACTTTAGGTGAGAAGTGACTGTGCTGTCAGTAATATGTGTTTTGGGTGTGAACTGAACCCCTCATTTCCAGTGCTGAACCCCCAGTTCTGATGCAGAGTTCTACTCTCTCAGCTATGCAGATAAACCTGAATCTTCACCCTCTCAGTTACCAACACAGTGTAACTCCACCATACCCTGCTTTGTGCACTCAGGTACAGTAATTGTGTCAGCTTCATGCACTGATGTAGAGACACATTGTTTGCCCTGCTTTACACTGCAGCTTAGCTCCATAAGGGCATTACTATGATCAGTGTTGAACTGGGGTGCCTAGGGCCCACCAGAAAAAAATATTTTGGGAGCCCACTATACAGATACATTCAAATATTACCTTCTCACACAGCAGCAAGATGCTACCAGATGACTGAATATGGGGGTCCCTGCAGCAACTTTTAGAAGTTGTAAGTCTGTGTTATGTGCCACTTGTGCGGGGGGGGGGGGGGGGGGGACGAGACTAGGGGCCCACCGGTGGATTCACCTGTACACCTATGGGCCAGTCCGAGCCGAATTCTTCTCTATTCATGCTCTTTACTGCCATAATATGATAAACTGGCTGCCATTTATCAACAGTGAAGAGGGCTGATGGAAAACAACCCATAAAAAGAGACTCGTCATCTGGAGTTCACCACACTCTATAGGGCTATTAGACAAACAGCACATTTATATGCACTTTTTACACAGTAGCCCCTTGAACCGAGACTTAAAGGGGTTGTCCCATCTTGGACATTGGGAGCATATTGCCAAGAAATGCCCCCAATGTGTGATAGGTGCAGGTTCCACCTCCGGGACCCGCACCTATCCTTAGATCAGGGCCTGCAAAAGTGACAAAGAACGGAGGTCCTGTTCCTCCAGTCTGATGGAGCAACAGGTCGAGCACTCCATTCATTCTTTGTGGGACTGCCAGAAATAGAGTACTTTGCTATCTCTGGAATTCTCATAGAGAATGAATGGAGCAGCAGGGCACATTGCTGAACTGTTGTTCATCATATTGGGGGAATAGGACCCCCATTCTTGGGGTCAGTGGGGGGCTCGTGAGCAGTTAGTTATTCCCTATCCTGTGAATAGAGAATAACTTCTAGTATTGGCACAACTAAAGTTGGACGATATCAAAAATATTCCCACGATAACGATATTAAGAAATTTATCGCGATAACGATATATATCGCGATAAATACCCATTTTGCAGAAAAAAACACTTGGGGCCAAAAGGAGACGTTGCACTGTATGGGGGCAGCCACAAGGAGACGTTGCACTGTATGGGGGCAGCCACAAGGAGACGTTGCACTGTATGGGGGCAGCCACAAGGAGACGTTGCACTGTATGGGGCGGTGGGCCACAAGGAGACGTTGCACTGTATGGGGCGGTGGGCCACAAGGAGACGTTATACGGTATGGGGCGGTGGGCCACAAGGAGACGTTATACTGTATGGGGCGGTGTGTGGAAGTGTAGGGACGCCTCTTACGATCCATCTAACTGGGGTAAAATCCTATTAGGATAATTCGTGGAGGAAGTCTTCTTTGGGAGATTTTAAAGAAAAGGACAGGGCTCCACATGGGCTAGAAGTGACAACTGGTATGGGGGGGTCATTCTGTGGTGATGTCACTCTCCACCCCCAAAATAGCACTACATAAGAAGCTGACTTCAAATATGAAGTTCTCCTACCCCTATAAATCACCCCCATGGACAGTGACTGCAGTCATTACCTGAAGGAGTAGTGAAATAGCCAGGGGTTATGTTAGCAGTCAGTAGTGGGCTGTCTGTCACAAAGGGCGACGCAGATGAAAACACCATCAATGTATTGTAAACCATCAGTCTACCGGAGCCCAGTACACACGATATATACACGTCATGTATGTACACAGTGACATCTCTATTTATATGCGTATCACATCACAGGTGGACACTGGAGTGAAGACACATGCGTTGGTGACACATATTGGGTCCAAAGAATATGAACTTAGTAGCAGGCTGCATAGAGTGGCGCCCAGGGATCTAAGTGCACTTACTATTATTCATGGGCGCCGCTCCGTTCGTCTGCTGTGGCCCCCGGTTTTATCTTAACATTTGGTGCAAGTAGGAGGAGACGCCAGTGCCTCTCCTTCTCCCTGACAGCAGCGCTGTCCAATCACAGCGCAGAGCTCAGAGCCACACATGTGACCACTCCTATGACGTCATTAAATACCGCGGTTTTTCGGAAACGGTGATATCGCCACTTTTTAATATTGCGGTATATCATGGATACCAGTATATCGCTCAACCCTAGGCACAACCTGTGACCCCCCCCGCATTGCCGATCGCTACAAACCGCAGGTCAATTCAAAGTGCCTGGATTTCAAAGTTAACCTCCTCCCTCCCCCCCCCCCCCCCTGCAGCCCTCTGTGTTTTTGTGCCTGCGGGCGCAGCGGGGGGGGGGGGCTGAATTGGGGGCAGTGCGGGAGGCGGGCCAGTTTATTCACAGGATGACCGAGAAGTTGAATCAGAGTGTCAGCACTGTATGGAAGAGGTTAACAGGGAGGGAGCTCCCTCCCTCTCCCATCGGGGGGCTGCTGTGCCTTTGCAGCCCCCGGAAAGGATGGGGTCACAGAGCCCCCCCTCCCTCCCCTTCCCCGTCTGCTCAGTTGTGGCAGACGGGGAAGGTTCCCATGGCAACAGGACGCCTTCTCAGGTATCCTGCTGTCCATGGTGCTGAACAGAGATCTGTTCAGACAAAGTGTAAGTGAAATACAGTACACTATATAGTGTACTGTACTGTATTATACAGACATCAGACCCACTGGATATTCAAGAACCAAGTGGGCCTGGGTAAAAAAAAAAAAATTGAAAAAGTGAAAAAAAGTAAAAAAAACAAACATTCATCCCTGATAAAAAAAAAAAATATATATACTTTACATTGTTAACCAATAGGGTACTAGTGCACTCCCATTCGTGGGTGTGTTACAATTCACATAATTAACTCCACATGTTAACATATACACCAACGAAGGTCAAAGCATACCAGTGATACATTCAATAGTGTTCCATCATCATCAGTGTATACAAGTGCATACAATAAAGTGAACAGTGCAATTTAAAAAGGCATAGACTATAATACCTTGCCGATAGCCTGACCGTGGACCAAGAAGCATGAGGAGAAGGCGTCTTTACTTGTATTTAGAGCGCGCCACTCGTCCGCGTCTACTGCTCCTTACTGCGCATGTATCTCTCCCACTTCCTCTATGACGCAGCATATAACCATCATGCGTCGCCTCTAGGGTGGACGCCAGCGTGGTGACGCACGATCGACCGCGTCTGAGCGCAGCACACACTCAAAGTGTGCGCCAGCACGCAGCTCAATCGTCCGCGCCCCACCACGAGTTCTCGTCCACCATCTTAATTCAGGGCACCCGTTTGGGCAATATCATTACTTCTCCATACCACCACATGCCTCATTGTCCCTATCCAGTACCCGGCACAGGCAATAGTTAATGCATACAAATATATATGTTAATATAGACATATCACTATAGCTTCTATTCAATTCACCTTATACAGCAAGCAGGCAACATCAGGCCATAGGTCATGTAGACTGGGTATTTAGCTAACCATTCCTCCTGTCACCCTAAATTCCACATTTAACCCTTTCGGTTTCAGGGTATCCAGCCTAAAAATCCACCTTAGCTCTGTTTTCTTTAATTTACTTAATCGGTCCCCTCCTCTCTCCAGTGGTTTAACATGGTCTATAATCATAAATTTTAAATCGCTTTCTTTATGATTTTTTTCAGCAAAATGCTTTGATACGGGCAAATCTCTTCTTTTATTCCTGATTGATTGTCTATGATTATTCAACCTAGTTTTTAGATCACAAGTGGTTTCGCCAACATATAATTTTTTACAAGGGCACCATAGTACATATATCACCCATGACGAGTCACAGGTGAGATAATGCCTTATTTCAAAGGTCTCACCCGTGTCTGGATGCGCGAACACAGATCCCTTGGCCATCTGTTTACAGTTCACGCATCCCAGACACGGGAAAGAGCCCGTGCGCCTTGTTTTAAGAAATGTCTGTCTCAATTGTCCTTTATCTGGTACTTTGGAGTGTACTACCTTGTCCCTGATGTTCCCTGCTCTTCTATATGCCATCATAGGTGAATTTTTAAAGGCAGCAATATTGGGGTGTCCACTACTTAATAAGCCCCAATGTCGCCTCACTATCTTTTCAATGTCGGGACTTAACTCATTATATGATGATACAAACGGCAATCTATCACTAGTCTGTCTTCGTTTGGGGGTCAACAACTCGTCTCTAGGGATCTTTTTGGCTCTTTCCGCATGTTTCTTTACTAGCCTTCTAGGGTACCCCCTATCTATAAAGGACTGTTCCATATTTTTCATCGCTGAATTCATGTTCTCATCTTTATCAACTATTCTCCGTACTCGTAGCATTTGACTAAACGGCAGAGAATCCACTATCCTTCTTGGATGCCCACTGGTGAAGTGCAACAATGTATTTTTATCTGTGGCCTTAATGTTTAAGTCCATATGCAGCTGTTCATCCTCAATATATACTTGTGTATCCAAGTATTGCACCCGGTCAGTCGATGCCGTTAACGTAAACTGGATCTCCCGGTCAAGGGAGTTCAAGTGTACGTGAAAGTCCATCAACTGCTCCATAGTGCCACCCCAAATGAGGAAGATATCGTCTATGTATCTCCACCACGTCAAAACCTGGTTGAAGTGGGGAGATACATAGACAAGACGCTCCTCAAATGACCGCACAAAGATATTTGCATAGGTGGGCGCGGCATTAGAACCCATTGCCGCGCCCATCTTCTGCAAGAAAAACTGTCCCTGGAACACAAAATAATTGTTCCTCAGGGATAGTTCCAACAATGTCAGTATAAACTGTCGGACTGGAGCGGAATACTCAGAGTGTTGTAACATTTCCGCTACAGCCGACACGCCTTTTCCATGATCGATCGAAGTGTATAATGACACTATGTCAAAGGAGGCCACAATCGCCCCCTTAGGGACCCGCATTTCTTTGATTTTGGTGATGAAGTCTCCGGTGTCCCTAACGTATGATTTCGCTCCCATAGCATATTCTCTGAGTATCTTATCCAAGAACACATTTATGTTCGATAAAATCGAACCCCTACCAGAAATTATGGGCCGACCCGGAGGGTCTATCAACCTTTTATGTATCTTTGGTAATACGTATATCGTGGGTGTAACCGGAGACTTCACCACCAAAAACTCTTTAAGTTGTCTATCAATAATGCCATTCTGCATCGCAGCAGACAAATGTACATCTATTTTCCTTGCGATATCGAATCTGGGGTCCCTGACCAATGGTTCATAGACACCAGGTTCGTTCAATTGTCTATTAATCTCATTAACATATAGGGTAGTGTCCATCACCACGATCCCACCACCCTTGTCGGCAGGCTTGATGGTGAGATCGGGGTTACTGGACAGACCCTCCAATGCAGACATTTCCTGTGTCGAAATATTTGGCCTTATGTACATACCTGACTGAACTCTTTTTCTCAACATAGCTACATCTCTCTTAACCGCCTCCGAAAAACATTCCAAAGCATGCGAATTGACAAGTGGAACAAAATCACTTTTTAAATGCAAATCAAACTGTTTCAACGTAAGTTGACCATCAGGATTGCTGACTTCACTGGTATTTATGGCAACAGTGGAACCGGAGTCGAACCACACCCTCAGTTTTAAATTCCTGAGGAGTGCTGTGGATTTTCTTCTGGTATTGATCCCGTCCCATATCGAGGGACCACCGCGGGCACCCACACCATTACAGCAGCAGCTGCAGGAGTGCTGCCTGACCTTTTTCCATGAATATATATATATATATATATATATATATATATATATTTTCCCTACACGTTATATATCACTGCGTCCGTAACGACCTGATCTATAAAACGGTCATGTTACATTCCCCGCACAGTGAACGCCATAAAAAAAATTAAATAAAAACTATGATGAAATTGAAATTTTGCCCACCTTACTTCCCAAAAAAGGTAATAAAAGTGATCAAAAAGTCGTATGTACGCCAAAATAGTACCATTCAAACCGTCGCCTCATACCGCAAAAAATGAGCCCCTACATTAGACAATGGCCCAAAAAATAAAAAAAACTATGGCTTTCAGACTATGGAGACACTAAAACAAGTTTTTTTGGTTTCAAAAATGATATTATTGTGTAAAACCTTAATAAATAAAAAAAGGTATGCATATTAGGTATTGCCGTGTCCGTAAGAACCTGCTCTATAGAAATTATCACATGATCTAACCCCTCAGGTGAACGTAAAAAATAAAATAAAAAAATAAAAAAAAGGTGTAAAAAAAGCCATAATTTTGTCACCTTACATCACAAAAAGTGTGATAGCAAGCGATCAAAAAGGTATATGCACCCCAAAATCATACCATTAAAAGTGTCATATCATCCTGCAAAAAATGAGACCCTAACTAAGACAATCGCCCAAAAAAAAAACAAAAAAAAACTATGGCTTAGACTATGGAGACACAAATGATTTTTTTTGTTTCAAAAATGATATTATTGTGTAAAACTTAAATAAATTTAAAAAAGTAAACATACTGGGTATCCCTGCGTCCATAACAACCTGCTCTATAAAAATAGCACATGATCTAATCGGTCAGATGAACGTTGAAAATAATAAAAAAAATAAAACTGTGCCAAAACAGGTATTTTTGGGCAAATTTTCAATTTTAATCCATTTTTTCCCATAACAAAGCAAGGGTTAACAGCCAAACAAAACTCAATATTTATTGCCCTGATTCTTTAGTTTACAGAAACACCCCATATGTGGTTGTAAACTGCTGTATGGCCACACGGCAGGGCGCAGAAGGAAAGGAATGCCATATGGATTTTGGAAGGCAGTTTTTGCTGGACTTGTTTTTTGACACCATGTCCCATTTGAAGCCCCCCTGATGCACCCCTAGAGTAGAAACTCCAAAAAGTGACCCCATTTAAGAAACTACACCCCTTAAGGTATTCAAAACTGATTTTACAAACTTTGTTAACCCTTTAAGTGTTCCACAAGAGTCGATGGCAAATGGAGATGAAATGTCAGAATTTCTATTTTTTTGTTACTTTGCTTCACAAAAAGTGTAATATAGAGCAACCAAAAATCATATGTACCATAAAATAGTACCAAAAAAACTGCCACCTTATCCCGTAGTTTCCAAAATGGGGTAACTTTTTTGGAGTTTTTACTCTAGGGGTGCATCAGGGGGCTTCAAATGGGACATGGTGTAAATAAACCAGTCCAGCAAAATCTGCCTTCCAAAAAACACACGGCGCTCCTTTCCCTCTACGACATGACGTGGGGCCGTACAGTGGTGTACGACCACATATCGGGTGTTTTTGTAAACCGCAGAGTCAGGGCAATAAATATAGAGTTTTGTTTGGCTATTAACCCTTGCTTTGTTAGTGGAAAAAATGGATTAAAATGGAAAATTTGGCAGATTTGCATCTAAACTTCTAAGCCTTGTAACGTCCCCAAAAAATAAAATGGCATTCCCAAAATGATCCAAACATGAAGTAGACATATGAGGAATGTAAACTAATAACTATTTTTGTAGGTATTACTATGTATTATAGAAGTAGAGAAATTGAAACTTGGAAATTTGCTAATTTTTCCAAATATTTGGTAAATTTTGTATTTTTTTTATATAAATAATGATATTTTTTTACTCCATTTTACCAATGTTATGAAGTACAATATGTGACGAAAAAACAATCTCAGAATGGCCTGGATAAGTAAAAGCGTTTTAAAGTTATTACCACATAAAATGACACTGGTTAGATTTTCAAAAAATGGCCTGGTCCTTAAGGTGTAATAAGGCTGTGTCCTTAAGGGGTTAAAACTGATGCCCTATCCGAAGAATAAGCCATAAATATTAGCTGTAAATCCCCTTTATTATTTACTCTGTACTTTGAGTAGTGGCTGTGTCCGGTATCGTTATACACCGCTCTACATACATTGTCATCACTATCCTCAGTGGGGCTCTCAATCTAAGTTCCCTAGAAACTGAAGTACCAGGTGTAAACCAACGCAAGCACAGGGAGAAAACACAAACTCCATGAAGATGTTGCTTTTGGTCAGATTTGAACCTAGGACCCCCAAAGCTGCAAGGCACCAGCGCTCACCACTGAGCCAACATGCTGCCCAGCTGCTACTGCAGCTCAGTCCCAGTGATCTGAATGGAATGAAGCAGAAATAAACGCAGTGGTGGCTAGGCCTGGTAAATAATGGAGGAGAAGCAACGCTTGCCACAGCCCCTTCAAACATCTGATCAGTTCAGGTATCACAAATCTAATAATCTGATCGCCTTTCCTAAATTAGGTCAAGAATTTTAAAGAACTGAATAACCCCTTTAAACACAACTGAAATTTGTATTTAATATGGTAGGATCATTTTTAACATAATTAAATCTTGGATATAACTAGGGTGCAATACTTGGTATTAAAGCTAGATGGCTACAGAGGTGACATCATGTATCTGGACAAAGGAATTTCTCTGTTTACATTTTCCCGGCATGGAGTATCCCAATTCTGTCCAGATATTTACTATGAGGGTATATACATCACACTTTGCTAACCCACGTTACATTCCTATTGGCTTATTTGTATTTTTAGGTTGTACGGGTCACACCCAGTTTTTCAGAGAGGTCGAGAAAGACTCAAATACCACCATGAATCATGTCGCCTCATTCTTTTACCCCTAGACTACATGCTAAGACCTGGAGCATGGCAGACATGGTGAGCTCCCTTGTTTTTTTTAAACTCGTTTTATTGAAGTATAATGTTGCAGACAGCAAAATAAAATATATGCCATATTTTACATGACATTAGAATCATCAAGTTAAAATGAAAAGTTAAACATAACTAAAGACATGGTACATAATAGTATATCCCTGAACGCAGCAGGGTTTCCAATATATAGAAAAAAGCACATTTCTTACAACGGTGAGCATGACATTTCAGGGGGTCAAATCTAGAGAGTACAAAACCGTGGGAGGATATATAACTCCTATTATACTCATGAAATGTGTGGTGTAATTCGGACGGAAAGCGTGTTTGTGGACGCGCACCAATCTCCCCACACCTCTGGAATTTCTGTGGGCAACCTCTATGCTTGTATATCACTTTCTCCATTGGAATTATCTGATTCACTATCAATTTCCACTGGTTTAGAGTGGGCAACCTTTCGGCCATCCATCTAAGCGCTATCGATTTCCTAGCAAGGAATAAAGTCTCTTCTAGGAATATCCTATGATGGTGTGACCACTGCTCATCTTCTACTATTCCCAAGACACACATTTTGGGACAGAGAGACACAGTTCCAGGTACTAAATCCGACAGGAAGGATGTTACATCTCTCCAAAATTTTTGTATAAATCTGCATTCCCAAATCATATGCCAAAAGTTGGCATCGTTTTGTTGACATCTGAGACATCTACTGCTCTCTAATCTACCCATTTTAAATAACCTGGTGGGGGTAAGGTAACTCCTGTGGAGAATATGCAACTGTACTAACCTATTGTTAACTGAATAGTAGACCAGTGTGGCACACTTGGTGATGAAGCCTGGAGTCGGGATCCCACCCCATGTATATGATAAAATAAACTCCAGCGAGATTTGCTTGGTTGTTGTTGGTATTTTATTGTATTGTGGCAAATAAACACTTGGTGTGACGTTTCGGCACAAATGCCTTTTTCAAACGCATGCCGCTCTGGAGGAAGGAGCCAGGTAATGCTGCGCTGAGAGGGGGTGTATAGCATGTCACTGCATGCGATTGGTATAAGCGCTTATACCAATCGCATGCAGTGACATGCTATACACCCCCTCTCAGCGCAGCATTACCTGGCTCCTTCCTCCAGAGCGGCATGCGTTTGAAAAAGGCATTTGTGCCGAAACGTCACACCAAGTGTTTATTTGCCACAATACAATAAAATACCAACAACAACCAAGCACTCTCGTAGGAGCTGCTAGGGCTATTACCCATTCTGTCTCAGATAGCGAAGGACTGCATTCCTTCCATTTGCCTTCTGCACGTAGTGGGGAAGTGTCAATCTTTGCAGTTATGAGGTGCGTATAGACAGCCGAAATAAGACCCCTGGGGCCTTGCGTGGATAGTACACCAATCAACAGGTATTTGGATATTTGTCTGGTACCCCTTCCAAACTGTGAGGACAGGGCATGTCTAATTTGGAGATATCTAAAAAACATGTGTCTTGGGATAGCAAATTTGTCCTGCAGTTGAGAAAAGGACCTCAAAACTCCCCTTTCATAGACTTCTCCCAGAGTCAGGACCCCATGGCCCCTCCACAGCACCACTCCATCATGTTGTTCCAGATGTTGAAACATGGGGTTCTCCCACAAGGGTATTGCGTCCGGTATGTCCCTATAGGTTTTGAGTTTAGCTGCTTCCCAGACCTGATGGGCTAATCTATGCAATTGGAGAGTCCTGCCAGAGAACAAACCAATATCCTCCAGCACTGGCCACAACGATTGGATCTGCAAGAAATGTTGCAGATAAAATTCTGCGTTGGGAAGAGGCTGTGAAGACACCCAAGCTGATAGGTAGCATAATTGTCCTGCCAAAAAGTATAAAAACAAGTCTGGAAGCGCCGCCCCCTCCCCTGTAGTTTAGGTCTTTGTAGAGTGTGAAGCGCCAGTTTCCTTCTAGCTTTCCCCCAAATAAAGGCCGATATCATGGAATGGAGTCGATCAAAGAACCTTCATGGAACCGTTGTACTGGCGTGCTCAAGTATGTACAATGCTTTAGGCAGGAGAACCATTTTTATTAGGTTCAGACGTCCCATAATTGAGATGGGGAGGGATTGCCATGTTGCAAATTTCCCAGCAAATGTTGGTATGAGGGGTTCAGTGTTCAAGGTATATGCTAAGGACGGATCTCGGGTTATTATGATACCCAGATATTTAAACCTATCTACAACTGGGAGGTTGCAGTATACCGCAGGCCAATCCGTTGGTTTAAGAGGCATCAGAGCTGACTTGGCCCAGTTAATGTGTAGTCCGGAAAAACGCCCAAAGGTTTCTATTATCTCAATTGCTCTGGGCAGCGATTGCTCCACCTCATCCATAAAAATTATTAGGTCATCAGCATATAACTCTATCCTGTCTTCCCTAGAGCTCCCTTGTTTAGGGATCATACAAAAATTCTACCATGTCATATTTAATAAATTAAATGCATACCTGATAGCGACTAATCCGCTCTTGCTTTAACTGTTCAAACCGCCTTTTCAGCTCTGCTTGGCGCTCAACCTTTTTTTGTGCTCTGCCAACAAACATCACTTTTCCATTGACATCCCTTCCGTTCATGTCATCTACAGCCTATTAAAAATAAGACTTTTAGGGAATATTATAACTTAGAATTTTGTTTTCCCCACATTTGGACATTTTCGTTAGAGCTCCCGAGTACCTGGCTCTCCCCTGCAGACATTCTTTGTCTGCCTGGTCCTCCAGGGGAGCTCTTACCTTATTGGCATCTTCATGTTTTTCAAAGCTGACAAAGCCAAACCCTTTGGACTTGCCACTCGGGTCAGTCATCACCTTAACGCTCAGAGTCTTCCCTGCAGCCAAGAGACACCAGTTAACCACAAAGGTCACAGGGTCACAGCATGCAGGTGCACGGCACAGGCTTGATACCAGGCGCCCACATGCGGGAGCAGAGTCAGATCTCATTAGGTTAACCACGGCATACGCGTGAAACCAGAACCCACATGCATGGGAAGAGCCAAGGAGCTCACGAAGTTATCCACGGCACACACTAAGCGAGAAGCAAGTGGTCACTTGATGGAATCAATCTCACGCAGTTACCGTATTTGCCGAAGGTCTCCTTCAGTCGTTCATCATCCATATCTTCCCCAAAGTTCTTGATGTAAACGTTGGTGAATTCTTTGGCTTTAGCTCCAAGTTCTGCTTCCCTCTCCCTTCTGCATTTAAAACGACCAACAAACCTGCAGAGCAAAGATAACAATTAGTTTGTATTAGGATAGCATTAAATGGGTTACCCCCCACTTCAAATTAAAGTTTTTAAATTAGGTGAGATCATAAAGGGAAGCTGCTGGTGGCCACACTTTTCCCTGTAGGAAAAATGTAGGACTACATAGCAAGAATAAATAAATCAGGGAGCTCCACTGTAAATCAAGCAAATGCTGGCGTGCCAGCGGCTGAAGGGCGATCCCTTAAGCCCGAAATACAAAAAATAAAGAAACTCTGCGGCACTTCCGGGTGCGTTTATTCACCCGGTATCATGCGACGTTTCAGTCCTCTCAGTGGGACTATTCTCAAGCAGTGGTAGGACTACATAGCAGCCATTAAAATAAAACAGATGACCATAAAATAGTCAAGAAATGCTCGCTACCCTGTTTAATAAAGCTGTATAAAATGGACAAACAGCAAAAATATAATGCTTCTTCAAAGATGATGACAGTGCTGCAGGTTATGTCTAGTGACCATACAACTTTGCAGCCAAACATGTATATACACAGAGGTGTGGAGGTAAAATACATGCAAGCAATCTACAGTCTGCTTTATACCAGAAAGCACTATAGACAACACCTGAAGCACCCGTAGAGTGAAGAAACCATGCAGATTTGGTGAATTAAAGAGATATTCCCATCTGAGATATTGATGCCAATGTCCACCTCTGGGAACTACTCCTATGTTCAGAATGAGGCCTCTGTACCCTTACTGCAGACTGCTAGCAATTCATTCATAACTACTAGTACAAATATAAAAGGAATGGTACAACATAGAGCCATATGAATAGATGCTCCGGGATTGTTATTACATGGGGAATGCATGAAGCTATTAAAACAGGCGTGTCTGGAGTGGTGAAAGGTCCCCTTTAATATGTCTTTAATTCTTGTCACTTTGTTAATGAAGCTTTCTTTACTACAACCTTGATGATCTCCTTAAGGCCTCTTTCACACAACCGTTTTTTGTGTTCCGTATAAGGTACCATTAATTTCAATGGCTCCGCAAAAAAAACTGAATGTACTTCGTATGCATTCCGTTTCCGTATTTCCGTTCCATTAAAAGATATAACAAGTTTTATTATTGCCCGCAAATCACGTTCCGTGGCTCCATTCAAGTCAATGGGTCTGCAAAAAAAAAAAAAAAACACACACGGAATGTACTCCGTATGTCTTCCGTATCCATTCCGTTTTTGCGGAACCATCTATTGAAAATTTTATGCCCAGCCCAATTTTTTCTATGCAATTACTGTATATGCCATACGGAAAAACAGAACGGAACAGAAACAAAAAACGGAACAGATCCGTGAAAAACGGACCGCAAAACAAAAAGCCATACGGTCGTGTGAAAGAGGCCTAACCCTTTCAAGAGGATGCCCAACCCTTCAAGCTTATATTGCACTAGCAGATGATCGTGCAGATCATCGCTAACATAAGCATAGTAATGCTCGTTAGCGATGATCTGGCAGTGTAATACTGCTGCCAATTACCCAATGAACGAGCAAAAGTCATCGGGAAATCACAATATTTCAGCACATGTAAAAATCATTGTTTTCCAGCAACAGATCAGGGTGTCTAATCACAATCTGCTGCCGGCAAACAATGATTCAGTATGGGGATGAGTGATGGTATTAGCTATCGTTTCTCCCCATACTGAGGAGGAGATTGCTGCATGTAAAAACAGTGGCCTCCTCAACTAACAAGCAAGCGATCGCTGGGAAGGAACGCTTCCCTCCTGACAATCTCCTGGCTGATCTGCTACTGTAATACTAGCTTTACAAGTGACTGACTATCCTCAGGACTGGCCGTCACTATCTTATCGGCAGGGGTCGATACGATGGTGAAGGCCAGTCTTGAGGAACTTTTAAAACTTTTGATATGCCACAGAGGCATACCAAAGATTTTGATCAGTGGGGGTCTGAGCGCAGACCCGCACCAATAGCTAGAAAGAGGAGAGAGAGGTGTGCACGTATCATGCTCTCTCCTTGCTGCAGAAAATGGGCTCAATGGAAGTCTATATCCCCATCTCGATTCCGTCCTCTGCAGCGAGGAGAGTGCACTGCGAATGCTTCTCTCTCCTCATTCTTCTGTATGGCTATGAATAGCAATTTTACTAGCATCCTATTAGGCCCTGCCAGAGGCATCCGCCGTATGGAGTGGGATCTGCTCCTGAGCCCGCTCTATACATTCCCTGGCAATCAATGTACGTTCAATGGCTGCCAAGAGGTTAAAGGCATTCTATTAGGGCTGCAGCTAACGATTATTTGAATAATCGATTAGTTGTCGATAATTTCATCGATTAATCGGGAAAAAACACCAAAATGACAAAAAAGGTGTTTATATGATTTTACTTAAAAAATTATGTTCAAAGGCCATATTAAAACAAATTGTGGATATCACTGATGGGGAAGGGGGGGGGGGAATCTGTGGATGACAGTTATGCAGTTATAGGGGGGGGGGATCTGTGGATGGCACTGTTATGCGGGGGGGGAATCTGTGGATGGCACTGTTATGGGGGTGAGGATCTGTGGATGGCACTGTTATGGGGGGGGATCTGTGGATGGCACTGTTATGGGGGGGATCTGTGGATGGCACTGTTATGGGGGGGGGGATCTGTGGATGGCACTGTTATGGGGGGGGGATCTGTGGATGGCACTGTTATGGGGGGGGGGGGGGATCTGTGGATGGCACTGTTATGGGGGGGGGGATCTGTGGATGGCACTGTTATGGGGGGGGGGATCTGTGGATGGCACTGTTATGGGGGGGGATCTGTGGATGGCACTGTTATGGGGGGGGGATCTGTGGATGGCACTTATGGGGGGGATCTGTGGATGGCACTTATGGGGGGGGATCTGTGGATGGCACTGTTATGGGGGGGATCTGTGGATGGCACTGTTATGGGGGGGATCTGTGGATGGCACTGTTATGGGGGGGATCTGTGGATGGCACTGTTATGGGGGGGATCTGTGGATGGCACTGTTATGGGGGGGATCTGTGGATGGCACTGTTATGGGGGGGATCTGTGGATGGCACTGTTATGGGGGGGATCTGTGGATGGCACTGTTATGGGGGGGATCTGTGGATGGCACTGTTATGGGGGGGGGATCTGTGGATGGCACTGTTATGGGGGGGGGGGGATCTGTGGATGGCACTGTTATGGGGGGGGGATCTGTGGATGGCACTGTTATGGGGGGGGGGGATCTGTGGATGGCACTGTTATGGAGGGATCTGTGGATGGCAATGTTATGGGGGGGATCTGTGGATGGCATTGCTATGGGGAGGGGGACCTGTGGATGACTATGCTAGTCACAGATGCCCCTCCCCATAACAGTGCCATCCACAGACCCCCTCCCCATAACAGCCCCGCCGCTCACAGCAGCATTCCTTAACCGGCAGTAACTTTTACTTTAAATCACCACATCTTTATTACCTTACAATGAAGCTCCAGTAACAGGCAGAGCAGGCGGCGGCGTGATATCACTTACTCATGTGATGCGCCTGCTCCGCCCACTTTATGAATGAAGCAGGTGGAGCATGCGCGTCACGTGAGTAAGTGACGTTACGCCGCCGCCCGCTCTGCCTGTTACTGGAGCTTCATTGTAAGGTAATAAAGATGCAGTGATTTAAAGTTCAAGCTCCCGCCCGCATAGCAACGAATCGGCCGATTATTCGATAACTGAATTCGTTGACAACGAATCCAGTTATCGAATATTATCGATAACGTCGATTAATCGTTGCAGCCCTACATTCTATACTTTTAGCAAAAAAAATAACTAATAGGGAGAGGGCTCATTTTTCTAACATATACCATATTCCTGCCTTTGAGCTGTGTAACGAGCGTTGCTACATGCTCTTGCTTTGTTGCCTGTAAGAATCCCTTTTCTAACAGAATTGGCGCAGCATGAAATATATGCCCTGTCCCAATCCCAGTCTCTAGCTGTATGGCACTGAGAATGTGTGGTGAAATGAAGGCTATTCTTCCTCACACTTTGCGGTCGTTGAGCAGCATGCCGTTCATCTTCTCTATGGCTCTATCCGCAGCATCTTGTGTTTCAAAGTGCACAAAAGCATATCCCTTGGAGCCATTCTCATCACACACCACCTGTAGGAGACACCCATCAAAAACTTACTCTGGGCTTCAGAACTTAAAAACCCAAGCTATACTACAAGAGGGTGCTAAACGTACCTTACAGGAAAGAATGTTGCCAAATGCAGAAAAGGTGTCATAAAGTGCTTTGTTGTCAATTGATTTGTCGAGATTCTTTATGAAGACATTGCCCACTCCTGACTTCCTAAGAGATGGGTCACGCTGGGACCACATAATCCGAATAGGTTTTCCTTTGATCACATCGAAGTTCATGGTGTCCAGAGCCCGCTCAGCTGCAAACAGATTCCACAGAAATACATTCAAATATGTAAAGTGAAATAGCGTGGTAATCATATTCTAGAAAGGTCATAAATTATCATGCACTACAATGGTCCTAAAAAACAAGAGTCACTTCCCAGGACCGATTTATATATATTTTTTATAGTAAAGCTTCATTCACACGTCAATGTTTTGGTCAGTATTTTCCATCAGTCATTGTGAGCCAAAACCAGGATTGGAGCCTCCACAGACATAAGGTATAAAGGAAAGACCGGCACCTGTTCTGTGTTTAGAGTACCTGGTTTTGGCTCAAAATCACTCATGGAAATTACTGACCGAACACTGATGTTTGAATGAGGCATAATACTGAATCATTTTATCACCTAAGCAGGGGGTGAGGGGTGCCGAACTTTGAATTTCTATTCTCAACATAAATCCAAAGCATTTTCCATGAGCCACCACTACGAGAACTCAGAGTAAAGAGATAGTAACTGTATAAATTCCATTGCAATGAGCTCCACCTAGTGTACAGAAGCCAGGTGCGATTTAGTGCAGCACAGGGGAGATTTATCAATGTATTGATGCCAGTTGTCTAGTGTAAATACATTGGGGAAATATGGTAGTCAGATTGAGCGCTATATGTATGAAGCATTGACATAGAAGTTGGGTAATGTGTGCCAGAATTTTCCAGAAAGGGGAGGGGGTATGGACTAGTGGTAAGTTTTGTCTTGGGGGCCATATCAGATCTGTGTGCACCTCCGCCTCTTTACCGAGCTGCACCCTTCAAAATCTATGGCGTCGCCACTGATGGAAAAGCCAAGTGCTCATCAGTTTCTGTCACTGCCATACAATGTGCAACTGGAGAAGGTGAGGCGAGAGTGGGGGACCTTGAACCCCTGTTTTGATGACCAGTTGGAGCTGGGTCTCAGTGGTCAGGCCCCTATTGATCTAGCATTTATCAAGGATCCAGTGGATACGTGCTAAATTATTCCACCCAGAATACAAGAAATTACAAAGTTAGAAAAACTTTAGTTCTGTTCACTGAATACTACATGGCAAATTCATCCTACAACAGTTTCTCCTGCATGGCCTATTGGGAAACGATTGTTCGCGCTAATTTTTCGAATGACACTTGGCTGAAATGGCCATTCCGGCCACCTTTAGCCCCTGTACAAGTTGCTGAGGCAGTAATGGGACGCGTGTACTTGGTCAGGCAGTAAGCGCAGAGCTCCCAGTAGGAGCAGCCACTGGAATGTAGAGCAGTGTATTTATAGCAAGGCAGACTAACACATACTAAAAGGAGAAGACAAGAGGAACTATCCAAAACATGGCCCTGGATTCCCCACTCACTGCAGGGAGTCCTGTCACACTGGCAGTGTCTGACCTGCCCTGACCAAAGCTGCATGTAGGTACACATTAGGCGTGTTCACCTCTGGTACGCATTCACCATATACACTGAACATGACAGCAAAAGAGCATCATTCAGGCAGATATTGTAACGTCAAGAACATACTGCACAATATACATTATTTCTTGCAATGTTCATATGTTCAGCACGGTGAAAAAGTCTAAAGTAGAAATCTGGCGAAATGACAGAAGAGGCGATAGGTCATCTTAGATTTTTGGCAACGCTATGCATATACTACATTAGTATTGGCGCTAAGAGTCTGGATCTGCTCCCCGTTCCCACGCTGTGCACTGGCAGAGCGCTGCTAAATTCCACTCTCTGTATTTCAGCACAGCTTTGTCACAGGAAAATTTTAATGATCTATTAACCCCGTTGTGACCAAGCTATTTTTTATTGTCTCATTCTAATAGCTATAACTTAGATTTTTGCATCGATGTAGCCTTGGGCTTGTTTTTGCGGGACAAGTTGTAGTTTTTAATGGCACCATTTTGGAGTACAAATAACCTACTGGTTAACTTTTATTAACTGTTTCTAGAGGGGAGGGGGGGAATGAGAAAACAGTAATACTACCATTGAGTTTTCAAGTTATAAATTTTGCAGCGTTCATTTTTCGGCATAAATAACTTTTCTGCATCAGTAAATAAATAGCAGAGATAGAAAATACAAAAAATAAACCTTTGCACAATAAAAACCCTTAAAAAAATGTATTTGCATCTCAGAGTCCCAAAACCCATAACAGTTACATAGTTGATACAGTTGAAAAAAGACATAAGTCCATCAAGTTCAACCAACGGATGGGTGGGGACGCGAATGCCAAACTTTACATCTCTTTCTACGGAGCTGTGTGAGCGCTTGATTTTGCAGGACAACTTGTAGTTTTTATTGGTATCATAACTAGAGATGAGCGAATTTCAGGTTATGAAATTCGTTCACGCTTCGTTTGGTGGTAAAAGCAGAATTGAGTTATGGATTCCGTTACCACGGACCATAACGCAATTTTATGACTGAATGCATTTAGAGGCACTTATTCATTGCATCATAATAGAAGTCTATGGCCTGCATAATGGATCAGTCCCGTTTCAGTTATGCAGGCCATAGACTTCTATTATGACGGAATCAATAACAGAATGCCTCTAAAGGCATTCCATTATGCATTCCGTCAAAGAATTGCGTTATGGTCCGTGGTAATGGAATCCATAACACAATTCTGCTTTTACCAAACAAAGCGTGAACGAATTTCTTAACCTGAAATTCGCTCATCTCTAATACCACCTTTTTGGTGGCAAAAACAAAAACCAGCAAAATTGGCTTTTTTTTTTTTGCGACATTCACTGTACAGGATCAGGTATTTAATTAAAAAAAAAAATTTGATGAATATTTACTAGTCTCACAAAGGGGACTTTGATAGGCGATCTTTTAATCACTTCTATAATACAGTGCATTGCTTATGTATGTATGCAATGCAATGTATATTATTCTGTCAGTGCTATACTGACATTCATGAGCAGGCTGTGCCGCTAGGAATATGCTGAAGGTAGGCGTGGGCCTTCATTAGGGAGTCTGCTCCCTCTAACAGCTTAGATGCCGGTCTATAAGGGGCTAAACGGCCCGGATCAGCGCTTCTGCTGTCCCACTGCATGGCAGACCCGTGAAAAGGCAGTGGTCCAGCCTAAAGCTCCTTAGTGACTGCCGTAAAAAGGTGTATTGGTCGTCAGTAAGGGGTTAATTCAACTCTGCCTGGACTACTAGAAAAAGTATCGGACAAAAGGACAGGGAAACAATGGAAAGACAGCTCCACAGTAATAAGGGAAGTCACAATACTGGCTCTAACCTGTGTGACTGACTGGTCTGGTTCGTGTGTGAGCACAGACTAAAAAAATGTGTGGCATTGGTTGTAGAAAAAAGCGCCAGATCCATGGGAGTCGTTAGCGTGCCTGTCGTTCACCTGGGAATAGTGCTGCATGCTGTGCTATCCTTCCCGTCTAATCTGACAGAACTGGGATTGAGGTTCTAAACCACTGGAGCCTCTGACAGTAGTGTGAACACAACCTAATTCCATATAACTGAGGGAGAATTTATTGAGTTAAATTGAGATGTATTAAATGTTTTATAGGATTCTTGGGGCTCTACAGAAAGAAAAATGTGTCTTGAAGAACAGTAATAGAAAACCATCAGTGACCAAATTGTTCCATGGGCTCCACCAAACAATGTTTCATATTCCAGGACCCCCAAGTTTAAGTTGAATGCAGTTACAACCGCACTGTACGAAAATATCCACACAGAAATTAAATGATGCACTTTTTGCTGTGGAAATGTTACTGACTTGACGCAGATTTCCGTATGCACTGCAGTGGGTGAAATCCTCAATAAAAATCCACGGCATAAATTGACATGCAGATTTAAAATCTGCATCACAGGTCAATTTCCGCTGCGGATTTTGTCTGCAGCCTGCTAATGACAACTGCTGAAAAGTGAGAATGACAACTGCTGAAAAGTGAGAATGACAACTGCTGAAAAGTGAGAATGACAACTGCTGAAAAGTGAGAATGACAACTGCTGAAAAGTGAGAATGACAACTGCTGAAAAGTGAGAATGACAACTGCTGAAAAGTGAGAATGACAACTGCTGAATAGTGAGAATGACAACTGCTGAAAAGTGAGAATGACAACTGCTGAAAAGTGAGAATGACAACTGCTGAAAAGTGAGAATGACAACTGCTGAAAAGTGAGAATGACAACTGCTGAAAAGTGAGAATGACAACTGCTGAAAATAAAATCCACAACGGCAAACTCACAGAAATTGAGTCATGAGCAGAGGTAGCCTAAGGGTATGTCCAACATTGGCGAGTCTGCTGTGGATTTTCCATAATCCACACTAAATTGTACATATTTTGGTATCGATTTTGTGCACTGTAAAAGGGTGAAATATGCTGCAGATATCTGCAAGATAAATTGATATGCAGTTGCGGATTTAAAATCCACATCGCATATCAATCTATGTGTAGAATCCATCATGGACTGCAGTGTGGAAATGAGATATCGTAAAATCCCATCCACTTCGCTGCTACTGATGCCGCTGGAAGCAATTGCGGTTGACCGTTCGTGGTCTAGCTCCATTCAATAGGGCTAAGCTGCTATCAGGTCCGCAGCATTCAAAGTGAAAAACCTCAGCAGAAACTATGGCGGTTTATGCTGCAGAATATGCACAGATTTGGCAGAAGCAAGATCTGCCATGTGAACCTACCGTAAGGGTGCAGCCACAAATTTAGGTTTTTGGAAGCAGTTTTTGGATCCAAAACCTACAGTGAATTTAGTCGGCACCTGTATATCTGCTAGGCCTTAAACTGCAAACATTCAACAAAACTGCTTAGAAGCTTCTACAAGGATTCATGTCGCGTCCAGATGGAGGTCTCCCTCTCTTTCAGTATCAGCGATTATCCTCAGAGTCAACCGCATTGCCTTATACGAAAAATGATGTGCCACTTTGAATGATACCAGGGAACGTTGCTCGTAAATATGGAACCCCTGGTAAACGGTGCCAACTCCCCTAACTTACAGTATTTCCTATCTCTCTAAATACTTGCTTTAGTACCTGGAAGACTTAGGCTACTTTCACACTAGCGTTCGGAGCGGATCCGTCTGATGTTTCATCAGACGGATCCGCTCCGATAATGCAGACGTTCGCATCCGTTCAGAACGGATGCGTCTGCATTAAAACTTAGAAAATTTTCTAAGTGTGAAAGTTGTCTGAGCGGATCCGTTCAGACTTTACATTGAAAGTCAATGGGGAACGGATCCGCTTAAAGATTGAGCCATATTGTGTCATCTTCAAGCGGATCCGTCCCCATTGACTTACATTGTAAGTGTGGACGGATCCGCTCGCCTCCGCACGGCCAGGCGGACACCCGAACGCTGCAAGCAGCGTTCAGGTGTCCGCTCACTGAGCGGAGTGGAGGCTGAACGCTGGCAGGCGGATGCATTCTCAGTGGATCCGCCTCCACTGAGAATGCATTGGGGCCAGACGGATGCGTTCGGGGCCGCTCGTGAGCCCCTTCAAACGGTGCGCACGAGCAGACACCCGAACGCTAGTGTGAAAGTAGCCTTAGGCTACTTTCACACCTGCGTTAGGTGCGGATCCGTCTGGTATCTGCACAGACGGATCCGCACCTATAATGCAAACGCTTAGATCCGTTCAGAACGAATCCATTTGCATTACCATGAACAAAAAAAAATTTATTTTTTTTGTTCATGATAATGCAAACGGATCCGTTTTGACTTTACATTGAAAGTCAATGGGGGACGGATCCGTTTGAAAATTGAGCCATACTGTGTCATCTTCAAACGGATCCGTCCCCATTGACTTACATTGTAAGTCTGGACGGATCCGTTTGCCTCCACACGGCCAGGCGGACACCCGAACGCTGCAAGCAGCGTTCGGGTGTCCGCCTGCTGAGCGGAGCGGAGGACAAACGGTGCCAGACTGATCCATTCTGAGCGGATCCGCATTGACTCAGAATGCATTAGGGCTGGACGGATCCGTTCGGGGCCGCTTGTGAGAGCCTTCAAACGGAACTCACAAGCGGAGCCCCGAACGCTAGTGTGAAAGTAGCCTAAGCTGTGTGTCCCCACCGCCCTTACTCTACTTCTTCTGACCGGGAGAGTCACGAGAGCTGGACCCTTTTTAACTCTTTACTGTTCCATAGGATCAGTTCCTACTGACCTACATAAGTTATGTTTTATTACTTCATACTTCTTCAAACTATGGTTAATAATTATTCAATACTCCTGGAGATCTATGTTCATCCATTCTGTCCTCTTATATACCATGTACGTTTTCTCCATCTTTGCCATTAAACCAATGAATATGTTTTGAAACTAAACCTACAGTGGAAGTATCCATCATTTACACTTTCTTTCCTTTTATTATCCACTCCTGACCCTGGATCAGAAACTACATAAAAAACGTGAGTGTGTGGCCTCCAACGCAGATGTGAATGTAATCTTAGGTAGCTGCTGGCCACTATCATTCCTGCCAAACCTGCAGTGCTACACATCTGGCATCTATCCTAAGAACAAAAGCATTGGGCATGTGAAGTCCAAAAGGCCCCAAACTCTGGATCTTTGTTGGTCCAGACATGAACCTGAACCGGAACGGAAAAACTGATCCGTTAAAATGAGCCCACAAAACACTGAAAACGCCATACGGTCGTGGGCATGAGCCCTAGATTAATTCACAATACGGGGTTTCTGAAAAACAACCTAAGGGTCCATTCACACGTCCGTTTTTTCTTTCCTGATCTGTTCCGTTTTTTGCGGAACAGATCAGGACCAGATCTGGACCCATTCATTTTCAATGGGTCCTGGAAAAAATCGGACAACACAATGTGTGCTGTCCGTTTCCGTTGTTCCGTTCCGCATGTCCGATTAAATAGAAAACTTGTCCTATTCTTTTCCGCTCCGATAATGCAGACGTTCGCATCCGTTCAGAACGGATCCGTCTGCATTAAAACTTAGAAAATTTTCTAAGTATGAAAGTAGCCTGAGCGGATCCGTTCAGACTTTACATTGAAAGTCAATGGGGAACGGATCCGCTTGAAGATTGAGCCATATGGTGTCATCTTCAAGCGGATCCGTCCCCATTGACTTACATTGTAAGTCTGGACGGATCCGCTCGCCTCCGCACGGCCAGGCGGACACCGGAACGCTGCAAGTAGCGTTCAGGTGTCCGCTCACTGAGCGGAGCGGAGGCTGAGCGCTGGCAGGCGGATGCATTCTCAGTGGATCCGCCTCCACTGAGAATGCATTGGGGCCAGACGGATGCGTTCGGGGCCGCTCGTGAGCCCCTTCAAACGGAGCGCACGAGCGGACACCCGAACGCTAGTGTGAAAGTAGCCTTACAGAGACAGAGGTAAAAACCTGGGCAGATAGGCAATACTGCCATTAGTGTTGAGCGAAGCGAGCTTCAGAAGCTTCACCCGGAACTTCTGAATAATACTGTACGGAGATCCGTATAGTATTAGAATGTATGGGCTCCAATAAGCCGAAGTAAGTGATTCGCCAAGTCGTAGTTGGTTTTTAATGTGGAAAACCACTTTAAAACTTGAAACAGAACTCTGCTTTGGTTCCGCCTAGTGTCTAGAATCTCCATACAGTATTATTTTTAAAGTTTTGAACAAAGCGACTTCAGATGAAGCATCCGAAGCTCGCTTCGCTCAACACTAACTAACTGCTATTTAAAAATAATCCCAGCCTGCCCCAAGTAAAGTGGTTTTTTGCCTGTACTGTATGAATGGGATTTACGTTTACCACAGCAGCCAAAACAGCACACAACTCTTCATATAAAGCAACAACAATCAGTAAGGCTAATGCAAAATAAACCAAAATCTAAATTAAAGAGGACATGTCACCACAGAATGTAGTGCAATCTGCAGACAGCATTTAAAGGAGCAGGAGGAGCAGAGCAGAAGTAGCTTTAGCTTAAAAGATTCAGCAAAACTTGTAATTTATACTGTATGTATACACACTTACACAGAGAACTCCCTGTGTACAACCATCAGTGAATGCCAGCTATCTTTGTATATACACTTAAGCCTCATGCACACGTCCGTGAAACGCGGACCGTGTGATACCGGCCTGGATTTCTTCTCAGTGCAGGAGCGCACGGCGTCACTGGTTGCTATGACGCCGTGCGCTTCCTGCTGCTGCCGCAGTACAGTAATACACTCGTATGATCTATACCAGTGTATTACTGTACTGCGGTGGCAGCAGGAAGCGCACGGCATCATAGCAACCAGTGACGCCGTGCGCTCCTGCACTGAGAAGAAATCCAGGCCGGTATCACACGGTCCGCGTTTCACGGATGTATGCATGAGGCTTTACACAGAGAATGCTATCAATCACTGATAACACCTCCCATGTGTACAACAATCAGCGACTGACAGCTGTCTATATATACACACTTAGGCCTCATGCACACGACTGTTGTTCTGGTCCGCATCTGAGCCACAGTTTTTGCGACTCGGATGCGGACCCATTCACTTCAATGGGGCCGCAAAAGATGCAGACAGCACTCCGTGTGCTGTCCACATCCATTGCTCTGTTCCGTGGCTCCGCTAAAAAAAATATAACATGTCCTATTCTTGTCCGTTTTGCGGACAAGAATAGGCATTTCTACAATGGGCCACCTGTTCCGTTCCGCAAATTGCGGAAGGCACGCGGGCGGCTTCCATGTTTTGCAGTTTGCGGACCGCATAAAACGGAATGGCCTGGTGCATGAGGCCTTACACAGAGAATGCTCATTGATAACACCTCCCCCATGTACAACTATAAGTGACTGACAGCTATCTATATATACACACACAGAGAATACTATCAATCACTGATAACATGTCCCTGTGTACAACTATCAGTGACTGACAGCTACTGTATGTATACACACTTACACAGAGAAAGTTATCAGTCACTGATAACACCTCCCCCGTGTACAACTATTAGTGACTGACAGCTATCTCTGTATACAAAAAATAATTCACTGTAGGTAAGACAATATCAAGAAGATATAAGTCTCCGGTATAACTAATACTATCACGGAAAATAAGAGGCGCTAAAAAATATACTTTATTAGATACTAAATAAATAAAATTGGGGATGTGTGTATCAAACCCTCAAAAAATGCAATAAATGTGGTACTCAAAGTGACACTTGCTGGCTAAATGGTATCCAAGGAAAGACAGAGGACTATGAACATATAATGGTACTTTCACACTAGCGTTTTCCTTTTCCGGCATACAGTTCCGTCCTAGGGGCTCTATACCGGAAAAGAACTGATCAGTTTTATCCCCATGCATTCTGAATGGAGAGTAATCCGTTCAGGATGCATCAGGATGTCTTCAGTTCAGTCTTTTTTACTGATCAGGACTGATCAGCATGCTACGGTTTTATCTCCGGCCAAAAAAACTGAACACTTGCCTGAATGCCCAATCCGGCATTTTTTTCCATAGGAATGTATTAGTGCCGGATCTGGCATTCAAAATACCAGTATGCCAGATTCGTCCTTCCGGTCAGCGCATGCACAGACGAAAAAAAAAAGGTGAAAAAAATAAATGCTGGATCCGTTTTTTACGGATGACGCCGGAAAGACGAATCCAGCATTTCAATGCATTTGTAAGACGGATCAGCAAATGCCATCAGTTGGCATACGCTTTGATGGATCCGGCAGGCAGTTCCGGCAACGGAACTGCCTGCCGGATCACTCTGCCGCAAGTGTGAAGGTACCCTTAAGTCATGTCCTTCCTGTAAAAATGGAAACCCCTATATCAGTATAAAAGCCAATCAAGTGTCAAATGTACCACATGGTCATTCGGTATTGAATAATGATTGTTCCGCAATCCCAGTCCATAAAATAAGGACATCATCGATGTACCTTAACCACATCGAGATGTAAAAGGACCATACCATACACTCATCTTCAAATACCACTTTTTTCCCACCCGCCCAGGTACAGATTGGCATAAGATGGCGCTCATGGACTCCCCGTGGCCACACCCCTGAGCTGGTGGTAGAAGCAGCGATTGAAGAGAAAGACTTTGTGATTATAATATAAACTTCAGGAGATTGATGACAAAATCATTATGAGGTAAAAGATCTCTGCCACGTTGCTCTAAGAAATAACGTACTGCCCCAATGCCCCCCTCGTGGGGAATGGAGCTATAGAGAGCCTCCACGTCAAGGTTGGCAAGCAGCGTATTATCCTCAATGTAGAGGCCATCCAGTTTGTTAAACTCCATAGAATCCCTCACATAGGAGGGCAGGGACAGAACAACAGGTCTGAGAATGACCGACAGTTACTGATTAGATGTGTGAGACTATTGGTGCCCAAAATAATTGGCCTGCCCTTAAGGGGTGTAACCCCTTATGTATCTTAGGCAAACTGCAAAAACAGGCCAGTTGTGGGCATTTGGGCAGGAAAGCCCGATACTCAGTTTTGGTAATTAGATTCCAAAGCAGGAATAAGGTTTTTTAGCTCATTGACATACTGCTCAGTGGGATTTCCTGAGAGCACACCTTAGCACTCACCGTCTTGCAAGATGTAAAGGCACATTTTGAGGTCCTGTTCATGTCCCAGCACTACAATGTTACCCCCTTTATCTGCTGCCTTGATCACTATAGAGGTGTCTTTCTCAAGCGATAACAGACCCTCTAATTCATCTTTTGTTAGATTATTGCTACCTTTGAATCCCTCTAATTGTGTCAGATCATCAATGACCAATATAAGAAAGATATCCATCGGGGTGGTATCATTAATATGGGGATTCATTCAAACGGGAGCGTGAGGGACGTGAAAGGTCCCTCACCTGAAGTTCTATCATTCTCACACATGAGATCAACTAGATTCCTCATATCTGCTAAATCAGCAATATCTATGCAGAGTTCTGCACATTGATGCCCATCGTGATCCATAAAGAATTTCTTCCACTTCAGGGCTCTTTCACACTTGCGTTGTTCTGTTCCGGCATAGAGTTCCGTCGTCGGGGCTCTATGCCAGGAGAATCCTGATCAGTTTTATCCTAATGCATTCTGAATGGAGAGAAATCCGTTCAGGATGCATCAGGATGTCTTCAGTTCCGGAATGGAACGTTTTTTGGCCGGAGAAAATACCGCAGCATGCTGCGCTTTTTGCTCCGGTCAAAAATCCTGAACACTTGCCGCAAGGCCGGATCCGGAATTAATGCCCATTGGAAGGCATTAATCTGGATCCGGCCTTAAGCTAAACGTCGTTTCGGCGCATTACCGGATCCGACGTTTAGCTTTTTCTGAATGGTTACCATGGCTGCCAGGACACTAAAGTCCTGTTTGCCATGGTAAAGTGTAGTGGGGAGCGGGGGAGCAGTATACTTACCGTCCGTGCGGCTCCCGTGGCGCTCCAGAGTGACGTCAGGGCGCCCCAAGCGCATGGATCACGTGATCGCATGGACAATTCATCCATGCGCATGGGGCGCTCTGACATCATTCTGGAGCGCCCCAGGAGCCGCACGGACAGTAAGTATACTGCTCCCCTGCTCCCCACTACTACTACGGCAACCAGGACTTTAATAGCGTCCTGGCTGCCATAGTAACACTGAACGCATTTTGAAGACGGATCAGTCTTCAAATGCTTTCAGTTCACTTGCGGTGTTACGGATCCGGCGGGCACTTCCGGCAAATGGAGTACACGACGGATCCGGACAACGCAAGTGTGAAAGAGGCCTTAGTTTTATAAATAAAAAGATTAAGATCTTTCACCCAACCAAACAAATCAAAAGGCATGGGTGGGGTGAGCACCCTATCAGACACATTTATAATCTGTAATTCATCAGATAACTCAAAGGTGACAAGGGTGCTATTGGACACATTCTTGGGGATCCTTCCTCTACCTCAAATAAGTTGAAATGGGGGGATCCCTGGCCTAAAAAATTCTTATCTGATACCTGGTGCTTTGCTAGGGATTTGCTTTCTAATTTGTTCCCTACTTGATTCATCCAGAGACAGAAGGGTGGACTTATTATGTGGGGTTGCTGGTATGCCGGTGAGTTTACAAGCGGAGTGTTCCACCTCCCTGGGCTCCCATTGGCTGCACGTCTGCCCTGCCTTTCGGAAAGGGAGGGGGGGGGGGTGTTTTCCCCCCTATATATACACCGGCATTTCAGGCGGCCGCTTCACGGCCATCCTAGCGCCGGAAACACTGCCACACACCATCAGTGAGGCAGCGCTTCTTTTGCTATAATTCACCACGTGCACTGAACGCTCCTGATTATTCTCATTGATGAAACGCGTCGAGCCTATGTTTAGACACTACATGTGGGAGTTTTAGCTTATTGGGGCAGGTAGTTAGGTTTAGGGCTGGTCACTAGTTTCATGTGACTGTTAATCCCGGGGAGACAAATTCACATCGATTGTCAGTGCTCATAGAGCTGGACATTGACTCACATCTCCCCATACTGTGTTTTACTACCTACCCACTGTACAGTTTTTGCGTCTGAACAGTTTACCCGGTTTATGGTGGCATTTACCTAGTGACAATCGGGTCATTAGTCAGTACCAAATGACCGTGCGGTACATTTGACACTTGATTGGCTTTTATACTGATATAGGAGTTTCTAATTTTACAGGAAGGACATGACTTATATGTTCATAGTCCTGTGTCTTTCCTTGGATACCATTTATCTAGCAAGTGTCACTTTGAGTGCCACATTTATTGCATTTTTTGAGCATTTGATACACACATCCCCAATTTCATTTATTTAGTATCTAATAAAGTATATTTTTTAGCGCCTCTTTTTTCTGTGATAGTACTATCTATATATACAGACTTACACAGAGAATGCAATCACTGATAACACCTCCCGTGTACAGCTACCAGTGACTGACAGCTACTGTATATATACACACAGAATGCCATCACTGATAACACCTCCCCTGTATACAATTACCAGTGACTGACATATCTCTGTATATACACTTACACAGAGAATGCCATCACTGATAACACCTCCCCTGTATATAACTATCAGTGACTGACAGCTATCTATGTATACACACTTACACAGAGAATGCTATCACTGATACCACCTACCCCATGTACAACTATCAATGAATGACAGCTATCAGTGGAAACACGTACACAGACTATGCTATCACTGATAACACCTCCTCCATTTACAACAGAAGTCAGAAAAATGATATTTAAATGAATTACAAGATTTTCACTTTAGTGAAAAGCTACAATTTGAAGAAAGCCGGATCTTACCCATGGTAAGTCCAATGCACAGATTTATAGGTCATCAGTCATTACATTGCTATATACTCACCGTCTGCAGGTTGCTGGAAGTTGACATAAGCATAACCAAGGGATCTTCTGGTGATCATGTCCCTGCAGACCCGTATAGACAGCACAGGCCCAGCTGGACTGAACTTCTCGTAGAGCATGGCTTCTGTGACATCTGGATGGAGGTCACCCACATAGAGGGAGGCCATAGGATAGCTGCAGGTAGCTGTGTGCATCCCCCAACAAGAGCTTATACCGAGCTAGGAGGAGGAACCAGGGGATCTCCACAGGAGAAGTAACAGGACAATAAGGCGTTTCTACAAAGCTGGTCAGGGAATATGGCTCGGGCAGATCCCCCGGTGTGCACCGGCAGAGCTCGGCTTATGAACAGGGCAGCGCCTAGTCGGAGAGTTGTGTGGTCACACTGTGGTGCTTGACTGTGGACAGCGGCTAGACTTATGGTGGTTACACTGAATGCAACGTGACAGAAAGGAGCAGGTGACCGGCTGACGTTCCGTGGAGAGACCGGGGGGTTACAGTCTTACGAAATGACCCGTGTACCGAGCAGTGTGTATCTTGTAGTTACCCCTCCTATTTTTACGTCTTTAGAGCTTTGCGCCCCGGTCGCCCTCAGGAAACTACCTTTTAGCCGGCACCGTGCTCGGCAGCGAGCACAAGAGAGGCCGCCTGAGGCTGGAAGCACGGCTTTTATATCCAGGTCACAGACGTGCCGGCCCAGCCGTGTAATCACAGCGCCCTCTGGTGTGCGCCAACCGTATGGCAAATTGCAATGAAGAGAAGCGCCATATTGCTAGAGGCATATACTTCGAAGGGGAGTAGTTGTTCACTGGTGGAAGTTGGTCTGCTAGGTTGGAACAGTAGCCAGCTTCGTTACTATTAAAAATGTAAAGTTGGTTCATGTGGACTTTCAAACGTGAAGTAAATGAATGCACTCTGAGGCAGCGTTCACACTATTAGGCCTCCTTCTGAGGCAGCGTTCACACTATTAGGCCTCCTGCACACGAACGTGTGTGCTCCGTGCCCGTATTGTGGATCGCATTTGCACAGGACACCGTTCCGTGTGCATTCCGCATCACGGATGCGGACCCATTCACTTCAATGGGTCCGCAAATCCAGAGATGCGGAACGGAAGCACGGAACGGAACCTTACGGAAGCACTACGGAGTGCTTCCGTGGGGTTTCGTCCCGTACTTCCATTCTGCAAAAAGATAGTGCAGCGTACTCAAGTTAGGGTTAATAGTGTTCCTGGGTGTTGTAGTGCAATCATGACACTAACCTGAGACGGCTGACTCTCTGCAAGGGCAGGGGATGATAGGAAATGTTCGTGACGCCAGTGCAATTAAACGGTGGCACGCCGTTTGCTGATAGCAGGAATAACTGAGGAACCACGTGATGTTAAAGCAGAACTCAAACTTTAGTAGTCATCATATAGGGACATTGACGGAAGCGCAGTTCCTTTGAAGACAGTTGATTTTCAATACAGTTGATGCAGGCAATATATATATACAGGGAGTGCAGAATTATTAGGCAAGTTGTATTTTTGATTATTAATTTTATTATTGAACAACAACCATGTTCTCAATGAACCCAAAAAACTCATTAATATCAAAGCTGAATATTTTTGGAAGTAGTTTTTAGTTTGTTTTTAGTTTTAGCTATTTTAGGGGGATATCTGTGTGTGCAGGTGACTATTACTGTGCATAATTATTAGGCAACTTAACAAAAAACAAATATATACCCATTTCAATTATTTATTTTTACTAGTGAAACCAATATAACATCTCAACATTCACAAATATACATTTCTGACATTCAAAAACAAAACAAAAACAAATCAGTTGCAAGGACACTCAAAAGCCTGCCATCCATGGATTCTGTCAGTGTTTTGATCTGTTCACCATCAACATTGCGTGCAGCAGCAACAACAGCCTCCCAGACACTGTTCAGAGAGGTGTACTGTTTTCCCTCCTTGTAAATCTCACATTTGATGATGGACCACAGGTTCTCAATGGGGTTCAGATCAGGTGAACAAGGAGGCCATGTCATTAGATTTTCTTCTTTTATACCCTTTCTTGCCAGCCACGCTGTGGAGTACTTGGAGCGTGTGATGGAGCATTGTCCTGCATGAAAATCATGTTTTTCTTGAAGGATGCAGACTTCTTCCTGTACCACTGCTTGAAGAAGGTGTCTTCCAGAAACTGGCAGTAGGACTGGGAGTTGAGCTTGACTCCATCCTCAACCCGAAAAGGCCCCACAAGCTCATCTTTGATGATACCAGCCCAAACCAGTACTCCACCTCCACCTTGCTGGCGTCTGAGTCGGACTGGAGCTCTCTGCCCTTTACCAATCCAGCCACGGGCCCATCCATCTGGCCCATCAAGACTCACTCTCATTTCATCAGTCCATAAAACCTTAGAAAAATCAGTCTTGAGATATTTCTTGGCCCAGTCTTGACGTTTCAGCTTGTGTGTCTTGTTCAGTGGTGGTCGTCTTTCAGCCTTTCTTACCTTGGCCATGTCTCTGAGTATTGCACACCTTGTGCTTTTGGGCACTCCAGTGATGTTGCAGCTCTGAAATATGGCCAAACTGGTGGCAAGTGGCATCTTGGCAGCTGCACGCTTGACTTTTCTCAGTTCATGGGCAGTTATTTTGCGCCTTGGTTTTTCCACTCGCTTCTTGCGACCCTGTTGACTATTTTGAATGAAACGCTTGATTGTTCGATGATCACGCTTCAGAAGCTTTGCAATTTTAAGAGTGCTGCATCCCTCTGCAAGATATCTCACTATTTTTGACTTTTCTGAGCGTGTCAAGTCCTTCTTTTGACCCATTTTGCCAAAGGAAAGGAAGTTGCCTAATAATTATGCACACCTAATATAGGGTGTTGATGTCATTAGACCACACCCCTTCTCATTACAGAGATGCACATCACCTAATATGCTTAATTGGTAGTAGGCTTTCGAGCCTATACAGCTTGGAGTAAGACAACATGCATAAAGAGGATGATGTGGTCAAAATACTCATTTGCCTAATAATTCTGCACGCAGTGTATATATAGCAAGGTGACTTTAGAGTGTTAAACACAGGACTTGCAGTACAGGCAGCTTGCACTCTATTCCTGACTGATCCTGGAACATAGAAACTCTTCTCCAAGGTCCAATGCCCTAGCTCTGGCGTATATACTTGGTTTTATCTCTATCAAGTACCTCCTCTGTAGTCTTGAGTACCTCTTGCTTTTCTTGACATGCCTCTGTCTCTCTCTCAGTTTCCTCAGGCTCTTTAACTGCGGTATTCCTGTATCTGCATATGGGAACTCAGGAAGGGAACCTTCTCTTTGAATCTGGAACCCGGTTACAGGGACTGCAATACCTTCTCCTGGTCTGCAGGCTTCCGGCCTGGACTTGACTCTGACATAGTCTAAACTCCAACTGCTGTAGACTGACTTTAGACTAGACTGACTTTAGACTGACTCTCCTTTCCCTGACTGGGCCTTATATAACCTAGGGCTCCCTAGCTCCCTCTAGTGACTAAGAGCTGGAATGACACCCCTAGCAGGCCTGTACATGCAAGTTTCACAGTAACAGGGAAATACATAGCATTACAGTTTATAAAGATGACTTATACCAACTTCCCCATAAATAAGGGGGGACGACAGCACACCAAGTGACCCTTCTGTAGTGACGGGCATTACAGTCCCCGTACACTACATACCCCACTGCTTTAAGCTGAGTACGACCTCGTACTCCATCAGGGCTCGCCCAACTGGAATCTCTACCTGAAACAGAAAAAGAGACATGCAGGCATACATATATGTAATTCATCTGCATTTACATTCATATCAGGTCCAATTGGCAAAAGTGAAGTGTGGTGACAAGGGGCGTCGTTCATGGATAGTCTTGGTCAATTCCTCATAATAGATTTTAGTCTTTGTATTCCGCTTTATAGCGGCCTCCCGGATCTCTGCCATTAGTGAAGACCACTTGAAAGAGGGCTGAAAGAAGTCTCTCCAGGAGCCATAGCAGGGCTCTGGTTCTTTCTCCCGTGGCGGGCAGGCGGGTTTCTCCGGTCCCGGAGAGTAAGCCGGTGGAGCCTCCTCTGGCTCTACACCAATATCAGTCATCTTTGGTATTTCAGGCGCGGACGTTGCAGCAAAGCGGTGCTCACTCTCCAACATGCTCGATCCTTCTCTGGAGAGCGATAGGGTGGCGCCAATAAGATCAGCCAGCTCCTCCCATTGCACTGGGAGGCCGCCCCCCAGGTATTCCAGTATATGGAAGGCGGAGTCCATGCTGGCCGACATGCAAATGTCCAGATAAGCAGTGGCGCCTGACCTTGAACTCCTTCCCGCTATTTCTTCAAAAAGGCGCCAATTTTTCCCGCCTTTTCGGGATGAAGATGACGCAGCAGCTATTTCAGTAGCCTCAGCGGCCATCTTTGGTAGAAGCGCCGTCTATTCACTGACAGCAAGCAGGATGATGAAAAGTCCACAAAACCACACTCCGATGTGGCGATTTCCTTCCTCTTGATAGCGCAACACTGCACAGCGCTTTTTGGAGGTTTTAGGTACACTTTGTGTAGGATTTTCAGTCCACAAAGTCCACTTTAAATAAACAGGCAATTTGTCACTTTGGTCACAGGGCAACTGTATAAGGCACAAAGTTCACGCTTCTTGCACTAGAAAGCGTGCGTATCCTGTTCGTGACGCCAAAAGAGAAGGTGCAGCGTACTCAAGTTAGGGTTAATAGTGTTCCTGGGTGTTGTAGTGCAATCATGACACTAACCTGAGACGGCTGACTCTCTGCAAGGGCAGGGGATGATAGGAAATGTTCGTGACGCCAGTGCCAATTAAACGGTGGCACGCCGTTTGCTGATAGCAGGAATAACTGAGGAACCACGTGATGTTAAAGCAGAACTCAAACTTTAGTAGTCATCATATAGGGACATTGACGGAAGCGCAGTTCCTTTGAAGACAGTTGATTTTCAATACAGTTGATGCAGGCAATATATATATATATATAGCAAGGTGACTTTAGAGTGTTAAACACAGGACTTGCAGTACAGGCAGCTTGCACTCTATTCCTGACTGATCCTGGAACATAGAAACTCTTCTCCAAGGTCCAATGCCCTAGCTCTGGCGTATATCCTTGGTTTTATCTCTATCAAGTACCTCCTCTGTAGTCTTGAGTACCTCTTGCTTTTCTTGACATGCCTCTGTCTCTCTCTCAGTTTCCTCAGGCTCTTTAACTGCGGTATTCCTGTTTCTGCATATGGGAACTCAGGAGGGGAACCTTCTCTTTGAATCTGGAACCCGGTTACAGGGACTGCAATACCCTCTCCTGGTCTGCAGGCTTCCGGCCTGGACTTGACTCTGACATAGTCTAAACTCCAACTGCTGTAGACTGACTTTAGACTAGACTGACTTTAGACTGACTCTCCTTTCCCTGACTGGGCCTTATATAACCTAGGGCTCCCTAGCTCCCTCTAGTGACTAAGAGCTGGAATGACACCCCTAGCAGGCCTGTACATGCAAGTTTCACAGTAACAGGGAAATACATAGCATTACAGTTTATAAAGATGACTTATACCAACTTCCCCATAAATAAGGGGGGACGACAGCACACCAAGTGACCCTTCTGTAGTGACGGGCATTACAGTCCCCGTACACTACAATAGAACATGTCCTTTCTTTTTACGGAACGGCCGGATCGCGGACCCATTAAAGTGAATGGGTCCGCGATCCACTGCGGCTGCCCCACGGATGGTGTTCGTGCATTGCAGCCTGCAATTTGCGGGCCGCAGCACGACGAAGGGGCACACACGTTCGTGTGCAGGAGGCCTTACTGCTTTGCTGGGCTTTCGGGGTGGGGGTTACACAGCTGAATAATCGAAAATATGGTAATTTAACATCTACTGCAATAGATTAATCACAAATAATAATTTCTGTAGACTGATTGTGGGCGTGGCTGTTGTAGGACCTTCCCCTCCCCGACCACTGATGTGATATGGATGATAGGTTGTCAATATCTAGAGCCTGGACATCCCCTTTAAGGTGGGCACTGTCATATAAATGTCCTTCTTTGCCACAAGTCAGCTCATGAGAATTGTATTGGGAGGTGGAGGCAGCTAGGAATAACAACAGCTCAGTCATAAAGCTGTAAACCACAAAAATCCAGCAACAGGACCGCTGAGCGCTGAAACGTGGCACCCAAAAAAATCAGGAAATTCATAAAAGGTCGCCATGGGTACAAGCCTAAGATCACCATGTGCAATGCCAAATGGTCCACTAGAGAGGTGTAAAGCCTAGCCTTTCTGCTGCCTGAGGCGAAAACTGAAAGGGCGCCGCCCCCCCCCCCCGCCCCCCAATAACAATTTCTTAACCTAACCTCTTCCCTTCAGCCCATGGCCCTTTGGCTGCCCCCCTCTTGCCCCTACCTGGTGCTGCCTGAGGCAATCGCCTCACCTGGCCTCATTGGTGGTGCACACCACCTCCACAGCAATTGTAGCTTGTCCTCTGCAGTGATGAACCATGTTTCACCATCTAGCAGTCTGATGGATCAACCTGGGTTTGGGAGATGGAGGCAGGGTTGCCAACCAGAATTTTTCTTTTATCTGAATAATTTATCCCAAAATCACAGACAGCCAACATTTTGTTATGAACAAATTGGAAAACCATAATGAATGATAAAAAAAGATTTACATGTCTAGAGCTCAATATACTGATAAAAACTCATTACCAGCAGTTACTGAGCTATAAAATTATGAAAATTATCACCAAAATAATCTAGTCAAGTACCACCAGCCTCAAAAAATCACAGACATGTCAATTTTTTTCACAGACACAGGAAAAAAGCCACCTATTTTTACAGACTGTCCAGAAATTTCTGGATGGTTGGCAACCCTGGATGGAGGTTACCTAGTGGAATGCATAGCGTCTACTGTAAAATTTGCTGGAGGAGGGATAATGGTATGGGGCTGGTTTTCATGGTTTCTGTTAGGCCCCTTATTTCCAGTGAAGGGCAATGATAATTTCAAATTTTAGACCACTGTTCAGCAATCTCTGGCAACTCCTAGCATGTTCTATTCCATTCTGTGAGAGTTCCAAGAACACGCAAGCAACTATGCATGCTGGGAATTGTAGTTTCACAATAGCTGGAGTGTCAAAGGCCGAATTGCCATTTATGATAGCTTCACCTTCCAAAATAAAATTGTATAAAAAGTGATCAAAAATTCATACATACCCCACAATGGGATCAATAAAAACTACAGATTGGCCTTCAAAAAAATTAGCCCTCACACTGCTCTGTATACATAAATATAATAAAGTTACCGATGTCAGAATATGGTGATACAACAATTTTTTTATTTTTTTTATTTAAGTATTAAAACATAACAAAAACTATAAACATTTGGTATTACTGTTAGGCTACTTTCACACTTGCGGCAGGACGGATCCGACAGGCTGTTCACCCTGTCGGATCCGTCCTTCCACTATTTCGCTGTGCCACCGGACCGCCGCTCCGTCCCCATTGACTATAATTATATATCCCATTGTGGGGTATGTATGAATTTTTGATCACTTTTTATACAATTTTATTTGGCATTATAGTCAATGGGGACGGAGCGGCGGCACGGCGAAATAGCGAAAGGTCGGATCCGTCCTGCCGCAAGTGTGAAAGTACCCTTAGAGATGAGCACATCCGAAGCAGCTTTACAAAAACAATAATTATAGTACTGTACAAAGATTCGTCTCCATACAGTATTAAAATGTATGGGCTCTGATGAGCCGATGGAAGTTATTCCCGAAGTCGCACGAGACTTTGTTGAATAACTTCGGTAATTGATTATTGCAGTGAAAAAACATTTCAAAACTTGGAACCGAGTTTGGTTCCAAGGTTTTTCACTGTAATAATCAATTACCGAAGTTATTCAAAGAAGTCGCGTGCGACTTCGTGAATAACTTACTTCGGCTCATCGGAGCCCATATATTCTAATACTGTATGGAGACGAATCTCCATACAGTATTATAATGGACGGTAATTTTTTTCATCCAAAGTCGCTTCGCTCATCTCTAATTACTGTAATTGAATAGACCCTCAGAATGAAGTTAACATGTCAGTTAAGGCTACTTTCACACTTGCGTTTTTCTTTTCCGGCATAGAGTTAGTCACAGGGGCTCTATACCGGAAAAGAACTGATCAGGCATATCCCCATGTATTCTGAATAGGGAGTAATCCGTTCAGTTTGCATCAGGATGTCTTCAGTTCAGTCTTTTTGACTGATCAGGCAAAAGAGAAAACCGCAGCATGCTACGATTTTATCTCCAGCGAAAAAAACTGAAGACTTGCCTGAATGCCGGATCCGGCATTTTTTCCCATAGGAATGTATTAGTGCCGGATCTGGCATTCAGAATACCGGAATCAGTCCTTCCGATCTGCGCATGTGCAGACTGAAAAAAAGGTGAAAAAAATAAATGCCGGATCCGTTTTGCCGGATGACACCGGAAAGACGGATCCGGCATTTCAATGCATTTTTTCGACTGATCAGGCATTTTTAAGACTGATCAGGATCCTGATCAGTCTTAATAATGCCATCAGTTGGCATACGTTTTTCCTGATCCAGCAGGCAGATCCGGCGACGGAACTGCTTGCCGGATCTCTCTGCCACAAGTGTGAAAGTACCCTAATGCTGTAAAAACTAAACCCATAAAGCAGTTGTGGGAATGCATTTCTAGCCAGTTTCACCCGATGTAGAATTTTGTTTCTAGCTTGCAACTACGGTACATCCTATGGAATATTAAATGGTGCCCCTAGAAAGTACAACTGTGGATAGCACACGTCAGTGAAAAACGGAAATGTGAACAAGGCCCTCAAACTTTTCAAAACTGATTCTACAAACTTTGTTAACCCTTTGGTTGTTCTACAAGAATTAAAGGAAAATGGAGGTGAAATTTCAAAATGTAATTTTTAATTCTCTGCTAAAGCACGCTTAAAGGGAGTCACTATAACTTTCCCAGTAGTATTAAAACCACTATAATTCCCCCCAGTAGAAATAATTCCCCTTATAATGTTTTCCATTAGAAAAACTGCCCCCTAATGTGTACCAGTACAAAAAATACCCTCTTACAATGTGTGCCAGTACAAAAAATCCCTCCTTATAATATGTGCCAATACAAAAATACCCTCTTATAATATGCGCCAGTTTAAAAAAATGACCCTTATAATGTGTGCCAGTACAAAAAATACCCCCTTATAATGTGTGCCAGTACAGAAAATGTCCTTTACAATGTGTGCTAGTACAAATATGCCCCTTATAACGTGCACTAGTACAAAAAATAACCCCCTTTTAGTGCCCCAATGTCCGGATAGTGCCCCCCTCCCCCTGATAATGTGTGCCATAATACTTGGCAGTACAAAAAAATGCCCCTTATCATGTGTGCCAGTACAAAAAATACCCAATTTTAGTGCATCCAGTAGAACCAATGTCCCCTTAGTGCATACCTCCCAACTTTTGAAAAGAAGGAAGAGGAACACTATGTGCAATTTTTTTCTGCAGTAGGCCACGCCTCCTCTCCGCCCAAAACTTCTAATCACCCTTGTCCCCTAAATGTGCCCACATACTAATTATTCACCCTTTATACCACCACATAGTAGTTATGCCAGTATTGTGCCTCCTTCACATTAGTTGTGACCAGATGTGCCCTCTCACAGTATTGGTGCCCACATATGTGCCCCTCACAGTAGCGATGCTCAGATATGTGCCCCTCACAGTAGTTATGCCCAGATATGTGCCCCCTCACAGTAGTTATGCCCACATACGTGCACCTCACAGTAGTGATGCCCAGATATGTGCCCTCTCACAGTAGTGATGCTCAGATATGTTCCCCCTTACAGCAGCAATGCCTAGTTATGTGCCCCCTCACAGTAGTTATGCCCAGTTATGTGTCCCTCACAGAAGTTATGCCCAGTTATGTGCCCCCTCACAGTAGTTATGCCTAGATATGTGCCCCCTGACAGTAATATAGCCAGCTGTGCCCCTCACTGTAATATGCCCAGTAAAGTGTCCCCTTAACAGGCAGTAAAAAAAAAAAAAACTCCACATACTCACCTCGTTCCCCAGCAGCAGCAACACTAACAGCAGAACACATGAAGCTACCGGCCCTGCCCAGACCTGCAGTGTGGAGTGCATACAGGGAGGAGGAATGATGGAGCAGGGAGCCAACGGATGGCTCTTGCTTCATCATTACAGACAGACTATGGAAGCAGGGACAGCTGCCAGAGAGTGGGACATACCTCCCCCGTACTGGGACTGCAGAACAGCCACTGAAATCCAGGACTGTCCTGCTGGATCCAGGATCGTTGGGAGCTATGTTAGTGCCCTCCCTTATAATGTGTGCCAGCAGGAAAAAAAATGCTACCTTATAACATGTGCCAGTACGAAAAATACTCCTTTTTAGTGCCCCCAGTAGAACAATATCCCCATAGTGCCCTCTCTTATAATGTGTGGCAGTTAAAAAATGCCCCCTTATGTGCTCCATTAGAAAATGCCCTCTTTTAGTGCCCCCAGTAAAACCAATGTGCCCATCAGTTATAATTATGCCTTTCCCCATAAAGGTCTAAGACATGCTGCCAAAGAAAAATGATAAGCTCGAATACTTGCCTCCACGCTTCTGCCAGACATATGTAGTGTACGGGGACTGTAATGCCCGTCACTACAAAAGGGTCACTTGGTGTGCTGTCGTTCCCCCCTTATTTATGGGGAAGTTGGTATATGTCATCTTTATAAATTGTCATGTAATGTAATGTTATGTATTTCCCTGTTACTGTGACACTTGCATGTACAGGCCTGCTAGGGGTGTCATTCCAGCTTCTAGTCACTAGAGGGAGCTAGAGAGCCCTAGTTTATATAAGGCCCAGACAGGGAAGCAAAAGTCAGTCTAGTCTAGAGCTCAGAAGTTTCTAGAGCCTGAGGAAGCTGAGAGGGAGACAGAGGCAAAGCGCAGAAAAGCAAGAGGTACTCAAGATAACAGAGGAGGTACTTTATAAAGAGAGAACCAAGGATATACGCCAGAGTTAAGGTATTGGGCCTTGGAGAAGATTTTCTATGTCCCAGGATCAGTCAGGAATAGAGTGCAAGCTCCTGTACTGCAAGTCCTGTGTTTCACACTCTGAAGTCACCTTGCTTAATCTGTATTGCCTGCATCGACCGTATTGAAAAATCAACTGTATGCAAAGGAACTGTGCTTCCATTAATGTCTCTATATGGAAACTACTAAAGTTGGAGTTTTGTTTTAACATCACGTGGTTCCTCAGTTATTCCTGCTATCAGCAAACGGCGTGCCACCGTTTAATTGGCACTGGCGTCACGAACATTTTCCTACCATCACCTGCCTATGCAGAGAGTCAGCCGTCTCAGGTTAGTGTCTATTGCACTACTACACCCAGGAACACATTTCTACACACAACTTGAGTACGCTGCACCTCTCTTTTGGCGTCACGAACAGGATACGCACGCTTTCTAGTGCAAGAAGCGTGAACTTTGTGCCTTATACAGTTGCCCTGTGACCAAAGTGACAAATTGCCTGTTTATTTAAAGTGGACTTTGTGAACTGAAAATCATACCCAAAGTGTTCCTAAAACCTCCAAAAAGCGCTGTGCAGTGTTGCGCTATCAAGAGGAAGGAAATCGCCACATCGGAGTGTGGTTTTGTGGACTTTTTACAATCCTGCTTGCTGTCAGTGAATGGACAGCGTTTTGCTAAAGATGGCCACCGGCCGCCTGGAGTAAAGTTTCCCGCGCTGCTGAGGACCTTCGTGGGCGGAGCCCTGCAAAGACACAGAGAATCCCGCCCCTCGTCATCATCGCACCGCCGCGGCCCTGCTTCTTCTACGTCACCGCGTACTCAGGACGTCCGGAATCTCTCGAGACTTGGACTGCGCAAACCCGGCGATACCGGTAAGAACTTGTAACCGGAGGGAAGGGGATTGTTCCGGCCCCTTTAGTCACCAGCGGCCACATCGCAATAAGCTACCATGTCAGAACCGGGAGTGCCTGAGCAGCCGGCCCCGGGAGAGCTTGCGGCTCCTAATCATCCTACAGCCCCCAGCATGATGCCCTTTACCATGCCTTACTATTTCGGGGCCCCATGGTTCCCCCGCTACAGAGGAGAGACCCATACCCTAAGGGACTTTAAAGAAAAGTTGCTGGCATTATTCAAACTGTACCCCATAAATGCCGACCAGCAAATGGAAATCCTGCTAGCGCAGCTGGAGGGAGCTGCCCGCAGGGAGGTATTATCCTGGCCTGCTACTGAGCGGAGTACTCTAGAACAGATATTCACCCGCCTCAGGGCCACTTTTGAAACTAGGACTGCCTCAGAGATAAAGATGCACTTCTTTGGCAAGAAACAGAAGTCCGGTGAGTCCCTCCGTGACTATGCCCTATCACTTCAGGAGGCTTTAGGGGCTGTAATTCAGATAGATCCCAAAGAGGCTGATAACCAGGACCAGACCCTGAGGGAACAATTTATCAACGGGGTGTCTAGTGAGCAAATAAGGACCCAATTAAAGATGCTGTCCGCCCAGCACCCTAACAGTACCTTTCTGGACTTTAAAGAACTGGCTATAAAAATTCTGGGGTCCGCAGTATCTCCTGAGTTGAGCACCCCACCTGAGTCACCAGCCTGCAGGCCAAAACCGCTTATCACTAACCGAGCTGAGGCCGGTCAAGCTGTTCAAGTGTCAGCTACCGATACTATTGCCATGCTGACAGAGCAAGTAAATCACCTCACTAAAAGTCTAGAGAAAGTGTGCAGAAAAATAGAGGAATGGGAAAAACCCATAATGACAGAAGAAGAATTCCTGTCACCTCCTAGGCCGTTCCCACCTCCTTACCAAGAGACTCACCCCAGGGATCCTGGGAGGCGTAATAGAGATCGCAAGCGGCCCGTGTGTACATACTGCAAAAAGCTGGGACACACAGAATCCACGTGCTGGCAGTTAAACGGGCAACCCCTGAGGCTGAGGACCACCCCTCGGGAGGTAGAACACTAGGTCCAGAGGATCCAAATTGGATGCCACGTTATGTAGGATCCCATCCTAAAATCAATATAGAGATCAACGGGGTCCCCTTTGAAGCCCTATTAGATACTGGGTCTCAGGTCACTACTATTCAGCTGCCTGCATTTGAAAAGTTCTGGGACACCAACCAGTTGACCCAACCGCCTGAATCCTGGGTGGAAATTATCGCCAGCAATGGCAAACCAGTAAAGATTCATGGATACTGGGAACCCACCCTGCAGGTGGGAGAAGTAACCCTGCCTCAACAGGGAGTGATCGTAGTACAGGCCGGTGACAGAGGAGGACATCCTGTCATTCTAGGCACCAATGTCTTCAAAAACTGTTATTCAGAAATACTTGCTGTATTACATCAGACTTTGCCCACTGCTTCCTCTGCATCCAGGAGGGTGATTCAAAAGACTATTACTGTGTTAAGTGCCCAACAGAGGTTTGTTAATGGGAAAGGAGAAATTTGTACTGCCAGGATTAGTGATATTAAGCCTGTGACTTTGCCTCCTAATTCTCAAACTCTTTTATGGTGTCGTGCTGTCCTGGGAGTCCAAGGCCGAGATTATCCAGCCCTGGTAGAACCAATCCAGATGGAGGATTACCCTTATGTGAGAGCTGCCAAGTGCCTGGTGACCGTCTCCCAAGGTAAAGTACCTGTGCGTCTGATTAACCTGAGTGATCATCCTGTTGCGCTTACTAAGCATTGCCGTGTTGCCCAGCTGTCCCAGGTGTCCTTCCAAGACGTCATTCGTCTTCCAGTGACAGAAAAGCCGCCAGCTGCAGTCAGCGGATGTTCGCCGGTGACCCAGCCACAAGTGCCCTGGTGGGAAGAGCTCCATGTAGGGGATGAGACTACCCCCCAACATCAACAAGAAGGGATTCTACAGCTTGTCAAGGAGCACCACCAGGCCTTCAGTAAGCATGCTACTGACTATGGAGAGGTTAGTGCCATACAACACACCATACCTACTGGCTCTCATCCTCCTATCAAGGAGAGATACAGACCCTTACCACCTACTTCATATCAGACTGTAAAGGAAATGATCCAAGAGATGAAAGACTCTAATGTAATCCGGGACAGCCGTAGTCCGTGGGCTGCACCCCTGGTTCTTGTAAAGAAGAAGGACGGTAGTATCCGTTTCTGTGTGGATTATAGGAAAATTAATCAAATAACCCACAAAGATGCATACCCACTGCCCCGCATTGAGGAGTCACTAACTGCTCTGGGCTCTTCTGCCTATTTCTCCACATTGGACTTGACCAGCGGCTACTGGCAAGTACCCATGGCCCCTGCAGATAGGGAAAAGACTGCTTTCACTACTCCCATGGGCCTGTTTGAATTCAATTGTATGCCGTTCGGGCTATGTAATGCCCCAGGAACTTTCCAGAGACTAATGGAGCGGTGTTTGGGTCACAAAAACTTCGAAACAGTGCTGCTGTATCTAGATGACGTCATTGTGTACTCAAAAACGTATGAAGACCATCTGAAACATTTGGCAGAAGTATTTGAAATCCTTATCAAATATGGCTTGAAGGTAAAGCCATCCAAGTGTCACCTGCTCAAACCTGCAGTAAGATACCTGGGGCATGTGGTAAGCGGAGAGGGAGTGCAACCTGACCCTGATAAGTTAGCAGCTGTCCGTAATTGGCCGGTTCCTACTACCGTCAAAGAGGTGAGGAGTTTCCTTGGTTTTGCCGGCTACTATAGACGTTTTATCCCCCATTTTGCTCAAATAGCTGATCCTATCCAGGAACTCTTGAGGGGGCAACCCAAAAAGAGTCCTAGAACTCCTGTGCCCATTGAGTGGAATGAGGAAAGAGAGATAGCGTTCCAATTGCTAAAAAAGAAATTGACCGAGCCTCCCGTGTTAGGTTACCCAGATTATAGCAAGCCTTTCCATCTTTATACCGATGCTAGCAAGCGAGGCCTGGGAGCGGTGTTAGCCCAAATCCAAGAGGGAAAAGAGAGAGTGATAGCATATGCAAGCCGCTCCCTGAAAGGAGCTGAGAAAAATGACCAGAATTATAGTTCCTTCAAACTAGAGTTCCTGGCACTAGTGTGGGCGGTGACAGAAAAATTCAAGGATTATCTAGCCGCCACCCCGTTCATTGCATTCACTGACAATAACCCTCTGGCACATCTAAATACAGCTAAATTGGGGGCCTTGGAGCAGAGATGGGCCTCTCGCCTTGCCAACTATAATTTCTCTGTAAAGTATCGTGCTGGACGTACTAATGATAATGCTGATGCTTTATCCAGGCTTCCCACAGAGACAGCTCCTGATGATGTGCGAGATGCTTGGGAAGATGTAGAGATGCCGGCTTTCTATAACAAATTTGCTCAACAGGGTCAGGCTCGAGCAACCCATGGCAGAGCTGCAGTTCCTTCACCCTCCAGTAGGCCTGATCCTAAAGAAGAAAGGTGGGTGAAACTACAGTCTGAAAGTAGAGTGCTAGGTGAGTTGTTGGACTTCATTACTAGTGGCAGAGCCCCTGAGAGGATTCGGCGTAAGAGTGCAGATCCTGAACTCATCAAACTGTGGAGACAGCGCCATCAACTCTTCATACAAAAGGGTCTATTGCTACGGAGAAGCCTAGACCCAGTGTCCAACGAGAGAGTGCACCAGATTCTCATACCCCGACGAGATGCAGGTATGGTGTTGGAGATGTACCACAATCAATCCGGTCACTTTGGGGTCCAAAAGACTGAGGCTACTATCCGCCAGCGGTTTTACTGGGTGGGCATGAGAGAAGACATGGAGAAGTGGTGTCGGGAGTGTGTAGCCTGTGCCTTAAAACGAAGTGAGCACCATGATCAGAGGGCACCACTGAGACCCATTGTAAGTACCCGTCCTCTTGAACTTGTCGCCATCGACCATGTGAAACTGGAGCCTAGTCGCTCAGGGTATGCTTATGCCATGACTATTATTGACCATTTCACAAAGTTTGTTGTAGCAGTGCCTGTGAGAGACCAGACAGCCAAGACTACAGCCGAAATGTTCTGGAAGCACTTCCTCCTGCCCTATGGATGTCCGGAAAAGATCCTCACCGATCAAGGACCTGCTTTTGAGTCCCATCTGTTCCATGAACTGTGCTGCTTACACAACTGTAAGAAGATCCGGACAACGGCCTACCATCCTCAAGGTAACGGATTATGTGAAAAAATGAATCAGACCTTGATAGAGATGCTGAGGGCCGTGCCTCCTGAGAACAGAGGAGATTGGCCCAGTCTGTTGCCACAGCTCATGTTCACATACAATCATACCATACATTGTTCCACCGGGTATACCCCTTTTTACTTGATGTTTGGGCGCCAAGGGACATTGCCTGCTGATCATTCATTGGACATACACGTACCTGATTGCATTAACCCATTACCTAACACCGACTGGGTTGCTGAACATCAAAGGCGATTGAATACAGCCAAAGCCATTGTTCAGGAGCGTATGGACTATGCTAGGGACCGACAGCAGAGAGACTATGATCAAGCAGCCCATGCAGAACCCTTGACAATAGGGGCCGTGGTATGGTTAAAGAATAACCGCCGTACCAGTAAATTGGACAGTAAATGGGAACGAAGTCCCTATGTTGTCACGGCAATCCCAAATGTTGGAACTCACACTTATGAGATCACCCGGGAAGACAAGGGATCTCAAATTGTACACCGAAACCAGTTAAAGCTCTGCCTGACACCAGAACCTAGTGCCGAGAGTTCTGGATCTGAATATCCTGTGTCAGAGTCAGCAATACAGCCCGAGGATCCTATGCAGGCTGTTAGTAATCTGAGGTATGATGCTGATCCCATGCATTGGCTTCTGACACCTTGGTTGAACTTGCTGGTGCCTGCTCCGGCACCTACTGTAGCTTCACCTCCGGAAGAGCTGGTTCAAGATGCCCCGGATCCAGTTCCCCCTCTAGTGGATCTAATTGTTCCAGTTGTTCCTGTTGTTCCTGGCCAAGATCTCCCTGATGGAGACCCTCCTGTTGCTCCTCTCTCTTCTACCTCGTTGCTAAGGGAAGAGGAGACCCCTGTTTTGAGAAGGTCTACCCGGATGACCAGGGGACGCCGCCAGTCCGTTTAGGAGACTTTGACTATTCTGGTGGTGTCTCCTCCCAAACAGTTGCTACTGGCAATACCTTACTTGACATTTGTGCGCAAGAATGGACTCCTCCACGTGAGCCCTTGCCTGTAATACACCCACAGGAAAATCCTGGGTAGTTCCGTTTTTATACTGTTTTATCTATTTTGCTGTTCTATTATGGACTTATTCATTGTCATGGACTATCCTGGTTATAATGTTACGCTGTGCCAGGTCAGCGCCCCAGTTCCATTCACTATCCTGAGGAGAAGAGAACGACGCCCCTTGTCACCACCCTTCATCTTTGCCAATTGGACCTGATATGAATGTAAATGCAGATGAATTACATGTATGTATGCCTGCATGTCTCTTTTTTCTGTTTCAGGTAGAGATTCCAGTTGGGCGAGCCCTGATGGAGTACGAGGTCGTACTCAGCTTAAAGCAGTGGGGTATGTAGTGTACGGGGACTGTAATGCCCGTCACTACAAAAGGGTCACTTGGTGTGCTGTCGTTCCCCCCTTATTTATGGGGAATTTGGTATATGTCATCTTTATAAATTGTCATGTAATGTAATGTTATGTATTTCCCTGTTACTGTGACACTTGCATGTACAGGCCTGCTAGGGGTGTCATTCCAGCTTCTAGTCACTAGAGGGAGCTAGAGAGCCCTAGTTTATATAAGGCCCAGACAGGGAAGCAAAAGTCAGTCTAGTCTAGAGCTCAGAAGTTTCTAGAGCCTGAGGAAGCTGAGAGGGAGACAGAGGCAAAGCGCAGAAAAGCAAGAGGTACTCAAGATAACAGAGGAGGTACTTTATAAAGAGAGAACCAAGGATATACGCCAGAGTTAAGGTATTGGGCCTTGGAGAAGATTTTCTATGTCCCAGGATCAGTCAGGAATAGAGTGCAAGCTCCTGTACTGCAAGTCCTGTGTTTCACACTCTGAAGTCACCTTGCTTAATCTGTATTGCCTGCATCGACCGTATTGAAAAATCAACTGTATGCAAAGGAACTGTGCTTCCATTAATGTCTCTATATGGAAACTACTAAAGTTGGAGTTTTGTTTTAACATCACGTGGTTCCTCAGTTATTCCTGCTATCAGCAAACGGCGTGCCACCGTTTAATTGGCACTGGCGTCACGAACATTTTCCTACCATCACCTGCCTATGCAGAGAGTCAGCCGTCTCAGGTTAGTGTCTATTGCACTACTACACCCAGGAACACATTTCTACACACAACTTGAGTACGCTGCACATACTGCTGTCAGGATGCACTGCAGGACGCAGGCCTCTTCCGGGCTGTGTCCTGAGCTGTATGCTGCCCAGCTCAGGCGGCGCAAGATAGGATACAGGCACCCCTTATAATGTGTGCCAGTACAAAAAATGTCCCTTAGAATGTGGGCCAGCACAAAAAATGTGCCTTGTAATGTGTACCAGCAGAAAAAATGTCCATTATAATGTGTGCCAGTACAAATATGCCCCTTATAACATGTGCTAGTACAAAAAATACCCCCTTTTAGTTCCCCCCAGTAGAACCAATATCCCCACAGTGCCTACTCTTAAGTGTGGCAGTAAAAAATAAATGCCCCCTTATGTGTGCCAGTACAAAATGTCGTCTTTTAGTGCCCCCAGTAAAACCAATGTGCCTATAGTGCCCCCCCCCCCCCAGTTATAATGCCCCTCCCCCATAAACGCCCAGCAGCATGCTGCCAAAGAAAAATAATAAGCTCAAATGCTTACCTCCATGCTTCTGCCAGACACGCTGCTGTCAGAATGTGGTGCAGGACACAGGCCTCTTCCAAGCTGTGACCTGAGCTGTATGCAGCCCGGCTCAGGAGGCGCGAGATAGGTCTACAGGAACTAGGCCTGAAGTCTTTCAGAGGGAATGGTGGGGCAGAGAGATATTGCATCTATAGGGCACTAAAAAGGGGCACTAAATCAATACCTGAAGAATCTATGAGGTCCTATAGAATTCTACTTAGAATAGGTCCCCCATCCAGGAATCCTTATCTCAGACTCCATATCATCTTCTTCTGTTTGATTGTACTGTACTTGTGTTAAAGGGGTTTTCCAAAACTTTTATACTGAGCTTGGAATGACAGCTCAGTCCCTATTAGTGTCGAATCGCGAATATTAATCGCGAATATCGGCACTTCGAGAATTCGCGAATATTTAGAATATAGTGATATATACTCGTAATTACGAATTGCGCATTACGCATTACGCAAATATTACAATGCCGTTTTTCGCGATCAAGAATCGCGAATATATGACGAATATTTACCCAAATATTCGTGAAATATCGCAAATTCGAATATAGCCCCTGCCGCTCATCACTAGTCCCTATCACTTCAATGTGGCTGAGCTGCGCCTAGGGCATGTGATGTCTCATGGCCTAGGTTAAGCTGCGAGAAGGCTGCAGTGCTACTGTAAACAGCTGATCAGCAGGGGTCCTGGGTTTCAGACCCCCACCGATCAGATACTGATGACATATCCAGATTGGGTTATCCTAAGTCATAAGTATAAAAATCTTGGAAAACCCATTTAATCTTATTTGGTAGAAATAACAGACAGCACGAATAGACCGTTTATTACCAGAGTTTATGGAGGGTATCACAATTATCTACACCACACAGAGAAGAAGACATGGACACAGTCTATAGATTAAAATAATTTTTATTAAAGGGGTTGTCCGGGCTGTTCACATTGATGACCTATCCTCAGGATAGGTCATCAATATCAGATCGGCTGAGGTCCGACACCCGGCACCCCTGTCGATCAGCTGTTTGAAAAGAAGGCGCGCGCCCTCCCCTTGTTTACCTGCTCACCATCGCATCTGCAGCGGTGGGCAGGTGTAATTACACCCAAGCCGTCTTATTCATTTCAATGGGAAGGATCGCTCCTATAGAAGTGTATAAGAACTAGCCGTCCCATTGAAATGAATGGGACGGCTTGGGTGTAATTACACCTGCTCACCACTGCGGATGCGACAGCGAGCAGGAAAACAATGAAGAGGAGGCAGCGCTGGCACATCGCGCGGCTTCTCTTCAAACAACTGTTTGTCGGGGGTGCTGGTTGTCGGACCCCCGCCGATCTGATATTGATGACCTATCCTGAGGATAGGTCATCAATAAAAATAACTTGGACAACCCCTTTAATAACTATTATAATATTTTTTGGCCAATTGTACCATCTAGTATAATTTGAAGGATTTACTGCATAAAAAGGTGTGAACCAGAGTAAGGCAAAATAAAACCCCCATGTAGGAGGGGGGGAATTCCTTTCTGACCCCAAGTACTGGCGATCGGCTACTCCCTGGTTCACTGCAGTGATATTACTGAATGGGGCCCTATTAAATAATTATCCACATCAAAAACAGTATTATCCCTTATTTTTACAGTCTCGGATTGCGGAGCTCTCGCATGTACACAGCCACTTCCAAATGATACAAGGTGGTTAATGCTTTGGTTGGACAAACAGTATAACATTTACTGGTAATTCCTTTTTTGTTATTGTGCACTGTTCACACTGCTGCAGTCTAGTTAGTCTGCTTCATCTGCTTTTATAATATTGCAATGATAGGTTACTTTCAGTTTGTGAGCAGCATATCAAGTTAAAGTTAGTAACGCATAGGGACTGTTAGGTGACGGATCACCCATGAATTGCTCTGCGCTTATAGCGCGTCTCACCCCTCCTTGTCAGTCCGCTGCGCTCTACAGTTCCAGCTATAAGCCTTCGTGGGATAACGGTGTGATACGTTCTTATGTATGTCAGGCCAATTACATAATCATCCTGGTTGGCAAAATAACACACTGTGCTTTGGCAGTGAATTGAAGAGAGATGGGCGTTCAGAACAGAGGAGGGCGCATGCGTAAAGATATCAGCGCGAAGCCGGATAGCTGTGGAACTCCAGAGCTCAGCTAACTGAGCAGACTGAAAGGATGGTTGGGACGCGCTACAAGCGCAGAGCAAGCCTTGTGTGATTCTTCACCTAACAGTCTCTATGCGTTAACAACTTTAGGGTACATTCAGACGAACGTAAGTGTTCCGCGCCCAATGCACAGGCACCAGCGGAATGCAGACCCACTGACTTGAATGAGTCTGCGATCCACAAGATATGGCAAAGGATATTACATGTCCGTTTTTTGCAGTGTGGAGGCATAGACCCGAAAGCCCACAGAAGCACTTCCATGGGTTTCTGTTCCATGCTTCTGTTCCGCAAAAGATAGGACATGTCCTATCTTTGCCATATCTTGTGATGATCCTGACTACTGGAATGCCGGACCAGGTGCAGCTAGATGTTTCCACCTCCTCTGATGTCTCAATGCAGCATTTTCCCGCTCATGCCAGGTCTAAAAAAGTGGGTGTGGTGTGGACGGGGAAGGGGACGGATCGGCAGGCCCGTCTAATTTATCATTTTCTACGCCTCTTTTAGGCCGAATGCACACGGCCGTGGAACACGGACGTGAGCGGTCCGTGGTATCCCGGCCTGGCATCCTGATGATCTATACGAGTGTATTACTGTAGTGCAGCGGCGGCACGAAGCGCACGGCGTCATAGCAACAAATGAGGCCGTGCGCTCCTGCTGTCAGCAGGATGCCAGGCCGGGATACCACGGACTGCTCACGTCCGTGTTCCACGGCCGTGTGCATTCGGCCTTAGGCGTAGAAAATAATCTAAATTTAAGCCAGCAAGGAAGCTGGCTTACATTTAGCCTGATGGCGGATACGCCTAAGTTATGTAGAAGCTAGCGCCTCTACATAATTTCAGCGGATCCACTGCCAGCTAAAGGGCTTATTAAGACTGGCGTCTAACACTCCAGTCTTAATAAATTACCCCCTAAGGTTTTATTCGCACAGTGCAGTTCAGTTACTTTTGGCAATTAAAAAATAGCAGAACTCTTTTGTTTTACACTGTTTTGTTAATATGCCACATCCTGTGAATAAAGCTTAAAGTGAGCTTTCTAAGAGTTCTGTAAAACCGTGGACCACCCATTAACCTCTGTGTATGATCTGTGTAAGAAACCTGTCAGTCAGCCACATTGCATACATCAGAGCTATTTCCAGAAAAAAAGTTGATCATATTGTCAGGTTAATATGAATAGCAGTGATAGATCTCTAATATCACTTAAAGGGAACCAGTCACTGGGATTTTGTGTATAGAGCTGAGACCATGGGTTGCTAGATGGCCGCTATCACATCCGCAATACCCAGTCCCCATAGCTCTGTGTGCTTTTATTGTGTAAAAAAAAACGATTTGATACATATGCAAATTAACCTGAGATGAGTCCTGTCACTGACTCATCTCATGTACAGGACTCATCTCATGTACAGAGCTATGGGGACTGGGTATTGCGGATGTGCTAGTGGCCATCTAGCAACCCATGTCCTCAGCTCTATACCCAAAATCCCGGTGACAGGTTCCCTTTAACTCTTCCAGGATCCTCACGACGTTATCCAGCTTCATGTAGATCGGCTACAATAGAACAGGTAATTTTTTTCTGTTATATTATCTTGATAAATGAAACTATTAGATTTATGTCACTTTAGTCTTGTGCATCTTTAGAGAAATTCCTGAAAAAACATGGAAAATAGTGATATTTTGAGAAAATCGTTCCTAATCGATCATCTGGTATTAAAAACTGAGCCCCTATGCACCTTATTCCGCAGAATTCTAGACACTCGTGTTGGGCTTTGAGATTTTATGTTATTCTGTTCTGTGGTTGAGATCTATATGTTACTGGAATAGTTAATGGTGTTGTCAGAATGAGGCCCTTACCCCGTCCTCAGAATCCTCATCTTCATTCTTATAGAAGGAAAGAGATAAAATATAATTTTACATTTGATTGTACAGTATTGTTTTATTATAACTCTTTAGTAGGTGTGATGGGACAGGGGCAAAACACAAAGAGGGACATTTATCAAGACTGGCGTAACCATATGCTAGTCTTGATCTCACTGCACTGGTGTGAGATACAATTACAATTAATTTCCTCTTAATACATTAGGCACATTTCTGAAGTCTATGCCAGCTAAAGGCGGGCATAGACTTCAGTTATAACTTACACCAGTTTCTGGCGAACAATATATTAAGTCAGACACAAAGCCCGTCCCCTCCCACTAAGTCTTGCCCCTTTTCTTAGCACCTCGGAAAAGTGCCGAGAAGCTTATGGTGTCCACCATAATGTGCAACTTTTTTACGTCACTATTGTGGCATTAAAGCATTGATAAATGACCCCCAGTGACTGTGATAAATCTACAGAAAAAAGGCAATGCAACAGCACCCTGCAAACCAGATAAAGTACAATAATGTCATAGTCACAAAAAATATTATAGTGCTAATGCTACGCTTATTTATAAAGTGAGATGCTTGGCAAATGCATTTTGTGCAAAACCATCTGAGCCCGTCTGCCGAACGTTAAGGCAATCTCTGTAAGATGGGAACCTAACACTAAATACTACCTGTTATGCGCCATAATGGCCCCTATAAAGTTCAGGAAGTGCTGGGTCCACATGCATGCTGGATCCACTCTGCCTTTTACCATTTTTGGTGCCAACACTCCCTGAATTTTATGGCGGCCATTATGGCGCATAACAGGTAGTATTTAGTGTTAGGACCCGTCTTACAGAGATCGCCTTGACGTTTGGCAGACGGGCTCAGATGGTTTTGTACAAAATGCATTTGCCAAGCATCTCACTTTATAAATAAGCGTAGCATTAGCACTATTACATTTTTTGTGACTATGGCATTATTGTACTTTATCTGGTTTGCAGGGTGCTCTTGCATTGTCTTTTTTTCTCTATGTTTCCAGCCATGGCAGCGTGCACCTGCGCACTGGGAGGTGCTGACTAACCCCCTTTTCTTTGTGATAAATCTACTTCACAGCTGTTAGAATGGCAGATATTACAATATAACAATAACAAAGACAGGTGCACTCTGTGGTCTTACTAAACCCTCAAACTGATTTTAAAATTGAGAGATTAGCCAACATGTCCTACGGTGTAGGACATGTCTGAGCCCAAGCACTGCGCCAAGGTTTCTCAAGTAGCGCGGGACCTAACACTCACCTACCTGTGCCATGTGGGCAATACCAGGAGCCAGTGGGCAAATTACAGGAGCATGAGGCAGACTCATAAACAACTCACCAGTTACCTCCAGCATGTAACCATGCTAGCAATGGGAGAAGGGAGGAGTCTGCGAGTCCCACTCAAGACTAGCTGATATGGCCCAGGCCTCACAGGTGCACCTAAATGTAGCCTGTGGATGGAAAGCAGGCTCATTTAAATTGGAGTTTATACACCTCCAGGCATCTCTATATATACAAACTGAAAAGAATGGCGTGGTATTAAACAGGCAGGATGTGCTCAAACTCACATGCCGTTGTGCATATATATAGGGGAGCAGATCCTGCACTTGTGGCCCGTTGCTAATGGCAATCCCCAGCAAAAATGCATACAGTGGAGGATGCCCGCAGCCAACCACAAGTACCACAATAGACATCCTACACAAGATAGCAATTTTGTGGATGTGATTATCAATATAACAATAACAAAGATAGGTGCACTCTGCGGTCTTACTAAACCCTCAAACTGATTTTTAAATTGAGAGATTAGCCAACATGTCCTACGGTGTAGGACATGTCTGAGCCCGAGCACCGCGCCAAGGTTTCTCAAGTAGCTCCCGAGCTACTTGTTAAACCTTGGCGCGGTGCTCGGGCTCAGACATGTCCTACACCGTAGAATATTTTGGCTAATCTCTCAATTTTTAAATTAGTTTGAGGGTTTAGTAAGACCGCAGAGTGCACCTGTCTTTGTTATTGTTATATTGTTATACTGGTTCTCAGATCCACATAATTGCTATCTTGTGTAGGATGTTTATTGTGGTACTTGTGGTTCGCTGCAGGCATCCTCCACTGTATGCATTTTTGCTGGGGATTGCCATTAGCAACGGGCCACAAGTGCAGGATTTGCTCCCCTGTATATATATATATATATATATGCACAACTGCATGTGGGTTTGAGCACATCCTGCCTGTTTAATACCACGCTATTCTTTTCAATGGTCGATATTAGCTTTTTTTTTTATAGATATGAAGGCATAGCTTTACAGATGTGTGCATCCGTGGCCGTTGTGCCGTTTTCCGTTTTTTTTCGCGGACCCATTGACTTTCAATGGGTCCGTGGAAAAATCGGAAAATGCACCATTTTGCAGCCGAGACCGTGATCCGTGTATCCTGTCCGTCAAAAAAATATGACCTGTCCTATTTTTTTGACGGACAATGGTTCACGGACCCATTCAAGTCAATGCGTCTGTGAAAGAACACGGATGCACACAAGATTGGCATCCGTGTCCGTGATCCGTGGCCGTAGGTTACTTTTATACAGACGGATCCGAAGATCCGTCTGCATAAAAGCTTTTTCAGAGCTGAGTTTTCACTTCGTGAAAACTCAGAACCGACAGTATATTCTAACACAGAGGCGATCCCAGGGTGATGGGGACGCTTCAGGTTAGAATATACTAAAAGAACTGTGTACATGACTGCCCCCTGCTGCCTGGCAGGTGCTGCCAGGCAGCAGGGGGCAGCCCCCCCCTGTAGTTAACACATTGGTGGCCAGTGTGGCCGGCCCCCCCCTCCCCTGTAGTTAACTCATTGGTGGCCAGTGCGGCCGGCCCCCCCCTCCCCTGTAGTTAACTTATTGGTGGCCAGTGCGGCCGGCCCCCCTCCCTCCCCTGTAGTTAACTCGTTGGTGGCCAGTGGGCCCCCCTCCCTCCCCTGTAGTTAACTCGTTGGTGGCCAGTGCGGCCGGCCCCCCTCCCTCCCCTGTAGTTAACTCGTTGGTGGCCAGTGGGCCCCCCCTCCCTCCCCTGTAGTTAACTCGTTGGTGGCCAGTGGGCCCTCTCCCCTCCCTCCTAATTAAAATCTCCCCCCCCTATCATTGGTGGCAGCGGAGAGTACCGATCGGAGTCCCAGTTTAATCGCTGGGGCTCCGATCGGTAACCATGGCAACCAGGACGCTACTGCAGTCCCGGTTGCCATGGTTACTTAGCAATTTGTAGAAGCATTATACTTACCTGCGAGCTGCAATGTCTGCGTCCGGCCGGGAGCTCCTCCTACTGGTAAGTGACAGGTCATTAAGCAATGCGTCACTTACCAGTAGGAGGATCCGTAGGTGGTATAGGACAGCCAATTGAGAAGTTTCAGCACATGGACATACCCCCTACCTTATAAATAGACCTGATCTGGCCGCCATTTTACATTCAGTGTTTTGCCAGTGTAGGGAGAGGTTGCTGTGTGGAGCAGGGACAGGCTGTTAGGGACACCAAACGCTATCTAATAGGGCCACAAAAGTCCTTTTAAGGACTGGTATAGGTGTGCTATCGATATGTGTGATACACAGAGGGGTGCGATATACTTATAATATACTTTTATAATGGGTCAAAAACACATAGTGATCACCTGGAAGTCAGCGGCCTAGGGGCTAGGGGCTTACTAGGGCCATTTTTATTTAGGGTAAGGTTCCGGACGGGGTCGCTCTTATCAGGGCGGGTGCTCTGTGGTTAGGCTATCAGGGCCAGAATAGCCCCCCCCCCCCGTAGGGCAATATTAGAGACAGTTCTTTGCCCACCCTGTCCTTCAATACCACATCATCATCTAGCCCAGGGATAGATGTTTTTTGCTTTCCCTCCGGGAGTCATGGATGTGCACTGGAACCCCCCGGATTGTGGTAGGACATATGGTTTCTGATTTGGTGCCGCCGAGCACCTGATTTAGTGCTTCCGTTTCCGCAACAAAATAGAACATGTCCAATTCTTGTCCGCAATTGCAGACAAGATTAGGCATTTTCTATTATAGTGCCGGCGATGTGCGGTCCGCAAATTGCGGAATGCACATTGCCGGTGTCCGTGTTTTGCGGATCTGCAAAACACTTACGGACGTGTGAATGGACCCTTTATAGTAACATTATCAAAGGTTAAGTTTTATCTTTATGTATATTCTAATGGATTGCCTTCCTTGTACCATGTTATAATATACTTTCTATGTTAGAAAGTATATTATAGTGCATTTGTATTGTGCGGTAGTTGTGTGCGGTTCTGCTGCGATACTGCAGGTATATAGAGGGACAAACGTTATTGGAACAAATTATTTCTACTGGTGTGATATACAAGTCGCCCCCCCCAAAAAAACTGATTGAAGCGGGGTGTTATATACCAATATACTTTATAGTGCATTTGGGTACTGTATAGTGCATTTGCACATGCGCGTAAGTGAAAATTATATTGCCGATATTTCGCATTGAAAAAAATAATGAATGGAGATCGCAAATTTGAGTAATAGATCTGGTATGTCACTGTCCATGTTGTGGGACTATTTGTGCACTTCTAGTAATTATTTCTTGGCTGCAAATATGAGCTGAAGGTTTTTCAGGTTTGCCTGCCATTAAAATGAATGGGACCCGCTGTGAACATTTGATCGCGTTCGCGCACCGTCCCGGCAGATGTAGGCCATCACTACACATCACTACACATCACTAATGTTGGGCTTTAGGACACTTGATCCTGTGCTATGCTGTGTTATTCCACATGGTTAGAAAGCCTTTAGAATGTAGAGGAAATGCGGTTCTTGCCTTCTCTGTATGTTAAGGTGAACTTAACATACAGAGAGATTGCTAATAATACAGTCCTGATCAAAAGTTTAAGACCACTTGAAAAAGGGCAAAAAATCATATTTAGCATGGCTGGATCTTAACAAGGTTCCAAGTAGAGCTTCAGCATGCAACAAGAAGAAATGAGAGTGAGACAAAACATTTTTTGAGCAATCAATTTAATGAAAACAACAAATAAACTGAAACAGGCAGTTTTTTTTTTAGCTGATCAAAAGTTTAGGACCACACCTCCAAAAAAAAAATAAACCCCTCCAAAACAGAAATCCAACTTCCAAACATGAACTCAGTAATGAGTACCTCCGCCGTTATTGTTTATTACTTCCAAAATTTGTTTTGGCATGCTTGATGCAAGCGTTTCCATGAAGTGAGTGGGAACATTTCTCCAAGTGGTGAAGACGGCCGCACGAAGGCCATCTACTGTCTGGAACTGTTGTCCATTTTTGTAAACTTCCCTCACCATCCATCCCCAAAGGTTCTCAATTGGATTTGGATCAGGGGAACACGCAGGATGGGCCAAAAGAGTGATGTTATTCTCCTGGAAGAAGTCCCTTGTCCTGCGGGCATTGTGCACTGTAGCGTTGTCCTGTTGAAAAACCCAGTCGTTACCACACAGACGAGGGCCCTCAATCATGAGGAATGCTCTCTGCAACATCTGGACATAGCCAGCGGCCATTTGACGCCCCTGCACTTCCTGAAGCTCCATTGTTCCACTGAAGGAAAAAGCACCCCAGACCATTATGGCGCCCCCTCCACTGTGGTGCATAGAAAACATCTCAGGTGGGATCTGCTTGTCATGCCAGTAACGTTGAAAACCATCAGGACCATCAAGGTTAAATTCTTTCTCATCAGAGAATAAAACTTTCTTCCACCTTTGAATGTCCCATGTTTGGTGCTCTCTTGCAAAGTCCAAACGAGCAGTTCTGTGGTGTTCAAGGAGACGAGATCTTAGAAGACGTTTTTTGTTTTTGAAGCCCTTCAGTCTCAGATGCCGTCTGATGGTTATGGGGCTGCAGTCAGCACCAGTAAGGGCCTTAATTTGGGTTGAGGATCGTCCAATGTCTTGACGGACAGCCAATTGGATCCTCTGGCTCAGTGCTGATGACATTTTTTTGGGTCTTCCACTTGACTTTTTTGTTCCATAACCCTCAGGATCATTTAAGAAATTCCAAATGACTGTCTTACTGCTTCCAACCTCAGCAGCGATGGCGCGCTGTGAGAGACCCTGCTTATGCAGTTCAACAACCTGACCAGGTTCAAAAAGGGAGAGTTTTTTTGCCTTTGCCATCACAACGTGTGACTAAGTGTGACATCACAGCCTGTTTCAGTTTAATTTTTATTTTCAATTAATTGAATGCTCAAAAAATGTTTTGTCTCACTCTCATTTCTTCTTGTTGCATGTTGAAGCTCTACTTGGAACCTTGTTAACCCCTTAAGGACACAGGGCGTACCGGTACGCCCTATTTCCCGAGTCCTTAAGGAGACAGGACGTATCGGTACGTCCTAACTTTAAATAGGCATTCCGGCGCCCCAGGGGTTAATCTGCACAGGATGCCGGCTGAAATGATTCAGCCGGCATCCTGTCACAACGCCAGGGGGGGTCATGTGACCCCCCCGTGTCGGCGATCGCAGCAAACCGCAGGTCAATTCAGACCTGCGGTTTGCTGCGCTTTTTGCAGTTTCTGATCCCCGCGGTCCCTTACCGCGGGGATCAGAAACTTTAGAGTGCCTAAAATCAAGATTTTGCACCCCTGCACGATTTGATGCCGGCGGGTGGTGCAGAGGATGTGTCGCCGGCGGTAGGGGCGTTGCGGGAGGCGGGCGGTGCGGCAGGCGGGATCGCGATCCCCCGCCCGCCTCCCCTTGAAAATTAGTTGGCTTCTAGTGGGTTATACCAGGGTGCCAGCACATTGCTGACACCCTGGTATAAACGGCTGACATCTGTGCAGATGTCATCCGTTTAACCCTTTCCATACCCCGGTCCGTACGGACCGCTGTATGGAAAAAGTTAACAGTAAGAGGGAGCTCCCTCCCTCTCCCATTGGGGGGCTGCTGTGCCTTTGCAGCCCCCCGATGGAGAGGGAGAGAGCCCCCCGAAGCCCCGACCTCACCCTTCCCCGTCTGCGAAGTTGTGGCAGATGGGGAAGGTTCCCATGGCAACAGGACGCCTGCTCAGGCATCCTGCTGTCTATGGTGCTGAACAGATCTGTGCTAAAAGCATAGATCTGTTCAGTGTAAGTAAAATACAGTACAGAACCCTATATAGGGTTCTGTACTGTATTATACAGACATCAGACCCACTGGATCTTCAAGAACCATTGGGTCTGGGTCAAAAAAATGTAAAAAAAAGTGAAAAAAGTTAAGATAAAAAAAAAACATTTAGCACTGAATAAAATTAAATAAATAAAATACACTACACATATTAGGTATCGCCGCTTCCGTAACAACCTGATCTATAAAACGGTCATGTTACTTTCCCCGCATGGTGAACGCCATAAAAATAAAAAAATAAAAACTATGAGAAAATTGAAATTTTGCCCACCTTACTTCCCAAAAAAGGTAATAAACGTGATCAAAAAAGTCGCATGTACGCCAAAATAGCACCAATCAAACCGTCATCTCATCCCGCTAAAAATGAGACCCTACTCAAGATAATCGCCCAAAAACTGAAAAAACTATGGCTCTTAGACTATGGAGACACTAAAACATTTTTTTGGTTTTAAAAATGAAGTTATTGTATAAAACTTACATAAATAAAAAAATTGTATACATATTAGGTATCGTCGCGTCCATGACAACCTGCTCTATAAAATTACCACATGATCTAACCTGTCAGATGAATGTTGTAAATAACAAAAAAAAAGTGCCAAAAAAGCTATTTCTTGTTACCTTGCCGCACAAAAAGTGTAATATAGAGCAACCAAAAATCATATGTACCCTAAACTAGTACCAACAATACTGCCACCCTATTCCGTACTTTCTAAAATGGGGTCACTTTTTTGGAGTTTCTACTCTAGGGGTGCATCAGGGGGGCTTCAAATGGGACATGGTGTCAAAAAACCAGTCCAGCAAAATCTGCCTTCCAAAAACCGTATGGCATTCCTTTCCTTCTGCGCCCTGCCGTGTGCCCGTACAGCGGTTTACGCTAACATGTTTTGGGGTGTTTCTGTAAACTACAGAATCAGGGCCATAAATAATGAGTTTTGTTTGGCTGTTAACTCTTGCTTTGTAACTGGAAAAAAAATATTAAAATGGAAAATCTGCCAAAAAAGTGAAATTTTGAAATTGTATCTCTATTTTCCATTAAATCTTGTGCAACACCTAAAGGGTTAACAAAGTTTGTAAAATCAGTTTTGAATACCTTGAGGGGTGTAGTTTCTTAGATGGGGTCACTTTTATGGAGTTTCTACTCTAGGGGTGCATCAGGGGGCTTCAAATGGGACATGGTGTCAAAAAAACAGTCCAGCAAAATCTGGCTTCCAAAAACCATACGGCGCACCTTTCACTCTACGCCCCGCTGTGTGGCCGTACAGTAGTTTACGACCACATATGGGGTGTTTCTGTAAACGGCAGAGTCAGGGCAATAAAGATACAGTCTTTTTTGGCTGTTAACCCTTGCTTTGTTAGTGGAAAAAATGGGTTAAAATGGAAAATTAGGCAAAAAAATGAAATTCTCAAATTTCATCCCCATTTGCCAATAACTCTTGTGCAACACCTAAAGGGTTAACGAAGTTTGTAAAATCAGTTTTGAATACCTTGAGGGGTGTAGTTTATAGAATGGGGTCATTTTTGGGCGGTTTCTATTATGTAAGCCTCGCAAAGTGACTTCAGACCTGTAGTGGTCCCTAAAAATTGGGTTTTTGTAAATTTCTGAAAAATTTCAAGATTTGCTTCTAAACTTCTAAGCCTTGTAACATCCCCAAAAAATAAAATATCATTCCCAAAATAATTCAAACATGAAGTAGACATATGGGGAATGTTAAGTCATCACAATTTTTGGGGGTATTACTATGTATTACAGAAGTAGAGAAACTGAAACTTTGAAATTTGCTAATTTTTCCCATTTTTTGGTAAAATAGGTATTTTTTTTATGCAAAAAAATTAACTTTTTTGACCCAATTTTAGCAGTGTCATGAAGTACAATATGTGACGAAAAAACAATCACAGAATGGCCTGGATAAGTCAAAGTGTTTTAAAGTTATCACCACTTAAAGTGACACTTAAGGGGTTAAGATCCAACAATGTAAAATAGGATTTTTTTGCCATTTTTCAAGTGGTCTTAAACTTTTGATCAGGACTGTATGTATATTTGGACGATGAGGGTTCATATAGTATTCAATAACTTATCTACCCCAGCATGTTCTGTCCATGTTACAGAGCTGAGCTTGTCTGTGCAGGTTGAGACATGTCTGGTCATGCAACACACACAGTAGCAGTTCAGTCTGATGAAAGCACTGGAAGTGACAGGAAGGCAAGTACAGTACAGTTCGGGTCTACAAAGAAAGTGAGGGATTTGGAGCTTTGTTCTGTGATTAAATTCCTAACTGTGGAAGAAAAGAAGCCTACAGAAATCCATGAAAGGATTATTGCTGTATATGGTGATGATGCACCTCCCTACTACCAAGTTTTGGGCCAAGCAGATTAAGGGTCCATTCACACGTCCGCAATTTTGTTCTGCATTTTGCGTAACGGAATTGCGGACCCATTCATTTCTATGGGGCAGCACGATGTGCTGCCGGGATCCGGAATTGCACTTCCGGGTCCTTAATTCCGTTCCCGAAAAAAATAGAACACGTCCTATTCTTGTCCGCAATTGCGGACAAGAATAGGCATTTTCTATTAAGTGCTGGCGATGTGCCGTCCGCAAAATGCAGAATGCACATCGCTGATGTCCGTGTTTTGCGGATCCGTGGATCCGCAAAACACACACGGACGTGTGAATGGACCCTTAGGGTCTATTCACATGTCCGCAATTTCGTTCCGCATGGATCCGCAAAACACACACGGACGTGTGAATGGACCCTTAGGGTCTATTCACATGTCCGCAATTTCGTTCCGCATTTTACGGAACGGAATTGCGGACCCATTCATTCCTATGGGGCTGATGTGCTGCCGATGTGCTGCCCGGACACGGAATTGCGGACACGCACTTCCGGGTCCGCAATTCCGTTCCCGAAGAAAATAGAACATGTCCTATTCTTATCTGCAATTGCGGACAAGAATAGGCATATTCTATAGTGCCGGCAATGTGCGGTCCGCAAAATGTGGAACGCACATTGCCGCTGTCCGTGTTTTCCGTATCCGCAAAACACATTGTGGACATGTGAATGGACCCGTAATTTGGGTCCGCATTCGTTCCGCAATTTGCGGACCCATTCACTTTCAATGGGGCTAGAACGGATGTGAATCCGCATTTTTGGGATCCGCATCCGCATTTTCGGGATCCGCATCAGTTTTTTCGGGATCCGTTTTTTCGGGATCCGCAATTCCGTTCCTGAAAAAAATAGAACATGTCCTATTCTTGTCCGCTATTGCAGACCAGAAAAGGCATTTTCTATTATAGTGTCTGTGATGTGCGGTCCGCAAATTGCGGATCGCATATTGCAGGTGTCCGTGTTTTGCGGATCCGCAATTTGAAGATCCGCAAAACACTTAAGGACGTGTGAATGGACCCTAAATGGGGTAGGGAATCAATTGAAGATGACCCCCGTTCAGAGTGACCTGTCGAAGCATCTTCAGAGGAAATGTGCCGTAAAGTGGAGGCCATGATTTTGGATGATTGTCGGGTCAAAGTCTGTGTTATAGCTCATGAATTAGGCATTTAAGTTGGCACAGTTTCCAGTATCATTCATTGGGCCAGATTTATCATTAGCTCAAGTCAAAATAATAGAGTGAATAAGTTGCAAATTTTTGCGCAATCGCTAAAACTGCGCAAAAATTGTGATTTTTATTGGCTCTGCGCTATGCTCGCCAGTTTTCTGAAAGTGGGCATGTTTTCTTATGTAAATTAATCTCTAGACAGAGTTACTATTGCGACAATTTAAAAAGTCGCAAAAAATTGTGCTAAAAATTGCGCAATCTCACTCCAGTGAGGACCATGCTTATCTTATGCTACTTTTTAATAGATCATGCGACTTTTTCGTAAAGACATGCGACTTTTGTAAAGCCGCTTACTGAAGGATAAACTGCTACCGTCAAACCACATTTATCACAGTATTAAAGGACCATTAATAAATCTGACTTAGCCAAAAGTGACTTTGGACATATGTAAAAGTGGAGTAAGGTGTAAGTGTAATAATAAATCTGGCCCATTATGTTTTGATGTCAAAGGTCAGTTCCCAGTGGGTGCCATAATTGTTGGCGCCTCAGCAAAAAACTTGTTGCCAGTAATTTCGCCAAGAGAATTTGGACATGTTTTGAGAAAATCCAAGACACTTCTATTCCTGAATTGTTATGGGTGATGAAACATGGGTCCACCACCATGATCCTGAGACCAAACAAGAGTCCATGCAAAGGAAGCACAAGGGGTCACCAACTCCAAAGACATTTTGTGTGCAGCAGTCAGCTGGATAGATCATGGCAACAGTCTTTTTTGGATACAGAAGGCGTTTTATTACTAGAATTCATGCCAGACAAGACAACAATTACTGAATCCACCTATGCTTCAACATTGAAGGCATTACGTGAGGCAATCAAAGAAAAATGCAGTGGTAAGTTTTTGGCAGGTGTGTTGCTGCTTCATGACAATGCGCCAGATCACAAGTCTCGCAAATCACAAGCTGCTATCAGGAAATGTGGCTTCATGGAGCTTAACCATCCGCCCTACAGTTCAGAGCTGGCTCTCGGTCATTACTTTCTCTTTCGGACCCTGAAGAAAGTTCTGTGTGGGCAACGATTTCCTGGTGATAATGCAGTCAGAGGCAGTAACAGGGTTTCTGCGGCAGCAAGAAGTCTCCTATTCTGGTGGCATCCAATCACTGGAGGCAGAGTAGAATTAGCGTGTTCATGTCAAGGGGGATTACACTGAAAAGTAGTTAGTTCAATTTTCTCAGGAAATGTTGTTTTCATACTCAGGTAGAGCACTTATTGAACAGCCCTTGTATATTCTGTGGAAGTGTTTTGCTAATATTATTGTTCTCTAATAATCAGGAATGGAGGCCTTTACAGATCTTCTGGGTCATAACTGAATTTTCTGCTGGTATCACTTACATGGTCCTCATCCCTCCTCAGGGTGTGCTCCATAATGTAAAGTGGTGGAGGCTGCAATAGAACAGGTTGTACTTTTAAAAAAAATACTAGAAGTATTCTAAGAAACTGCTGAAATCAGCTACAGAAAGAAAAGTATACACTGATGTTATAAGGGGATATAAATATAGCCATTATTGTAAGGAATAATGGAAAGAATAAAGCGTTCATAAGTGACATGATTCTCTTAAGGTGTCTACACACCTTTAATAGCTGTTGATTGTCGTTTGGCCAACATCTACCGTATATATCTCCCAATTCCTCCAAACACATACATGCTTGGCATAGCTGACATGTATGTGTTTTCAATGGGGAGAGAGGATAACGCAATGTCCCCTGGGAGAACAAAGAGATCAGTCATTGAAATTCAATGCTCCTCATCCTTTTCTCCCAAAATCATGAGATCATCATACATATTAGATTGTTGGCCGGTCCAGCAGAAAATGATGTGTTTGTTGGAACATTACTGTAGGTGTCACTAGTATGACCAGAGCAGATTTATCTCCTGATATACTACTTAATGGCTGCAGATAAATTGAAGGGGACATGGTGGAGTTTTATTATATTTTACATACACTTTGCACAATACTCTGTGTCCTTCATGCCTTTATCTTTGTCAATGCAGGATACAATACTGCACAATGTAAAGTGCAGAGTAGACTGGAAGATTTACATAGAAGTGTAGTCAATGCTCAGTACAATGGCTAATATTAATGGTAACATATGGAGTAGCTGCCAGTTTCTCAGAGACCTCTGTACTATATACAGTAGATGCTGTATGTATTCAGTTATATAGTGTTAAGTGCTGCAATATATATTAACCATACAATGAAATAAGCAGATAAAAGACGCTGACACCAACATTGTTGGTGAAACAGACAAAGGCCTCATGCACACGACCGTTGTGTGCACCCGTGGCCGTTGTGCCGTTTTCTGTCTTTTTTCGCGGACCCATTGACTTTCAATGGGTCCGTGGAAAAATCGGAAAATGCACCGTTTTGCAGCCGCATCCGTGATCCGTGTTTCCTGGCCGTGAAAAAAATATGACCTGTCCTATTTTTTTCACGGCCAACGGTTCACGGACCCATTCAAGTCAATGGGTCCGTGAAAGAACACGGATGCACACAAGATTGGCGTCCGTGATCCGTGGCCGTAGGTTAGTTTTTATACAGACGGATCCGAAGATCCGTCTGCATAAAAGCTTTTTCATAGCTGAGTTTTCACTTCGTGAAAACTCAGAACCGACAGTATATTCTAACACAGAGGCTGTCACTTACCAGTAGGAGGAGCTCCCGGCCGGACCTGTCACTTACCAGTAGGAGGAGCTCCCGACTGGACGCAGACCATCGCAGCTCGCAGGTAAGTATAATGGTTCTACAAATTGCTAAGTAACCATGGCAACCGGGACTGCAGTAGCGTCCTGGTTGCCATGGTTACCGATCGGAGCCCCAGCGATTAAACTGGGACTCCGATCGGTACACTCCGCTGCCACCAATGATAGGGGGGAGATTTTAATTAGGAGGGGGAGGGAGGGGAGAAGGCCCACTGGCCACCAACGAGTTAACTACAGGGGAGGGAGGGGGGGGCCCACTGGCCACCAACGAGTTAACTACAGGGGAGGGAGGGGGGCCGGCCGCACTGGCCACCAATGAGTTAACTACAGGGGAGGGGGGGGCCCACTGGCCACCAATGAGTTAACTACAGGGGAGGGGTGGGGGCCGGCCACACTGACCATCAATGAGTTAACTACAGGGGAGGGGGGGGGGGCCGGCCACACTGGCCACCAATGTGTTAACTACAGGGGGGGGGGGCTGCCCCCTGCTGCCTGGCTGCACCTGCCAGGCAGCAGGGGGCAGTCATGTACACAGTTCTTTTAGTATAGTCTAACCTGAAGCGTCCTCATCACCATGGGAACGCCTCTGTGTTAGAATATACTGTCGGATTTGAGTTTCACGATGTAACTCAAATCCGACAGTATATTCTAACATAGAGGCGTTCCCATGGTGATGGGGACGCTTCAAGTTAAAATATACCATCGGATTGGAGAAAACTCCGATCCGATGGTATATTAACTCCTGACTTTACATTGAAAGTCAATGGGGGACGGATCCGTTTGAAATTGCACCATATTGTGTCAACGTCAAACGGATCCGTCCCCATTGACTTGCATTGTAATTCAGGACGGATCCGTTGGGCTCCGCACGGCCAGGCGGACACCAAAACGACTTTTTTTTCATGTCCGTGGATCCTCCAAAAATCAAGGAAGACCCACGGACGAAAAAACGGTCACGGAAAAACGGAACCCCGTTTTGCGGACCGCAAAAAAATACGGTCGTGTGCATGAGGCCTAACAGTGCAGAAGCAATCATGGTTGATACGTCATAGGTTACGTCTTCCTCGATGTCTTCTTCCCAGATAGACAGTCTGTACATCGCTGACTCCTGAACACAGGAATAGTTTATAAAGATAATTAAACTTGTAAATTTTGTTGTGTTCTTATATGAGGACTGGAGTACAAGGAGGAACTTATTTCTACATTGAGCTCTACAAGATCTGGAGCTTTAGCTTTAACATTTGAATCAAGTAGACTTTGTTATAGGAAGGAGTCTGCCTTCATTTAGACCTAGGAGAACTACACATTTGTAATAGGGAGGAGTGGGAGACAGTGGGCTAATAATCCAACTTCACTCACCTCTGTATAGGTAATCAGTACCTGATCAATGGGGCTGACACCCAGGACCCCTCGCCAATCAGCTGTTTGAGAAGGCACTAGTGCTGGAAGTAGCGCCGTGGCCCTCTCTTAGTTTAGTCTAGGCCAATGATGGCTAACCTTGGCACTCCAGCTGTGGTAAAACTACAACTCCCAAGATGCCCCCCTTGCTTGGCTGCTCTCAGAACTCTGTAGAAATAAATGGAGCATGCTGGGAGTCTTAGTTTCACCACAGCTGGAGTGCCAAGGTTAGCCATTTACTGGTCTAGGCCATGTGACATCACGTGCATCGGTCACATGGCCTAGTCACAGCTCAGGTCCATTGAAGTGAATGGAGCTGAGTAGGGATACCAAGCACAGCTGCCATCAAATAGACGGCGCTATGCTTGGTGAGCAGAGAGACATGTAGTGTAAGGAAAAGGAAGTAGTGGTGAAAAGGAAGTGGAGTGCTGCCTCCTCTTCAAACAGCTAATCAGCAGGGGTTCTGGGTGTTGGACCCCCAGGTTTTAGATGCTGATGATCTATTCAGAGAACAGGTCATCAGTAGTAAAGTCTCGGAAAACCCTTTTACCGCATTATATGTACAATACATTAAACTAGAAAAGCTACAATTTCTGGGGAAATTGTGTGAAGTGTTCTTGCCTCCTCCAGTAGTCTGTAACTGGGTGGAATGGCTTGAGTAAATGTTGTGTGGTTGGAATGGCTGGAGTAACTGTGGAAAGGTTGGACTGGGCAGAGTAACTTTATGGAGTGGGCAGAGTAACTGTGTGGAGTGTTTGGAGTGAATAAAGATAGAAAACATTACACTAACCAATTGACTGATCAAATTTAAAAAGTGCACATGGCAAGCTTGATATAGCACATTATTTATATAGCACATTTAATTGCAATGTTGTTGCCCAAAGTGCTTTACAGTTACATTAAAACATACAGTCAGGTCCATAAATATTGGGACATCAACACAATTGTAAAATGTTTGGCTCCATACACCACCACAATGGATTTGAAATGAAACAAACAAGATGTGCTTTAACCACTTAACCCCTTAAGGACCGGGCTCATTTTCACCTTAAGGACCAGGCCATTTTTTGCAAATCTGACCAGTGTCACTTTAAGTGCTCATAACTTTAAAACGCTTTGACTTATCCAGGCCATTCTGAGATTGTTTTTTCGTCACATATTGTACTTCATGACACTGGTAAAATGAAGTCAAAAAAATTATTTTTTTTGCACAAAAAAATACCTAATTTACCAAAAATTTGAAAAAAATTAGCAAATTTCAAAGTTTCAGTTTCTCTACTTCTGTAATACATAGTAATACCCCAAAAAATTGTGATGACTTTACATTCCCCATATGTATACTTCATGTTTGAATTGTTTTGGGAATGATATTTTATTTTTTGGGGATGTTATAAGGCTTAGAAGTTTAGAAGCAAATCTTGAAATTTTTCAGAAATTTACAAAAACTCAATTTTTTGGGACCAGTTCAGGTCTCAAGTCACTTTGCGAGGCTTACATAATAGAAACCACCCAAAAATGACCCCATCTAAGAAACTACACCCCTCAAGGTATTCAAAACTGATTTTGCATACATTGTTAACCCTTTAGGTGTTGCACAAGAGTTATTGGCAAATGGGGAGGAAATTTGAGAATTTCATATTTTTGTCAAATTTTTCATTTTAACCCATTTTTTTCCACTAACAAAGCAAGGGTTAACAGCCAAACAAGATTGTATCTTTATTGCCCTGACTCTGCCGTTTACAGAAACACCCAATATGTGGCCGTAAACTACTGTACGGCCACACAGCGGGGCGTAGAGTGAAAGGTGCGCCGTTTGGTTTTTGGAAGGCTGATTTTTATGGACTGTTTTTTTGACACCATGTCCCATTTGAAGCCCCCTGATGCACCCCTAGAGGAGAAACTCCCTAAAAGTGACCCCATCTAAGAAACTACACCCCTCAAGGTATTCAAAACTGATTTTACATACGTCGTTAACCCTTTAGGTGTTGCACAAGAGTTATTGGCAAAGGGGATGAAATTTGAGAATTTCATTTTTTTGCCTAATTTTCAATTTTAACCCATTTTTTCCACTAACAAAGCAAGGGTTAACAGCCAAACAAGATTGTATCTTTATTGCCCTGACTCTGCCGTTTACAGAAACACCCCATATGTGGCCGTAAACTACTGTACTGGCACACAGTAGGGCGTAGAGTGAAAGGTGCGCGGTTTGGTTTTTGGAAGCCAGATTTTGCTGGACTGGTTTTTTGACACCATGTCCCATTTGAAGCCCCCCTGATGCACCCCTAGATTAGAAATTCCATAAAAGTGACCCCATCTAAGAAACTACACCCCTCAAGCTATTCAAAACTGATTTTACAAACTTTGTTAACCCTTTAGGTGTTGCACAAGATTTAATGGAAAATAGAGACACAATTTCAAAATTTCACATTTTTGGCAGATTTTCCATTTTAATATTTTTTTTCCAGTTACAAAGCAAGGGTTAACAGCCAAACAAAACTCAATATTTATGGCCCTTATTCTGTAGTTTACAGAAACACCCCATATGTGGTCGTAAACTGCTGTACGGGCACACGGCAGGGTGCAGAAGGAAAGGAATTCCATACGGTTTTTGGAAGGCAGGTTTTGCTGGACTGTTTTTTTTGACACCATGTCCCATTTGAAGCCCCCCTGATGCACCCCTAGAGTAAAAACTCCAAAAAAGTGACTCCATTTTAGAAACTACGGGATAGGGTGGCAGTTTTGTTGGTACTAGTTTAGGGTACATATGATTTTTGGTTGCTCTATATTACACTTTTTGTGCAGCAAGGTAACAAGAAATAGCTTTTTTGGCACGTTTTTTTTTTTTGTTATTTACAACATTCATCTGACAGGTTAGATCATGTGGTATTTTTCTAGAGCAGGTTGTCACGGACGCGGCGATACCTAATATGTATACATTTTTTTTTATTTATGTAAGTTTTATACAATAACTTCATTTTTAAAACCAAAAAAATGTTTTAGTGTCTCCATATTCTAAGAGCCATAGTTTTTTCAGTTTTTGGGCGATTATCTTGAGTAGGGTCTCATTTTTTGCGGGATGAGATGACGGTTTGATTGGCACTATTTTGGGGTGCATATGACTTTTTGATCGCTTGCTATTACACTTTTTGTGACGTAAGATGGCAAAAAATGGCTTTTTTTACACTGTTTTTATTTTTATTTTTTTACGGTGGTCATCTGAGGGGTTAGGTCATGTGATATTTTTATAGAGCCGGTCGATACGGACGCGGCGATACCTAATATGTATACTTTTTTTTATTTACGTAAGTTTTACAGAATGAGTTCATTTTAAAAAAAAAAAAAATCATGTTTTAGTGTTTCCATAGTCTAAGAGCCATAGTTTTTTCAGCTTTTGGGCGATTATCTTGAGTAGGGTCTCATTTTTTGCGGGATGAGATGACGGTTTGATTGGTACTATTTTGGCGTACATGCGACTTTTTTGATCACTTTTATTACCTTTTTTGGGAAGTAAGGTGGGCAAAATTTCAATTTTCTCATAGTTTTTATTTTTTTATTTTTATGGCGTTCACCGTGCGGGGAAAGTAACATGACCATTTTATAGATCAGGTCGTTACGGACGCGGCGATACCTAATATGTGTAGTTTATTTTATTTTTTTAATTTTTATTCAGTGATAAATGTTTTTTTTTTTATCTTAACTTTTTTCACTTTTTTTTACATTTTTGTGACCCAGACCCACTTGGTTCTTGAAGATCCAGTGGGTCTGGTGTCTGTATAATACAGTACAGAACAATATATATTGTTCTGTACTGTATTTTACTTACACTGAACAGATCTGTGCTTTTAGCATAGATCTGTTCAGCACCATGGACAGCAGGACGCCTGAGCAGGCGTCCTGTTGCCATGGGAACCCTCCCCGTCTGCTCAGAACTTCGCACACGGGGAAGGGTAAGCACGGGGCTGAGGGGGGGCTCTCTGGGGGCTGTCGGGGGGCTCTCTCCCTCTCCATCGGGGGGCTGCAAAGGCACAGCAGCCCCCCGATGGAGAGGGAGGGAGCTCCCTGACCGATGACAGTTAACTTTTTCCATACAGCGGTCCGTACGGACCGCGGTATGGAAAGGGTTAAACGGCTGACATCTTCACAGATGTCAGCCGTTTATACCAGGGTGCCAGCAATGTGCTGGCACCCTGGTACAACCACTAAAAGCCAACGATCGTTCATGGGGAGGCGGGCGGGGGATCGCGATCCCGCCTGCCGCACCGCCCGCCTCCCGCAACGCCCCCACCGCCTGCGACACCCCCCCCGCACCACCCTCCGGCATAAAATCGTGCAGGGGTGCAGGGGGGGGTGAAAAATATTTATTTTAGCCACTCTAAAGTTTCTGATCCCCGCGGTCATGGACCGCGGCGATCAGAAACTGCAAAAAGCGCAGCAAACCGCAGGTCTGAATTGACTTGCGGTTTGCTGCGATCGCCGATACGGGGGGGTCAAATGACCTCCCCCTGCATTGTTACGGGATGCCGGCTGAATGATTTCAGCCGAAATCCCGTTCCAATTAACCCCTGGGGCGCCGGAATACAGATTTTAAGTCAGGACGTACTGATACGTCCTGGGTCCTTAAGGACTCGGGAAATAGGGCGTACCGGTACGTCCTAGGTCCTTAAGGGGTTAAGGACCACAGGTTTATACCCCCCTAGTGACCAGGCCCTTTTTTACAAATCGGCACTCCACAACTTTAGCGGTTTATTGCTCGGTCATGCAACTTACCACCCAAATTTATTTTACCTCCTTTTCTTCTCACTAATAGAGCTTTCATTTGGTGGTATTTCATTGCTGCTGACATTTTCACTTTTTTTGTTATTAATCAAAATTTAACGATTTTTTTGCAAAAAAATGACATTTTTCACTTTCAGTTGTAAAATTTAGCAAAAAAAACTACATCCATATATAAATTTTTCTCTAAATTTATTGTTCTACATGTCTTTGATTAAAAAAAATGTTTGGGTAAAAGCTATAGCGTTTACAAACTATGGTACAGAAATGTGAATTTCCGCTTTTTGAAGCAGCTCTGACTTTCTGAGCACCTGTCATGTTTCCTGAGGTTCTACAATGCCCAGACAGTAGAAAAACCCCACAAATGACCCCATTTCGGAAAGTAGACACCCTAAGGTATTCGCTGATGGGCATAGTGAGTTCATAGAACTTTTTATTTTTTGTCACAAGTTAGCGGAAAATGATGATTTTTTATTTATTTATTTTTTTCCTTACAAAGTCTCATATTCCACTAACTTGTGACAAGAAATAAAAACTTCCATGAACTCACTATGCCCATCACAAAATACCTTGGGGTGTCTTCTTTCCAAAATGGGGTCACTTGTGGGGTAGTTATACTGCCCTGGCATTCTAGGGGCCCTTATGCGTGAGAAGTAGTTTGAAATCAAAATCTGTAAATAATGGCAGGTGAAATCCGAAAGGTGCTCTTTGGAATGTGGGCCCCTTTGCCCACCTAGGCTGCAAAAAAGTGTCACACATCTGGTATCGCCCTACTCAGGAGAAGTTGGGCAATGTGTTTTGGGGTGTCATTTTACATATACCCATGCTGGGTGAGAGAAATATCTCGGCAAAAGACAACTTTTCCCATTTTTTTATACAAAGTTGGCATTTGACCGAGATATTTCTCTCACCCAGCATGGGTATATGTAAAATGACACCCCAAAACACATTCCCCAACTTCTCCTGAGTACGGCGATACCAGATGTGTGACACTTTTTTGCAGCCTAGATGCGCAAAGGGGCCCACATTCCTTTTAGGAGGGCATTTTTAGACATTTGGATCCCAGACTTCTTCTCACGCTTTAGGGCCCCTAAAATGCCAGGGCAGTATAAATACCCCACATGTGACCCCATTTTGGAAAGAAGACACCCCAAGGTATTCAATGAGAGGCATGGCGAGTTCATAGAATTTTTTTTTTTTGCCACAAGTTAGCGGAAATTGATTTTTTTTTGGTTTTTTCTCACAAAGTCTCCCTTTCCGCTAACTTGGGACAAAAATTTAAATCTTTCATGGACTCAATATGCCCCTCACGGAATACCTTGGGGTGTCTTCTTTCCGAAATGGGGTCACATGTGGGGTATTTATACTGCCCTGGCATTTTAGGGGCCCTAAAGCGTGAGAAGAAGTCTGGAATATAAATGTCAAAAAAAATTTACGCATTTGGATTCCGTGAGGGGTATGGTGACTTCATGTGAGATTTTATTTTTTGACACAAGTTAGTGGAATATAAGACTTTGTAAGAAAAAAATAAAATAAAAAATTTCCGCTAACTTGGGCCAAAAAAATGTCTGAATGGAGCCTTACAGGGGGGTGATCAATGACAGGGGGGTGATCAGGGAGTCTATATGGGGTGATCCCCCCCTTGTCATTGATCACCCACCTGTAAGGCTCCATTCAGACATCCGTATGTTTTTTACGGATCCACGGATACATGGATCGGATCCGCAAAACACATACGGACATCTGAATGGAGCCTTACAGGGGGGTGATCAATGACAGGGGGGTGATCAGGGAGTCTATATGGGGTGATCACCCCCCTGTCATTGATCACCCCCCCCCCTGTAAGGCTCCATTCAGACGTCCGTATGTTTTTTACGGATCCACGGATACATGGATCGGATCCGCAAAACACATACGAACATCTTAATGGAGCCTTACAGGGAGGTGATCAATGACAGGGGGGTGATCAGGGAGTCTATATGGGGTGATCACCCCTGTCATTGATCACCCCCCTGTAAGGCTCCATTCAGACGTCCGTATGTGTTTTGCGGATCCGATCCATGTATCAGTGGATCCGTAAAAATCATACGGACGTCTGAATGGAGCCTTACAAGGGGGGTGATCAATGACAGGGGGGTGATCAATGACAGGAGGGTGATCAGGGAGTCTATATGGGGTGATCACCCCCGTCATTGATCACCCCCCTGTAAGGCTCCATTCAGACGTCCGTATGTGTTTTGCGGATCCGATACATGTATCAGTGGATCCGTAAAAGTCATACGGACATCTGAATGGAGCCTTACAGGGGGGTGATCAATGACAGGGGGGTGATCAGGGAGTCTATATGGGGTGATCACCCCCCTGTAAGGCTCCATTCAGACGTCCGTATGTGTTTTGCGGATCCGATCCATGTATCAGTGGATCCGTAAAAATCATACGGACATCTGAATGGAGCCTTACAAGGGGGGTGATCAATGACAGGGGGGTGATCAATGACAGGGGGGTGATCAGGGAGTCTATATGGGGTGATCACCCCCGTCATTGATCACCCCCCTGTAAGGCTCCATTCAGACGTCCGTATGTGTTTTGCGGATCCGATACATGTATCAGTGGATCCGTAAAAGTCATACGGACATCTGAATGGAGCCTTACAGGGGGGTGATCAATGACAGGGGGGGGATCAGGGAGTCTATATGGGGTGATCACCCCCCTGTAAGGCTCCATTCAGACGTCCGTATGTGTTTTGCGGATCCGATCCATGTATCAGTGGATCCGTAAAAATCATACGGACATCTGAATGGAGCCTTACAGGAGGGTGATCAATGACAGGGGGGTGATCAATGACAGGGGGGTGATCAGGGAGTCTATATGGGGTGATCACCCCCCTGTCATTGATCACCCCCCCCCCCTGTAAGGCTCCATTCAGACGTCCGTATGTTTTTTACGGATCCACGGATACATGGATCGGATCCGCAAAACACATACGAACATCTTAATGGAGCCTTACAGGGAGGTGATCAATGACAGGGGGGTGATCAGGGAGTATATATGGGGTGATCACCCCTGTCATTGATCACCCCCCTGTAAGGCTCCATTCAGACGTCCGTATGTGTTTTGCGGATCCGATCCATGTATCAGTGGATCCGTAAAAATCATACGGACATCTGAATGGAGCCTTACAGGAGGGTGATCAATCACAGGGGGGTGATCAATGACAGGGGGGTGATCAGGGAGTCTATATGGGGTGATCACCCCCGTCATTGATCACCCCCCTGTAAGGCTCCATTCAGACGTCCGTATGTGTTTTGCGGATCCGATCCATATATCAGTGGATCCGTAAAAATCATACAGACGTCTGAATGGAGCCTTACAAGGGGGTGATCAATGACAGGGGGGTGATCAGGGAGTCTATATGGGGTGATCTGGGGTGATCAGGGGTTAATAAGGGGTTAATAAGTGACAGGGGGGGTGTAGTGTAGTGGTACTTGGTGCTACATATTACTGAGCTACCTGTGTCCTCTGGTGGTCGATCCAAACAAAGGGGACCACCAGAGGACCAGGTAGCAGGTATATTAGACGCTGTTATCAAAACAGCGTCTAATATACCTGTTAGGGGTTAAAAAAATCACATCTCCAGCCTGCCAGCGAACGATCGCCGCTGGCAGGCTGGAGTTACACTGGCTTACCTTCCGTTCCTGTGAACGCGCGCGCCTGTGTGCGCGCGTTCACAGGAAATCTCGGCTTACGCGAGATGACGCCAATCGGCGTTAGCGTAGCCTGGGAGAGCCGCCCCAATGACGCCTTTCGGCGTTACATGTGCGGCAAGCGGTTAAACACCCTTAATGACCAAGCCACTTTTTACACTTCTGACCTACACTCAGTGGCGTACCAAGAGGGGGGCGGGGGGGGGGGCGGCCCGCCCCGGGTGCCACTCACAAGGGGGGTGCCATGACGGAGTCACCCCTCCATCCACTGCTGCACCGCGACGCGACTCCGCCAGGCGCCGGCTTCTGTGGAAGGATTATTGTGGCGGCGCGCAACATGACGTCACGACGCTGACGCCGCGCCGCCTTCACGGATCTTTTAAAGAAGCGGAAGGATCCATTACCAGTGGTCGGACGGAGCCTGAGGCATTATCAATAATTGTGTAATTAAGGGGTGTGTGTGTGTGTGTAATTAAGTGGGGGTTTGTAATTAAGGGGGGGGTGTAATTATTTTATTAAGGGGTTTTTTGGGTTTATTTCGTTAAGGGGGTGTGCAGGGGTTTATTTTATTAAGGGGTGCAGGGTTTTACTTTATTAAGGGAGGTTAAGGGGTCTATTAAGGGGTGGTTAATGGGTTTTATTAAGGGGGGTTAATGGGTTTATTTTGTTAAGGGGGTGTTTCCATTGAGCATGAATATGCAAGGCAGATTAGCTTTGATGAAGTAATCGATAAATTTGCAGAAATGAAGGCTCGAAGGCAGAGGATGTAAATCCTTTCAAATTACCTCGGCCTAATAGACTGAGTGGTCACTTTGGATCTGTGTTTTTTTTGTTTCTAGAAAGCTGTTCAGTAATTATTTAAGTTTAATTTATTTCCAAGTTAATTTATTTTTCACAGTTATAGTTTTTTCAAGTTGATATAGAGCTTACAAATTTGTAATAAATATTATTGAAAACATTGAAAAAAGTTTGTGCATGTTTTCTTAACTTTCTTGGGGGGGGGGCCAAACAAAGGGTTCGCCCCGGGTGCCAAATGCTCTAGGTACGCCCCTGCCTACACTACTTTAACAGTTTATTGCTCGGTCATGCAACTTACCACCCAAATGAATTTTATCTCCTTTTCTTCTCACTAATAGAGCTTTCATTTGGTGGTATTTCATTGCTGCTGACATTTTTACTTTTTTTGTTATTAATCGAAATTTAAAGATTTTTTTGCAAAAAAATGAAATTTTTCACTTTCAGTTGTAAAATTTTGCAAAAAAAACGACATCCATATATAAATTTTGCTCTAAATTTATTGTTCTGCATGTCTTTGATAAAAAAAAAAATGTTTGGGTAAAAAAAAAAATGAATGGTTTGGGTAAAAGTTATAGCGTTTACAAACTATGGTACAAAAATGTGAATTTCCGCTTTTTGAAGCAGCTATGACTTTCTGAGCACCTGTCATGTTTCCTGAGGTTCTACAATGCCCAGACAGTACAAACACCCCACAAATGACCCCATTTCGGAAAGTAGACACCCTAAGGTATTCGCTGATGGGCATAGTGAGTTCATAGAACTTTTTATTTTTTGTCACAAGTTAGCGGAAAATGATGATTTTTTTTTTCTTTTTTTTTTCTTACAAAGTCTCATATTCCACTAACTTGTGACAAAAAATAAAAACTTCTATGAACTCACTATGCCCATCAGCAAATACCTTGGGGTGTCTTCTTTCCAAAATGGGGTCACTTGTGGGGTTGTTATACTGCCCTGGCATTCTAGGGGCCCAAATGTGTGGTAAGGAGTTTGAAATAAAATTCTGTAAAAAATGGCCAGTGAAATCCGAAAGGTGCTCTTTGGAATGTGGGCCCCTTTGCCCACCTAGGCTGCAAAAAAGTGTCACACATGTATGTAAAATGACACCCCAAAACACATTGCCCAACTTCTCCTGAGTACGGAGATACCACATGTGTGACACTTTTTTGCAGCCTAGGTGTCACGGCTGTATGTGAGCAACAAGAGCATGCACAGAAAATAGAGCTACTGACCGGACCCAAACTAGGGAGGATAAAGGGTGACCCCTGTCAGACCCTCAAAAGCTCTCCCTATGCTGCTAAGCCCATGCCCGGATCCAAATGGTGGAAGGAGGCATGCCCGCGTACCTAAGACTGATGACCACTGTAACCCCTACAATAGTGGAAGGGGCACGGCCACCGGTGCCCTGCTCAGTATATGGAGGGAACCGTGGTCGCCTCGGATCCAGTCAGAAAACACACAGATACACAGCAATGTCTGCACACTTAGCTGAAGGGGCTGCAGCCGCAGTGAAGATGGATCCAAAGACAGGCTGGCAATATCCGGAGTACTTGCTGCAGCAGAACACAGGTCCAGTGAAAGGATAGCATACAAGGGAAGATACTCAAGCAAGAGCTACAACCCAAATGAGAAATATAATCCACACCTACAATAGGAGGAGGTGGAATATAAAGGCAGGGAAATCAAACGCAGGAGAAACAGCTGGGAGGAAGGAAACAGAAAACTCCTCCCAGCTCTAGTAGTGACATCATCACAGCGGTGGAGAAACAGAGCTGTGAGAACGTCCCAAAGCTCTGGTAGTAACAGTACCCCCCCGTCTACGGGTGGACTCCGGACACCCAGGACCCACCTTCTCAGGATGAGCCCTATGAAATGCCCTGATGAGGCGAGTGGCTTTAATGTCCGACACCGGAACCCACATCCTCTCCTCAGGACCATAACCCTTCCAATGAACGAGGTACTGGAGAGAACTGCGGACAATGCGAGAGTCCACAATTCTGGAAACCTCAAACTCCAGATTGCCATCAACCAAAATCGGAGGAGGAGGCAAAGAGGAGGGTACCGTGGGCTGGACATATGGTTTTAAGAGAGATCTGTGAAATACATTATGTATCTTCCAAACCCGTGGAAGATCAAGACGGAAGGCAACAGGATTGATGACTGACAAGATTTTATAAGGCCCAATAAACTTGGGACCCAATTTCCAGGAGGGAATCTTCAGTTTAATATTTCTTGTAGACAACCACACCAGATCACCCACACTCAGGTCCGGACCAGGCACACGTCTCTTATCAGCCACACGCTTATACTTCTCACTCATCTTTCTAAGATTACTCTGAATCTTTTGCCAAATGGTAGACAAAGACGAGGAAAATCTCTCCTCCTCAGGTAAACCAGAAAGAGCCCCTCCCGAGAATGTCCCAAACTGCGGATGGAACCCATATGCACCAAAGAATGGCGACTTATCAGAAGATTCCTGACGACGGTTGTTCAGAGCAAACTCAGCAAGAGGGAGAAATGAACACCAATCCTCCTGGTTCTCTGCCACGAAACAGCGCAGATATGTCTCCAGATTCTGATTGAGGCGCTCAGTCTGACCATTCGACTGCGGGTGAAAAGCAGAAGATAAGGACATCCGAACCCCCAGGCGAGAACAGAAAGCCTTCCAGAACCTGGACACAAACTGCGTGCCTCTATCGGAAACAATATCAGAGGGAATGCCATGCAATTTAACAATATGGTCGACAAAAGCTTGCGCCAACGTTTTAGCATTGGGTAAACCAGGGAAAGGTACGAAATGAGCCATCTTGCTAAAACGGTCCACCACCACCAGGATCACCGACTTCCCTGAGGAACGAGGAAGATCCGTGATAAAGTCCATGGACAGGTGTGTCCAAGGACGGGAAGGTATGGGTAACGGGAGAAGGGAACCTGAAGGCCGTGAACGAGGGACCTTAGCGCGAGCGCACGTCTCACAAGCAGCCACAAAACCCTCCACCGACTTACGAAGAGCCGGCCACCAAAATCTCCGAGCAATGAGATCTACCGTGGCTCTACTCCCGGGGTGACCAGCAAGAACAGTATCATGATGCTCCTTGAAGAGTTTGTGACGTAGCTCAGGAGGCACAAACAACTTCCCAGAAGGACAACGGGCAGGTGCCTCAGTCTGGGCAGCCTGGACCTCGGCCTCCAAATCCGAATATAGAGCAGAAACAACTACCCCCTCCGCCAAAATGGGACCCGGGTCCTCAGAGTTTCCTCCTCCCGGAAAACAGCGAGAGAGAGCATCAGCCTTCACATTTTTGATCCCAGGGCGGAATGTGACGACAAGATTGAATCTGGAGAAGAACAGAGACCATCTGGCCTGTCTCGGATTCATACGCCTGGCCGACTCCAAGTATGCCAGATTCTAATGGTCGGTAAAAACGGTGATAGGGTGCCTGGCCCCCTCCAACCAATGGCGCCATTCCTCGAAAGCCAACTTGATGGCCAACAACTCCCTATCTCCCACATCATAGTTTTTCTCTGCCGGGGAGAGTTTTTTAGAGAAAAAGGCACAGGGTCGCCATTTGGCAGGAGAAGGGCCCTGGGACAAAACCGCACCCACACCCACCTCGGAAGCATCCACCTCAACAATAAAAGGTAAGGAAACATCGGGATGCACCAAGACGGGAGCAGATGCAAAACTCTCTTTAATCTTAGAAAAAGCTGCAAGCGCCTCCTCCGACCAAGAGGAAAAATCCGCCCCCTTTTTTGTCATGTCAGTGAGGGGTTTGACAACAGAGGAATAATTCAAAATGAACTTTCTGTAATAGTTCGCAAAACCCAAAAAGCGCATCAATGCCTTCTGATTCTCAGGAAGCTCCCACTCAAGTACAGCACAGACCTTCTCCGGATCCATGCGAAAACCAGAAGCAGAGAGGAGAAAACCCAGAAATTGAATCTCCGATACCATAAAAACACATTTCTCCAGCTTGGTGTACAATTTATTTTCCCGCAGAATCTGCAGAACCTGAAAAAGATGATCCTGATGGGTCTGAACATCAGGGGAAAAAATCAAAATATCATCAAGATACACCAATACAAATTTCCCCATTAAATGGTAGAAAATACTGTTAACAAAATGCTGAAAGACGGCCGGAGCATTCATCAGGCCGAAAGGCATAACGAGATTCTCGAAATGCCCGTTAGGGGTATTAAAGGCCGTTTTCCATTCATCCCCCTCTCTGACCCTGACCAGGTTGTACGCGCCTCTCAAATCCAATTTGGAAAAAACCTTGGCCCCCAACAATTTGGTTGAAGAGGTCCGGGATCAGAGGAAGGGGATAGGGATCGCGAATCGTGATACGGTTCAGCTCCCTAAAATCTAGGCAAGGTCTCAGAGAGCCATCTTTTTTTTTTAACAAAAAAAACCCCAGCGGCAACAGGTGATTTTGAGGGACGAATATGCCCCTTATCAAGACTCTCGGAGATATAGGTTTGCATTGCGATTCTTTCCGGTTGTGAGAGGTTGTAGAGGCGAGCTTTTGGCAGCTTGGCGCCGGGAATGAGGTTAATGGGACAGTCAAACTCCCGGTGAGGAGGTAGCTCCTGAACACCGCTCTCGGAAAACACGTCCGAGAAATCAGAGAGAAATGATGGCACAGTTTTAGTAGACACCTCTGCAAAAGTCGCTGTAAGACAATTCTCTCTACAAAAGTCACTCCACTCATTTATTTGCCTTCCTTGCCAATCAATAGTGGGGTTATGTCTAGTGAGCCAGGGTAACCCCAAAACTAGAGGAGAAGGCAATCCGTTAAGGACAAAACAAGATATATCCTCCACATGAGTGTCACCTACAGCTAACCGGATATTGTGAACAATGCCCTTCAGAGATCTCTGTGAGAGTGGAGCAGAGTCAATAGCAAAAACAGGTATATCCTTTTCTAATGTGCAAACCTGAAAACCATGCATGGCTACAAATTGAGTGTCAATAAGATTGATGGCCGCTCCACTATCAACAAAAATCTCACAAGAAATGACCTTGCTCTCTAGCGCCACCCTGGCAGACAGGAGAAAATGGGAACTGCAGGTCAGAGGAAAAGCATCAATTCCTACATCAACTTTGCCCAAAGTAGCAGATGAAGCAGAGTTTGATGATTTACCTTTTGAGGTTTTTCTCTTATTATCGCTCTTAGTACAGTTCAAGAATCTCCTAGACGGACAAACAGTTGCCAAATGACCTATGCCCCCACAACAAAAACACACCATACTCTGAGGACTAAATCCTCTTTTATCAGGGGCAAGTCGACCTAGCTGCATGGGCTCCTCCTCAGAGGGGAGTGAGACAGGATGAGGCCCCTGCACACTGAATGAGTCCTCACCACTGCCCCTAGACTGACAATGGCTGGACAGAGAGGTCTCGTTTCTTTCTCTTAGACGCCTGTCAAGGCGTACCGCCAATGACATGGCAGACTCTAAGGACGTTGGTCTCTCATGGAAAGCAAACGCATCTTTCAGTCTCTCTGAGAGACCATGACAGAACTGACTCAGAACAATAAAGCTCCGCAGACAGTTTGCTCTGGCATAAAAAACTTAAGTTAGATTCGGCCAGAGCAACACGATCCGGGTCATCATATATCTGCCTCAGGGCCAAAAAAAATCCTTCCACGGATCGAAGGGAGGGATCCCCTGATGGCAGCGAAAAAGCCCAAGTCTGAGCATTACCCCTGAGCAGGGAGATGACAATCCTCACCCTCTGCTCCTGATTACCAGAGGAATGTGGACACAAGCAAAAATGGAGTTTGCATGCCTCTCTGAAGCGAACAAAACTCTCACTGCCCCCGGAGAACGTTTCCGGAAGTGAGACCTTTGGCTCGCAACAGACTCCATGGGCCGGAGCAGAGCCCAATGCTTGAAGCTGAGTCATAGATTGACGGAGATCCGCTACCTCCAAAGAAAGACCCTGCATGCGGTCAACCAGGCCAGAAAGCGGATCCATGTCAAAAAAGACGGTTTTGGTGGATTATAATGTCACGGCTGTATGTGAGCAACAAGAGCATGCACAGAAAATAGAGCTACTGACTGGACCCAAACTAGGGAGGATAAAGGGTGACCCCTGTGAGACCCTCAAAAGCTCTCCCTATGCTGCTAAGCCCATGTCCTGGATTCTTCTCCCGGCCGGGCTGCGCTTCAGAAGACTGAAGATTCCGGCGTGCGCGTTCGCGGCTCTGTACTATACTGGCCAGGAAGAAGTCACCATGGCGCATGCGCGGCGGCATGCGCGTTCAGGACATTGCGCGGCCTGGCCGGGAGAGAATCTTCAGTCTTTTACTTATTTTCTAAAAAAGGGTGGGAATTGGATAATAAAATGTATTTAGAAAAATCATCACTGTCAAATCATTAACAGATTTAACAGTGATCATTAAAGAGGACCTTTCACCGATTCTTACCCTATGAACTAACTATACAGATATGTAGAGCGGCGCCCGGGGATCTCCCTGCACTTACTATTATCCCCGGGCACCGCTCCGTTCTCCTGCTATGTCCTCCGGTATCTCCGCTCACTAAGTTATAGTAGGCGGAGATACCAGTCCCTAAGTTATGGTAGGCGGAGTCTGCCCTAGCGCTGGCCAATCGCAGCGCAGAGCTCACAGCCTGGGAGGGTATTTTCTCCCAGGCTGTGAGCTCTGCAATGAGATTGGCCAGCGCTAGGGCAGACTCCGCCTACCATAACTTAGGGAACGGAGATACCGGAGGGCATAGCAGGAGAACGGAGCGGCGCCCGGGGATAATAGTAAGTGCAGAGAGATCCCCGGGCGCCGCTCCACATGTCTGTATACTTAGTTCATGGGGTAAGAATCGGTAAAAGGTCCTCTTTAAGATCAGAATACCCCTTTAACATGTGCTATATAAATAAATAAAAGTTGAAATGCATTTCTCACTCTATCAAGCTTGCCATGTGCACTTTTTACATTTGATCAATCAATTGGTTAGCCCACACTCTGATCAGTACTGATTATCAAGGTTTAAACAGCCAGGAATGGAGTTTTCGCCAATCCCAGCAGAGTATTACTTTTATTTATAGTCTTGATCCCATTAGTGACTATTGGAGTTGAACCATTTGATATGAGTTTTGGTCTCTGTTGTGTTTAGCATACTGTACACTTTATAGAACATATCAGCAGTTTCATGTACAGAAATGTCAGACCAAGGACAACATTACTAGTCCAGTGGCTGAAGAGCTTAAAGAGGACCTTTCATGGGTCCAGACATTATAAACTAAGTATCAGGATACGTAGGGCATAGTGCAGGGATCTAACTGCGCTTCCTATTTTTTCTGGGCGCCGCTCCGTTCGCCCGCTGTGGCCCCGTTGTATTCTCCCTCCTTGTATGCTAATTTTAGCATCGGAGCAATGGGGAGGAGACTGAGTCTTTCTCCGTGGGCGTCTCCTTCTCCCTGGCTGTAGCGCGGTCCAATCACAAAGGAGAGCGACACAGCCAGGGAGAAGAAAAAAACTCCCCTTCTCCCTGGCTGTGACGCTCTCTGCTGTGATTGGACTGCGCTACAGCCAGGGAGAAGGAGACGCCCATGGAGAAAGACTCAGTCTCCTCCCCATTGCTCTGATGCTAAAATTAGCATACTAAGCAGGAGAATACAATGGGGGGCCACAGCGGGCGAACGGAGCGGCGCCCAGAAAAAATAGTAAGCTCCCTGCACTTTGCCCTACGTATCCTGATACTTAGTTTATAATGTCTGGAACCATGAAAGGTCCTCTTTAAACCAACCTACTGCTTGTACAGACTTTCTGTGACCCCATCTGTGTAGGAAAATAGAAGGTAAGCTGTATTTTACATTAATAAGAGTTATATTGTATATTCTGAAGCAGTATCCATGTCCACAGCAATTACCTCTAGAAACTGATCAGTGAATTACATGATGCCTTAAATAAATCAAGGAATCAGGTGTACAGGTACCTGCCATCACTACTGATACCCAGTGTGCTATGATCATAATGCCCTGTGTGTAGTGTATGTGAGCTGTCATGATCAGCACTCCATTAGATGATCAGATAATGATGGTGTAATCCTGGAATAAGTTGAGTCATAGGGTACTTTCACCCTAGCGTTAAAAGAATCCGACAGGCAGTTCCATTGCCGGAACTGCCTGCCGGATCCAGAAATCCGTATGCAAACAGATACCATTTGTTTCCGGATCCGGATGCGGATCTGTCTCTCCAATGTCATCTGGACTAGTGTGAAAGTACCCTTAGCTTAGAGGTATAGTGAAGGCCTATATATACAAACTCCTCAGAGCTAGGTCTAAGTTTTATGGCTCTTTAGAGGGGCAGGAAATAAAAGCTTTAAGTCAGCATATTAATTACCAAGTATGGTATTAGAGATAGTGAGTAAGGCTTGAAGAATGGAGGGCCCCCTTTTGATTCAGCACCAATAGAAGGGTTGGTAGTATAATCACTGGGGGTGGAGTTAAAAAAGAAGACAGATAGGTACAGAATGATACAATGTTTGTTATATCAGAAAGGGGCATCAGTAAACAATGTGACAGACTAGGACATGGCAGAGTCTGGCAGGAAATGCATGAGTGGAAGTGCATAACCAAGCGATGGAGTGGCAATGGATACTGGCAGAATACTTTGTGCTTACAGGACTCAAGCAGAAAGCAGTGGAAGGAGCCAGAATATCACAAGCAGCACAAGCACCTGGACTGAGAGTTCTAGTGTGTCCCAAGGGGATGGCATTTGATGGACATTGGACAGTGGTGGTATGGTCAAGTGGTCACAAAGGTTCATCAGTGTGCACTACTGCTATTGAGAAGTGACAGCTAGGTTAGACAAACATGGCTGACCCTAAAACTGGGCTTGGTGGCCCAGTGTTATGATATACAAGTCTGGAAAGGTTGGTGTACAGTGTTTGGGAATTCATCTTTCTTAAACTCACTTTTTATTAAATGAAATAGGCAAGTACAATGACACTTGGAGCATCAATCAGACTCAGAAATGCATCTTTATCTGTTTAACAAAAGCTTACAGGAGCATAAGAATTGGTTTAAAGGATTAGTAAGTGGTAAGGGCAAAGTAGAGAAGTCAGATGAGCCCTTCATTTTGGTGGCAGTAGTATGGCACACATGGTGTTGGTTTCTATGGGCATAGCCAAATACTAGGGAATATGCCTTAAATGGGTTATCCAATCATAATGATCACTGTTAAATCTGTTAATGATTTGACAGTGATCATTTTTGTAAATATATTTGATTAACCCATTCCCACCGTTTAGGAGAAAATTCATCCCCACTTTCCTCATTGTTGTCATTCGGTCTCCCCTGGTTACGGCCACCACTCTTCTCCGGAATCCCGGTGGCCGCGCTTGCGCAGAAGACTCCTTTTCTACCGGCCGGGCCGCTCGCTGTCCTGAACGCGCACGCCGCCGCGCATGCGCGATGGTGACTTCTTCCTGGCCGGCTCTGTAATATACTGGCCAGGAATAAGTCACCATGGCGCATGCGCGACGGCGTGCGCGTTCAGTCCAGCGCGCAGCCCGACCGGGAGAAGACTTCAATCAAGATGAAGCCCGCCCCCAGCCAGAATCCAGCAAGTGAACGGTGCGCTGGCAGCAGGTAAGTATGAAAATGCAAAGTGGGATAACCCCTTTAAGTACCCCAAGGTTGCCAACCATTGGGTGGTGAAGACTAGGGTGCACACACTGCCCCTTTAAGAGCCGGAGAGAGCATGTGCGTACTCCCTATGTGCTGACCGAGAGAGGCAGAGGCACGTGAGAAGAGCAGCGGTGGTGGCCGCTACTGTAACAATCACAGTATATAAAATGAGTCATTGGACATGACAGCTTATTAAAACATAACATTAACGCGTATTTATTTATTTCTATATCGCATACAAGATGCTTTATACATTCCACAATTTACATTCTTAGGTAGGCCATATATTCCATTTCACAATCCAATTCACATAAAGGCACAAAACACTCAGAAGTGGAAAAAATATTTAACAAAGAAAAGACATATACAAACATATAATCATCAGATTGCCATTCATGTTGCTTCCCTTCTTAGCCATCTTATTGATTTACATGGACCCTTTTATTAGTGTTATACTTCTTACTTAGAGCCCATGCCGCTAGTGCCGTGCATTTGCGGTCCCCAATGCACGGGCACCGCCTTTGTGGCCGACGCTGATGGATGCAGACCCATTTAACTTGAATGGGTCCGTGATCCGTCCATACCGCAAAAAATAGAGCTGGTTCTATTTTGTTGCGGTGCGGAGGCACGGACCAAAATACCACAGAAGTGCTCCATAGTGCTTCCGTGGCCTTCCGCTACGTGCTTCCATGCCGTATATTCCAGGTTGTGGACCCATTCATGTGAATGGGTCCTCATCCATGATACGGCATGCACACGGCCGGTGCCCGTATATAGCAGACCCACTGTTTGCGCGGGCACGGACGGCACACATTTGTGAGCATAAGCCCTTAAAGTGGACATCTCCTGTCCATGTGCATTACTAGGGCATATACAGTAACTGTCATAAGCCAGACAAAAAGCCGCTCTGTTAAAGTAGTATTACATGGCACCCATTCAAATAACTGGCTTTCCTTGTAACACATGGAGATTTGAGCCATGCATGTATTACAAGAACAGCCATTTATCTGAATGGTTGCCATGTAATACTACATTTCCCCTGCTTCACCTTGTGTTCCCCTTTCCCAAGTGCCAAACCTAAGAGTACCAGCTCATGAGAAAGGTATTGTCTGTTATGAGGCAACTTATTTAAAGGGGTTGTCTCACTCCAACAAATGGCATTTATCATGAAGAAAAAGTTAATACAAGGCACTTACTAATGTATTGTGATTGTCCATATTGCCTCCTCTGTTGACTGGATTAATTTTTCCATCACATTATACATTCCTCGTTCCCAGGGGTTACAACCGCCCTGTAATCCAACGGAGGGGGCCTTGCTTGTACACTATAGGAAAAAGTGCTGGCCTCTCTGGTGGCTGGGACCCTAGGAGTGCGCATAGGCATGCATGCACAGCAGCTCCTGCCCTGGCCACCTCGTATCGGCCCTGCAGAGGTGGCTATAACCCCTGGAAATGAGAAGTGTATAATGTGATGGAAAAATGAATAAGCCAGCAAGAGTGGCAATATGGAAAATAACAATACATTAGTAAGTGCCTTGTATTAACTTTGCACGATAAATGCCATTTTGTGAAGGAAGACAACCCCTTTAATAAAATTGTCGGGCCAAACTATCTGTTATCACTTTAGAGTTCATATTGAACAAAGTCCAATTTGTTGGTGTTTTATACAGTTGGTGATGGGCAATATACAGATATTAGATACCAAAGGGTTTAATAAAAGTTACAACATTTTAAAACTGCAAAATAATATTGTCACAAAGTGCTACATTAGACACACAAACTCCCTGTGCTGAATTTAGAGTAAACATATCTCAAAAGCAGGTCCAGAAAATAAAAGCCTAGCACACAGATATGGAAGCACAAATGCTCACAGTGATAGACATTTAGAGCCTCACACTCCATCAGTTACAAAACAGCTGATCAAGAGACATTAACGGACACAGGCCTTAGAATTGTAAGTAACATGAGGCACTGTTACTAATATTTATGAGATGTCCTTATGAACAGAAGTAATATTGCCTTCACACACAGCGTTGCTTGGAGTTCTTTGGGCCCACCAGAGGAAATGATTTTGAGGGCCCATCCTACAGGACATGTGTAGATGTTCATTTAAGTGTCATCATTGCACATGTAGGACATCTGTTTCAGAGGTGGACATAGACTACTAAAGTACCTTGGTACAAGAAAAATAACGAAGTAGACAGCAGGAAGCTTTGGCAGATGGGCTTCTTTTCACAGTAGGCACCTGGGCAGTTGCACAAGCTGAATATACAGTATGGTATGATCTGGTTACTGGTTCCAAGGTCAGCTAGACCTTAGTGGACCTGTTTTATTAGAGGCCCATTATTGTCAGAGCCTGGTAGTCTGGTGCTCCAGTCCAACACTGTTCATAAACTTCTATAACGCATTGGGATTGTGGTTTACAACTTTCTCAGCATTTAAATCATTTTACGTGACTGCAGATCTTCAGGCATGATCAACAATTTGATCATAAGATCTCCAAATTGCTATGTGTAAATGCAATTGCTTGATGGTCTTTCAGTTAAACCACCCATCTAGACTATGAGGTCCTGTCTATGTACCATGAGATGACAATTACAATTTAATCTCAATAGCGATTTGCGCAGGCAGTAAAATACCAAATCATATTCATTCTAGAAGTGTGTAAAAGCCATCCTTAATGAAAGCAGAGCCACCACAGTATCTTGATCTGTGTGAACAAGTTGTGGCGTTTCATATGCTAATTAAGACACCTAAACCCCAAGCCCTGATGCTCCAAGAGGGTCTGGTAGTTGCAATTTCCAACTGTACAACCTCATTTAAAGGGAGTCATCAAAAAATTATTTATTGTTTACATCAAGTTTTTTATATTAAACATATTTTTTAGAATTCCTGTGATTTTTATTTTTATTTTCCATGTCTCTGTGTAAAAAATCAAGGCCTAAAATATTTCAACACTTTCTTTTCTTGGGAGAAGCCACATGGGCCATAGACACAATGGACCGGAGCTGACTCATTGACTTCTATGGCATGGTTTCCTTGGCATCCTCTGTGTAGAGGCCATGCGGGAGTAGATAAGCTGCGATCATTAGCTATTGTGAATAGTGGATCCTTTTCTTATCTATACTGAGGCGATATCTGTCATTGCAATTCTGCCTGTGATGATAATGCAATGGCTACTGAAAAGTTACCTGTACAGAAGAAGAAAATCATGACATATATTAGGCCTTGTGGTCAGTGCAAAAACTGCATGACATAGAAAATTAAAACAAAAATTACCAAAAATTCAAGAAAATGTTTTTAACTTAAAACATTTTAATCAAAAAGTAATTTTCTGATGAAACATTCCTTTTAAGAATAGTGCACATGCATTCATTAACTACTATTTGTTATGGCATATTTAAGATAATTTACACTAACATTCCGGGCTCCATTTATTATATTCGCAAAATAATTCACATCAAATTCACAGCCCAGTTGAAGTATGTTCACACAGTGGAAAATGCACTTCAGAGAAAATTTGCAGTAGCCCCCAAAAAATCTGTGGCTGTAACAATGGAAGTGCAGGTTCCCACTGAAACAACAGGAGATATATTCCATTTGGATTTTAACTCAGAATGCACATGGAAAGCCAAGCAGAAAATCTGCTGTGTGAACATTCCTATAGTCACCTTATGTTAAACTATCTGACTATTACCTGCATATTAATTGTACAGTGTGATAAATAGCTCTTAAAGTAATTTGTAGCAGCTCTGTATGTCAGATATAAAATGGATTCCATGGTGGTGAGGCAAACAGGATAAGATTTTACATCAGTCTCACTTAGTGGTTTTTTTGTGTCTTTGCGCCACACCATAAGGGACATGCGCCGCTATAGTTCCCATCTCTTGGGCCCCTTCTATATGGAACATCTGATCATCGAAGAATATGTGTGGGCGTATTTTTTCGAGCATAGGTCCTTTTGGTGCTCCAGCCAAGAAGAGAGCTTCATCGGTCTCAAGTCCCCAGCTGCGTAAGGTTTTCAGGGCTCGTGCCCCACAACTGGCTGCACTACGAGCCGTAACTAAGTACGTACGTATTGGGCAGTTCATTCTCATTCCTTTGTGATAGAATTTCTTCTGTAATTTCCCTAGAGATTCCAGGAAACCCTTTAATGGTCCCTGAGGACAAAAGAAAGAAAGATAATTAACAAAAAAGTGTCAAATGGGTATTTATGAGGTCATCTGACATGGCAGTAAGAAAGACAAATAAGACTAAGGGCTCATGCACACATCAAAACACGGATGTTCTGTCCCCACATGAAGGCGAATTAAGATCTAACTGATAATGGCTGCGTGACTTCCTACCTTCGTATCCAAGCAGTGGAGCAGACCGGACCAGCAGATGCTCGGGTTAGATGGATCCAAATGTAGACACGGGAATGAAATCAACGTGGGTTTATTTGATCCAAATACAGCGACAAACGATAATACAATACTGTAATGTAGTAGTGGTATTGATGCTGTCCTGTTGATGTCTTTCCTGAGACTAACTGCTGGTCAAAAACTGATGCCTTCACAAGCCCAAATGTTTTTGTAAATCCAGTCACACAGCTATGCAACACTGAAAATGGCTGCAGGAAGTGACATGATCAGAGGCAGCTAAAACCACGCCCAGCAGAGAAAAAACTTTACTAGTAAGAGCAAAGGCGTGCAGCATACAATTCTGGCCAGCAGATGGCGGCAACAGAATAATAAGTAGAAACCACATGGAGAAAGAAGAATTAATAATACAGAGTATGATTAAATATGAGGAGAATGGAACCTTCTGCCCTCCATAGAACTGTCCTATCCTTGTCTGTAAAATGGACAAGAGTGGAACATCTTCTATTTATTTTGCGGGTGCCCCAGAACGGGCATATGGATGCGGAATGCACACCGTAAAAAATGTGGATCAAATGCAGACAAAAACAACGGTTGTGTGCATGAGCCCTAAATGCAGATTTTTTTTTATTGAATCCATGATGAATGACACCATAGGCGCATTTATAAAATATTTTTTTCCTGGAATAGATGGAGTTGAAAGTGACAGGAATGTGCATTAAGTTGGCAAAGGATCTGGCTGTTAATGTTTGCATGTTTTCTTTTGGCCAGTATTTTTCTGCAAGGGTATGTTGCACATTTTAGAAATTTTTGTTTAAAGGTCAGGAGTTATACCACATTTACATGTACGCATTGTTTTTCTGACTTTCATGCTTGCAAATGTACAATATGCAGCACTTTGATAAGAAAAAAAAAATCATCAGCAAAAACTTCTATTTCTCTTATATTTTGATGTATGATTATACAGATATTAGGGTTAGATGAAGTTATCCCTTATCCGCAGGATAGCTATTAAATTAGTGTGATATCTAAGACAGATAAAGTAAGGGGGTCATTTACTTACAGAAATACGTCTCTATTAGGCGTATTTCTGGCACAGATTGTGATGCAAAAGTTCTTTGCGCCGCAATCTGCAACTTTTCCCCACTCATGACAGGTCTACAAAAGTGGGCGTGGCGTGGGGTGGGCTGGGACATTTATCACTTTCCACGTCTGCTTTAGGCCTCATGCACACGACCGTTCAGTTTTTTGTGGTCCGCAAACCGCGGATCCGCAAAACACCGATGGTGTCCGTGTGCGTTCTGCAATTTGCGGAACGGCACTGACAGCCTTTAATATAACTGCCTATTTTTGTCCGCAAAGCGCGGACAAGAATAGGACAGGTTATATTTTTTTTTGTGGGGCCACGGAACGGGGCAATGGATGCGGACAGCACACGGAGTGCTGTCCGCATCTTTTGCGGCCCCATTGAAGTGAATGGGTCCGCATCAGAGCCGCCAAAACTGCGGCTCGGATGCAGACCAAAACAACGGCCGTGTGCATGAGGCCTTAGGCGTAGAAAATGGTCTAAATTTACGCCAGCAGGGACGCTGGCGTAGATTTAGAAATGGCAGTGGATCCACTGAAGTTATGTAGAGGCCTGCGTCTCTACATAACTTCAGTGGATCCACCGCCAGTGCAGGGCCTTATTAAGACCGGCGTCTTAAATGCTGGTCTTAATAAATGACCCCCTAAGTCTTTACATATAATAGCCAGGAATAGATGAGAGCTGTAAATATTTTTTTATGATGAGGACAGGAGCTTCTTCAGGGTCCTGTATACCGCACAGTTTACAAAAAAAAAAAAAATGCAGCCGCCCTCATCTGACAACCAAATGAGCAGCTCATCCTGGCACATACAGAGTGCAGTACAGGGCATGTGGTACCACATTGTACTGCAGAGGAACTACTAGACAACCAGTACAAATGTTTGTTTCCAGAGAAATGGCCATGTTAATTGGTTAGCATTGTATGTTGAGATACCAATGTACAATAAAACACAAAACCGAAACCGGAATACGGTTGTATAGCATGAATAGAACACAAGTGTCAAAAATGAATAACTCCTAGATGGGACAAACCCAGACACTCAGCATATACAGTACAGACCAAAAATTTGGACACACCTTCTTATTCAAAGAGTTTTCTTTATTTTTATTACTATGAAGGCATCAAAACTATGAATTAACACATGTGGAATTATATACATAACAAACAAGTGTGAAACAACTGAAAATATGTCATATTCTAGGTTCTTCAAAGTAGCCACCTTTTTCTTTGATTACTGCTTTGCAAACTCTTGGCATTCTCTTGATGAGCTTCAAGAGGTAGTCCCCTGAAATAGTCTTCCAACAGTCTTGAAGGAGTTCCCAGAGATGCTCAGCACTTGTTGGCCCTTTTGCCTTCACTCTGCGGTCCAGCTCACCCCAAACCATCTCGATTGGGTTCAGGTCCGGTGACTGTGTATCCACCTGACTTCTCCTCAACGCAACTGATGGTCCCAACCCCATTTATAAGGCAAGAAATCCCACTTATTAAACCTGACAGGGCACACCTGTGAAGTGAAAACCATTTCAGGGGCTACCTCTTGAAGCTCATCAAGAGAATGCCAAGAGTGTGCAAAGCAGTAATCAAAGCAAAAGGTGGCTACTTTGAAGAACCTAGAATATGACATATTTTCAGTTGTTTCACACTTGTTTGTTATGTATATAATTCCACATGTGTTAATTCATAGTTTTGATGCCTTCAGTGTGAATCTACAATTTTCATAGTCATGAAAATAAAGAAAACTCTTTGAATGAGAAGGTGTGTCCAAACTTTTGGTCTGTACTGTACACAAATATATAATACAAAAATATATATCTAAAAATGTATCTTTATTGAAATCGATAAAACAAATAAATAGATAAATTGGCAAAGACAGACACAACCACATGGAGAGTGCACACAATATGTCAGGACATTAAGTTATAGCATTGCAAGTAGTGGAAAAGGTGGGACGGAAAAACAAGTATAAATAAATACAAAATCAAACCATGTGGCTCCCCACCTAGGTAAAAAAAACATGATTCACAACATATACACAATACAAACCCGGCTGGTGGCACCTCCAAGAGACCCCGACACGTGTTTCGCGTCAGCTTCCTCAGGAGCAGGAACTTGATGTCCCGACGTGTTTTGTGCACTCTCCATGTGGTTGTGTTTGTCTTTGCCAATTTATGCATCTATTTGTTTTATCGATTTCAATAAAAATATATTTTTGGATATATATTTTTATATTATATGTTTGTGTATATACTGAGTGCCTGCATTGTATATTGAGTTTCAACTTATGATGGCTCAGGAAAAACCATTGTATGTTGAAAATTTTTGTGTCCTGAGGTAGGGTTGAGTGATATACCGGTATCCACAATATACCGCAATATTTACAGTATTTTTCGCCCCATAAGACGCACTTTCCACCCCCTCCCCAAAAGGGGGAAAATGGCAGTGCGTCTTATGGGGCGAATGCTGCCGTTTACACTGATACACCACCGACCGCATGCTGCACAGCGCGGTCGGAGGTGTATCAGCGAGGAGGAAGGAGGGGCTAGGGGCCGGCATCCTGTTTTGTAAAGGCAGCAGTGCCTGGTGCAGTCACTGTATCCTATTGAAGCGGGCCCCACTCATTGTACTAATCATATCTAACTGCACGCAATGTTTAACTATAGAAAATCTTCAATCCAGCAGCCTGTACTTACGACCATAGCAGGCAGAAGGCTAGGCGGGCGGGCACTGGCAGCATAACTCACTACGTCACGCGCCTGCTCCGCCCACTTTATGAATGAAGCAGGCGGCGCGGGCACATGACGTAGTGAGTTACGCTGCCAGTGCCCGCCCGCCCAGCCTCCTGCCTGGTATGGTCGTAAGTACATGCTGCTGGATTGAAGATTTTCTATACTTAAACATTGCCTGCAGTTAGATACGATTAGTACAGTGAGCGGGGAGCTGTGCAATAGAATATAATAACTGCACTGGGCCCGGCTGCCATTACAAAACTACTGTAGATGCCAGCCCCCACCCCCTGTATTGGGGGTCATTCACAGGGACACTGTTATGGGGGGATCTGTGGATGACACATAACATAAGATGCTATTTATCTGTCATCAACAGATCCCCCCCCATAGCAGTGTCATGCCATCCACAGACGCCCCCATAACAGTGCCATCCACAGACGCCCCCATAACAGTGCCATCCACAGACGCCCCCATAACAGTGCCATCCACAGACGCCCCCATAACAGTGCCATCCACAGACGCCCCCATAACAGTGCCATCCACAGACGCTCATAACAGTGCCATCCACAGACGCTCATAACAGTGTCAGCCCCAGATCCCCCATAACAGTGCGTTATCCACAGATCCCCCATAATAGTGTCATTCACAGGCTACCATTAGTTCAAAGACCACCAAAAGCACACCTTTTGGTTCAAAATATTTTTTTCTTATTTTCCTCCTCAAAAACCTAGGTGTGTCTTATGGGCCGGTGTGTCTTATAGGGCGAAAAAAAACGGTAATGACGTCATAGGAGCGGTCGCATGTGTGCTTACCGCTTCTAAAATGTCCGCTTCCTGCCACCTGCTTATGTTCCCCGGTCACTGGCCTCTGCCTCCTGCTGGACATGGCTGCAAGTGCACTGGAGGGAGGGGCGGGCAGGCTTTTTTTTTTCCACTTTATATAAACCTGCAGCACAAGTCTGGTGCTTCGCCACCGCCACCTCTCGTCTTGCTCTGCACCTCCTCCACCGCCGCCTCGCTCTTCTCTTCCTCCGCCTCGCTCTTCTCTTCCTCCGCCTCGCTCTGCTCTTCCGCCTCTTGTCAGTGCAGTAGTTTGAGTGACATATCACTAGAACTCGGTGGGACCTAACAAATAGACTTTTCTCTGACCAATGGGGTAGCTAACATATAAAGCAGTAAGTGATCTTGCTGCCATCTGCTGCAACATTACCAAGACCTTGTACAAACATTAATATGTGTCACCAACAAATGTGTCTTCACTCCAGTGTCACAGGTTGTCCACCTGTGATGTGATACGCATATAAATAGAGACGTCACTGTGTACATACATGATGTGTATATCTGTATATATCGTGTGTACTGGGCTCCGGTAGACTGATGGCATACATTGATGGTGTATTCTGTGTTTTCAGCTGCGTCGCCCTTTGTGACCGACAGCCCACTAGTGACTGCTAACATAACCCCTGGCTATTTCACTACTTCTTTAGGTAATGACTGCAGTCACTGTCTATGGGGGTGATTTATAGGGGTAGGAGAACTTCATACGGTATTTGAAGTCAGCTTCCTAATGTACTGCTATTTTGGGGGTGGAGAGTGACAGCACCACAGAATGACCCCCCCCCCCCCCATACCAGTTGTCACTTCTAGCCCATGTGGAGCCCTGTCCTCTTCTTTAAAATTTCCCAAAGAAGACTTCCTCCACGAATGATCCTAATAGGATTTTACCCCAGTTACATGGATCGTAGGAGGGGTCCCTACACTACCACACACTGCCCCATACAGTATAATGTTTCCTTGTGGCCCACCGCCCCATACAGTAAAACATCTCTTTGTGGCCCACCGCCCCATACAGTATAACGTCCCCTTGTGGCTGCCCCATACAGTATAACGTCTCCTTGTGGCTCCCCTATACAGTATAATGTCTCCTTGTGGCTGCCCCATACAGTATAATGTCTCCTTGTGGCTGCCCCCATACAGTATAATGTCTCCTTGTGGCTGCCCCCATACAGTATAATGTCTCCTTGTGGCTGCCCCATACAGTATAATGTCTCCTTGTGGCTGCCCCATACAGTATAATGTCTCCTTGTAGCTGCCCCATACAGTATAATGTCTCCTTGTGGCTGCCCCATACAGTATAATATCTCCTTGTGGCTGCCCTATACAGTATAACATCTCCTTGTGGCTGCTCCAGTGCCCCATACAGTATAATGTCTCCTTGTGGCTGACACAGTGCCCCATACAGTATAACATCTCCTTGTGGCTGCCCCAATGCCCCATACAGTATAACATCTCCTTGTGGCTGCCCCATACAGTATAATGTCTCCTTGTGGCTGCCCCATAAAGTATAATGTCTCCTTGTGGCTGCCCCATACAGTATAACATCTCCTTGTGGCAGCCCCAGTGACCCATACAGTATAACGTCTCCTTGTGGCTGCCCCCATACAGTATAACGCCTCCTTGTGGCTGCCCCCATACAGTATAACGCCTCCTTGTGGCTGCCCCCATACAGTATAATGTCTCCTTGTGGCTACCCCCATACAGGACAGCGTCTCCTTGTGGCTTCCCCCATACAGTATAACGTCTCCTTGTGGCTTCCCCCATACAGTATAACGTCTCCTTGTGGCTGCCCCCATACAGTATAACGTCTCCTTGTGGCTGCCCCCATATAGTATAATGTCTCCTTGTGGCTGCCCCCACAGTATAACATCTCCTTGTGGTTGCCCCATACAGTATAACATCTCCTTGTGGCTGCCCCCATACAGTATAATGTCTCCTTGTGGCTGCCCCCATACAGTATAATGTCTCCTTGTGGCTGCCCCATACAGTATAATGTCACCTTGTGGCTGCCCCATACAGTATAATGTCTCCTTGTGGCTGCCCCATACAGTATAACGTCTCCTTGTGGCTGCCCCATACAGTATAATGTCTCCTTGTGGCTGCCCCATACAGTATAATGTCTCCTTGTGGCTTCCCTATACAGTATAATGTCTCCTTGTGGCACCAAGTGTTTTTTTCCTCTATATGGGTATTTATTACAATATATATCGTTATTGCAATAAATTTCTTAATATCGTTATCGTGGGAATATTTTTGATATCGCCCAACCCTATCCTGAGGCCATTGTATCTTGAGGGACAACTGTACAATTTTTTTTTTTAAAGGCATTGTCCAATCTCAATCAGTATTGATAGGAACGGTGCTAGTTTTTAAACTTATGTGATACCCCTCCATGTGGGGATTTATTCCCCTCTCATACTGAGGTTATATGTATATTCACTTTATTACAACACAAATTATATGGGATTGGGGTATTGGAGGATTTGTTTTGTTATTTAGTTATATGTATTGTATTTTATTGTGTTCTAACAAGTTCAAGTGAGCAGTAAAGGGTTAATTGCAAGGAGTGAGTGACATTATAATCACCTGTGTGTTAATGAAAATCCTAACCTGGTTGGTGCAGTTTTTTGCTTCCCGGGTATATAGGAGCATCATACTTCCATACATTTACCCCATGCCATGATTAAAATCGTATAGATCGAAACGCGTCGGTGGAGTTACCATCATCTATGTGAAGAAACTGAATTCTTTTAAATTTATGAAATAAAGACTGAAGATTTTTATTTATCTCGGTGCTGGACATCTCTTACTACTTCTCTGGAATTGTCCAACTCCCCCCAAAAATCTAGTGAGCACCGGGAAACTGTTAAAAACAAAGATAAAAAAAACTCACTAAACTTTTCAAAGCCACTCTGCTCCAATGCTTCTGGGTCCCCGCAAACCAGAGGTGATGATGACCCCTCAGTAATTACATCGCCCAATGCGGACATAAAAGGGAATCTAGGTATAAGTATTTAGAGAGGGCTCACCTGTATAATCAAGAGTGGAAATGGGTGCACCTACCGAGAGGATTCACCCAATCCTCAAAAACAGTGATAAAGTCAAAACATAGAATGGTAGGGCACACCAATATTCGGTACCACACGGATGGTTAATATACCAATATTTTATTTATTAGTGATATATACTGTTGAATAAACATACATAAAAATACAACATTCTTAAAAATAATAAAAATAGTAAAAGTGGAAAAACTATTGAATACAATAAAAATAGTTGCTGCGGCTATTACGACTCAATGGTCCACTCTTGATTATACAGGTGAGCCCTCTCTAAATACTTATACCTAGATTCCCTTTTATGTCCGCATTGGGCGATGTAATTACTGAGGGGTCATCATCACCTCTGGTTTGCGGGGACCCAGAAGCATTGGAGCAGAGTGGCTTTGAAAAGTTTAGTGAGTTTTTTTTATCTTTGTTTTTAACAGTTTCCCGGTGCTCACTAGATTTTTGGGGGGAGTTGGACAATTCCAGAGAAGTAGTAAGAGATGTCCAGCACCGAGATAAATAAAAATCTTCAGTCTTTATTTCATAAATTTAAAAGAATTCAGTTTCTTCACATAGATGATGGTAACTCCACCGACGCGTTTCGATCTATACGATTTTAATCATGGCATGGGGTAAATGTATGGAAGTATGATGCTCCTATATACCCGGGAAGCAAAAAACTGCACCAACCAGGTTAGGATTTTCATTAACACACAGGTGATTATAATGTCACTCACTCCTTGCAATTAACCCTTTACTGCTCACTTGAACTTGTTAGAACACAATAAAATACAATACATATAACTAAATAACAAAACAAATCCTCCAATACCCCAATCCCATATAATTTGTGTTGTAATAAAGTGAATATACATATAACCTCAGTATGAGAGGGGAATAAATCCCCACATGGAGGGGTATCACATAAGCTAACATAAGTTTAAAAACTAGCACCGTTCCTATCAATACTGATTGAGATTGGACAATGCCTTTAAAAAAAAAAATTGTACAGTTGTCCCTCAAGATACAATGGCCTCAGGATAGGGTTGGGCGATATCAAAAATATTCCCACGATAACGATATTAAGAAATTTATCGCAATAACGATATATATTGTAATAAATACCCATATAGAGGAAAAAAACACTTGGTGCCACAAAGAGACATTATACTGTATAGGGAAGCCACAAGGAGACATTATACTGTATGGGGCAGCCACAAGGAGACGTTATACTGTATGGGGCAGCCACAAGGAGACGTTATACTGTATGGGGCAGCCACAAGGTGACATTATACTGTATGGGGCAGCCACAAGGAGACGTTATACTGTATGGGGCACTGAGGCTGCTACAAGGGGACGTTATACTGTATGGGGCAGCCACAAGGAGACGTTACACTGTATGGGGGCAGCCACAAGGAGACATTATACTGTATGGGGGCAGCCACAAGGAGACATTATACTGTATGGGGGCAGCCACAAGGAGATGTTATACTGTATGGGGCAACCACAAGGAGATGTTATACTGTATGGGGGCAGCCACAAGGAGACATTATACTATATGGGGGCAGCCACTGATGAAGGAGTCGTAGCTAACTCCGAAACATGTTTGGTAATTACCCCATGGAATAAACTATCATACTGGAGGACCCAAAGCGCTAAAAGAAAAAGGAAATAAAGAAATAAGGGATCGGTGCTTTTCTATCCTGAAAAATTCAAGATAAGCCGGATACCTGTTCGTTTGGAGAGTCGGCCTTGTGGCTGAGTCCACTCCTGCAAAATATCTGTTTAAATACAGAAGGAATACATCACCGACTGACCTTCAACACAGTACGGCTATACAAGAACACCGAGGATCCCAAAGACGCATCACCCTTATTTGCTGAAACTTGTGTAATTATCGCTCACCACACGTGGGACGCCACCTGTGATGTAGCAAAAGCCGACATTACTACACTACAAACTGTGAGTACAACATTTTCGGCTCTTCTTTAATAACAAACAGCAACAGCCTATCGATTTAATATGCATAGCGACCATTGAGTCGTAATAGCCGCAGCAACTATTTAAAAAGACTTTATTCAAATAAGCCTACTTAGTCCCCACTTCATCCATTTGGGCATCGATTGGGTTAAAGAACCCATTTTGGAAGGACACATTTTTTTACTATTTAACGAACCTTGGTGCATATACAGTGGAATCATTGAAACTTTATAGACACAAAATATCCAATATTGCAAATTCATTTGGTTTTTATTGTATTCAATAGTTTTTCCACTTTTACTATTTTTATTATTTTTAAGAATGTTGTATTTTTATGTATGTTTATTCAACAGTATATATCACTAATAAATAAAATATTGGTATATTAACCATCCGTGTGGTACCGAATATTGGTGTGCCCTACCATTCTATAAAAGGGAATCTGTCACCCCAATTTTGGATCATTATCTACATTAATACATAAGCAGTACTGCAGATATGGAGTCCAGATCACAATTTTTTATTATCCTGCTGACCACATTCCCCCGCTGTCTGCGCTCTGAGCTGCGTTGAAATACATTGTCAGAACTGCCATGCATGTGCACATGAGTCCTCTCCATTATGTTAGAACAGCACAGCAGTCTATGAGTGCTGACAGGGGGCAGCAGGAAAATAAAAAATAGTTATCTGAACTCCATATCTGAAGTACTACTATTACTACTACTAGAATTACTGTAGACAATAGTCAAAAATCGGGGAGACAGACATAAAGGGTGTCTGTCTCCCTGATTTTTGACTATTGTAATCTCAGTGGTGACGTGTGTCCTAGCAGCACATGACCGCAGAAGCTCAGTGGTCCTTTGACAAACAGTAAGTCTCATGGATGTAAAACACCTAGTATATACCTGTGCCAGTGGCTTGTTCTCAAACGCCTTTTCATGCTCAAAGAATTTGTCCAAGCCATGTTCTTTCACAATCTGCTCTGACTCATCGGAAAACAGTACCGCGTCTCCGTCAAATGCCACTCGTAGCTGTTCTTCATTAATGGACACATTGTGACTTGGGTTGAAAATTGTTGCAGCAGCTATACCTGGAGACATAACAAAAAAATATAAATAGACATGAAAAAAATAAATCATTAAATCAAAAGGAAGGTTATGTATCCGTTTTCCTTACAAAAGATGGAGAATGAGTTTTTTGGTTTACTACATTAATATGCTTTACATTGAAATTGTATTGTTTTCCATTTTAGAGCAGATTGACTGAGGTAAAAGAGGTTATGTGGCCTCTACATTTATTCAAATTGTATACCATATGTTTGTGCCTGTATCTTTCAAAATGCAGTAATGTTGATGAGTTCTAAGATAGCAGTGGTGTTTCACATGGTATCCTGTCAGTTAGTGGACTATGGAGCGGGACTCCTGCTGGCTAATCAGTGATGCCACTAGTGGGTTGGAAAAGGGTTTATGGAGAATGACGAATTGGTCTAATTGAAGGCACTCTGAAGAAGCATCATCATGTAATAGAGGTGCAGGAGACCAAGTCATCATGTCTGACAGAGTGGTGCAGAAGGTTCTGAGCACTGGGCTGAAGCAGCGACTCCTGTCTGTAACATGTATGTATGAACCAGCCCCAGAAGTCTACTACTCTCCTCAATTGTATGTGGAGAGCTGCCGTCAGCATCAGTAACGGTTAGCTAACTGTGGCCTCTACTTCTTGAGTATCTGTGAACCATAAAGCATTGAACGTCTTTGTAGCTGTCACTTGTAATCGTTATGCTTGTCAGTCTTGTGACCCTCTCCAGAGTAAAGTTTTCTTGAGTTTTGTTATTCCATTCACAAGCCCCATATTTGAACTACAGTAAAACTAGGGTAGGACCCCTGCAGTACCACACACAATCTGCAGAGGGTAACCTACACATTCTCCATTCCGCACACTGTGAGGCATATCATATGTGCTGTATCTAGTAACTATTGGATTGTTGGATAGGCCATCAATATATGTTTGGAGGGAGTCAAACACCCTGCACCACTGCTGATCAGCTATCCTGCAGTAGCTACGGCATCAAATACACAGCTCCATCCATTTCTGTAGTGGGCAAAGCTGATTACCATAGTGCTGGAACCAGCTAAAAGTCAATGGGAGCAGTGCTGGGGTAACCAGCTCCGTCCAGAACAGATACTCTATAACAGCCAATCTGCCGACTGTAGTGAGCGAGGCCCCACTATCAGATACTGATGGCCTATCCTGAGGATAATAAAATATCAGAATACCTCTTTAATACCCAATATACCTGGTGGTCTAGGGTTGTGAAGAAGTAAAGTGGTTGTCTGTCACTCCTGTGACAAGTCTTAGAAGGTCTGAAAGATTATCTGCACATTAGTGATCTGACAGCCTCGTTTGGTTTTACTTTGTCTGTGTGTTGCTGGTATGTCCACACCTCCTGTTCAGGTGTGGATCATGTGACCTTTACCCATCCCTATTTAGTCTGACTTTACCCATCACTCCTTGCTCTGGATAGCTTCATTTGGTTTTGGAAGAGCTGGTGTGTGGTTTGTGTTGAAGTCCTGTTCATCCATCATCTTCAGAAGTTCAGAAGTTAAGTGTTCCGCTTGTTGTATTTTGTATTCCCCCCCCCCCCCTGGTTATTTACTAGGCCTCAGCGAGATGCTGGTTCCTTCACCAGGGAAGGAACGGGTTGTCTCTGCCCTGTCATTACCTTTAGGGCATCTGTGGGTCACCAGGGTTTTCTAGGTTCCTGTGTATGGGCATCTCTATTATCGAGAGGAGCCCATACGGATAGGAGTTAGGGCCAGGAGCAGGGTTTTATAGGTGGTAACCCTTTTCCTTCACCTAGCAGTGATGCCAAGTGTCTTTCCCCTTCCTTCTTGTTGTCTTTTAGTGTTCTCCCCTATTACATCTGTGACATTATCCAGAGCCAATACCGCCATTTTTGTTCTGATCTGTGCAGCTATGGATACTATGTCTGCACTGGTTGAACAGCTGCAGAATCTGACTTTGGAGGTAGCAGACCTCCGCGCGACGGTCTTGCAGATTCAGAGTCCACAGGCTGCTGGTTCCATTGGTGGGTCCCAGGCCTGCCCTGAACCGAAGGTGGCTCCCCCCGGACAGGTTTTCCGGTTCAGGGAGTCATGTAAATTATACTTTAGGCTGCGTCCATACTCTTCTGGGGATGAGTGTCAACGTGTGGGTATGATTATTTTATTGCTTAACCACCTCAGCCCCCTTAGCTTAAACACCCTTAATGACCAGGCCACTTTTTACACTTCTGACCTACACTACTTTAACCGTTTATTGCTCGGTCATGCAACTTACCACCCAAATGAATTTTACCTCCTTTTCTTCTCACTAATAGAGCTTTCATTTGGTGGTATTTCATTGCTGCTGACATTTTTACTTTTTTTGTTATTAATCGAAATTTAACGATTTTTTTGCCAAAAAATGACATTTTTCACTTTCAGTTGTAAAATTTTGCAAAAAAAACAACATCCATATATAAACTTTGCTCTAAATTTATTGTTCTACATGTCTTTGATAAAAAAAAAAATGTTTGGGTAAAAAAAAAAAATGGTTTGGGTAAAAGTTATCGTTTACAAACTATGGTACAAAAATGTGAATTTCCGCTTTTTGAAGCAGCTCTGACTTTCTGAGCACCTGTCATGTTTCCTGAGGTTCTACAACGCCCAGGCAGTACAAACACCCCACAAATGACCCCATTTCGGAAAGTAGACACCCTAAGGTATTCGCTGATGGGCATAGTGAGTTCATAGAACTTTTTATTTTTTGTCACAAGTTAGCGGAAAATGATGATTTTTTTTATTTTATTTTTTTCTTACAAAGTCTCATATTCCACTAACTTGTGACAAAAAATAAAAACTTCCATGAACTCACTATGACCATCAGCGAATACCTTGGGGTGTCTTCTTTCCAAAATGGGGTCACTTGTGGGGTAGTTATACTGCCCTGGCATTCTAGGGGCCCAAATGTGTGGTAAGTAGTTTGAAATCTAAATCTGTAAAAAATGGCCGGTGAAATCCGAAAGGTGCTCTTTGGAATGTGGGCCCCTTTGCCCACCTAGGCTGCAAAAAAGTGTCACACATGTGGTATCTCCGTACTCAGGAGAAGTTGGGCAATGTGTTTTGGGGTGTCATTTTACATATACCCATGCTGGGTGAGATAAATATCTCGGTCAAATGCCAACTTTGTATAAAAAAATGGGAAAGGTTGTCTTTTGCCAAGATATTTCTCTCACCCAGCATGGGTATATGTAAAAAGACACCCCAAAACACATTGCCCAACTTCTCCTGAGTACGGGGATACCAGATGTGTGACACTTTTTTGCAGCCTAGGTGGGCAAAGGGGCCCACATTCCAAAGAGCACCTTTCGGATTTCACCGGCCATTTTTTACAGATTTTGATTTCAAACCACTTCTCACGCATTCGGCCCCTAAAATGCCAGGGCAGTATAACTACCCCACAAGTGACCCCATTTTGGAAAGAAGACACCCCAAGGTATTTCGTGATGGGCATAGTGAGTTCATGGAAGTTTTTATTTTTTTTCACAAGTTAGTGGAATATGAGACTTTGTAAGGAAAAAAAAAAAAAATCATCATTTTCCGCTAACTTGTGACAAAAATAAATAAATTCTAGGAACTCGCCATGCCCCTCACGGAATACCTTGGGGTGTCTTCTTTCCAAAATGGGGTCACTTGTGGGGTAGTTATACTGCCCTGGCATTCTAGGGGCCCTAATGTGTGGTAAGTAGGTAAATGACCTATGAAATCCGAAAGGTGCTCTTTGGAATGTGGGCCCCTTTGCCCACCTAGGCTGCAAAAAAGTGTCACACATGTGGTATCGCCGTATTCAGGAGAAGTTGGGCAATGTGTTTTGGGGTGTCATTTTACATATACCCATGCTGGGTGAGAGAAATATCTCGGCAAAAGACAACTTTACCCATTTTTTTATACAAAGTTGTCATTTGACCAAGATATTTATCTCACCCAGCATGGTTATATGTAAAATGACACCACAAAACACATTCCCCAACTTCTCCTGAGTACGGTGATACCACATGTGTGACACTTTATTGCAGCCTAGATGCGCAAAGGGGCCCAAATTCCTTTTAGGAGGGCATTTTTAGACATTTGGATCTCACGCTTTAGGGCCCCTAAAATGCCAGGGCAGTATAAATACCCCACATGTGACCCCATTTTGGAAAGAAGACACCCCAAGGTATTCAATGAGGGGCATGGCGAGTTCATAGAAATTTTTTTTTTTTGGCACAAGTTAGCGGAAATTGATTATTTATTTTTTTTTCTCACAAAGTCTCCCTTTCCGCTAACTTGGGACAAAAATTTCAATCTTTCATGGACTCAATATGCCCCTCACGGAATACCTTGGGGTGTCTTCTTTCCGAAATGGGGTCACATGTGGGGTATTTATACTGCCCTGGCATTCTAGGGGCCCTAAAGCGTGAGAAGAAGTCTGGAATATAAATGTCTAAAATTTTTTACGCATTTGGATTCCGTGAGGGGTATGGTGAGTTCATGTGAGATTTTATTTTTTGACACAAGTTAGTGGAATATGAGACTTTGTAAGAAAAAAATATATAATTTCCGCTAACTTGGGCCAAAAAAATGTCTGAATGGAGCCTTACAGGGGGGTGATCAATGACAGGGGGGTGATCAATGACAATGGGGTGATCAGGGAGTCTATATGGGGTGATCACCCCTGTCATTGATCACCCCCCTGTAAGGCTGCATTCAGATGTCCGTATGCGTTTTGCGGATCCGATCCATGTATCAGTGGATCCGTAAAAATCATACTGACATCTGAATGCAGCCTTACAGGGGGGTGATCAATGACAGGGGGGTGATCAGGGAGTCTATATGGGGTTATCACCCCCGTCATTGATCACCCCCCTGTAAGGCTGCATTCAGATGTCCGTATGCGTTTTGCGGATCCGATCCATGTATCAGTGGATCCGTAAAAATCATACGGACATCTGAATGCAGCCTTGCAGGGGGGTGATCAATGACAGGGGGGTGATCAATGACAGGGGGGTGATCAATGACAGGGGAGTGATCAGGGAGTCTATATGGGGTGATCACCCCCCTGTCATTGATCACCCCCCTATAAGGCTCCATTCAGATGTCCGTATGCGTTTTGCGGATCCGATCCATGTATCAGTGGATCCGTAAAAATCATACGGACGTCTGAATGGAGCCTTACAGGGGGGTGATCAATGACAGGGGGGTGATCAATGACAGGGGGGTGATCAGGGAGTCTATATGGGGTGATCACCCCCGTCATTGATCACCCGCCTGTAAGGCTGCATTCAGATGTCCGTATGCGTTTTGCGGATCCGATCCATGTATCAGTGGATCCTCAAAAATCATACGGACATCTGAATGCAGCCTTACAGGGGGGGTGATCAATGACAGGGGGGTGATCAGGGAGTCTATATGGGGTGATCACCCCCGTCATTTATCACCCCCCTGTAAGGCTGCATTCAGATGTCCGTATGCGTTTTGCGGATCCGATCCATGTATCAGTGGATCCGTAAAAATCATACGGACATCTGAATGCAGCCTTACAGGGGGGTGATCAATGACAGGGGGGTGATCAGGGAGTCTATATGGGGTGATCACCCCCGTCATTTATCACCCCCCTGTAAGGCTGCATTCAGATGTCCGTATGCGTTTTGCGGATCCGATCCATCTATCAGTGGATCCGTAAAAATCATACGGACGTCTGAATGGAGCTTTACAGGGGGGTGATCAATGACAGGGGGGTGATCAATGACAGGGGGGTGATCAGGGAGTCTATATGGGGTGATCAGGGAGTCTATATGGGGTGATCAGGGGCTAATAAGGGGTTATTAAGTGACAGGGGGGGGGGGTGTAGTGTAGTGTGGTGCTTGGTGCTACATATTGCTGAGCTACCTGTGTCCTCTGGTGGTCGATCCAAACAAAAGGGACCACCAGAGGACGAGGTAGCAGGTATATTAGACGCTGTTATCAAAACAGCGTCTAATATACCTGTTAGGGGTTAAAAAAATCGCATCTCCAGCCTGCCAGCGAACGATCGCCGCTGGCAGGCTGGAGATCCACTCGCTTACTTTCCGATCCTGTGAACGCGCGCGCCTGTGTGCCCGCGTTCACAGGAAATCTCGCGAGATGACGCACTGATGCCTCCAGGAGGAATGAATCAACCACCTTCCGGACGCATCCGTGCGTTAGGCGGTCGGGAGGTGGTTAAAGAGGACGCCCAATCTTGGGCTTTTTCTCTGCCGACCGGATCACCGTCCCTCCGGTCGGTAGATGAATTCTTTAGAGCCTTGGGTCTTATATACGATGACCCGGATCGGATCTCTCAGGCCAAGACCAAGTTACGGGGTTTGCGGCAGGGAGAACGTTCCGCAGAGACCTATTGCTCTGAATTTAGGAGATGGGCTACCGATACAGAGTGGAACGATCCTGCTCTCCGTAGCCAATTCTGTCAGGGTCTCTCTGAGAGACTGCAGGACACATTGGCTTTTCATGAAAATCCTAAGTCATTGGAAGCAGCTATGTCCCTTGCTGTACGTCTTGATAGACGCCTGAGGGAGAGATCTAGGGGTCCTCACCTTCAGGAAGTACTGTCCAATAAGGGTACTGCTTCCTTTGACACTTATGGTGGAGAGACACTGGTGTTTGCACCTTGCGAGGAGCCTATGCAGTCACGTGAAATATGCAGTCAAATATTCACAAAATTTTGGTCACTTGAAAGGAGTCTGCTTTTGTTGTGGCAAGAAGGGACATTTTGTGAATATTTGTCCATACTTGCAGCATCAAGGTGTAAACAAAAAGGAAAAAACGTTTAATCCCCAAATTACTATTGGTGGTATGGTTGGGGAGCAAGAAAACCTACTTTTGTCTTTTACTGGTAGTTCCCGTTTTCTCCTGTCTGCCGATGTGGCGCTAGAGTCCAAAACTGTGAAAATCAAAGCATTTATCGACAGTAGGGCGGGAGTTAACTTGATTGATAGACAGTTTGTACGCATTCACGGGTTGACTACTAATGCATTAGAGAAAAGTATTTCTGTCTTTGCGATTGACTCAGCACCTCTCACTCAAAAATGTCGCAGGTAGTGAATGACATTCATTTAAGAGAGATTCCTGATGCAAATCACCCAATCTCCTGTTATGTGTTGGAGGGTCTGCCTGCTCCGTTGGCGTTGGGTTTACCATGGTTAAGCAAACATAACCCTAACATCGACTGGCAAGCGAGACAGATTCTCGATTGGAGTAATTAATGCATCGTTCTCTATGGTTACCACTAAAACTGTACCCTCGTTCATTTCTGTATTTTCTAATGTGTTCTCTGAGAGTGGTAATCAGGAGTTGCCTCCGCACCAGGAGTATGACTGTCCCGTCATTCTTATTCCCGGAGCTATATTGCCCAAATCTCGGTTGTATAATCTTTTGGAACCCGAAAGAAAGGCCATGCGAGAGTATATTACCGAGAGTTTGGCAAAGGGACATATTAGACCATCCAAGTCCCCAGTGGCTGCTGGATTTTTCTTTGTAAAGAAAAAGGATGGTACCCTGAGACCATGTCTGGACTTCCGTGAGCTCAATCGTATTACCGTCCGTGATCCTTACCCCCTTCCTTTGATTCCAGATTTGTTTAGTCAGATTGTTGGTGCCAAGGTGTTCTCTAAATTTGATCTCAGGGGGGCATATAATCTGGTAAGGATCAAAGAGGGGGATGAGTGGAAGACCTGGTCATGCCCTTTGGGTTAACCAATGCTCCTGCGGTTTTTCAACACTTTGTCAATGACATCTTTCATCATCTGGTGGGGAGGTTTGTCGTTGTATACCTTGATGACATACTAATTTATTTGCCTAATATGGAGACTCATCAGGATCATGTGAGACAGGTGTTACAGATCCTAAGAGAGAATAAGTTGTATGCTAAGATGGAAAAGTGTGTATTTGCTGTACAGGAAGTGCAATTTCTGGGTTACCTGCTCTCATCCTCAGGTTTTCGTATGGATCCCGAGAAGGTCCGTGCCGTGTTAGACTGGGATCGAGCCGAAAATCTGAAAGCGCTGTTGTGGTTTTTAGAGTTTACCAACTACTACCGTAAATTTATCTTGAACTATTCATCGGTGGTTAAACCTTTTAACAGACATGACTAGGAAGGGTGCTGATATTTCTATCTGGTCTGATGCGGCATTACAAGCCTTTTCTGCTGTGAAAGAATGTTTTGCTTCGGCCCCTATTCTGGTGCAACCGGACGTGTCTCAGCCATTTATTGCTGAGGTTAACGCGTCTGAGGTAGGGGTAGGAGCAATCTTGTCGCAGGGTCCTTGACACAGTAAATGTCGCCCATGTGCATTTTTCTAAAAAAAACCTCTCGACTGCTGAAAGGAATTATGATGTGGAGAATAGGGAATTGCTGGCCATTAACTTGGCATTCGAGGAATGGCGGCATTGGTTGGAAGGAGCAATCCATCCTATTACGGTAATTACAGATCACAAGAATCTGGCCTACCTGGAGCAGGCTAAGCGACTGAACCCAAGGCAGGCCAGATGGTCATTGTTTTCCACCAGATTTAACTTCATCGTCACTTACCGCCCTGGGGTTAAGAACGTCAAGGCGGATGCTTTGTCGCGTAGCTTTCCTGGCTGGGGGTGAGTCTAATGACTCTAGTCCCATTTTATCTGAAGGGGTAGTCATATCCGCTCTTTGCCACACAGTGAGGTCGCTGTGTGGCTGCTGGGTCCCATTGCCTGCTGGAGCAGTGTGGGGGCACGATAATCACCGCACAGTGCCACGCCAAAGTTAGAGTAGGTCCCTACTTGAAGAGGCAACCTTGTCGTGGTAAGTGGGCCTATGCTCTTTGATCAAACTGTATACTAATGCATCCTAATAGTGCATAGCAATAGATTGATAATAGTGCTGTAAAGCCATGTTTTATCATGCTGAAATTTAAAACAGTTGTTATATCAAAAGCATAGTAATGAGGATGTGCGATTTAGATTCTCTCTCACATATTGAATATCCGCTCTTTATCCTGATCTCGAGGCCAAGGTGTTGGAGGCACAGGAGGATGTTCCGGACTCTTGTCCTCCGGGGAAATTGTTTGTTCCCTCCGAATTGTGTCACAAGGTGTTCGAGGAACATTACTGTACGGTGCTTGCTGGGCACCCTGGGAGCAGATAGACTGTCGATCTCATCTCTCGCAGATTCTGGTGGCGGGGTTGCTTAAGTGTGTTGAGGACTATGTGTCAGCCTGTGGTACCTGTGCACGTGCTAAGGTGACACATACTCGGCCTTCCGGATCTCTGCTTCCATTGCCCATCCTGTCCAGACCTTGGACCCATTTGTCCATGGATTTTATAACGGATTTACCGAAAACGTGATTCTGGTGGTAGTTGATCGTTTTAGTAAAATGGCACACTTTATTGCATTACCTAGTCTACCTAATGCTAAAACTCTTGTACAGGCAGGCCTTTTTTTCTCAGAGAAAAGGTGGTGAAACTCACCCCCCGCTCCCCTGGCCACGCCCCTACCCACCCCTAGGACCGCCCCCTAAAACCGCCCCTTTAGAGAACAGGGATGCAAGTAAAATTGGCAGTGACGGTCGTGACAGCCAGGCTGCCAGTGCCCGCCGCCGCCCTAGTCCACACATGGGCAGCGCAGCCTGGCCTGGCCCCTTCCTTCCCTGTTCCTGTTCCCCTAATTGGCCAATTCAATCTTTTTTAATTTAAAAATGAAATAAATGAAAAATTACCTTTTTCCTTTTGTTTCCTTTTCCTGCCTGGTGCCGCTCTGCCTCCTGACTCCTGCTCGTGCCGACACCCACGACACTAAACTGCCGCCCGCGCCTCCAGCAGCCGCCCTGCCTGCTGGGCGGGCCTGTCTGTGGAGCCGGAGGCGGGGGCTCCCGGGTCTGGGGCCGCAGACAGCAATAGAGTCGGCCTGGGGGTGGGGTTTGGGGCCACAGAATCGTTGTCTCCTCTCTCACTCTCTCCGCCGCTGTCAGTGGTGGGCGGGAGCTGGGCAGGCCTGAGCCAGTGGAGGTGCCGGAGGCTGCAGGGACTGAGCAATCATGTAAACTGTAAGTAAGCAGCCTAAGCAGCGAGCCGGCTGGGCCCAGTAACTAAAGGGGGGGCGGGGCGAGTCGGCAGAAAATAGGTGGCGGAACGCCGTTCCGGGGTGTTCCGCCAGAAAAAAAGGCCTGTGTACAGGTGTTTGTTGACAACATCGTGAAACTACATGGTATTCCCTATGATGTGGTGTTTGATAGAGGGACTCAGTCAGTTTGTTTCCAGATTCTGGAAAACGTTCTGTACTCGTCTGGGTGTACAATTGTCCTTCTCTTCGGCTTTTCATCCTCAGTCGAACGGACAGACAGAGCGCACTAATCAGAATCTGGAGACTTACTTGAGATCAGGGCTCGAGTCCTGCAGGAACGCGTGGGAACGGCGTTCCTGCACTTTTTTCTTAGCAGGAACGCCGTTCCCTTTCAGCATGGCAGCGCATTGTGCCCCTCAACACTGTCGGCGCCCCGCTCTGGCGCAGCATGAAGAGAGGGACTGACAGGAGGGAAGCTCCTCAAGTGTAGCGTGGCCGAGCTCTGTCCGGTCCGTGGTACAGGAGCTTTTGTTTCCTGTACCCGGCCGGACTGACAGGAAGTGCTCACTTAGTGTGCACTTCCTTTCAGTCCGGCCGGGTACAGAAAACAAATGCTCCTGTACCACGGACCGGACAGAGCTCAGCCACGCTACACCCGAGGTGGGGGGGGGGAGAAAGAGAGAGTGACAAGAGAGGGAGGGATGGGGGAGAAAGAGAGAGTGACAAGGGAGGGAGGGATGGGGGAGAAAGAGAGAGTGACAAGGGAGGGAGGGATGGGGAGAAAGAGAGAGTGACAAGGGAGGGGAGGGATGGGGGAGAAAGAGAGTGTGACAAGGGAAGGAGGGATGGGGAGAAAGAGAGAGTGACAAGGGAGGGAGGGATGGGGAAGAAAGAGAGAGTGACAAGGGAGGGAGGGGGAAGAAAGAGAGAGTGACAAGGGAGGGGGAGAAAGAGAGAGTGACATGGGAGGGGGGAGAAAGAGAGTGACAAGGGGGGGAGGGGGGAGAAAGAGAGTGACAAGGGGGGGAGGGGGGAGAAAGAGAGTGACAAGGGGGGGAGGGGGGAGAAAGAGAGTGACAAGGGGGGAGGGGGGAGAAAGAGAGTGACAAGGGGGGGAGGGGGGAGAAAGAGAGTGACAAGGGGGGGAGGGGGGAGAAAGAGAGTGACAAGGGGGGAGGGGGGAGAAAGAGAGTGACAAGGGAGGGAGGGATTGAGGAGAAAGAGAGTGACAAGGGAGGGCTGATGGAGAGGCACTGGGGGCTGGTGGAGAGGCACTGGGGGCTGCTATGAGGCTACTGGCTGGGGGCTGATGCACTAGGGGCTGGTGGAGAGGCACTGGGGGCTGCTATGAGGCTACTGGCTGGGGGCTGATGCACTAGGGGCTGGTGGAGAGGCACTGGGGGCTGCTGGAGAGGCACTGGGAACTGCTATGAGGCTACTGGGGGCTGATGGAGAGGCACTGGGGGCTGCTGGAGAGGCGCTGGGGGCTGCTGGAGAGGCGCTGGGGGCTGCTATGAGGCTACTGGGGGCTGATGGAGAGGCACTGGGGGCTGCTGGAGAGGCACTGGGGGCTGCTATGAGGCTACTGGGGCTGCTATAAGGCATGGGGCTCTTATCTGAGGTCTGATTGGGGGTCATTCATATTGGGGTCTGAGCTGAGGTCTGATCTGAGGTCTTATTGTGTTCTTATTAACATTGGGGATCTTATTGGGGCTGTTAGCTGAGGTCTGATTAACATTGGGAGTCTGATTGGTGATCTGACCTGAGGTGTAATGAAAAATATGTTTTTCTTATTGTCCTCCTCTAAAACCTAGGTGCATCTTATAGGGCGAAAAATAAGGCACTTGCTTGCTCCTCCTCCTGACCTTCCCTGCCCTTTGCGTACGCCGCGTGCCGTGACTTCACGCGGAGGCACTGGATCTTGGGTGAGTTCCCACACTTTTTTTCCCAGGACTTGACCCCTGCTTGAGATGTTTTATTTCAGAGAATCAGGAAGAGTGGTCTTCATTTTTGTCGTTAGCTGAGTTTGCTATAAATAACCGTAGACAGAAATCCACTGATAAGTCGCCGTTTTTGGGGGCATATGGGTTCCATCCACAGTTTGGTACATTTTCTGGTGCTCAAAATTCCGGCATTCCTGAGGAAGAACGATTTTCCTCTTTTTTTTGTCTTCTATTTGGCGGAAATCCTAAATAACCTGAAAAAGATGAGCAACAGGTATAAGCGTGCTGTTGACAGGAGACGTATGAGTGGTCCGGACCTGAGAGTGGGTGGTTCTGTGTGGTTGTCTACAAGAAACATTAAACTTAAGGTACATTCTTGGAAGCTGGGCCCAAGATTTATTGGTCCATATAAGATCACTGCCATTGTTAACCCTGTAGCCTTCCGTCTTGAACTTCCTCAGGCATTGAAAATCCATAACGTATTTCATAAATGGTTGTTAAAGAAATGTGTCGAACCTGTTGAGCCATCCTCCTTACCTCCCTCTCCAGTCATGGAGGACGGCAATTTAGAATTTTACGATCAGCAGGATTGTGGACTCCCGAGTTCTCCGGAGATCCCTCCAGTATCTCGTACATTGGAGAGGGTACGGACCAGAGGAGAGAATGTGGTTTCCAGCGACTGATGTTAATGCTAGTCGTCTGGTGAGAGCATTCCACAGAGCTCTCACCAGACGCAGAGACACATTTTATCCATGAGCTGTGTCTCTTTTTGCAGCTCATCCCCTATGAAATGGATAGGTCTGAACTGCACTACCAGACAGAACCTGTGGACATGCAAGGCAGAGAGCTTTTCCAACCCCAGTCAACTCTTTTACCTAGTGGTCTAGAGTAGTGAAGGGGGTATTGTTAAATTCTGAGAAATCTATGATAAAAAATAAATAAAATTTAAAATCTTTGGTGCTCTAAGTGGATTGTTTTTTAGTGTTTCTAAGCTAAGTACTGCAAACTATGAACATACACTGTGCTTCACCTATTACAAGTGCAGCACGAGTTCAGTATTAGCAGCCCCTACATATATGACATGTATCTAAAGTACATGTTTAACTGGTTAGAATTGAAACAAAGAAATACAGGCGTTAATATAACATGGATTTATAGTACTATCCATTGAGGTAGTGTTTAGCAGAATACTATGTGGTATATCTTCTGACTAGAATGGGCCATATACAACATGAGTGGAAAGTAAGCTTTTTTTTAATGTGAATTCTAAAATCTAAATTTCAGGTGCCGATACAGTATTTGCCAGTTACATTCAGTCATTTGAGGCCAACACGGGTATTATCCTTTTATCAGAGTGGCCACTAAAAGGTACATTATTTAAAAGCATCTGTCAGCTGATTTGCACCTATGAAACTAGCTGACCTGTTACATGTGCGCTTGGCAGCTGAAGGCATCTGTGTTGGTCCCATGTTCATATGTGCCCACATTGCTGAGAAAAATGAAGTTTTAATATATGTAAATGAGCCTCTAGGAGAAACGGGGGCAATGCTGTTACACCTACATGGCTCTACTCTCTCTGTAACTGCCGCACCCTCTGCACTTTGAGTGACATGGGCAGGCGTGATGTCCTTTTTACTGTCCAATCAAAGTGTAGAGGCAGCTGCAGTTGCAGAGAGAGCAGAGCCTCTAGGTGTATCAGTAATGCCTCCATTGCTTCTAGAGGACCATTTGCATATATTAAAGGGACCCCGACACATCCCCATTTTCACCCTGACAGCCCCCCTGACTTGAGCATCAGAACAATTCATGCAGCTGAATCGTGCAGGGCAAAGGCATTTTGTGGAGTTCCGGTGACGTACCGGGCTCTCCGGCGGAGGCTTCCGCCCAGCAGTGAGCCTGGTGACGTCACCGGCACTGATGGGCGGGCTTTATCGTTTCCCTAGCCTGTAAAACGGCTAGGGCAGCAATAAAGCCCACCCATCAGAGCCGGTGACGTCACCGAACACACTATAAAAGAATAAAAGAGCCCTTGCAGGATTGCGCAGGGCAAGGGAGAGCATTGGAGCATGAACTGCTCTGATGCTCAAGTCAGGGGACTGCCTTGGTGAAATTATGGGTATGTCCGGGTTCAGCTCTGAACCCGGACAACCCCTTTAAGACATCATTTTTCTCAACAATGCGGGCACATACGAATATGGGACCAACTCAGATGCCTTCAACTGCCAAGTGCACATGTAACAGGTCAATCAGTTTCATAGGTACAAATCTGCTGACAGCTGCCCTTTAAGCTACTGCTACACAGCACCCGGTCTGCTGATTAATGTCTTCATGCTTGGAAAAGTTTCAATGGTCTTAATAGCATGGCTGCTACCAAAAGTAAATCTATACTTAGCATTTACTTTCACACCCAGATGTCCTTTCATAATGTTTGCAATACGAACGACTGTTGACTGAAGGCTCTCGACCTGTATTTATAAGACTTAATAGGATACTTATACTGTATATACAATCAGGTCCATTAATATTGGGACATCGACACAATTGTAACATTTTTGGCTCTATACACCACCACAGTGGATTTGAAATAAAACTAACAAGATGTGCTTTAACTGCAGACTTTCAGCTTTAATTTGGAGGGTATTCACATCCAAATCAGGTGAACGGTGTAGGAATTACAATAGTTTGCATATGTGCCTCCCACTTGCTAAGGAACCAAAAGTAATGGGACAATTGGCTTCTCAGCTGTTCCATGGCCAGGTGTGTGTTATTCCCTCATTATCCCAATTACAATAAGCAGATAAAAGGTCCAGAGTTCATTTCAAGTGTGCTATTTGCATTTGGAATCTGTTGCTGTCAACTCTCAAGATGAGATCCAAAGAGCTGTCACTATCAGTGAAGAAAGCCATCATTAGGCTGAAAAAACAAAACAAACCCATCAGAGAGATAGCAAAAACATTATACGTGGCCAAAACAACTGTTTGGAACATTCTTAAAAAGAAGGAACACACCGGTGAGCTCAGCAACACCAAAAGACCCGGAAAACCACGGAAAACAACTGTGGTGGATGACCGAAGAATTATTTCCCTGGTGAAGAAAACACCCTTCACAGGTGGCCAGATCAAGAACACTCTCCAGGAGGTAGGTGTATGTGTGTCAAAGTCAACAATCAAGAGAAGACTTCACCAGAGTGAATACAGAGGGTTCACCACAAGATGTAAACCATTGGTGAGCCTTAAAAGCAGGAGGGCCGGATTCGATTTTGCCAAACAACATCTAAAAAAGCCTTCACAGTTCTGGAACAACATCCTATGGACAGATGAGACCAAGATCAACTTGTACCAGAGTGATGGGAAGAGAAGAGTATGTAGAAGGAAAGGAACTGCTCATGATCCTAAGCATACCACCTCATCAGTGAAGCATGGTGGTGGTAGGGTTATGTTTTATACCAAACTTTGTGGCTGTCTGCCTTTTTGTGCTGTAAGATAGGGTTCCCAGCCCAGTTATCATCAGAATCATAAAATCACAGCAAAAGGACCGCGATACTAGCGGTGCGTTCCACCTACCCTCACTTCCGTCACTTCCGGCCGGTGGAACGCACCGCGATACTAGCTGTGCGTTCCACTCTACTTCCGGTCTTTCAAGAGCGAACTGGTCTGCACATCCCGCCCACCACGCCACTGCATGCCGGTCGTATGGCTCCCTTAAAAGAGCAAAGACCGGCCTGGAGCTTATGCACTTATGTACATCTCGGCGGCCATAGGCCCCCATCACTGCACTCTACCAGCATCTCTTTTTACCTCCAGCGGCACGGGTAAGTAGCCAATAGCCATACTATTAATCCTACTTTACAAGGAGACTACTGTTGATGAAGATAACTAATGCAATGGTCACTCTAAAATTGTGAATTTTAGGCACATCTGTGATAACATTGAGAATCTTATCTTTATGCACATCTGTGACAAGACTACTATATTGATCGAATGGTACATAATATATCTAAGAGTACTACTATTAAAAATGTGATGTCAGTAAATGCAACACCCTGAGAATTGACCAGGTACAAGGAACATTTACAAACTGTGGAATATTTTCCTTTCCTTAACAAATAACTAGATATTTGTACCATTGTATTAGATACGAAAATGACTGCATAATCAGGAAACAGCGATTGTTTGTTATATATATATATATACACACAGTATATACCTGTACTTGTGACTGGTCCAGCAGCTCACTGTATTCAAGTCAATATATACCCCTTTAAGTGTATTTATATTTAGTATATATGATTTTATGTATTATGGGCACCTAAACCTTATTAAGTATGGGGAGTAGTAGAAAAAATATAGATATGTAGGTATCAGGAGACTGTTTCCAGGCCAAGTTGCAATAGAAAAAATAAAACTCCTGTACTCCACTAGATTGCTTCAAGTGTTGTATTTTATTTAATAAGCGGATTTCCAGTTCAAATGAAATAGAACGTTTTCGGCATTTAGTCTTCTTCAGAACACTGGAATAATTTAGAGACATGCCATCATTAGAAAATAGTGCAAAGCAAAATATAACATAACGTGATATACACACAATAATCAAATGGAAAATATTCTAGTCAAAGCTTAAAATCGCAAAGTGAGTAGTCCCGAGAGACCATAAACAATAATAATCTTTATACAGCAATCTGCTTAATGGGGGAAGGGTGTCTTCCGCTGGGTCCAGGTGGTTAGCTGGATAAAATCCATATACATAAGTATCTAGCCGTACGTAAAAGAAAATAATTAGCATATTCACTGTGTGGCAAAGAGATTCAAGAGCCAGCAGTATACCAGAGCAATGAGGCAACAATATTAGGTGGGGTATCGTCAATGGCAACACATTGTGGTAGAATATTGCAGCAATAGGTAAGCGGTAGCTGCCTAGTGGGGATATCATCTGTCGTAGCCGTAGTAAACAGCAGAGGAGAAATGCTTACCTGGATGAGCCGCACTATGTGGAGAAATGAAAATTGGGTAAAGTACCCACGCCGTTTACTCCTGTTATATTATCGGCTTTCTACTAACACATGGCGCATGTGGGCACATGGCGCATGCGCAGTGCCACTCTGAAGCAGCGACCGCCATATTAGGAATTCCTCCTACCCAGTCTTCCCCTTCTCTCTGGGCGCCACCCACCCACGCATGACCAGAGCCTACCTTACGCAGCAGCCGTCATCTTGACATCCCTCCTCCCTTCCTCCGCCCCTGAACCGCCCTTCTCTCCTTCCCAGGCACCAATGTGGCATGATATAAAACGCAGAAGACAGGTTGGCATTAGCAGGAGGTGCTTCAAACCCACATGCAGTTGTGCATATATATAGGGGAGCAGATCCTGCATTTGTGGCCCGTTGCTAATGGCAATCCCCAGCAAAATGCATACAATGGAGGATGCCCGCAGCGAACCACAAGTACCACAATAGACATCCTACACAAGGTAACAAGTGCGGATGTAATAATTAATATAACAATATAACAAAACAATAACGAACACAGGTGCACTCTGCAGTAATACTAAATCCTCAAACTGATTTTAAAATTGAGAGATTAGTCAACATGTCCCACGGTGTAGAACATGTCTTAAGCCCGGACACCGCGACAAGGTTTCTCAAGTAGCCCGGGACCCTACACTCTCCAACCTGAGCCATATGGGCAATACCAGGAGCCAGTGGGCAAATTACAGGAGCATTGGGCCGACTCACAAACAACTCACCAGTTACCTCCAGCATGTGGCCATGCCTGCAATGGGAGGAGGGAGGAGTCTGCGAGTCCCACTCAAGACTTGCTGATATGTCCCAGGCCTCACAGGTGCACCTTAATGTGACCTGTAGATGGAAAACAGGCACATTTAAATAGGAGTTTATACACCTCCAGAAATCTATATATACAAACTAAGAAGACAGGTTGGCATTAGCAGGAGGTGCTTCAAACCCACATGCAGTTGTGCATATATATAGGGGAGCAGATCCTGCATTTGTGGCCCGTTGCTAATGGCAATCCCCAGCAAAATGCATACAATGGAGGATGCCCGCAGCGAACCACAAGTACCACAATAGACATCCTACACAAGGTAACAAGTGCGGATGTAATAATTAATATAACAATATAACAAAACAATAACGAACACAGGTGCACTCTGCAGTAATACTAAATCCTCAAACTGATTTTAAAATTGAGAGATTAGTCAACATGTCCCACGGTGTAGAACATGTCTTAAGCCCGGACACCGCGACAAGGTTTCTCAAGTAGCCCGGGACCCTACACTCTCCAACCTGAGCCATATGGGCAATACCAGGAGCCAGTGGGCAAATTACAGGAGCATTGGGCCGACTCACAAACAACTCACCAGTTACCTCCAGCATGTGGCCATGCCTGCAATGGGAGGAGGGAGGAGTCTGCGAGTCCCACTCAAGACTTGCTGATATGTCCCAGGCCTCACAGGTGCACCTTAATGTGACCATTAGCAACGGGCCACAAATGCAGGATCTGCTCCCCTATATATATGCACAACTGCATGTGGGTTTGAAGCACCTCCTGCTAATGCCAACCTGTCTTCTTAGTTTGTATATATAGATTTCTGGAGGTGTATAAACTCCTATTTAAATGTGCCTGTTTTCCATCTACAGGTCACATTAAGGTGCACCTGTGAGGCCTGGGACATATCAGCAAGTCTTGAGTGGGACTCGCAGACTCCTCCCTCCTCCCATTGCAGGCATGGCCACATGCTGGAGGTAACTGGTGAGTTGTTTGTGAGTCGGCCCAATGCTCCTGTAATTTGCCCACTGGCTCCTGGTATTGCCCATATGGCTCAGGTTGGAGAGTGTAGGGTCCCGGGCTACTTGAGAAACCTTGTTGCGGTGTCCGGGCTTAAGACATGTTCTACACCGTGGGACATGTTGACTAATCTCTCAATTTTAAAATCAGTTTGAGGATTTAGTATTACTGCAGAGTGCACCTGTGTTCGTTATTGTTTTGTTATATTGTTATATTAATTATTACATCCGCACTTGTTACCTTGTGTAGGATGTCTATTGTGGTACTTGTGGTTCGCTGCGGGCATCCTCCATTGTATGCATTTTGCTGGGGATTGCCATTAGCAACGGGCCACAAATGCAGGATCTGCTCCCCTATATATATGCACAACTGCATGTGGGTTTGAAGCACCTCCTGCTAATGCCAACCTGTCTTCTTAGTTTGTATATATAGATTTCTGGAGGTGTATAAACTCCTATTTAAATGTGCCTGTTTTCCATCTACAGGTCACATTAAGGTGCACCTGTGAGGCCTGGGACATATCAGCAAGTCTTGAGTGGGACTCGCAGACTCCTCCCTCCTCCCATTGCAGGCATGGCCACATGCTGGAGGTAACTGGTGAGTTGTTTGTGAGTCGGCCCAATGCTCCTGTAATTTGCCCACTGGCTCCTGGTATTGCCCATATGGCTCAGGTTGGAGAGTGTAGGGTCCCGGGCTACTTGAGAAACCTTGTCGCGGTGTCCGGGCTTAAGACATGTTCTACACCGTGGGACATGTTGACTAATCTCTCAATTTTAAAATCAGTTTGAGGATTTAGTATTACTGCAGAGTGCACCTGTGTTCGTTATTGTTTTGTTATATTGTTATATTAATTATTACATCCGCACTTGTTACCTTGTGTAGGATGTCTATTGTGGTACTTGTGGTTCGCTGCGGGCATCCTCCATTGTATGCATTTTGCTGGGGATTGCCATTAGCAACGGGCCACAAATGCAGGATCTGCTCCCCTATATATATGCACAACTGCATGTGGGTTTGAAGCACCTCCTGCTAATGCCAACCTGTCTTCTTAGTTTGTATATATAGATTTCTGGAGGTGTATAAACTCCTATTTAAATGTGCCTGTTTTCCATCTACAGGTCACATTAAGGTGCACCTGTGAGGCCTGGGACATATCAGCAAGTCTTGAGTGGGACTCGCAGACTCCTCCCTCCTCCCATTGCAGGCATGGCCACATGCTGGAGGTAACTGGTGAGTTGTTTGTGAGTCGGCCCAATGCTCCTGTAATTTGCCCACTGGCTCCTGGTATTGCCCATATGGCTCAGGTTGGAGAGTGTAGGGTCCCGGGCTACTTGAGAAACCTTGTCGCGGTGTCCGGGCTTAAGACATGTTCTACACCGTGGGACATGTTGACTAATCTCTCAATTTTAAAATCAGTTTGAGGATTTAGTATTACTGCAGAGTGCACCTGTGTTCGTTATTGTTTTGTTATAATGATATAAAACGCCACATGTTACATAGTTCATGGCGCCATTTTCATAGGGCTGTTGCCCAGTTTAAACCCAGCGCTGACAAGGGCCTCAGAGCCCAAAACTCCAGGACCACTTTTGGTTCCTTGACTCTATTTGCTACTGGCTGTGGGTACTTTACCCTATTTCTCCACATAGTGCTGCTCATCCAGGTAAGCATTTCTCCTCTGCTGTTTACTACGGCTACGACAGATGATATCCCCACTAAGCAGCTACCGCTTACCTATTGCTGCAATATACTACCACAATGTGTTGCCATTGACGATACCCCACCTAATATTATTGTCTCATTGCTCTGGTATACTGCTGGCTTTTGAATCTCTTTGCCACACAGTGAATATGTTAATTATTTTCCTTTACGTACGGCTAGCTACTTATGTATATGGATTTTATCCAGCTAACCACCTGGACCCAGCGGAAGACACCCTTCCCCCATTAAGCAGATTGCTGTATAGAGATTATTATTGTTTATGGTCTCTCGGGACTACTCACGTTGCGATTTGATGCTTTGACTAGAATATTTTCCATTTGATTATTGTGTGTATATCACGTTATATTATATTTTGCTTTGCACTATTTTCTAATGATTGCATGTCTGTAAATTATTCCAGTGTCCTGAAGAAGGCTAAATGCCGAAAACGTTCTATTTCATTTGAACTGGAAATCCGCTTATTAAATAAAATACAACACTTGGAGCAATCTAGTGGAGTACAGGAGTTTTATTTTTTCTATTGCAACTTGGCCTGGAAACTCTCCTGATACCTACATATCTACCCAGTTGGAGTGTCACCCAACCTGTTACCAATTAAGTATGGGGTGTACTCAGAATTTTTTTCTCTTACCTTCTTCTATGGCCTCCTGCACTTTTTGAGCATCAGATGAGAGATATAGGTTTGTATGATAGGCCTTCAGATATCCAATAGGACTGTTACCTCCAGTCATGCAGAATCGCTCAATAAACAAGTCTACACCAGGAGAGAAAGCATATACGGTAAGTGACTGTAATACAATATTTAAGCACCCCCTTTTAAAGTTATTGAAATGTATCTCTCGCTCTTTACACTTCACTAGATGCATACGTAGCAAATAACCTGTTCACATTGGCATTAGTAGAGAAAGTTAATATAAGCCACCTACTAATGTATTGTTATTATCCATATTGCTTCCTTTGCTGGCTGGATTCATTTTTCCATCACATTATACACTGCTCGTTTCCATGGTTACGACCACCCTGTGGTGACTGTGCTTTCTCACTATAAGAAAAAAATATCGGCCATGGTGACTGGGACCATGGGAGTGCACATAGGCTGGTTCTTTTGCCTATAGAGTGCAAGCACGGCCACCACTGCTGGATTAGGGTACTTTCACACTTGCGGCAGAGGAATCCGGCAGGCAGTTCCGTTGTCGGAACTGCCTGCCGGATCCGTCAAACCGTATGCCAACTGATGGCATTTGTAAGACTGATCAGGATCCTGATCTGTCTTACAAATGCATTGAAATGCCGGATCCATCTTTCCGGTGTCATCCGGAAAAACGAATCCGGCATTTATTTTTTTCACATTCTTTTCGGTCTGCGCATGCGCAGACCAGAAGGACTGATCAGGAATTGCGGTATTTTGAATGCAGGATTCGGCACTAATACATTACTATGGAAAAAAATGCCGGATCCGGCATTCCATCAAGTTTTCTGGATTTTTGGTCGGAGATAAAACCGTAGCATGCTGCGGTATTATCTCCGTCCTGAACAGTCAAAAAGACTGAACTGAAGACATCCTGATGCATCCTGAACGGATTGTTCTCCATTCAGAATGCATGGGGATAAAACTGATCAGTTCTTTTCCGGTATAGAGCCCCTAGGATGGAACTCAGTGCTGGAAAAGAAAAACGCTAGTGTAAAAGTACCCTTACACAGTGGTTGTAACCTTGGAAGCAAGTAGTGTATAATTTGATGGAAAAATGAATCTAGCCAGCAAAGGAGGCAATATGGATAATAACAATACATTAGTAAGTGCCTTGTATTAACTTTCTCTACATAATAAATGTAATTTGCTGAAGTGACACAACTCCTTTAATCTTACAATTAAAACTATGGACGTCCCTGGCAGACTTCATTATGCCATAATGGGTACAGAAGCCTTGGCAATGTATCATATGGCTTTAAATTTAATTTTAAGGATATGGTAAATCTACACATTACAAAATTGCTGTAAAATTTCTTTTGTCATGGTTTTATAAGAATTATAGCAAAAATGCGATATAACTGTGTGAATACTCCCTAAAAGTTTATGTCAGACATGCAATGGGTACTATAAGAATTTTGGCAACAAAATAAGAATACAGCACAATTTAAAAAATAAATATATAGAAGAAATGTAAAACTACCTAAATGATTATTCCAGGATTATCACATTTTTAAAAAATTCTGCCTCCACTCTGGTGCTGTTTGGAGACAATGTCACTCCTGAGGCCAACCATTGGCTCCTGCAGCACATATGACCTTGTCCTTGTCAGAAGTTTACATGTTGGGACTGAAGTGCAGCAAAGACAGCTGGGACCCACAATGCTGGAACCAAGTGGAGGGGAGCAGGTAAGTATGCTTCCCTTCCCAGGTCTGGTAGGATGTGGACAGGATAAAAAATAAAAATAAAATCAATCCTGGAATACCTCTTTAATTTCTACCATAATGTATTTCTCCTGTTAAGTGGAAGGTATGCCTCTATAGTCACTACTGATTTAACAATGACATTATTGTAATGTGATAATATTGTGGACTTGTAATAAAAAGGACAAAAACTAAATTTTTATTTCAAAGATTTGTCTATGCCAATTGGAAAATATCTTGTGAGTTATATAACACTACTCGAGCTCTATGCTGAAGATAAAAATGTGAATTTACATGTGTAATACCCCAGAGTGGTGTTACCACTTCTTCACCTTGCTGTCTTTATTGGTCTAACCTCATGTCATCTTATGCATTTATTCCAGGTCGTCCTCACTGTGCATTTCTAATGTCATGTAACTGTTTATGTAATGTGCCTAGTTCACCAGCAGGTGGCAGCAAATATGGCAGAGCTATAGTTAGAGAGAATGGAACTTACCATTCCATTCTAACCCCCCTCTGTAGGGTAGTGGGCCAGCCATATTTCCTGCAGGAAGCGTGGGGACCAGTTAGGGTCCATTCACACGTCCGTTTTTTCTTTCCTGATCTGTTCCGTTTTTTGCGGAACAGATCTGGACCAGATCTGGACCCATTCATTTTCAATGGGTCCTGGAAAAAAATAGTACAGCACAATGTGTGCTGTCCGTTTCCGTTGTTCCGTTCCGCATGTCCGTTTAAATATAAAACATGTCCTATTCTTTTACGCAAAATTCGGATCCTGGTACAATACAAAGTCAATAGATCCGCAAAAAACAGAAGAAATTCGGATGTCATTACGTATGTCATCCGTTTTATGCGGATTCCGTTCCTGGAAATTACATTTAAATTTTTTTTTAATTTTTTTTTTTCAAAGAGATCCAAACAACTTTATTTGATTATTGAAATGTATACATGTTTCCGTTTTTTGCGGATCCGCAAAAAACGGATGACATACGGATGACATACGGAAACATTTTCAGGAACAACGGATCCACAAAAAACGGACCGAAAATCGGGATATAGAAAAATACTGACGTGTGAATGTAGCCTAAGGCTCCATTCACACGTCCGCAATGTGTTTTGCGGATACACGGAGACACGGATCCGCAAAACACGGAAAGCGGCAATGTGTGTTCCGCATTTTGCGGACCGCACATTGCCGACATAATAGAATATGCCTGTTCTTGTCCGCAATTGCGGACAAGAATAGGACATGTTCTATTTTTTTGCGGAAACGGAAGCACGGATGTGGAAGTGCGGATCCGCAAATGTGGATGCGGACAGCACATTCCGTCCCCATAGAGAATGAATGGGTCCGCACCCTTTCCGCAAAATTGCGGAAAGGATGCGGACACATTTTGCGGATGTGTGAATGGAGCCTAAGGCAAAATGTGTCCGCATCCTTTCCGCAATTTTGCGGAAAGGGTGCGGACCCATTCATTCTCTATGGGGACGGAATGTGCTGTCCGCATCCACATTTGCGGATCCGCACTTCCGCATCCGTGCTTCCGTTTCCGCAAAAAAATAGAACATGTCCTATTCTTGTCCGCAATTGCGGACAAGAACAGGCATATTCTATTATGTCGGCAATGTGCGGTCCGCAAAATGCGGAACGCACATTGCCGCTTTCCGTGTTTTGCGGATCCGTGACTCCGTGTTTGCGCAAAACACATTGCGGACGTGTGAATGGAGCCTAAGAGTCAGTCTAGTTCACCCCCAGCTAAGGGAAGGGTGTGCAGGGGCATGTCTCTGCTAGATGTGCCCACGCCAAACAGAGCACCCTAAGCTCTGCTGGCCATGGAAGACAAAGCTTGAAGCCTCAGGAGCCAGGAGGAACGTTCCCTGGCATAACCTAGTGTAAGACTACAAAGTGAAGTGCTGCATACAGAAGAAGCTGAGTTACTTTCACACCTGCGTTAGGTGCGGATCCGTCTGGTATCTGCACAGACGGATCCGCACCTATAATGCAAACGCTTAGATCCGTTCAGAACGGATCCGTTTGCATTACCATGAACAATAAAAAATAAAAAAAAAATTGTTCATGATAATGCAAACGGATCCGTTTTGACTTTACAAAGTCAATGGGGGACGGATCCGTTTGAAAATTGAGCCATATTGTGTCAACTTCAAACGGATCCGTCCCCATTGACTTACATTGTAAGTCTGGACGGATCCGTTTGCCTCCGCACGGCCAGGCGGACACCCGAACGCTGCAAGCTGCGTTCAGGGGTCCGCCTGCTGAGCGGAGCGGAGGACAAACGGTGCCAAACTGATGCATTCTGAGCGGATACGCATCCCCTCAGAATGCATTAGGGCTGGACGGATCCGTTCGGGGCCACTTCTGAGAGCCTTCAAACGGAACTCACAAGCGGAGCCCAGAACGCTAGTGTGAAAGTAGCCTTATACAGCCAGCCTGTCAGTACAGCAGATTCAGAGAGAAAGAGATATAGCAGAGTGGAGTTTGCCTGCCAGTTTCATGCAAAGCCTGCTGGAACCAAGACAAAGGCTGTAAACCGTTTTGGAGAATATTTATGCAAGTATATTAAGTAAAGCTGCCATTGAACTGCATCTCAAGGTCTGGACTCCAGTTTATATTTTATCCCTCAATTATTCCCCCTATTTATTGCTTTGTAGCCAAAGCCTGGGGTCCAGCGGTATCCAGGTAGGAGCACCGTGACACACAGAGACATTTTAGGCCGCACTATACCACTTGGCATTTCTACACCTGGGTCGCGTTATTGAGGGCCCTAGGGGAGGCGCCCGTTGCACATGTAACAGAGAAACCTACAGTAATTTTTCGGCCACATCTGAGTTATGACGAACCTTTACATTAATACAATTAAAAGAGTTATTAGAATAACACCTATTTTTACAGAATACTTATTTTATATTATAAGTAGCATTTTCTTGCCCTACTGCTTAATTATGCTGAGACCTCAGTCCAAGAAACATTGGAAAAAAAACTCCAATGTTCAAAAGGCAAAACCTGAGTGAAACGTTCACATAATGTATCTCAAATACCAATCAAAAAGCAAAAAACACAAAACAGCTGCTTCAGCACATGGAAAGACCAAGCTCCAACTTGTAGTCATACAAATAGAATATTTAATATTAGTTATCTATGGTGACCACCAGTAGGAAGTTATATATATATATATATATATATATATATATATATATACACACTCACCTAAAGAATTATTAGGAACACCATACTAATACGGTGTTGGACCCCCTTTTGCCTTCAGAACTGCCTTAATTTTACATGGCATTGATTCAACAAGGTGCTGATAGCATTCTTTAAAAATGTTGGCCCATATTGATAGGATAGCATCTTGCAGTTGATGGAGATTTGAGGGATGCACATCCAGGGCACGAAGCTCCCGTTCCACCACATCCCAAAGATGCTCTATTGGGTTGAGATCTGGTGACTGTGGGGCCATTTTAGTACAGTGAACTCATTGTCATGTTCAAGAAACCAATTTGAAATTATTCGAGCTTTGTGACATGGTGCATTATCCTGCTGGAAGTAGCCATCAGAGGATGGATACATGTTCTCATTCTGTTTACGCCAAATTCGGACTCTACCATTTGAATGTCTTAACAGAAATCGAGACTCATCAGACCAGGCAACATTTTTCCAGTCTTCAACAGTCCAATTTTGTGAGCTCGTGCAAATTGTAGCCTCTTTTTCCTATTTGTAGTGGAGATGAGTGGTACCCGGTGGGGTCTTCTGCTGTTGTAGCCCATCCGCCTCAAGGTTGTGCGTGTTGTGGCTTCACAAATGCTTTGCTGCATACCTCGGTTGTAACGAGTGGTTATTTCAGTCAACGTTGCTCTTCTATCAGCTTGAATAAGTCGGCCCATTCTCCTCTGACCTCTAGCATCCACAAGGCATTTTTGCCCACAGGACTGCCGCATACTGGATGTTTTTCCCTTTTCACACCATTCTTTGTAAACCCTAGAAATGGTTGTGCGTGAAAATCCCAGTAGCTGAGCAGATTGTGAAATACTCAGACCGGCCCGTCTGGCACCAACAACCATGCCACGCTCAAAATTGTTTAAATCACCTTTCTTTCCCATTCTGACATTCAGTTTGGAGTTCAGGAGATTGTCTTGACCAGGACCACCCCCCTAAATGCATTGAAGTAACTGCCATGTGATTGGTTGACTAGATAATTGCATTAATGAGAAATAGAACAGGTGTTCCTAATAATTATTTAGGTGAGTGTATATATATATAAAAGCTGCCCATAATTATTCATACCCCAGTCAAATTTTTACTTAAAGTTACTTTTATTCAACCAGCAAGTACATTTTTGACGGGAAATTACATACTGTAGGTGTCTCCCAAAAGATAATAAGACGATGTACAAGAGGCATTATTGTGGAGAAAAAAAACATTTCTAAGATTTTATTTACATTTGAGCAAAAAATACAAGATTCTCCGCACTGTGGAAAATCTCAGAGGACGTGGTCGGAAGCCAAAAGTTACACCTGTGCTGGCCAGGAGGATAGTTAGAGAGGTGAAAAAGAATCCAAGGATCACCTCTAAGGCCATCCTGGTGAATCTGGGCTCTGCTGGTGGCAATGTCTCAAGGCAGACAATCCAACGGACACTGCACACTGCTGGGTTCCACTTCTCCAGATAAGGCACCCAAAAGCTCGCTTGGCCTTTGCAAAAGCTCATCTGGATAAAGAAGCAGACTTCTGGTCTTCTGTGTTATGGTCAGATGAAACAAAAATTAAATTGTTTGGTCACAATGATGTTTCCTTCATTTGGCATAAAAAAGGAGAAGCCTTCAACCCAAAGAACACCATCTCCACTGTCAAACATGGTGGTGGGAACCTAATGCTTTGGGGTTGTTTTTCAGCCAATGGACCAGGGAACCTAATCACAGTAAACAGCACCATGAAAAAAGAGCAATACATGAGGATTCTCAACGACAACATCAGGTAGTCTGCAGAGAAACTTGGCCTTGGGCACCAGTGGACATTTCAGCATGACAATGACCCAAACACACACAGCAAGTGGTGAAGAAATGGTTAGCAGACTACAACATTAACGTTTTGGAGTGGCCCAGCCAGAGTCCAGACTTGAATCCAATTGAGAATCTGTGGAGGGAGCTAAAGATCAGGGTGATGGCAAGAAGACCCTCCAACCTGAAAGATTTGGAGCTCATTGCTAAAGATGAATGGGCAAAAATACCTGTGGAGACATGCAAAAAGCTGGTCTGCAATTATAGGAAGCATTTGATTGCTGTAATAGCCAATAAAGGCTTTTCTATTGATTATTGAAAATGGTATGAATAATTTTGGACTGGACACTTTTTGCTCAAATGTAAATAAAAGCTGAGAAATGTTTTTTTTTCCACAGTAATGCCTCTTGTACATCGTCTTACTATCTTTTGGGAGACACCTATATCATTTCCCGTCAAAACATTATTTGCTGGTTGAACAAAAGTAACTTTAAGTAAAAATTTGCCTGGGGTATGAATAATTATGGGCAGCACTGTGTGTGTGTGTGTGTATGTATATCACACTTCTGTGAAATCAAACTGTCCACTTAGGAAGCAACACTGAGTGACAATCAATTTCACATGCTGCTGTGCAAATTGGATAGACAACAGGTGGAAATTATAGGCAATTAGCAAGACACCCCCAATAAAGGAGTGGTTCTGCAGGTGGTGACCACAGACCCCTTCTCAGTTCCTATGCTTCCTGGCTGATGTTTTGGTCACTTTTGAATGCTGCCAGTGCTTTCACTCTAGTGGTAGCATGAGACGGAGTCTACAACCCACACAAGTGGCTCAGGTAGTGCAGCTTATCCAGGATGGCACATCAATGCGAGCTGTGGCAAGAAGGTTTGCTGTGTCTGTCAGCGTAGTGTCCAGAGCATGGAGGCGCTACCAGGAGACAGGCCAGTACATCAGGAGACGTGGAGGAGGCCGTAGGAGGGCAACAAACCAGCAGCAGGACCGCTACCTCCGCCTTTGTGCAAGGAGGAACAGGAGGAGCACTGCCAGAGCCCTGCAAAATGACCTCCAGCAGACCACAAATGTGCATGTGTCTGCTCAAACGGTCAGAAACAGACTCCATGAGGGTGATATGAGGGCCTGACGTCCACAGGTGGGGGTTGTGCTTACAGCCCAACACCGTGCAGGACGTTTGGCATTTGCCAGAGAACACCAAGATTGGCAACGGCCACTGGCGCCCTGTGCTCTTCACAGATGAAAGCAGGTTCACACTGAGCACATGTGACAGACGTGACAGAGTCTGGAGACGCCGTGGAGAACGTTCTGCTGCCTGCAACATCCTCCAGCATGACCGGTTTGGCATTGGGTCAGTAATGGTGTCGGGTGGCATTTCTTTGGAGGGCTGCACAGCCCTCCATGTGCTCGCCAGAGGTAGCCTGACTGCCATTAGGTACCGAGATGAGATCCTCAGACCCCTTGTGAGACCATATGTTGGTGCGGTTGGCCCTGGGTTCCTCCTAATGCAAGACCTCATGTGGCTGGAGTGTGTCAGCAGTTCCTGCAAGACGAAGGCATTGATGCTATGGACTGGCCCGCCCGTTCCCCAGACCTGAATCCAATTGAGCACATCTGGGACATCATGTCTCACTCTATCCACCAACGTCACGTTGCACCACAGACTGTCCAGGAGTTGGCAGATGCTTTAGTCCAGGTCTGGGAGGAGATCCCTCAGGAGACCGTCCGCCACCTCATCAGGAGCGTGCACAGGCGTTGTAGGGAGGTCATACAGGCACGTGGAGGCCACACACACTACTGAGCCTCATTTTGACTTGTTTTAAGGACATTACATCAAAGTTGGATCAGCCTGTAGTGTGTTTTTCCACTTTAATTTTGAGTGTGACTCCAAATCCAGATCTCCATGGGTTGAAAAATTTGATTTCCATTTTTTTATTTTTGTGTGATTTTGTTGTCAGCACATTCAACTATGTAAAGAACAAAGTATTTCAGAAGAATATTTAATTAATTCAGATCTAGGATGTGTTATTTTTGCGCTCCCTTTATTTTTTTGAGCAGTGTATATATATATATAATTAGCAGAAGGACCTGGCGTTGCACGGGTATCTTTCATGTATTTCATTTAATGTTGGTGTGTCAGGTTAAAAGATATTCACAGTGTTCTCCATCACAGTGACCTCTACAGCATCCCACCACTTTACAGGGAGTGCAGAATTATTAGGCAAGTTGTATTTTTGAGGATTCATTTTATTATTGAACAACAACCATGTTCTCAATGAACCCAAAAAACTCATTAATATCAAAGCTGAATATTTTTGGAAGTAGTTTTTAGTTTGTTTTTAGTTTTAGCTATTTTAGGGGGATATCTGTGTGTGCAGGTGACTATTACTGTGCATAATTATTAGGCAACTTAACAAAAAACAAATATTTACCCATTTCAATTATTTATTTTTACCAGTGAAACCAATATAACATTTCTGACATTCAAAAACAAAACAAAAACAAATCAGTGACCAATATAGCCACCTTTCTTTGCAAGGACACTCAAAAGCCTGCCATCCATGGATTCTGTCAGTGTTTTGATCTATTCACCATCAACATTGCGTGCAGCAGCAACCACAGCCTCCCAGACACTGTTCAGAGAGGTGTACTGTTTTCCCTCCTTGTAAATCTCACATTTGATGATGGACCACAGGTTCTCAATGGGGTTCAGATCAGGTGAACAAGGAGGCCATGTCATTAGATTTTCTTCTTTTATACCCTTTCTTGCCAGCCACGCTGTTGAGTACTTGGACGCGTGTGATGGAGCATTGTCCTGCATAAAAATCATGTTTTTCTTGAAGGATGCAGACTTCTTCCTGTACCACTGCTTGAAGAAGGTGTCTTCCAGAAACTGGCAGTAGGACTGGGAGTTGAGCTTGACTCCATCCTCAACCCGAAAAGGCCCCACAAGCTCATCTTTGATGATACCAGCCCAAACGAGTACTCCACCTCCACCTTGCTGGCGTCTGAGTCGGACTGGAGCTCTCTGCCCTTTACCAATCCAGCCACGGGCCCATCCATCTGGCCCATCAAGACTCACTCTCATTTCATCAGTCCATAAAACCTTAGAAAAATCAGTCTTGAGATATTTCTTGGCCCAGTCTTGACGTTTCAGCTTGTGTGTCTTGTTCAGTGGTGGTCGTCTTTCAGCCTTTCTTACCTTGGCCATGTCTCTGAGTATTGCACACCTTGTGCTTTTGGGCACTCCAGTGATGTTGCAGCTCTGAAATATGGCCAAACTAGTGGCAAGTGGCATCTTGGCAGCTGCACGCTTGACTTTTCTCAGTTCATGGGCAGTTATTTTGCGCCTTGGTTTTTCCACACGCTTCTTGCGACCCTGTTGACTATTTTGAATGAAACGCTTGATTGTTCGATGATCACGCTTCAGAAGCTTTGCAATTTTAGAGTGCTGCATCCCTCTGCAAGATATCTCACTATTTTTGACTTTTCTGAGCCTGTCAAGTCCTTCTTTTGACCCATTTTGCCAAAGGAAAGGAAGTTGCCTAATAATTATGCACACCTAATATAGGGTGTTGATGTCATTAGACCACACCCCTTCTCATTACAGAGATGCACATCACCTAATATGCTTAATTGGTAGTAGGCTTTCGAGCCTATACAGCTTGGAGTAAGACAACATGCATAAAGAGGATGATGTGGTCAAAATACTCATTTGCCTAATAATTCTGCACGCAGTGTAATAGTGAAATCCACAGTACCCTGCTCCCTTAACAGTGACCTCCACAGTGCCCTACTGCCTTAACAGCGACTTCCAGAGCAGCTGCCCCTTTAATAGTGACCTCCACAGTGCCTGCCCCTTTAACAGTGACCTCCACAGTAGCCTGCCCCCTTAACAGTAACATCCACAGCGCCCACCCCTTTAACAGTGACCTCCACAACGGCTGCCCCTTTATTAGTGATCTCCACAGTACCCCATCCACTGAACAGTGATTGTCACAATGACCTGTACAGAGCTCTGTTCCCTTAAAATGTGACCTCCATAGCGGACCGTCTCCTTAACTGAGAACTCCATCGTTCCCTGCCCCCTTAACAGAGACCTCCACATTGCCCGCCCCTTTAACAGTGACTGTCACAGTACTTTGCTCCCTTAACAGTGACCCCCACAATGACTGCCCCTTTAATAGCGACCTCCATGGCATCCCGCCCCTTTAACAGTGATCTACACAGCGCCCGCTTCTTAACAGTGACCTCCACAGTGCCCTGCCCCTTAACAGTGACCTCCACACTGCCTGCCTCCCTAACAGTAACATCCACAGCGCCCATCCCTTTAACAGTGACCTCCACAGAAGATGCCCCTTTAACAGTGACTGCCGCAGTACCCCACTGCCTTAAAAGTGACCACCCCACAGCTGCTGCCCCTTTAATAGTGATCTCCACAGTCCCCTGCCTCCTAAACAGTGACCTCCACCGTGCCTATCCCTTTAACAGTGACCTACACAGTGGCCTCCCTCCTTAGCAGTAACAGCCACAGTAAACGCCCCTTTAACAGTGACCTACACTGCGGTTTGCCCCCTTAGCAGTAACAGCCACAGTGAACACCCCTTTAACAGTTACCTTCACAGTGGCTGCACCTTTATTAGTGACCTCCACAGTATCCCATCTCCTTAACAGTGATTTCCACAATAAACCGCCCCTTTAAGAGTGACTGTCATGGACGTTCCTGTGACATTTACCAGGAGATCAGTGAGACTGGCAACACGTAGTTTGATCTTACAGGTTCATTGTGGATCAATTTGTGTCTGTGTTTCTGGTAATGGCCACACCCCTTGCCCCAGGTGTTACTTATGTGGTCATTTTACCTTCCCTATTTATTATGGCTTCTCCCACCATGCTGTGCGGTTTATGGCTTCAGTCTTGTTGTGGATTGCTGGTTTTTGGATCTCGGCGGAGTTCCTGTGCTTCCATAGCTATTTGAAGTTAAGTGTCTTCTTCCTCTTTTGTTTATTGTTTGGGTTTTCTTGTGTTGCTCTTTTCCCTGTCATTTGTGTTTAGGCCTGAGGGAGACTCCTGTTCGTCCTACTGTTTGAAGGAATAGGTTGTCTTTTGTCCTGACATTAGTACCAGGGTCCTACAGGGTGAGATAGGACTTTAGGTTTCTGTGTATGAACTCACCTACCTCTGGGGTCAGTACATACTTGCAGTCAGTCAGGACTTTGATTAGGGTTTCTCCAGGAGGTGACCTGCTCCTTTCCCTAGTTTCCAGGCCTTTTTCCCTCACCCCTTTACCTCCTACGTTCAGTGTGGGTTTTCCTTCCACACCGAAGCGTGACAGACTACCGCGGTACCCTGCTGCCTTAAACGTCACCTCCACATCGGTTTCCCCTTTAATGATGACCTCCACAGTTCCCTGTTCCCTTAACAGTAACTTCCACAGTGCCAGCCCCCTTAAAACAGTGACCTCCACAGCATCCCGCCCCTTAACAGTGACCTCCGCAGAACCCGCCCCTTCAGCAGTTACCTTCAAAGTGGCACCCCTTTATTAGTGACTTCCACAGTACCCCATCTTCTTAACTGTGACCTCCACAGCAGCCTGCCCCCTTAACTGTGACCTCCACAGCAGCCTGCCTACTTAACTGTGACCTCCACAGCACTTCGCTCCCTTAACAGTGTCATCCACAGCGCCCTGCCCCTTCAACGTTGACCTACAGCAGTGAAGAAAAATGGCTGGGTTGTTATGAAAACCTGGTGTAAAACTGTGTGTATGTGGAGACTAAAGGCCTGCGAGCTTCTATTGACTGATTAGGGACATGTGACTGTGTGTATGGCAGTTGGGATATGAGGAGAAAGACCTGCAGGCTTCTATTGGTTAATGCAGGTCACTTTTTGAGAATACCTTAGGAACAGTACGTGCTAGAGAGCTAAGACCCGGTCTAAAATCTTCCCGGACACCTGATGTACCTGTGTGCCAAATTTGGTGACTATCGGTCCAGTCGCTTGGTCGCGCATAAAGAACAGACAGACAGAAACTCAATTATATATATATATATATATATATATATATATATAAAAGAGATAGTGTTTCAAAAATAAAATAGCGTGTGCGATGGAATTACTTCAAGACAACACCCTTTAGTGATCTCTACAGCTCGAGGACTGACCTTGAAATGCAGCGGTATAATCCACAGCAAGATCCGTGACAAAATCTTGTTGATTTTTTGGGTGGATTTTGCTTTGGAGTTGTCACGGATTTCACCCTATATATTGCAAAGGGCGTATTATAAATTGACATGCTACAGATTTAAAATCTGCACTGCAGATCAATTTCCATGCTGATTCCACGCACATTTTTATGCAGCGTGTAATAAGTTTTGATTCAATCTTATCCACTTTGTTCCTACTATAAAACTCTATTCAATTCCAAGGCAGAAAATCTGTAGCATGTATGCACATATCATTTAAATGGATTTTCCAGTAAAAAATATTTTTTAACAAGTTCTTGCAGCATGGCCCCTGAAACAGGAGATACATACGTTCCTGCCCCACACCGTTCCGGTGGTACATGCCGCCTCCGCTCTCTCCATCTTCCGGTCCCTTCACTGTTTACATCCGGTGGCTATGGGCATGGTCGCATGCACTGTTCCAGCCAATGACTGGCTTCAGCGGTGATGTGGTCAAAAGCAGCACGTCACCATACCTATAGCCACCTGGATGTAAACAGTGCCGGGACCGGAAGATGGAGAGAGTGGAGGCAGTATGGACCATTGGAGCAGGTAAGTAGGAATCTTCTGTTTCAGGCGCCACGTTTCAGGAACTTTTTAAAAAATCTTTTTTACAGGAAAACCACATTTACAGCAGTGTCAACAAGGTATTTGAGCACAGAATGTATCATCAAAAAATGACCTATTGTTTAAATCACATTTAAGAATTTTTGATATGAGTTATTTTTAATTTTCTAATTGTTTCCTTCGGTTTGTAAATATGATTATTACACTAAAGAAAGTAATGTTTTAAATATTCTAATATTGTTATATGCCAGGATAGACCATTTGCAGATGTGTTCACTAAGAGCTGTATTGCTACACCACTGTCCCTATGTCAGTTTATTACCCTGCAATAATAGCTACAAAGGAAGTGCAGTCTAAATGTACTGCAATAAGCATCTGTTTAGTCACATGATATAAAGTCCATACTTACTGTAATGGTTTATGGTATTAATGAGTCTTACTCCAACTTGTGCGTGGTTGTTGGTCATGAGGACTATGTCAAACAGATCCTCACTGTTAGGATATAGCTCACGTAGGTGAGCGTTAACAGCTTCCAGTGCCTGTCATAGAATGAAGACAGATAGAGATGAATGCAGGGATATACAGTACAGACGTTAACAGTTGACATTTGAGAAAATAATGTGCCTGTGTATTTTAAGACTTCCAGATGAGCACATATCAACTCTACCTCCCTGCGCATATCAGGAAATGTAAGTTTCAAGTTCCTGCCAGATAGACCTTGATAAGCTTGAAACTTTATTTTACAGTGCATATCCGAGATATCCCTTGCAAGAACATTCCTTATGGCGGAGCCAACACATTAAAGGGTTATTCTGGTTAGGCTGAGTTCACACCTCAGTTATTTGGTCAGCTATTTCCATCATTTAGGGTCCATTCACACGTCCGTATAAATGGTACGGATCCGTTTCGCAATTTTGCCGAAAGGGTGCGGAGCCATTAATTTTCAATGGGGCCGGAACGGATGCGGACAGCACATTCATTTTGTGGGCTTTACAGGGCACGGGGCTACCATTATGATGATCTGTGAGGGTCCCAGGGCTAGGACCTCACCCATCTAATAGTTGTCCCCTAGCCACAGGATAACTTTATATAACCTGAATATTTCTTTAAAGGCTTGTTCACACGAACGTGCCGTGTTTTGCAGTCCGCAAATTGCAGATCCGCAAAACACGGATGCCGCCCGTGTTTCGTCCGCAATTTGTGGAAGGGAACGGACGGCCTTTTATAGAAATGCCTATTCTTGTCCGCAAAACGGACAAGAATAGGACATGATCTATAATTTTTGCGGGGCCATGAAACAGAGCAACGGATGCGGACAGCACACAGAGTGCTATCCACATCTTTTGCAGCCCCATTGAAGTGCGGCTCGGATGTGGAACCAAACCACGGGCGTGTGAATGAGCCCTAAGTACTTTCTCTTTACTGTTATTTTTTGGTCTCTAAGGGTACAACCACACGTTTAGGTTGCCTGATGCAGTTTCGGAAGCCAAAACCAGGAGTGAATTAAAAAAAGAGGAGTCATATATTTCCTTTATCTACGTTTATGATCCACTCCTAATTTTGGCTTAGGGCCCTTTCACACTTGCGTTCTTTTCTTCCGGCATAGAGTTCCGTCGTCGGGGCTCTATGCCGGAAGAATCCTGATCAGGATTATCCTAATGCATTCTGAATGGAGAGAAATCCGTTCAGGATGCATCAGGATGTCTTCAGTTCCGGACCGGAACGTTTTTTGGCCGGAGAAAATACCGCAGCATGCTGCGCTTTTTGCTCCGGTCAAAAATCCTGAACACTTGCCGCAAGGCCGGATCCGGAATTAATGCCCATTGAAAGGCATTAATCCGGATCCGGCCTTAAGCTAAACGTCGTTTCGGCGCATTACCGGATCCGACGTTTAGCTTTTTCTGAATGGTTACCATGGCTGCCGGGACACTAAAGTCCTGGCAGCCATGGTAAAGTGTAGTGGGGAGCAGGGGAGCAGTATACTTACCGTCCGTGCGGCTCCCCGGGCGCTCCAGAGTGACGTCAGGGTGCCCCACGCGCATGGATGACGTGATCACATGGACACGTCATCCATGCGCATGGGGCGCTCTGACGTCATTCTGGAGCGCCCCGGGAGCTGCACGGACTGTAAGTATACTGCTCCCCCGCTCCCCACTACTACTATGGCAACCAGGACTTTAATAGCGTCCTGGCTGCCATAGTAACACTAAACGCATTTTGAAGACGGATCCGTCTTCAAATGCTTTCAGTTCACTTGCGTTTTTCCGGATCCGGCGTGTAATTCCGGCAAATGGAGTACACGCCGGATCCGGACAACGCAAGTGTGAAAGAGGCCTTACAAAACTGCACTGAGGAACCTGACCGTGTGGTCGTACACTTAGGCCCCTTGCAGACGAGCGTTCCTCCCGCAGCGAGTCCGCAACGCAGCTCCCGGCCTGACCTCCCAGTGCTGCCTGGGGTGACATAGCATTATATTGATTTATGATGCTATGTAACCCTTAGAGTTCTGAAATGTATTGGATAACACTGACATAATGCTGCCAGTGTTATCCAATACATTCCAGAACTGTAAGGCCTCTTTCACACGGGCGTTGCGGGAAAATGTGCGGGTGCTTTACGGGAACACCTGTGATTTTTCCGCGCGAGTGCAAAACATTGTAATGCGTTTTGCACTCGCGTGAGAAAAATCATGCATGTTTGGTACCCAAACCCGAACTTCTTCACAGAAGTTCGGGCTTGGGTTAGGTGTTCTGTAGATTGTATTATTTCCCCTTATAACATGGTTATAAGGGAAAATAATAGCATTCTGAATACAGAATGTATAGTAAACTAGCGCTGGAGGGGTTAAAAAAATAAATAAAATTGAACTCACCTTAGTCCACTTGATCGTCCTTGACCTATAATGAATGCTCACCACAGGTCCTGTTCAGTAAAGGAGACAGAAGGAGATGCCGGGCATCGCAATCAAGTGGACTGAGGTGAGTTAAATTATTTTTTAAAAAATTTTAACCCCTCCAGCGCTATTTTACTATGCATTCTGTATTCAGAATGCTATTATTTTCACTTATAACCATGTTATAAGGGAAAATAATAATGATCGGGTCTCCATCCCGATCGTCTCCTAGCAACCGTGCGTGAAAATCGCACCGCATCCGCACTTGCTTGCGGATGCTTGCGATTTTCACGCAACCCCATTCACTTCTATGGGGCCTGCGTTGCGTGAAAAACGCAGAATATAGAGCATGCTGCGATTTTAACGCAACGCACAAGTGATGCGTGAAAATCACCGCTCATGTGAACAGCCCCATAGAAATGAATGGGTCGGTATTCAGTGCGGGTGCAATGCGTTCAACTTACGCATCGCATCCGCGCGGAATACTCGCCCGTGTGAAAGGGGCCTTAGGGTTACATAGCATCATAAATCAATTTAATGCAATGTGACCCCGTCAGTGGTGGGAGGTCAGGCTGGGAGCTGCACTGCAGACTCGCAGCGTGACAAACGCTCATCTGCAAGGGGCCTAAGAGTCAATATTGCGTGGTGTTTGCCATTATTTTTTACAACCAGGACACTCATCTGGACAGTGTGTGGACCACTCCATGTTGGCTGCCAGGCTCTAATAGTTACCATGGAATCCTTGTATGTCATATTGGTATCCTAACATATACTGTAGACACATATTTTCAGTATTCAAGTCAGGTAGGAAGTAGATTGTAGTATTTGGTCATTTGAAGCCAAGCAAGGTCTCCTTGACAACACTGCACTTGACAAACATCAGACCCAGAAATGTTGTCATTGGAATCTAGTTCCAGTAATCTGTGACTTTAAGGGCTTCTGTCACCCCACTAAAGTCTTTTTTGTTGGCTACTTATAATCCCCATACTGCGATATATCAATACATAATGCTATTACTCAGTTTGGTTCAGTAGTTAATTAAAAAACCAGACTTTTATAATATGAAAATTACCTGTCTACCAGCAAGTAGGGCGGCTACTTGCTGGTAGCAGCCGCATCCTCCTTTCATAATGACGCCCCCTCCTCATGTTGATTGACAGGGCCAGCGAATGCGCTCGTCCTCTGGCTGGCCCTGTCTGCATTCAAAATCTGGCGCCTGCACCGTACCTGTCTTCAGTCGGCGCAGGCGCACTGAGAGGAGGACGCTCGCTCGGCCGCCCTTATCCTCAATGCGCCTACGCCGATGACGTCACATCTACACCTGGCACAGGCGCACTGAGGAAGGAGCGGCCGAGCGAGCGTCCTCCTCTCAGTGCGCCTGCGCCGACTGAAGACAGGTACGGCGCAGGCGCCAGATTTTGAATGCAGACAGGGCCAGCCAGAGGACGAGCGCATTCGCTGGCCCTGTCAATCAACATGAGGAGGGGGGCATCTTTATGAAAGGAGGATGCGGCTGCTACCAGCAAGTAGCCGCCCTACTTGCTGGTAGACAGGTAATTTGCATATTATAAAAGTCAGTTTTTTTAATTAACTACTGAACCAAAATGAGTAATAGCATTATATATTGATATATCGCAGTATAGGGATTATAAGTAGCCCAAAAAAAAAAAGACTTTAGTGGGGTGACAGAAGCCCTTAAAGAGGTTACATCTCAGCATAGAAGTGAGATATCAACACATATTTGCTATAGACACTAATAAGCATAATTCTGTCAATAATAAGATTGAATAAGATTGTGTTTATTTGATTTCCATTATCAGCTTGGAAACCAAATGCTCATTCCTGATAATAGACCTGTGTAAACCTGCCACTGATCACCTGAGCAATTCCTCATTCATTGATCGGAAGCGTTACTGACGCTGACACATTTCTGTGCAGCAATCGCTCGTCCCCATACAGAGGAGACGATTACACCATATAAATGATCAGCAGGCAATTATCAGGAATGAACAGTTTGTACCTGATAGTAGCCTTCTCAGTCAGCTCATGTAATTGGGCCTTTATTAATTAAAGGCGTTACCCCCAGGATAGGCCACCACTAGCTGACTGACAGGGTCCGACACCCTGCACCCCCTTCAATCAGCTGTTTGGTTGTAGCTCTGGCACCATACACCGTCAACTGTGCAGTGGAGAGAGCTTGTTACTATAGCACTGCTCCCGTTGAAGTGAGTGGGAGTAGCACTGCAGAGACGAGCTCTGTCCATTACACAGTTAATGGAACTGTGCAGTTCTGGTGCTGACTTTGAATAGCTGATCAGTGGGGATGCAGGGTATCAAACCTCTGCTGATCAGCTAGTGATGGCCTATTCTGTGGATAGACCCTCACTCGGTAAAAGCTGGACAACCCCTTTAATGCAATTATATTATACTTGACTGCTTTTAGGCTTACCCTAACAAATGGAAATGCTGCTCCTGGTTTAAATGGCTCATTCTCATGCTCCAGTTGGTATTTAACATATTCTTCTAGTCCCTGTTCCTCGAAAACTTTTTCTTCTTCTTCCATACGGAAAAGTGCCCGTGAAGAAACAGCAATGGTGATTGCATTCTGCGGTTTTGGCTGAAAGTAGAAAGGGGAAATGAAGTCCATCAGCTGTCCGATCAGCCATAACACAGGAATTGCCTTTACACAATGGATTTTGGTGTAACAACTCTGTTCTTAAGCAACATTGATTTTGCATTTCATTAGAAGGAATTTCCACTTATGGAAATCCCCTTTGCTTCTAATTTGAATGCTAGCAAATATTTTAAGTGGCCCTTGCTCATTATGTACACCACTTTCATTAAATCATACATAAAAACTCTACTGATGCCTAAACCTTTGACTTGTTGTTTGCTTAATGTTACTGTGCTAGTAAATCAGTTTGGCCAGTTTTGCACATAACTTCCTCCTTCCTATGTTCTGTACTACTTTTGATCTAGCAGCGTTCACAGTAAGCACTAAACAGTGTAGTCAGTGTTACATTTGATCTTGCCAAAAAGCTTATCAGTCACTTAAACGCCAACGGTGTAAAAAAAAAATCTGCAGATAAAAGGAGGATCATAAGTATCTAGAATCAAAGATGCCCATGTGTAGGTGACCAGCAGCCACTGGATCAAAATCCTGGTCTGAGTAGTTTGAAAGCATAGAGTGCAGAAGTCCTCCACGGAACTGTGACCAAGAGAATGCCCAAAATTACTGAAAAATTATAGGCTGGGTAATAATTAGAGCAATTTTTATAATCCCTAATAATTTGTTCTTCCACTTATGCCATAATTTACTTATTTTATTATTTAGTCACCTCTGTGTTTATCACAAGAAATTTTGGGGTGCAGCAAACTTATGGTATACTTTGTACAATTACATAGGAGGTTGTTGTCATAATGTTCCTCAAACCGTGTAACGCCAAGGTCTCACCTATGGGGGAGTCACCGAAATTTTTATGGTAGAGGTATAGCTTGAAGTTCCTGGGTTTCAATTTTAAATCTGTAACAGTGTCCCTCAACTACCATCGACCATTTATAATGGTGTCTATTATGTGACAGAGGGCCCCCTCATGAACTTGGTTGCAATTGCTTCCAATGTACCCGGAGCTATTGGGATACTTGGGCAGCCACATAGGTGGATGCCAAAAAAAAAGAGGGCCTCCCTATGCTTGACTTTGTGGGCTCAGAGAGTTAAAGGAGTTGTGTCACAAAACATATGGGGGTATTTTTCAAACTGGTGTAAAGTAGAACTGGCTTAGTTGCCCATAGCAACCAATCAGATACCACCTTTCATTTTCCAAAAGATCTGTCAAAAATCAAAGGTGTAATCTGATTGGCTGCTATGGGCAACTAAGCCAGTTCTACTTTATACCAGTTTGATAAATGACCCCAATATTCTACATTTTTCAAACCAGCCCCTGGATCTCAATATATTTGTAATTGCATGTAATTATTAATTTAATATAAATGTATCTGTATAGCGCTACTTGCCGTTTGTTCTTTTCCTTATTTTGTGTCCTTCTCACTAGCGTTAAAGTTTTCCGGTATTGAGTTCCGTCATAGGGGCTCAATACTGGAAAAAAAGTTTCAGTTTTGTCCCCATTCATCGCCAATGGGGACAAAACTGAACTGAACAGAATGGAATGCTCCACAATGCATTCCGTTCCATTTAGTTGCGTTCCCAGACCGGAGAGCAAACCGCAACATGTTGTATTTTGCTTTCCGTCCTGGGGATGCGGAGCAAAACAGATCCGTCATAACCCCAATGCAAGTCAATAGAGATGGATCCGTTTTCTCTGGCACAATCTGCCACAATAGAAAACAGATCCGTCCCCCATTGACTCTCAATGGAGTTAATGACGGATCCGTTTTGGCAATGTAAAAAATATGTTAAAGATAATACAAACGGATCCGTTCAGACGGATGCAGATGGTTGTATCAGGGGCGTTGCTAGGTTAAAACATTCGGGGCCTGGGCCCCTGATGTTTTGTCCCAGGCCCTTAATGTACTGCCTGCCAGATAAATACAACTGTATTGCCATCCTCAGAACGGCAGTACAATTGAATCTAATGCCTTGCAAGAGCTGAAGGACCTGTCATCACAGTCCATGTGATCAGTTCTAAATGCAGTAGCTGAAAAGGACCTGCGATGATGTCACCATCATGTGACCAGTGCAGGAGAGGAGGCCTCAGCAGTGAAAACAAGTCCTGGGAAGAGGCTGTGGTGAGGTCTGCTAGATGAGGAGAGGTAAGTGAAGGGGTAGATTACTCAGTGTAAGAGGCAGAGCAATGTTGGGAGTTGTAGTTATTTAACTGGGACTGTATGTTAGGGCTGAAGTTATTTAAGTGGGACAGTGGGGTGGAGTGATGTTATTTACATCAGAACTGAATATTGAGGGGTGATGTTATTTACATGGGACTGTATGTTGAAGGTGGCTGGGGAGGGGGTGATGTTATTTACGTGGGACCGTATTTTGGAGGGGGCTGTAGATATGGTGTGATGGTATTTACATGGGACTCTATGGCGGAGGATGGAAATAATGTTATTTACATGGGACTGTATGGTAGAGGGGCTGAAAAAATAATAATTTCTGAGGACAGTAAACAGAGGAATATAACTACAGGGGGCACTGCAGGGGGGCATTATAAATACTGGGGGCGCTTCAAGGCGAGCATTATAACAATATAAATACTGGGGGCAGTGTGTGGGCATTATAACAGTAGGGGGCAATATAAATACTGGGGCACTTCAGGGTGAGCATTATAACAGTAGGGGGTATTATAAATACTGGGGGACTGTGGGGACATTTTATCCGGGGGACATTATGTTGCTGGCCAGCTAGACCTGTCCTAGGTTGCTAGTATAACTTAAATGTGTATACAGCTAGACCTGCCAATAGCCTTAATACAGCTCCTATGTTTATGAGTTAAAGACAAAAGAAGAGTTATTTACTATGACATCATATTTTGGATGTCATATAACTGTTATATTTTGTGTGCACAGAAGCAGAAAAAGATAATATGCCTTTAAGATTAATTTTGTAATGGAGGGTAAGCTCAGTGACACAGCAGAAACAACAGAAAGCATAGTGTTAATCTGTTGTTGCTGGGCAGAAGTCTAAACCAATCACAGCCAGCTTCTCACACAGCAAGAGTTTTAACCAATCACAGCCAGCCTCACACACATGAAAATATCATCATGCCGTGTATGAGGTGGTTATGTCTGTCAACTATATGTGACAAATAAAGAAGAGCTGACACAGGAACTCCATTTGTCTCCGGGACCTTTTTTCTTCATTTACCTGCAGCCTCACACACAGCCTGTCTGGGAATTCCCCTAGCTCCTGCTGCTAGAATCATTATTCACCAAAGACAGGAGCTGAAGAGACATTCACTCCACTGAGAGCTGTGTTTTTATGGAAGCAGGAGAGGCCAAAATAGGTATTTAAAACACAGTTATATAATGTTTATGTTGTTAGTATTGTGATTAGAACTGTATACTGAACTAGATATATATGTGTTTACTTACAGTTCCATCAATTACGACCATACCAGATCATACTCAACCAATCTGCAAATAGTCACTGCATACTGTAAGTAGAACTATTAGTTAGACCTCAGATATACCTCTCAGAGAGATCATAAAGTGCTTAAATAACTTAAAGTGACAGTACAGATACTGAAGAGAGAAATATATCCACCATTTTATGTTGAATGACAAGATTGAACAGTTGAACCACCATCTTATGCATACCGCCATTTTGTGATATCTTTTCAACACGTGTTTTGTACATGGATTATCTGCTGCAGAGGCGGAAGTGTTATATATGAAGAAAAGTTGAAGTCAATAAAGAAGTTATTTCAAGCATTTGGTGTGCTCTTTAAACCTACTGTTTCCATAGAACGGTGCTAGAGGAATTACAGAGTAATAGACAGTCTAATGTGGGTTATTCAGTCAGCACAACCCTGTATGCAGGTGCACATCGCTATGGCGAAATACATATACAAACGCAAAATACAAATGCAATAGCGCTCTGCAACCAGCATTCTGCCCTGCCTCTATGCTGGATAAGGCATTGGTGTACATTTTGGCCAAAGCGTAATAAGCCACTCATCACGTCAAGGTCGCCTCTATGGAGTGGTCCCTAACACTAGTTCCTACCTGTTTATGGGCCATGACAGCCACACAAAGTCCAGGGAATGCAGGTGCAGCATGCACGCCAAGCACACTCTGCTTTTAACCCCGTCTGGTGCCATTACAGCTTTCATCGGATCCAGGGATGCAAGTACCAACATGCATGCTGAGCCCACTATATACTTCTCCTGGAGCCAAATGGCTACTGGTAGGTGCTATATAAGCAGACTCGGTTTTATACTGACTTTAAAACCAGCTGATTGCAGAGTGCTATTGCATTTGTATTTTGCGTTTGTATATGTATTTTGCCATAGCGATGTGCACCTGCATACAGGGTTGTGCTGACTGAATCACCCACATTTTTTCTTTGTAGTATATATTGGAGGCGTGGCGATCTCCATGCAGTCATGCACACCTGACCAGTCAATCTGTCCTGGAGGCTGGTTTTAAAGTCAGTATAAAACCGAGTCTGCTTATATAGCACCTACCAGTAGCCATTTGGCTCCAGGAGAAGTATATAGTGGGCTCAGCATGCATGTTGGTACTTGCATCCCTGGATCCGATGAAAGCTGTAATGGCACCGGACGGGGTTAAAAGCAGAGTGTGCTTGGCGTGCATGCTGCACCTGCATTCCCTGGACTTTGTGTGGCTGTCATGGCCCATAAACAGGTAGGAACCAGTGTTAGGGACCACTCCATAGAGGCGACCTTGACGTGGTGAGTGGCTTATTACGCTTTGGCCAAAATGTACACCAATGCCTCATCCAGCATAGAGGCAGGGCAGAATGCTGGTTGCAGAGTGCTATTGCATTTGTGTTTTGCATTTGTAATAGACAGTCTAGTTAGACTAAAAGTCAGAGATATCAAAATTCTTTCAATGCCACAGCGCAAAAGCCACTTCATAGTGCTGCGCCTGCCACACATTAAGCGTTCTTATTACTACTGGGGGCTCTATAGGAGGGACTTATAGATAAACATTATTTCTATTAAGAGCATTATGGGGGACCTTATTACTACTGAGGGGTCTGTAGAAAGATTTATTACCACTAGGATAACAATAGGGGGGCCTTATTTCTACTAGGGGCTCTGTAAGGACATTATTAATACCAGAGGGCTCTTCTACTAATGGAGGCACTCTTGGGAGCACTATCACTGTTGGGGGCACTGTAGCGGGCAGAATTACTAGTAAGGGCATTCTAGAAGTGAATTACTATTGGTGGGACAATGAGGAGTACTATTACTATGGGGGGCACTCATTTTTCTTCAGGATAGTATTTGGAGGTAGAGAAAAGTGAGGAAGATAAGATGTCTGTGTTTCACACTCTGCAGAGATTAGGCGGCTGAGAGAAGTTGTCCGGACCGAATGGAGAAGATGATGACAGAGAAGATCTACATCAGAAGAAACTTCACCTGGGAGGTACTGGATGTGCCCTATCCCGCGATCAGTGCCTGCAATCTGCTTTCCCCCTTCAAACTCTCCAGCACATGCTTGTCCCTAGCTGCAACTATGCCTGCCAATGTCCCCTTATGCAGTCCTCTTGAATGTGAGGTTGACGGCTCAATTCCTGAGCCGCCGCCATCAGCAGCGAGTGTCAGCTGTATGCTGACACTCTTCTATAACCCCATAGATGCCACGGCATCCATGGGGTTAATAGAGGGAGGGGGCTCCCTCTCTCAACCATCCGGCTACTGCGCTGCGATGGTAGCGGCCTGATGGTTGCCATGACAACCGGACGCCTTGCAAAGGCGTCCTGTGTTGCCATCTACGAGGAAACCTGCAAGAGGATTGCAAAGCATAATACACTAATCAGCCCCACTAGATCTTCAAGATCCAAGTGGGACATAATAAAAAAAAAAAAGGAAAAAAATTTAATGTAAAAAAATAAATAAATAAAAAAGAAAATAAATAGCCTTTTCACATATCCACTCATTTAGTGGGATTAAAAAATGGAAAAAAAATTCACATATTAGGTATCATCGCGTCCGTAACTTTAGGCTCTATAACCACTTTCCGTCCGCCCATAGGATATAAACGTCCTATGGGTGGATCTCTATTTCTGAACGCATGTTTTAAAACGTTCTTTCAGAAATAGCAGCTGCACGTTAATCGTGCAGCTGCTGATCGGGTTGCCCGCTGTCAGTGACAGCAGGGCAACCCAGAGAGAAGGCAGGGACAGTTCCCCTGGTGTCCCTGCCTTCTGGATCGCTGCATACACAGCGCTCACCGAGCGCTGTGTATGCAGAGAAGGAAGCGCTGTGCGCTTCCTGTTCCGGCCCGGCGGTCATGTGACCGCCGTGACCGGAGAGTGCAGAAGCTGTGTGAGGTCTTTCACAGACCTCGATCAGCCCTGCTCTGAGGCTGTACAGCGCAGAATTATGCTGTACAGCCTCTCTGGGGGGTGCATTTCTTCTGTAACTGGGGCTACTATGTCAGCCCCAGTTACAGGAAAAATCAACAGTGAAAAAAAAAAAGAAAAAGTGAAGTAAATGTCCCCCAGAGGTCTTGTATGACCTTATGGGGGACGAAAAGTGTAAAAAAAATTAATAAATAAATAAAGGGTTGAAAAAATAAAATAAAAAAATGTTTCACTTGTGGTCGTGGCAACCAAGTACGTACCTAACCTACCTGGGATACCCTACCCCTAAGCGGTCAGAGTTGTGCCGCAACCGCGTCGTGGAGGACGCCTGAAAGAGGGCATCCCCTTTGAGAGTAACAGGTGAAAAGGGTGGGTGGGAGGGAGAACTCTGCACATCGTACACATGTGGGAGGGCGCCGGCCGTTGAAGTAGGTGGCCAAGCCCCTCCCACAAATACAGGCCAATGAATCGGCCTTTACACTTGTGGTCGTGGCAACCAAGTACGTACCTAACCCTACCTGGGATACCCTACCCCTAAGCGGTCAGAGTTGTGCCGCAACCGCGTCGTGGAGGGACGCCTGAAAGAGGGCAAAATACATACTGATAGGCAGAAGTAATTTATTACAAGGTCATTACAAAGCCAAAGTCTGAAAGGCTGCTGACATTTCAGTTTCGGGGTGAGGTATATAACGGTTGAAACATGACGAGTGCCAACGCCCTAGTTTCTGAATGACATGCGCCGGCACTCGATTTTTGGATGCCGCGGACGCAGCACCTATGCGGAACGAATGTCCTGAAATTGTGGCAGGGTCACCGCCCACGCTGGCCACCAGTGACCTTACATGGGATATGAACTGGTGGGTGGTGAGTGGAACCACCCCGAAGGGCAACAATGGACTATTTGGTCCGGCCCCTGACAAGGCAGATCGTAGCTGACGGAGCACCGTGACGGGGCACCATTGGTGCGATGTGGGAAAGAAGGATACCGGGACAGGGGGGCCCACCTGGGAGGTCTTAGACGTCTTGAGCAGTAGTACAAACCCGTCGGAGTTCTGGACCAGCTGGCTGACCGTGAGGAACCTGCTACCGCCAGGAGAACAAGTGAACTCCCCAGGTCTCAGGAAGCCGTAAAAGGCTAGATAGATGGCGGATTTAAGTACCAAGCTGGGCAAAACCCTGAAAGGATTACCGTTCAGGACGTCGGATAGTCTACGGAAAAGGGGGCTGGTGACCGCTTGCCTGCGCACTTGGCCTTGAGGTCCGCACTTGCTCAAACCCTTGAGTGCGGCTTTGATAGCATGCATGGTTGGTGAACACTGACGCTTGTTCGGGATGACTAACAGAGAGAAAATGTTGTACTCCCGCCAGGTACGACCTCACTGTACTTTGGGAGAGCTTGCGTACTGAGTGGCAGTAACCAATGAACGCCAGGATGTACTCTGGAAAACTGGAGTTCCCTTGAGGACATTCCCCTTGGAACCTGCAGAACGTCTTCCACCCGGTGTTGTATGCTCTGGTTGTGTTAGGCGAGAGGGAATTGTGTATCAAAGCGTGGGCCGTCTCAAGGTGGTTGGTTACGCTAGCATTAAGGACTCGTGAGGAGGGACGGTGGCGCCTGTCGCGTCTGCCTCTGGCATGATCTGTAAGAAACGGGAGAAGTTAGCCCTCGACAAGGCGTCAGCAGCCAAGTTTTGCGCACCTGGCACATGCGCACTGTAAATATGGAAATGGTGACGTAGGGAGAGCTGTACTAATCGTCTGAGGAAACACATGACGTGGCTTGATTTCGACAGCCCACTGTTAACGATGTCTACCACGGCTGTATTGTCAGTCACAAATAGAACAGACTGATTCGCCCAAAGACTGCCCCATATGTGGGCGGCTACCACAATGGGGTACAGCTCGAACAGTGCCGAGGTTTGGAGGAACCCCGGATTTGTCCCACCTCGCAGGCCATCCGTCCGCAACCCAGTGGGTGCCAAAAATGGCGGCAAACCCTGAGCTTGCAGCCGCATCTGAGAAGACTATAGGAGACCGACTCGACAGCTCGGGTACGAATAAGGACACCCCGTTCCACCAGCTCAGAAAATGGTCCCACATGTGGAGATCCGCTAAGGCCTGACTGTCCAGGCACACTGGGCTGTCCTGCTCCGGGGCGGTACTTAAGAGCGCCAGCAGGCGGGATATGAATGCTCTGCCCTGCGGGATGATGCGCATGGCGAAATTTAACATGCCCAGTAGAGACTGAAGGTCAGCCTTAGTGACCACGGTTGTGACTGTAAACCTATGGATGACTTCTCTAATTCTTGTTAACTTATCTGCAGGCAACTAGGCTAACATGTGCTGGGAGTCTAACTCGATGCCCAAAAAGGTGATCACTGTGGACGGGCCTTCTACTTTCTTGGGGGGAAACCGGGACACCTAACGGGGAAAAACACCTCAGCAACTTCCCCAGCCCTAGGGGGACTGCCCCTGGCCTCTCAATCAGTAAGGGCCTGAGCCAACTGATCGAAGAGCCACGGGCTGCTCTTGGAACCGAAGGTGAGTTTGGTGGAGAAATAATACAGGCCTTTCCACTTGATGCCGTGCCACTGCCAGAGAGCTGGCATGATGGGAAGCAACTTAAAGGCATCTGATATGTCGGCTTTGGACAACATGGACCCTGGACCCGTTTTCATGATGATGGCGATAGCCTGGTCGATCGAAGAATATCTCATGCCAACTTCCTCCGAAGGAATGAGGGAGTTAAGGCTGGGGACCTGGGAGCCGTGTGGGGCAGACAAGTCAATAATGAGTATCTCCTTCTTGCTGAACCTGCCTGTGACTACCCCCACGGGACTGACCCTCCACTGTTGAAAAGGGGGCACTCCAAAAGGACCGATTAAGAACCCTTTGTTTAACTCGGACTCTATTAGTACGTCTACAGAACCGGGATTCCTTTCGGCTGACTGAAGGTTCCTGCACTCGTATGTGAACTCTGGAGTCGTGATCAACCCCGTATGGAAGCCCTCGTGAAACCCTGACACCAGGAACTGTACAAACTCTGGATTATTGTGACCTCGCAAGTACTCTTGTAAACAGCTAGTATTGACCACACTCATGTAATTCTTCACCGATTTTAATGAGCATGCTACTCGGGGGTGGGCCCTGAAACAGTTGGTACAGATATGTAACAGACGGCATTGCCCGAAATTACAAGACGCGTAATTAAAATTGTTACATATCTGGGCCCTACCTAGCTGAACGATGGGTCGGCCCAGCTTATCTACCGAATTGGGGGGTCTGAAGACGTCGAGTGGTCCAGCTGCAGAGCTGGAGGGGTAAGATGCCGTGCTGACAGCGGACTTATGGCACCACTCGACAGAGTGGAAGATAGACTGACAGGCGGAACAGGAGGGAGCTTTCAGGCCTGCAAAGTGTCTGCAGAATAACTCGGTGTCTAGGTTGGACCAGTCTGTGACGTGTTGGAATTGGAGAGAGCCGCTGCCGCCTTGGCTGAGAATGAACAGTGATAATCATAGAATGCGTTCCCTCCATACCTATGACCCAATTCTGTGACCCGAAAGAGATACAGGTCTAGTTCCTCCTCCTGTCCGGCCTGGCAGTACAAATAACATCCCTGAAAAGGCTAAACGCCATGACGAACTCCGGGATGGTTAATTTGCGGTTGAGCCGGTGGTCGCGGCTTCTTAGCACCACCGACACTTCCCCGCAAGCTATGACCTTGTTGTCAGACAGGTCCCTGGAGGCTATCAGTAGTGATGCGAGATTGACATCCCTACCCTCTAGGATGTCTTTCCTGATGTTGATCGGGACAAAATGGGATGGAGTCACGTTGGGGACGGACTGGACAGTACAAATGTCCGCTATGGCAGAGGTGGAAGCGACCGGAACCTCGGGGGAGGAAACTGGTAAGACAGAGCTGCGAGCCTCGATTGACTCCAATCTCGCCTGCATGGAAGTGACGGCAGACGTCAGACTGTTCAGCATGACATGTATCTGAGTCAGCGACGTTTGCATCGTGGTCCGCAGGGGGATCATTACTACTGGGCACCAGGGAGTCTTTCCATAGCCGATATAGCTCCGCTTTTCTGGCAGATGCCGGGAAAGGGACGCCCCGCCTTGTTAGCTCCGCCATAAGCCTGGGGATGGTCCAAGCATGCAGGGATGGTATACTGCCCCCTTCGGATGTCCCTGCTACGTTCTCGTCCACTGACGCTTCGACAATGTCTGACGCGTGCGACATCACAGCTGTAAAAAAACAGTAACGTAAGGTGACCGACTAACCTGGATGACCACCGGTAATCCGTGAAGCTGTTTTAACAATGTAATGGAAAGGGTGCACTGTCCCTGTGAGGTACGCACACTAACACCAGAAGAGCCGTGAAGGAGTGGCCAGGAACCGCCACCCGGAAGTCCATGCAAGGAGACCTGACGTACTTACCAACTGAGAAACTCTATACCCTGACCCCCACAGAAGTTTAATGAGAAATAGAACAACCTGTACGTAAAATAGTGTTTGAGACACAACCCTGCTAACGGCCAGCACCTCCCCGTCCCCCAACGTGTACCCCCACTACCTTGTTTGACAAGGAAAATCAAATGAGATCCAAACCAACTTCTCTCTGTTTAATAACTCTTTCGAACCTGGAAAACAACAACAAAACAACACAAAAGAAACCAGTCAATGCGTAAGGCTCAACTAATGGAACGTGAGCTGTGAGTTAAAGGTTAACCGATGGATGGGAGTAGGTGTTGATCGACGTTGACCACCCCCTGGCTCTACCTGACGTCAGTGATGAACCCCTACCTATCTAAGCGGCACGGCGGCCCGTGCCAGACTTTAGGTGTGGGCGAGGAGCGGGCCATTGCTTCCCCCACCGTGCTCCACGGTAACCGCGTGGGGAGCCCAGAGCTCCCTGGCACCGTGAACCAAGTGGGGGGGAGACCTTTGGGCAATGGCTGACGCCCCACGCAAACACGATTTGGGCGCCACGTGGAGAGCTAACGCGTGTCCCTGACAGGGTGCTCAGTGCGGGGGGGCCCCCTCCGTCCAAGGGCTGGCCCGCCCGCCGGCTGAGCACTCCTACCACGTGGGGAGCAGCGCAGCCCTCTGGCATGAAACCGGCACAGGGGGGACCCCCGGCAGCGAGGCCCAACCTTGCCGATAAACTAGAAATGCCGCATGGGGGGCCTCACCGGTCCCTGATGGAGTGCTCAGTGCGGGGGTGCCCCCCTTCGCTTGAGGGGCCGACCCACCGCCGGCTGGGCACCTCCACCACGTGGGGAAACGGCGCTGCCCCCTGGCAAACCTGGGATAGGGGGAGGCTTTATAAGACATAGCCTCTCCCCCTCTACCAATTGAGGACGTGCCACGTAGGGGGCCCACCGCTCCCTGATGGGGTGCCCAGTGCGGGGGTGCCCCCATTTCCATGAGGGGCCGACCCACCGCCGGCTGGGCACCTCCACCACGTGGGGAAACGGCGCTGCCCCCTGGCAAAACCTGGGATAGGGGAAGCCTGTGTGGCTCAGCCCCACCCCCACATCGTGGGAGGAGGAGCCACGTGGTGCCGCCCCGCTCCCCGGCAGGGCGCTCGTTGCAGGGGTGCCTCCCCTCAGCTAGGGGGGCCGGCCCACCGCTGATAGCGCACGCCCACCACGTGAGGGAGCGGGGCAGCACTGGCTGAACATTTGGGGGCGGAGGCAGGCGGAGGAGGCGGGCCCTCTCGTGACCATGGGCCCCGCCCCCCGCCGGAGAGCAACGCCGCGTTCGTGACCTGGGCGGCGGAGGAGGGGAGCGCTGTCTCCGTGGGGCTCCACCCCCCCCGCCGGAGGCTGAAGGGGTACCGCTGCCGAACGGGCAGGAGGGATCCCTCGTCCTGTCGAGGCCCCACCCCCCGCTGTGCCTAATGTAGCAACGTAGTGGTCCGGCGCATGGGGGCCCCTGCTTACCAAAGGGCCGACCACCGCACGGACGTCCACTCACCTTGCCTGCTGACACGGACTGCCAGGTACGAGCGCACGCTTCCTGCGGAACTCTGCACGTCGTACACATGTGGGAGGGCGCCGGCCGTTGAAGTAGGTGGCCAAGCCCCTCCCACAAATACAGGCCAATGAATCGGCCTTTACACATGTAAAAAAAAAAAAAGTCCCAAGTAAGGAATAAAAAAAAAATTGAAAATAGAAAAAAATAAAATAGACATATTTGGTATTGCCGCGTCCGTTAAAAACCAGCTCTATAAAAATATCACATGACCTAACCCCCTTAAAAACAAACAAAAAAAACTGTGTCAAAACAAGCAATTTTTGTCACCTTGCAATACAAAAGGTGCAACACCAAGTGATCGAAAACGCGTATGTCCCACAAAATGGTACCAATAAAACCGTCACCTCATCCCGCAAAAAATGAGCCCCTACATAAGAAAATCTCTCAAAAAATAAAAAAACTATAGCTCTCAGAACATGGACACATTAAAACATAATTTTTTTGTTTCAAAAATGCTATTATTGTGTAAAACTTTAATAAATGAGAAAAAGTATACATATTAGGTATCGCCACGTCCGTAACAATCTGCTCTATAAAAATGTCACTTGACTGAACCCCTCAGGTGAACGCTGTAAAAATAAATAAATAGAAACTGTGCTAAAACAACCAATTTTTTGGTCACCTTGCCCCATAAAGTATTATAATGAATGATCAAAAAATCATATGTACCCAAAATAGTACTAATAAAACTGGCACCTTATCCCCTAGTTTCCAAAATGGGGTCACTTCTTGGGAGTTTCTACTGTAAGGGTGCATCAGGGGGCTTCAAATGGGACATGGCATCTAAAAACCATGTGGAGTTCCTTTTCTTCTGCGCCCTGCCGTGTGCCCATACAGCAGTTTATGACCACATGTGGGGTGTTTCTGTAAACCGCAGAATCTGGGTAATAATATTGAGTTTTGTTTGGCTGTTAACTATCGATGTGTTAAAGAAAAAATTGGATTAAAATGGAAAATCTGCCAAAAAAGTGAAATTAAAAAATTTGATCTCCATTTCCTTTAATTCTTGTGGAACGCCTAAAGGGTTAACAAAGTTTGTAAAATCGGTTTTGAATACCTTGAGGGGTGTAGTTTCTACAATGGGGTCATTTATGGGGGTATACACTATGTAGGCCCCACAAAGTGACTTCAGACCTGAACAGGTCCTTAAAAAGTGGGTTTTGGCAATTATCTTAAAAATTAGCCTTCTAACGTCCTAAAAATGTTAAGTAATAAATATTTTATGAGGTATCACTTTCTGTTTTAAAAGCAGAGAAATTGAAATTTAGAAAATTGCGAATTTTTCAAATTTCTGGGTAAATTTGGGATTTTTTCATAAATAAAGGTGAAATATTTTGACTTAAATTTATGACTATCATAGTAACATAGTAACATAGTACATAAGGCCGAAAAAAGACATTTGTCCATCCAGTTCGGCCTGTTATCCTGCAAGTTGATCCAGAGGAAGGCAAAAAACCCTGTGAGGTAGAAGCCAATTTTCTCCACTTTAGGGGAATAAAAAATTTCTTCCCGACTCCAATCAGAATATGAAGTACAATAATAAAAAACAGCGGCTACAACCCACGGATCAGTATTGGATATGAGGTGCTCACCTCCAAAAGGCTCACCTCAGGCCTAGGTAGACAGAGTATATGAATAAATATAAGAGGGGCACTCTCTACAGAAGGGACACACACAAATCTTGGACTTGGTTATCAATTAATATAATTTAATATCTTCACTACAAGATAACACTCATGGGCAATCCTTTAAAATGTTAATAACACAATAAAACACTCCAATCAATATAAAATAAATTCCTAAAATCAATATGTGTGAAGAAAAAAAGATAGCTAATTGGTCCACCTTTTCAGGATAGTAGGTCTTGGTTATAATATAGTATAGTATAGTATCGTATCTTCAAAGAAAAGATTAAAGTGCACTAGTGCCGTTCTTTGATGGATATATGCAATTTGAGCAGTCCATATATCGTTGTCCTGTTTGAATGCTGTAGGTCAAATCGACCTCAATTGTCCCTGAGTCCGTAACTCTGGTGCGCTGTGTATATCAGCCAGTCGGCTGTAAAGTGCGCTAGTCGTATCCAGAGGTAAACATAGATTTGCTTACCAGATTCTCAGGTGTCCTCCTCGGCGTCTCTTACCGGCCTCCCGCTCCACGGCGTCCTCCGCTGCCCTGCTTCTCACACTACACGCAGCGTCCCACGTGGTGACGAAGCTGGCGTCGGCACGGCGTATTACGTAGCGGAGCTCCCCCTGCTGGTCAGCTGGGTATACTTGCCGGAGGTTGTTTATTTCTTAGACAGGCCTGTCATATTATCAGTCAAATGTCCTTATGTGAACATCGGATATTAGCGCTCACTTCCTGGGACCATACGCGTTTTGGGACAACCCCTTCCTCAGTGGATCTCAGGAGTGAGCCTTGATGTTGATCTTTATAGGCGAACGCCCATCAGTCCACATTATTAGTGCATCATATCCAAACTCTGGACCGGATTCCTGTTAATAGTCTGTATCTGTATTGTTATATATATATATAGTGCGACCTTATTATTCATATACCTTTATACAAATTGTTCTCCTCACATATTATAATATATAAAGTTTATATAGAATCATAAAATCAATAAATAATGCATTTGAGACTAAAACATTAATTATATATTATGGATTTTTATGGATCTTGGGGACACAATAAAACATAGGTATTCTTTTCTCTGTCTCAATTATATAGGCTCGCCTCCTGTTCCAGTAAGTATCCAGCATCCGTCCCTTCTTTACAGTAATTTCTTAATTCATCATAGAATTTCTCTGTTGGATCTCCCTTTAGTTTTTCATATGTTCCCACATCGCTAAGTTGCCTCCTACATTCCTGTAGATAGTCCCCTGTACTTAAAATAACCACCGCACCCCCTTTATCGGCTGGTCTGATGGTTATTTCCTCATTGGTTTGTAGTTGTTGGATAGCCCTGATTATCCCTCCATAAATCACCCGACATCTGGATCTAGATCAACCGACTCTATGCCTAAATATGAGATATATGCAAGGTTCCTCCTCTCCAGAAACATACATAGTATTCCACCCTGATTTTATTCATCTTAAATATTCAGTTATTTTTAAGTTTTTATGTGGTACCAGAGTGACATCATGGTACAATCCATAATATATAATTAATGTTTTTGTCTCAAATGCATTATTCATAGATTTTATGATTCTATATAAACTTTATATATATAATATGTGAGGAGAACAATTTGTATAAAGGTATATGAATAATAAGGTCGCACTATATATATATAACAATACAGATACAGACTATTAACAGGGAATCCGGTCCAGAGTTTGATTAATGCACTAATAATGTGGACTGAATGGGCGTTCGCCTAGTTAAAAAAGGATCAAACATCAAGGCTCACTCCTGAGATCCACTGAGGAAGGGGTTGTCCCCGAAACGCGTATGGTCCCAGGAAGTGAGCGCTAATATCCGATGTCACATAAGGACATTTGACTGATAATATGACAGGGCCTGTCTAAGAAATAAACCAACCTCCGGCAAGTATACCCAGCTGACCAGCAGGGGGGAGCTCCGCTACGTAATACGCCGTGCCGACGCCAGCTTCGTCACCACGTGGGACGCTGCGTTAGTGTGAGAAGCAGGGCAGCGGAGGACGCCATGGAGCAGGAGGCCGGTAAGAGACGCCGAGGAGGACACCTGAGAATCCGGTAAGCAAATCTATGTTTACCTCAGGATACGACTAGCGCACTATACAGCCGGCTGGCTGATATACACAGCGCACCAGAGTTACAGGACTCAGGGACAATTGAGGTCGATTTGAACTACAGCATTCAAACAGGACAACGATATATTGGACTGCTCAAATTGCATATTCCATCAAAGAACGGCACTAGTGCACTTAATCTTTTCTTGAAGATACGATACAATACTATACTAAATTATAACCAAGGACCTACTATCCCTGAAAAGGTGGACCAATTAGCTATCTTTTTTTCTTCACACATATTGATTTTAGGAATTTATTTTATATTGATTGGAGTGTTTTTATTGTGTATATTAACATTTTAAAGGATTGCCCATGAGTGTTATCTTGTAGTGAAGATATTAAATTATATTAATTGATAACCAAGTCCAAGATTTGTGTGTGTTCCCTTCTGTAGAGAGTGCCCCTCTTATATTTATTCATGAAGTACAATGTGTCACGAGAAAACAATCTCTGAATGTTATTACCACATAAAGTGAGATATGTCAGTTTTGCAAAATTAGGCCTGGTCAGGAAGGGGGCAAATGGCCCAGATGGCAAGTGGATAAATATATCACATGATCCACCCCGTACGATAAACACCATAAAAAAAAAAAATAATGTGTCAAAAAAAGCCTTTTTTGTCACCTTACATCACAAAAAGTGCAACATCAAGCGATAAAAAAGGCGTATGTCCCACAAAATGGTACCAATAAAACCGTCACCTCATCCTGCAAAAAATGAGCCTCTACATAGAAAATCGCTTAAAAAATAAAATAAACTATAGCTCTTAGAACATGGAAACACTTAAAACATCATTTTTTTGTTTCAAATATGCTATTATTGTGTTAAAATACCTTAACTGCATGTTACCATTGCCAGTGATAGTCTTTGTTTGCTCACTAGCTAGGTTCCTTGTTCCCTGTTCCTACATTGTTGATTGGTTCCTCTGTGTCTCTGACCCCGTCTTCTGACCTCTCTCTGTCTCAAGTTTTGGCAATGCATAGCCCATCTGGTTCTGGACTCATTTCTGACGACTCTGGTATTGCGTTTATCTGTCTGTCATAATCCGTCTCTGCACTTTAGTAGCGTAGGGACCGTCAACCAGTTGCAGCCTAGGCATTTAGGGCTTGTACTGCAAGTAGGTAGGGACTGACATTACAAGACTTCTAAAAAAATTTTTTATTTTTTCTACCTTATTTAACTCATAATAAAATACAATAACCTTACTATATGGAGAATAGAGGTTTTCTATACCTAGAAGGATAATACATATTAATGGTGTCTTTATAATCATATTCTGCCTGTGAATAAATCAGACACAATATATGGGAAGAGCCAACACTGACAGTATTAGTGAGGTGACATTTTGGTTATCGGCTGGACAACCTATTTAAGGGCTTTACCATTTGTTAGTGTTTCTTGCTTCGAGATGTCACATTTTGCATCATCATAATTATGGCCATGTGGCTGCCTAATGTCATTATTTGACCTGATTAGGCCATTTTGGCAGTTAATTACATAAAGCACATTGTATTTTAGCATTGATTTGACTATATAATAGTGGAAAATATATAAGTGCTATCTATTTTTCATTTTCACCTGACTGGAAAGCTTAGAATTGTCATTATGAATTGCAGAGTGCTATAACTACCATATAGTGCTGATTGTTACTAGTAATTACTAGTAGTTTTTTTTTTGTGCAATATTTTTTCTATATTAGGCTAAGGCTAGTTTCACACTAGCATTAAACATCTCCGGCAGGCTGTTCTGCAGGGGCAGATGTTTAGATCTGATACCTCCTGATACCCGCCGGCCCCATTATAAAAACTATTAAAAAATTGTTGGTATTTTATTAATTTGTACTCATATATTCCATTTTTCACATAGCCACTAGAGCAGACAATAGCCTTTGCTTCCTGTGTTCTGCAACTCACTTGTCAACTCTGCTGTATAGATTGGGACACCAAGATAAGAGTCACTTCATTATCATTAGAGGGTATAGTGACAGCTATATTGTACTGCTAGATTAGATGGATAGTAACACAATAGATACAGATATGTCTTAAAGGGGTTGTCCCGGGTGAATGAATGAATGATCGTTAAATATCAAAGAAAATTCTGAATGGAAAATGATCCGCTCAGAATGAATCAGTTTGCCTCCGTTCCGTCTCCATTCCGCACTGGAGGCGGACACCAAACGCTGCTTGCAGCGTTTTGCGGTCTGCCTGACGAAGCGGAGCCAAACGGATCTCTGACACAATCTGGCACAATAGAAAATGGAGTATTAATACACTATGGTGGCTCACTTCAAGCGGATTATGGAGTCAGGTGCTGCCAACCCAAAATAGAGGGACACCCACCCTCTAATTATATGGTTTAATAAATAAAAAGGTAGTGGGTGAGGCACTCAAGCACTTGGACTTGATAAAATTTAATTAAATCAATTTATTAATACATGTACTAGTCATAAAACCATTTAAGATAGATATAAAACATAACATAAATTATAATCACCAATGGGAATGCATATGTTGAGTTTCCACACTTAAAAATGAAGTATTGAAATTGTCCCAAGCAGTGTGGACTGCCACCACTGAGGAAGGGAAGGCTAATTCCCGAAACGCGTCTGGGCCGGACACCTGTGAGCAGCACCTCCGTGATCTTTAGCGTGGCCACGCTACTTCAACTGCAGCCGCAGTCAACCTTACAGGAACAAACAAACACAGACCGAGAGGTAACTTCTTTGTTCCAGCCGGAGGATTATCACACACGGACGCATCAAGTCCCGCTCCAACTCCCGCGTTAGTTCGGGACTAGTAGCGTGAACAGTGTGGAGCGTGACGCCGGCATAACCTGCACCGCTTGCGACCGAGTCCACGACTAACTTGCACCGTCAGCCGTTTTGTGTGAATAGGAACGAAGGTAAGATACCATTCCTCCCCAAAGGATGACTTTCATCGTACGGTATGATCAATACCTATAGCCATTAAGCTTGTGTTTAATCCTACTGCACCGACAGCCCAGTGGAGGAGATATACTATCTTAATCATATCTTGGGCTAACTATTTGTGCTTGATGTGTCCCATATATGGGATAAAGATTGACAATCATATTTGAGGATTGACATTTTTGGAATCGACACTGTGACAGTGTGATTTGTGCTCAGTTACCTGCTGTGGCAGTCCCACACTGCTTGGACAATTTCAATACTTCATTTTAAGTGTTGGAAACTCAACAAATGCATTCCCATTGGTGATTAAAATTTATGTTATGTTTTATATCTATCTTAAATGGTTTTATGACTAGTACATGTTTAATAAATTGATTTAATTAAATTTTATCAAGTCCAAGTGCTTGAGTGCTCACCCACTACCTTATTATTTATTAACAATAGAAAATGGATCTGTCCCCATTGACTTTCAATGGTGTTCAAGACGGATCCGTCATGACTATAGAAGACCTAATACAACCGGATCCGTTCATGACGGATGCATGCGGTTGTATTATTGTAACGGAAGCGTTTTTTTGCAGATTCATGACGTACCACAAAAACGCTAGTGTGAAAGTAGCCTAATATGTATCACCCCCTGTCACTTTTTGGTCTTGGGTGGGGGATTTGCTCCCATCACATCCTGGAGACTGTATTAGCTTATTGATTTTTCTTTGATATTTAACTATCATTCTTTCAGTTGCCATAAAGCACACAAACCTTTGTGTTCTGTGTGTACAACAGGTACACAACTTTTAGCTCCAATGGCAACACTGTCAGATTGTACTACTCCCAACGCTGAAAACAATTGTTTTTAATCTCTTGGTAGAACTGACACTTTGTTTGCCGGTGTGCATGGATTCAGAAGTCAATGTGTCACACGGGGATACAAACCACCATAGAGAGAATGCCAGTCATTAACTGGTTTCTCAGGTCTGAACTAAACATAACACAGTATCAGTCTTGTTTGAATTGCTGTTTGATTTTAGGCCCACAACTATAAGACAGTTATGCCTATACTGTAGATGCCATAAATATCTATGATGGCAATACCGCTTTAAAATAGAACTCATACAGGACACAGGGCCCCATAATAGTGCCAGCCACACATTGCGCCATTAGAACGTTAATTGTCCTTGCTCATGCGCTGCTCCTCCCCTATCTGACATGGAAGATACATATGAGCAACCACAAGAGGGCGCTCACATGTATCTTCCATGACCTGCACTGATGTCTATAATCAGTATAGGGAAAAACTCGACACTTCATTCTTTGCATCAGAAGGACGTGGCTGTTCTTTTACAGTCATGTCTTTCTGAACAATCGGGATGCCCGTACCCTAGTGCTTGGTGCTCTATCAAATACAATTTTGGATCATAAGTGGGCCCCCTTATGCGGCATTCCTGGTCTATACACGGAATTAAATGTGTGCCTCTAATATCGCAGAACATAATTTTAAACATTTAAAGAGAGTTGTCATCAGTGACCAGTCCAACAATTGTTTGTATGGACACATTGAAAATACTGATTAAAACGCTGTTTTTCTTTTGTTGATCAAAGGCTCCTTTCCCGAGTTATGATACTTTTTCTTCATATGCAAATTAGGCCTTTGGTGCAATGAAGGGGTCTTGTTTACTACGCTAGCCAATATGACGCTGCTAAGCATAAGTTGGGGGTGGGTTAGCTCATTTTGCAGATGCAAGGTTTTAAGCATACTGTCATCTCTTTTCTACTTTCACGTGTTGTCCTCTTCGTCTCAGTTTTAATTTATTTCATTTTAATTTATTTAGCAAGCTCCTAATTGACAATTTCACCACGTTCCTCATGCCATCATTTCATGTTCAAGTCTGACTATTTTTAAGTTTCATCTACTCGTATGATAGCTTCCATCTGAACTTCGATATCTCCTATACCATTCTAGTGATTTTTTTGGGGGGGCCCTGATTAGTGCAAATATCATGACCTCCCATTCTCCTGCTCCTTTTTTCAGTCTACTTGCTTAGTAAAGATGCAGCAGTTACGGATAGCGGATAGGAAAGACCGATCAACAGATAGTTGAATGGAATTGGTACGTAGTTCTCTAACGTAGTAATAGTAATATCACGTGCACCTATGGCCATATATATATATATATATATATATATATATCACTTGACTTGAGAAAGGTCCTGTGAGAGGACCGAAACGTTGTCTTTGCTGACATGTGTGAATAAATTGCACATTTTTTACTTGAAGAGTGCTGCGGATTTTCTTTTTCTTCTCTCTCTCTCTCTCTATATATATATATATATATATACACATACGTCCACTCATGTACGCAGGCTATATATATATATATATCCATGACATTTTTCTTTTGGAGTAGGGTCATAGGTCGGTGACCTTGGCTGAATTCCCTGTACACATCCCCTGCTAATCCCACAGCTGAAGGTCAGTTGCAAAGCATTCTGCACAAACAATCACCTTCATGAGAACTAGGGACATTAGCTGCTGTCACTGCATGGACAACACATACAGCAGCACATCTCTCCTAGTAGAAGTTAACCCCGTATGCAGATAAAAATAGAATATGAAGAATGAGTGACATGATAAGATGAGTAAGAGTATGTGTCCATGGCATGCCGTGTACTTAGGTGGCTGAACCAAACAAGTTGCTCAATTGTCACCAAGAGTACATTGCATTCTGTGCTTGGAATAGATATTATCAATGCGTCTTCATATAGCTTAGTACATACCGATTTTGGCTTCTTGGTTGGGGTTAGGTTTTCGTAGAATGCTTTGGCGTCTTCCAGTTTTTGCTTCTCCCCAGGGCTCTGAGGGGGGCCATGGCTGCTCTGGGGTCCTCCCTCAGCTGCGTCCCTGTGGCCAGGCAGCATATTTCAGTGCAGATTGCTGAGTCGATAGGCTTGGCTACTGCTAATGCCTGTGTGTGATGGAGAGCGGATGAGCAGCCTAGCACTTGCCTCTGTGCCCTTCTTCCTAATTCTCACCCAGCGATTGCTCTGTTCCCCCTGTCATCTCTGTCAGTAGGCGTTCTGCTGGGCAGCTTTTCTGTGAAATGACTGCTTATTGTCTTCTTGTTATCTGCTCATTCTCTTAGCTTGTCTCTGAAGGTCTCCCTTTGCCTCTCCCTTCACTAGTGACAGGTCTTTATAAGGCATCCCATGAGCCCCCTGTGTTCCCAGCTCCTGATTCCATGAAATGGAGAAGGGAGGGATAAATATATACTAAGCAACAACTCCCCAGATCAGCTGAAGGTTTCCTCCTCTCCTCAGGCTTGTCAGTACAGCTTTTCTCATAGGCTGGTCAATCTGCCTGAGAAACCGAGTAATGAAAGCAAAGCTGGAGTCTCCTGAGGTTAAAGGATCCACCCATATCCTAGCAACAAATTCCTTGCAATTCATTTCCTACCAATTGTGGCCTATTTCACAGTTCACTATCTTCCATGGCTCATATTCAATCTTATTGTTACATAGTCTGCTGTATGATGTTGCATAAGTGCAATCACAGTCAAAAGAACATCCACTGCAGATCCCAGGTGGTTTGTGATTAGTCATAAGCCTTATTAATAATCCAGACTTAGGTTAGTAGGCAATGGCTTTTTATTTTCATCTAGCTGAAGGGTTGGTACCGGCCATTTGGTCATTGCGGCGGTATGCCGCTCAGTTTAGATGAGATATCTTTGTGAAATAGCCTGGTACATGTTATCTATGTTTTGCACTATTTTTTTTATTCTTTTCTTTTTCCTATTGTTGAGTGAAAGTAATATAATGTCAGTTCTTTGTATCTACAAATTCTCGTTACTTCGCCAGTGTTGTGAATTCTTTCAAGACAAGGTGCCTGCTGTGATATCTTTGAAACAGTTTTTGAGTATGATAACGTTTATTGGTCTTAAGGGCACCATGGATGATAAGCTCATTGTTCATCATTTGGTCAAGATTGCTGTAAGAAGAAATTCATGTAGAGATCATGTAACCAGAACAATCTTGCTTTCTAATTTAAAAGGGTTGTCTGGGTTCAGAGGTGAACCTGGACATATCCCCATGTTCACCCCTCCGGCCCCCCCTGATATGAGCATTGAGAATGCGCTTACCATATGATACGATACACTTTATCGATCCCAGGGAAATTTTAGTATCACACAGCTCATCAAAGACATGAATTATAACAGTAGACAATTGACAGTAACAACCTGGGGGCATGACACCACCACCGCTTAGCATACAATCACAAATACATTAATATCAGTGACAAGTCAGTAGAATAAACAGTCAGTGGAGAAGAATGCTGCATTTATGTGCAGCGATCTCCTCCACAGTATGGGGAACAGAAATCACTAATGCCATCGCTCGTCCCCAGGGGCGTAGCTATAGGGGGTGCAGAGGTAGCAGTCGCTACCGGGCCCAGGAGCCTGAGGGGGCCCAAAGACCCTTGTGCCGCATATGAAGACACCAGTATTATAGAAAAGTGCATGCTGGTCAAGTTACACCTCTGGCTGGAGGGAAGGGTTTAGGTCAAAAATTTGGCATGGGGGGAGGGGGTGCCTCAGGCAGCATGAAGGCTATTTGCGCCCCTGCCACTGGCCACAAAGCACTGAGTAATGGGGGACCCAAGCAGAACCCTTGACCCTTTAGCTACAACCCCTGCTTGTCCCCATACAGAATCATTGTTTGCTGGCAGCAGAGTGCTGTATAGACAGCACGATCTGCTACCACCAGATGATGATTTAGGTGTCCACCTGAACAATCCTATTAAATGGTGACGCCTTTACTCTGGAAGATTATTGCTAATGAGCATCTGTACGAATGCTTGTTAACAATAATCTTCCTGAACATTGGGCACAGTAAAGAGACCTTAATAGTACTATGACACAACATCAAATTCCCTTAAAGGTTTAACACTTGATATTCACCCCATAGCTGTCAGTACAAATGTATCTATTTCCTGTTTCCTGATCTTTCCCTTTTATATCTTTTTATAACGGTTACTGAAAGTACCCTCTGCCTAATAAACAGCTTATACAATGGGTGTAAGTTATTGTTCATTATCTCCATAAACTTCTCAAAGGGGTATTCCCATTTGCTCGTTGATCGGGTAATCGGTGGAACTTTTATACTGGCAGATCATTGCTGACGAGCGATCCTCCGAACGCTTGTTATCGATGATCTGGCCGACCTTTGCCCATTATAATACAGTCATTAAAAATTCTTTGCTCCACTATCTACTCACAAAGCTTAATTTATGATAAGATGCACACCTCATCATAAATTAGGTGCATCTTCAGGCAGTCCGTGCGCCTAAACTGAAATCTGTGCCAGCCCATACAGCCCTCCCGCACCATGCCCGCTTTTTAGAAGTGACGCGGGTAGCATAGAAACGACACTTGCACCTAGATTTATGTGTATTGGGGTTAGGGGGGTGGAGTTCAATTGTTTTTTATACCAGTAGACTAGTGTAGGGAGGAAGACAAATTCCCCTCATAATGTCTGTATTGACTGAATAGGTCAGTCTGTCTTCCTTTACACTGCATCAGTCAAGCAGCATGATCAGTGATTGCACTCTAGGCCTCAAATTGGTAGAAGCATAGATGTTTAAGATGACAAGAACTATGCTTTCTGAGCAGATTAGGTACATGAATATCCAGCATATACAATAATTAAAATGGTTTTCCGCATTAGAAACCCCATTTTCAAGTACCCTATTAGGAAATTCTGAGTAACTAGATTAGGGTCCCTTATACAGGACTCTCATCTCAGTTATAAGCCAAGGAGGAGAGCAGCTACAGTACACAGAGGATATCTCGATCCTGAGGTAGCACCCATGCAATACACAAACAGTTGTCCAATGGCATTCAGATATGTTTTTAGATTACATTTGTAGTATACGGGAGTTGTAATACCCGTTACTACCAAAGTGTCACTTGGTGTGCTGTCGTCCCTCCTAATTATGGGGAAGTTGTTATATGCCAGTTTTATAAAATGTAATATAATGTGTGTATTTCCCTGTCACTGAAACTTGCACTACAGGCCTGCTAGGGGTGTCATTCCTACTTCTAGTCCATAGAGGGAGCTAGGGAGCCCTAGTTGATATAAAGCCCAGTCAGGGAAGTGCAGGGCAGACGGAGTCTAGTATCTGTAATCTACAGTTGGAGTTTAGACAATGTCTGAGACAAGTCCAGGCCTGAAGCCTGCTGTTCAGGAGAAGATTCCCTCCTGAATACCCATATGCAGAAGCAGGAACATCTTAGCCTAAGGGCCTGAGGAACCATTCAGAAGCTAGGAGAGACTGAGGCAAAGATCAGAGGAACCAGAGGTACTAAGAGAAACAGAGGAGGTACTTATTTAAGCCATAATCAAGGATATAAAGCCAGACTTAGGTTAATGGGCCTTGGTGAAGAATTGCTACATTCCAGGATCAGACAGAGTTAGAGTGCAAGCTCCTTTGCTGCAAGTCCTGTGTTCCACACTCTGTAATTACCCTGCTGTACTGAATTGCCTGCATCGACCGAATTGCAAAATCGACTGTATGCTGAGGAACTGCGTTTCCAATATTGTCTCTGCCTGCAAACTACTAAAGTTGAAGTTCTGTTTTAACACCACGTTTCCTCAATTTATTCCTGCATCCGCAAACGGCGTGCCACCGTTTACTTGGCACTGGCGTCACGAACTATTCCTTATCTATACCTGCCCTTGCAGAGAGTCAGCTGTACCAGGTTAGTGTATATTGCACTACTACACCCAGAAACACCTACTACGCACAACTTGAGTACGCTGCACCTCTCTTTTGGCGTCACGAACAGGATACGCACGCTTTCTAGTGCAAGAAGCGTGAACTTTGTGCCTTATACAGTTGCCCTGTGACCAAAGTGACAATTTTCCTGTTTTATTCAAGTGGACTTTGTGGACTGAAGATCATACCCAAAGTGTCCCAAAAACCTCTAAAAAGCGCTGTGCAGTATTGCGCTGCACAGAGGAAGAAAATCGCCGCATTGGATTGTGGTTTTGTGGACTTTAAACATTCCTGCTTGCTGTCAGTGAACAGACAGCGTTTGTACCTAAAGATGGCCGCTGAGCTTGCTGAATTTACTGCTGCGTCACCTTCATCCCGAAAAGGCGGGAAAAATTGGCGCCTTTCTGAGGAAAAAGCGGGAAGAAGGTCAAGGGCAGGCGCCACGGCTTATCTGGACATTTGCATGTCTGCCAGCATGGACACCGCCCTCCATATACTGGAATACCTGGGGGGCGGCTCCCCAATGAAATGGGAGGAGCTGGCTACTTTAATTGACGCGACCCTATCGCTCTCCTCAGAACGATCGAGCATGTTGGATTGTGAGCAGAGTGTTGCTGCAGTGTCCGCACCTGTAATTGAAAAGATGACCGACACCGGTGTAGAGCCAGAAGAGGCTCCACCGGCCTACGCTCCGGGACCGGAGCAACCCGCCTGCCGCACCAGGGAGAAAGAACCCGAGCATCTACTATGGCTCGTGGAGGGACTTTTTCCAGCCATCGTTCAAATGGTCTTCCCTGATGGCGGAGATTCGAGAGGCCGCTATCAAGCGGAATACCAAGACTAAGATCGTGTATGAGGAATTGACCAAGACCATACATGAGAAGCATACACACACCCAACCCCGCCTGGAAAGGAGAAAGGGAGTGGTGCTGTCGTTTGACAAATCCCGTGGCTACGGGTTTATTCAAGACTATCTGACTGGCAGAGACCTCTATGTGAATCGAAGGTCTGTCAAGAGAGACTACCTCCCTTCGTACCAGCACAGCCTCCGCGAGGGAGAGGAAGTGGAGTACACCCCTGCCGAGGGCCTGCGAGGCCCTTATGCGACTGCTGTGACCCGTCCCAAGCGAGCACCTGAGGACTGGGAGGCAGAAGAAAGAGAAGACTACTCTGGCTGCGAGCGAGAACCGGAACGCTCTCCAGAGCCGGCCCATCACGCCTTTCAGGAGCGGAGCTCCTTCATTGGGCCAAACGTCTTCTGGCAGCCAACCGTGTTGGAAAAATGGGTGAGCCCCTTCCCTTCCCCCGAGCTGCCTCGTCGGGAGAAGACGATATCTGAGCTGGAGCAGTTAAAAGGACTTAGTGCTACCTTTGAGAACATCCGGATGGGACGGAGACCAGATGCAAGTCCAGAACCTGAAGAGGCCGAGTCTGCGTCATCGGTGACTGTACCTGCGCCGGCGGCGCCAGCAGAGAACAGCGACTCCGACACAGAGAGCATCGGTGAGCAGATCGTCCGGCTGGAGGAGAAGTTGCGGGAGTTGCGTAAGACCTACACCGCCAGGATCCAGACACCGCCGAGGAAGGATGAGGTAAGGGTGCCTGTCACCACCCGCCGACCGCCTTCTGTTGCCACCGCTCCGTCAGTGCCCCAGACCGGACCCGCGATTGCCGTAAATTGCTGCACCCCGAGCACCGGACCGCTTGCTGCGGCGGTGCCAAGCACGTCGCACCCTGCAGTGATCATGCCAGGGCCGGCACGGTCCATCAGAGGGTTCACCCCTAGGCCTATGGGGCCAATACCTATTAGGGGCCCCTTTACTCTACAGCTGCCCCCTGACACTGTTATGTGGGCCCATCCTCCTGTAGAGGACTACTACAGACGATACCTGCCAGCGGAGCCAAGTGGATATGATAGGCCACTGTAATCAGCCTGCTAGGCCTTTGATTTATTTCTTCATAAGAAGTTGATGTTAACCCTTCCAGGACAGGAGTCCTATGTTACTGGTCCTTTGTTGCGGCTGCCAGTTTGTCCACGGCTCAGTGGTAGGTGTTGACCACTGAAATCACAAAGTCAGCAAGGCCACGTTTGTTTCCAGGATCTCCTGCCTGCTTTTGTTACCCCACGCCAAGTTGTGCCTGTTCCTTTGTTGCACCTTTTACCCTTCACCCCCTTTTCAGGTTGATCAGGGGTTTTACAGCACTTTTCCTGCTGTCATTTTATTGTGCAACCTGTTACTAAGGAACCGTGCCCGGAGACAGACTCAAAAGAACCTGAGCCTCTGAGATTCTTATTCTTTTAAAAGTATTGTGCCCAGAGATGGACTCCACTGCATGAGAGCCTCTGTGATTTAATAAGAAATAACCTGGGTACGGACTCATGTTTGTTATTTGAGCCTCCAAGAACTTTTATACTGTTTTCTACTGTTTTATCATGGACTTATTCATTGTCATGGACTATCCTGGTTCTAATGTTACGCTGTGCCAGGTCAGCGCCCCCGTTCCATTCACTATCCTGAGAGAAGAGAACGACGCCCCTTGTCACTACCCTTCACCTTTGCCAATTGGACCTGATGTAAATGTAAATGCAGATGAATTACATGTATGTATGCCTACATGTCTCTATTTTCTATTTCAGGTAGAGATTCCAGTTGAGAGATCCATGATGGAGTACGAGGTCGTACTCAGCTTAAAGCAGTGGGGTATGTAGTATACGGGAGTTGTAATACCCGTTACTACCAAAGTGTCACTTGGTGTGCTGTCGTCCCTCCTAATTATGGGGAAGTTGTTATATGCCAGTTTTATAAAATGTAATATAATGTGTGTATTTCCCTGTCACTGAAACTTGCACTACAGGCCTGCTAGGGGTGTCATTCCTACTTCTAGTCCATAGAGGGAGCTAGGGAGCCCTAGTTGATATAAAGCCCAGTCAGGGAAGTGCAGGGCAGACGGAGTCTAGTATCTGTAATCTACAGTTGGAGTTTAGACAATGTCTGAGACAAGTCCAGGCCTGAAGCCTGCTGTTCAGGAGAAGATTCCCTCCTGAATACCCATATGCAGAAGCAGGAACATCTTAGCCTAAGGGCCTGAGGAACCATTCAGAAGCTAGGAGAGACTGAGGCAAAGATCAGAGGAACCAGAGGTACTAAGAGAAACAGAGGAGGTACTTATTTAAGCCATAATCAAGGATATAAAGCCAGACTTAGGTTAATGGGCCTTGGTGAAGAATTGCTACATTCCAGGATCAGACAGAGTTAGAGTGCAAGCTCCTTTGCCTGAAGTCCTGTGTTCCACACTCTGTAATTACCCTGCTGTACTGAATTGCCTGCATCGACCGAATTGCAAAATCGACTGTATGCTGAGGAACTGCGTTTCCAATATTGTCTCTGCCTGCAAACTACTAAAGTTGAAGTTCTGTTTTAACACCACGTTTCCTCAATTTATTCCTGCATCCGCAAACGGCGTGCCACCGTTTACTTGGCACTGGCGTCACAAACTATTCCTTATCTATACCTGCCCTTGCAGAGAGTCAGCTGTACCAGGTTAGTGTATATTGCACTACTACACCCAGAAACACCTACTACGCACAACTTGAGTACGCTGCACATTAACCCCCCAAAAAGTGAGCATTTATGTGCCCCCTCTACTGAGGAGGTATGTAGCCCCCCCCCCCCCATGCACCTAGCCAAGTCTTTCTCCAAATCCAGAGCTACAATATGGTTAAAAAGAATTTCAGTAATAGACAATGGATGTAGGTTTGTTTGCTTGTTTCTTATCTAAAATCTTGTTAAATATCTGCCTTACAAGATGATACATGTTGGGAAAGTAAAAATATGAAATGATTCTGTGGCGGAACCCGCCTCGCCACTGGGCATTGGAGAGGCCTGGCTACCCGCCTCCTACCTACTGACTATGGCCCCTGGTGAATTTGTACGTGGACTGAAATTTGGGCATGTGGTATTTTGTATTGCTGTGTGTTGTGGACTGTATATATCTTGCCCTGGCTGTAATGTTTGCTATGTTAAATGCATTGCTTTTCTGTTCCTCCTCCATCTCCCATCAGTCCTTGCTATTGTCTGGCCCCCACCCTTCCTTGTACCATAATCTTCTATGTGCCCTATTGTATGCAAATGAGGCTGTTGGTGGAGTTTCAAGTAGTGTGCTGTGTCTAAAAAAAGTGAGTTCCTGTTTTAACCCTCAAGGTGAAGTGTCGTCTCATTCTTGGGGGAGGATTTATTGCATGCTGTCCCAGTTTGACTGCTAGGAGTGAAAACCTATTCGTATGGTTTCCTATTCAACTGCCTACAGCATTCATATGCTTGAAGAGGATTTCTATGCTTCTTCGGTTCGGTGATTGTGGTGTCTGCCAGAGTGCTTGGAACCCTGAGGAAAACGCTAGGAGCATCAGTCAACGGAGGTACTCAGTCGGGGTGCCAGGTGATTCGTTACATTGGTGGCAAGCAGTGGGATGGCGTCCTGGTGTGAGAGGAACAACACCCTGGAGACACAGGAATTATTATGGAGCGGCATAGAACCAGCGAGTCCCTGGACAACGCTCGAGGTAGAAAAGGAATGTAACCGGAGGTTACAGAACTTCTTGGCACCACTGGTCAAGCCAATAGGAGAGGCAACCAGGTTGGACTGCAGAGAGAGCGCCCGACAAGAGATGTGGGAAGAAACCCTAGAAGGTGTCCAGCGTTGGCGAGGTGAGCGTCTTCCCAGCAAGGAGCAGCGGTTACAAGCCAGAGTGGCCCTACAGATACCTATGCTGGGAGAACAGGCCCAGGAGGAATTGGGGATGCAACTTAATTCACTGGCATGGAGGGAACTGGGTCTCGATGATGCATACCAAGCGCTACGTTGGTACGCGGTTCAGCGGGTTCCCGGAATGGCCAAATTTGACAAACCCGAGGGCAAGGATTATAATGGCCCTGGCTTATTATGGGGGGCCTTTGCAGAACCGGAATTTGGGAGTGCGGCAGAGGCACGGCTTTGGGACATATTTGACTACAGAGATGCCGTGCTGGATCTCCCTATGGCCGAAGACCTAAGGCCAGACCTGATTGAACTGGCTGTCCAGGAATGGGAACTGGAGCAGGATTACCAGCACCTGGTCAGCTCCAGTCAGTCACCCTATACCCTGCAAGTACCACCAGAGCAGTGGGAGATCGAACGGAATTATGCAGACTTATATGATCAAGTGACACCGCCTGTCTCTAACCTGATGGGGCTTATGGACTGTACACCATTGGGAGCGTTGAGTTTCGTTCCCCCTCCCCAACAACTAAGCCCGTCATCAGGAGACCTGCATTTGGTACCTCCTACTCCCCAACCAGCCCCAGAAATGAGGGACCTTATCGACTGGTCCTGGGAAGACCCACAGATGGCAGGTGGAGATGGGACCGAGATCTCTCTACCGGCCCTACAGAGATACTGGTCAGCCGGCCCAGATCTCCAAATCCAGATGGGGGTAATACAGGGAGAGAAGTGTGTCGTCTTTCCTTCCCAGCGGCAGTGTGCTTTACAGGGAGGGGAGACAGCCGGTTTCAGTCCCCAGCGGCAGTGTGAACTACAGGGAGTGGAGATAGCCAGTCTCACTCCACAGCGGCAGTGTGCTTTACAGGGAGGGGAGACAGTCGGTCTCTCTCCCCAACAGCAGCAGTACCAGGAGGAGGAGGTAAGCAACCCCTCCCCTCCACAGCCAACTCCAAACCAGGTACTGGAGTCAGTAGAGGAGTCGTTAGCCCCCTCTGGCCCCCTCCCAGCAGAAGAGCTGGCATCTGGGCAGAGCGCCGCTGGCCTCTGCCCTACTTGTCCCTTTACCACCCCAGCAGAAGAGCTGGCATCAGGGCAGAGAGCCGCTAGCCTCTGCTCCACCGACCCCCTTGTTACAGGACTGGGTTGTACCCCCCTCGCCCCAGCAGAAGTGCTGGCATCAGTGCAGAACACCGCTGGCCGCTGTTCCCCAAGTAGCCCCAGCTGTTTGCCTAGCACACCAAGGGGAGACAGTAAGCCCCACAACAGTGCAGATGGGACCGTAGTCTCTGTACCTGCACCACTGGAGATATGGACAGTCTGTCCTGGTCCACAACAACAGGACAATGTATTGGAAGGAGAGGCAGTCTGTTTTCCCCTACAACAAGGGAGGGTGTCTCAGAGAGAGGAGCCTGTTACCCCTTCCCCCCAGCAACAGCTTTGTTCAACCAGGGGAGAGGGCACCCTGGTTACCTTCCCCCCAAGCCATGGATCTACAACTGTGCCCACGCGGCAGGGGGCCATAGGGACAACTACACCCTTGGAGAAAAGCCGGCTGACTATCAGAGCCCCAGACCGCCTGGAGGTCTGGAGTCTGGATAGTCTCAATGGGAAAGGGGAGAAATGTGGCGGAACCCGCCTCGCCACTGGGCATTGGAGAGGCCTGGCTACCCGCCTCCTACCTACTGACTATGGCCCCTGGTGAAATTGTACGTGGACTGCAATTTGGGCATGTTGTATTTTGTATTGCTGTGTGTTGTGGACTGTATATATCTTGCCCTGGCTGTAATGTTTACTATGTTAAATGCATTGCTTTTCTGTCCCTCCTCCATCTCCCATCAGCCCTTGCTATTGTCTGGCCCCCACCCTTCCTTGTACCATAATCTTCTATGTGCCCTATTGTATGCAAATGAGGCTGTTGGTGGAGTTTCAAGTAGTGTGCTGTGTCTAAAAAAAGTGAGTTCCTGTTTTAACCCTCAAGGTGAAGTGTCGTCTCATTCTTGGGGGAGAATTTATTGCATGCTGTCCCAGTTTGACTGCTAGGAGTGAAAACCTATTCGTATGGTTTCCTATTCAACTGCCTACAGCATTCATATGCTTGAAGAGGATTTCTATGCTTCTTCGGTTCGGTGATTGTGGTGTCTGCCAGAGTGCTTGGAATCCTCAGGAAAACACTAGGAGCATCAGTCAACGGAGGTACTCAGTCGGGGTGCCAGGTGATCCGTTACAGATTCTATATAAATACATGGTGGGAAAAAAGTAATAAAGTATTGTTATAAGTCTCCAATTGTAATGGAATTAAGTTTCATAAAGGAAGTTTTCAAACATGAGAACTTATGACGGGTTTACACAGCCTAAGGAGCAGCCGATTATCGAGAAGGGAGTGCTCCTTCCCTACAACTGGCTGGTCGTTCAGTGGGGGCAAAGCTCTGCATTTACATGCAGTACAGTATGAGAACGAGTGATTGCTACTGCTATTGTTGGTCCTCATACGGCTGCATCACCGATAATCTGCCCAACAGTCAGGCCATGTGAAGCCACCATTAGCTGTGCTGAGAAGTGTTTTTCTATCAATAATGAGCGGATCAGTCCTACAGGACTAGTGTTCCTCCTCAGATTACAGCTGATCAACGAACATGCCATCAGCAGGTCTCATGTGATAAGCTTATCATGTGGAAACCTTAAAAAAAAGAGATAGTCTTAAGGCGCCTTTACACTGGCAGAGAATTGCCCAGATAATCGTAACAAGCGTAGGAATGCTCTTTAACGATTATCTGCTGTTGTAAAGATGTCGCCGATTGCCCAATGACCAAACGAAACGCATGTTCATCGAGTAATATGATCGTTTGTGTGGACACCAAATCATTTGCTGGCAGCAGATCGTGTTGTCTACACACTCTGCTGCCAGCAAATGATGATTCTGAATAGGGGTGAGCAATGGCATTAGCAATCACTCCTCCCCATACTGTGGAGGAGATTGCTGCATGTAAATGCATTGTCTCTTGACTGACAAGCAGGCGCTTGCCGGGAAAGGGACGCTTTCTTTCCAACAATCGCCTGCTAAAATTGTTCAATGTAAGGGGCAGTAAACTGATATGGGAATAATTGTTTCATTCATTTATTTCCCTACGTATGTTACTATGTAATTGATATATTGCACATAATTATTTTTATCGGCCAGGGACCTTGAATTTTCCAGCCTTTATTGGTATTGCAGTGTAGGTATGTAATATAAATTATTACATCTAATTTGTACTTTTCAGTGTCCTAAGGCAGAGGATCTCAAAACAGAAATGAAATGGATCCATGCCATTTAAAACATCCGGATATATCCATTTCAGCTTGATCCGGTTGTATTAAATCTAAAGTCAATAGGGTTCCGGATCAGTTTTTTTTCACTAACAAAAATTATATTGATTCATGCCGGATACTGTATGTTCCATTTCGCAGACCGGACACAGCTTTCATCGGTTTTGAGTCCGGTCAAAAAAAAAACAAAAAAGGAACTGAATGTCTCCTGAAGCATCCTCATCAGTTTTGTCCCATTGACAATGAATGGTGCAAAACTGATCTGTGTTGGCCTGTTATCTAATTGGCCATGGTCCTTCACCCTTTAATCCTAATACAGGAATCTGGATTCCACTGCAGAGGAATCATCAGGCCACTACATCTTGGAGTAGTCTCAGTTAAGGTGATGGCTAACTCATGGTGGTCAAGAAGCACTGAAGCAGAGCACCCGTTCTTTACTCTTTAATCCCTATACAGGAATCTGGCCCTACTGCAGGGGAATCACCAAGCCACTACCTTTTGGAGTAGTCTCTGTTAAGGTGATGGTTGAATCATGGTGGTCAAGAGGCACTGATGCAGAGCACCTAGGGATATGGTAAACCCTAGAGACAGACCTAGGTAAGGGTAGACAAAGTTTGTGCAATCTGATAAACAGTCCAAGGTCAGGGCAGGCAGCTAAGGGTCATAATGGAAATCAAGCAGAGGGTCAGGTCAGGCAGCAAGGATCTGTCACAACCAGACAGCTGAGAAGCTCTGACAGAGCCTTCCAGATCCTCCTCCTTGAGTTTCTTTGTTTTGTTTCAGTTCCTCATCCGTCGTTAGTCTATCTCAGCTGTTATGCAGTTGGACTGATTGCTTCCCTTTAAGTTCCTCGCCATAATGCAGTAGTGTGCGGCTTATACAACTTCCTGGAGTGTGTGTGCATGCTGTTCCTATTGCCCAGTCCTCTGCAAGATAAGTGCTGTTCCTTTATTTGTTTCCTTTATTATTTTCTGTCTGCTGGATTTTCAGGAGACCCTGACTCCCTCCGTGTCTGGTGTAGGAGCCGTGGTCGTGTCCCCTCACTATTGTAGGGTCTTCAGGTATTAGATAGCCGAGGTACGTGGATATGCGCCCATCCACCTTTGGGGGTGTTCGCATAGAGCTGAGCAGTCAGGAGAGTGGCAGGTCTCAGCAGGGGTCTCCCTTTTGTTCCTTAGTTGTGGATCCAGTGAGTCATTGATTATATTGCATTGTCTTGTTTCCTGTACACCATCCGTGACATTATAAGCCGCCAAAACCGTCTCAAGCATGGATCCGGTTTCACTTTTGGCTGAACGCTTCCAGGGTCTTTCATTGGAGGTAGCTGATCTCCGTAAGACTTTTTCTCAGTTTCAAGTGACCGGTTCAGCTTGCGTTCATGGAGTTTGTTCTGAGCCTAAGATCTCGCTCCCGGATACGTTTCGGGGGGTAGTGAGTATTTTGTGCGTTTTAGAGAGCTTGCAAACTCCATTTCGCCTTCTTCCCCATTCCTCTGGTGATGAGGAACGGAGGGTGGGATCGCTATATTGCTGCTCAGGGGTAACGCTCAGTCCTGGGCCTTTTCGCTGCTATGTCTTAGAGAGAGAGGAGAGATCTCTCCTTCCTGTCATACTCAGTCCCGGGACAGTGCAGCGATCTCATTCTGTGCGCAGGGGTCTCAGTCGCGGTCAGACCCTTCTGAGCAGGAGCCCCTGCAGCTGGGTTGATTGCCTCTGACAATAGAAGATTCAGCCCGCATGGGAGGGTTTGTTTTTGTTGTGGAGGTATAAAATCATTTGGCAAATGTTTGTCCCTCTAGGAGATTCAGGCCAGTCTTCAGGGAGTAATAAAGGAAACAAAATGGAAAAAATCTTTTAAAAAATGTTCCGTCTGTTACTATTGGCAGGGTTGAGGCGGAAATTGAAGGTTTTCCGTTTGCTTGTAGTTCCGTTTTGTCCTGCCTGCTAGGGTGGCGCTAGAGAGCAAGAGCATTTTTGTGAGATTTTTGTGGATAGTGGAGCAGCTGTCAATCTCATTGATAATCAATTTGCAATAACTCATGGTTTCCAGGTATGCACTTTGGGAAAGGATATTCCTGTTTTTGCTATTGATTCCGCTACACTTTCTCAGAAATCATTAAAGGGAGTCTGTCACCACATTTGGGCATATTAGACCGATCAAATAGGGTTATATGATCCACCCAGAACTTATAAACGGTACCTTTGTTGTAGAAAACGGACTTTTCTTTTAGCCGAAAATGAACTTATAAGGTTATGTTAATGAGCCCTCTCAAGTGCCCAGGGCGGTCTCTCAATCCTCGGAGCCCCAGGCAGCACCTCCTCCACGGCTCATAACCCCGCCCTCCGTGTGCCTCTGCCCGCCCGTTTACTCCCCTCCCCTGTCCTTTTCCTCTGCGGCTGTGCGGTCCAAATTTTCTACAACAAAGGTACCGTTTTTAAGTTCTGGGTGGATCATATAACCCTATTTGATCGGTCTAATATGCCCAAATGTGGTGACAGACTCCCTTTAAAGGGCATAGTTCACAATATCCGTTTAATTGTGAGTGATGCTCATGTTGAGGATGTGTCATGTTTCGTCCTTAGCGGTTTGCCTACTCCTCTAGTGTTGGGGCTACCCTGGCTCACTAAACATAACCCCACCATTGATTGGCAAGCGAGGCAAATAAATGGTTGGAGTGACTTTTGCAGAGAGAATTGCCTCATGACATCTGTTTCTGAGGTTTCTACTAAGACTGTACCACCTTTCCTCTCTGAATTTTCGGATGTTTTCTCTGAGAGTGGAGTTCAGGATTTGCCTCCGCACAGGGAGTACGATTGCCCTATTAATCTCATCCCAGGCGCCAAGCTGCCTAAATCTCGTTTATACAATCTTTCCCAACCTGAGAGGGTCGCTATGCGTGCTTATATCTCTGAGAGTCTGAGAAAAGGACACATACGACCCTCAAAGTCACCTGTTGCCGCTGTTTTTTTCTTTGTTAAGAAAAAAGATGGTTCTTTAAGACCTTGTCTGGATTTCAGGGAGCTGAACAGTATCACTATTCGTGACCCTTATCCGCTTCCTCTGATCCCGGACCTGTTTAACCAGGTTGTTGGGGCTAAAGTCTTTTCCAAATTAGACCTAAGAGGGGCATACAACCTGGTCAGGGTCAGAGAAGGAGACGAATGGAAGACGGCTTTCAATACCCCTGAGGGCCATTTTGAGAATTTGGTTATGCCTTTTGGTTTGATGAATGCCCCAGCCGTTTTTCAGCATTTCGTGAACAGCATTTTTTATCATTTAATGGGAAAATTTGTATTAGTGTATTTGGATGACATTTAGATTTTTTCTCCTGATTTCAAGACTCATAAGGAACACTTACGTCAGGTCTTGCTCATCTTGCGGGAGAATAAATTATATGCGAAACTGGAAAAATGTGTGTTTGCGGTTCCAGAAATTCAATTTCTGGGGTTTCTTCTCTCCGCTTCTGGTTTTCGCATGGACCCCGAGAAGGTCCGCGCTGTGCTTGAGTGGGAGCTTCCTGAGAATCAGAAGGCGCTGATGCGTTTTTTGGGCTTTGCCAATTACAGGAAATTTATTTTGAATTATTCCTCTGTTGTTAAACCACTCACTGATATGACCAGAAAGGGGGTAGATTTTTCTTCCTGGTCGGTAGAGGCGCGTAAGGCCTTTTCTAATATCAAGGAGAGTTTTGCTTCCGCTCCCATCCTGGTACAACCTGATATTTCGTTTCCCTTCATAGTTGAGGTTGATGCTTCTGAGGTAGGGGTGGGTGCGGTCTTGTCTCAGGGTTCCTCTCCTGCCAAATGGCAACCGTGTGCCTTTTTCTCGAAGAAACTCTCCTCCGCAGAGAGAAATTATGATGTGGGAGATAGGGAATTGTTGGCCATCAAGTTGGCTTTTGAGGAATGGCGCCATTGGCTAGAGGGAGCCAGACACCCTATTACCGTGTTTACTGACCATAAAAATCTGGCCTACTTGGAGTCAGCCAAGCGTCTGAACCCGAGACAGGCCAGATGGTCTTTGTTCTTTTCAAGGTTTAATTTTGTTGTCACGTTCCGCCCTGGGGTTAAGAATGTGAAGGCAGATGCCCTGTCACGTTGTTTTCCGGGAGGTGGGAATTTTGAAGACCCGGGTCCCATTTTGGCTGAAGGTGTGGTGGTCTCTGCTCTTTTTCCTGAATTGGAGGCAGAGGTGCAGGCAGCCCAGTCAGAGGCTCCTGATCTTTGTCCTCCTGGGAGGTTGTTCGTGCCTCTCGCTTTGAGACACAAGATTTTTAAGGAACACCGCGATACGGTCCTTGCTGGGCACCCGGGGGCAAGAGCCACACTGGATCTCATCGCTCGGAGATTCTGGTGGCCTGCGATTCGTAAGTCGGTTGAGGGTTTTGTGGCAGCTTGCGAGACTTGCGCTCGTGCCAAAGTCCCTCATTCACGGCCATCAGGTCCTCTCCCTCCTTTACCCATTCCTTCCCGTCCTTGGACACATCTGTCCATGGACTTCATAACGGACTTGCCTCGTTCCTCGGGGAAGACTGTGATTCTGGTGGTGGTGGACCGTTTTAGCAAAATGGTGCATTTCATCCCTTTTCCTGGTTTGCCCAATGCTAAGACGCTGGCGCAGGCATTTATTGACCAGATGGTCAAATTGCATGGTATTCCTTCAGACATAGTCTCTGATAGGGGCACGCAGTTTGTTTCCAGATTCTGGAAGGCTTTCTGTTCTCGCTTGGGGGTTCGGTTGTCATTCTCTTCTGCTTTCCACCCGCAGTCGAATGGCCAGACAGAGCGCGTCAATCAGAATCTGGAGACATATCTGCGCTGTTTTGTGGCGGAGAATCAGGAGGATTGGTGTTCTTTTTTGTCCCTTGCTGAGTTTGCTTTAAATAACCGTCGTCAGGAGTCCTCTGATAAGTCACCATTTTTTGGTGCATATGGATTTCATCCGCAGTTTGGGACTTTCTCGGGAGAAGGGTCTTCTGGTTTACCTGATGAGGACAGATTCTCCTCGTCTTTGTCATCTATTTGGCAAAAGATTCAGGATAATCTAAAGAGCATGAGTGAGAGATATAAGCGTGTGACAGATAAGAGACGTGTGCCTGGTCCGGACCTGAATGTTGGTGATCTGGTGTGGTTGTCTACCAAGAATATCAAATTGAAGGTTCCCTCCTGGAAGTTGGGTCCTAGGTTTATTGGGCCTTACAAGATCCTGTCTGTCATCAATCCTGTTGCCTACCGTCTTGATCTTCCTCAGACTTGGAAGATCCATAATGTTTTTCATTTATTGAAACCTTATGTTCAACCTATTGTACCCTCGCCTTTGCCTCCTCCTCCGATTATGGTTGATGGAAATTTTGAATTTCAGGTCTCTAGGATTGTGGATTCTCGTCTTGTCCGCGGTTCCCTCCAGTACCTCGTTCATTGGGAGGGTTATGGTCCTGAGGAGAGGATGTGGGTCCCAGTCACGGACATTAAGGCCACTCGTCTCATCAGGGCTTTCCATAGGTCCCATCCTGAGAAGGTGGGCTCTGAGTGTCCGGAGTCCACTCGTAGAGGGAGGGGTACTGTCACAACCAGACAGCTGAGAAGCTCTGACAGGAGCCTTCCAGATCCTCCTCCTTGAGTTTCTTTGTTTTGGTTTCAGTTCCTCATCTCGTTAGTCTATCTCAGCTGTTATGCAGTTGGACTGATTGCTTCCCTTTAAGTTCCTCCCCATAATGCAGTAGTGTGCGGCTTATACAACTTCCTGGAGTGTGTGTGCATGCTGTTCCTATTTCCCAGTCCTCTGCAAGATAAGTGCTGTTCCTTTATTTGTGATTTTCTGTCTGCTGGATTTCAGGAGACCCTGACTCCCTCCGTGTCTGGTGTAGGGAGCCGGTGGTCGTGTCCCCTCACTATTGTAGGGTCTTCAGGTATTAGATAGCCGAGGTACGTGGATATGCGCCCATCCACCTTTGGGGTGTTCGCATAGGCTGAGCAGTCAGGGAGAGTGGCAGGTCTCATGCAGGGGTCTCCCTTTTGTTCCTTAGTTGTGGATCCAGTGAGTCATTGATTATATTGCATTGTCTTATTTCCTGTACACCATCCGTGACAGGATCAAATCCAAAAAACAGGCAGAAGTTGTTACATGGGCAGATTAATATGAAAATAGCACATCCTTTGCAAGGCACTAGCGATCTAGAAAGAGAGGAATGTGGCTTAAGTATCTCAAGGTAGCCAGGCATTGGCTGGGGAAGATTAGGACTTGCATGCCCTGGTCCTTTAAGAACTGGAAGGTGCTTGGAGCACTACAATCAGTAAGAGACATTGCCGGCAAGAAACAGGCTGCAACCTGCATAGGAAAAACATAGAGCTACTACGGTGGCTGGGCCTGCTGGGAAGGAGGTTAGGGAGAACTGGGAGAGGTCTGGGCCTCTGGAAGCAGGAGAGCAGGTGAGAAGAGCAGTGGCCATGCCCACTGGGGAGAGTGGAACGGCAGTGGACACAGGCTGCCAACATATCATTTTATTTCCTTAATATGTTGAGTTTTATAGTGTAGACAACCCCGTAGTATTTTCTAACAGTTATTGCATGATACATTTTTTAAATATTAAAAAAGTTATTTTGGCCAATTTCCAAGCAGCCTTTTATCTTTCACTACTAAAAAGTTTTGTGTAACGCAACTTAAGAGTTTATCCTCAAGTTGATCACAGCTGGCATGCACATTTTTTTAAAAATAATAGTAACATATTTAACAACAGTGTACAATAGCCTGGACACCAAGCGATACACGTGGGCCCAGGTCGGTTTCTTTGGGAAGAAATTATTCTTGGAGCCCAAACTCCATATCACAGAAAAAGATTGAATCTAATAGATTTTGATTCAAAGGCAATTTAGTATCTCCAAATGCATCCTCATAGTTTTTTATTCTCCTGGACTGTTGGGGTCCATTATGGCATTAGAGTCCGATTCCACAGGAGGATCCTTTGATACTCTGGTGGGCTAGTCCGACACTGTGAGAGCCACAGGTATAACTTGGCATTCGGACTATTGGTGTTTGATGCAATATAGAAAAAAAGACACAAATATGATAAACACATCCTGCATGATATGATAAATAGATACATGGATAAACATGGCCACCATTAAAGAAAACATACAAGGGCGGAGATCTATCAAAAGTGGTGTAAGGCAAAAATCGCTTAGTTACCTGTAGCCCAAGGTGTCCATCTACTGTATTTCACAATAAAAGTTTATACGTTCAAATATGCGCTGTGAACTCCGTCAGTCTGTTTCAGCGGAGGAACAGACTGCCAAAGTTCACTGTATCTGGCATAGCCGGATACCACCGTGCACCGCCAGATCCCCATTCACTGTAATGGAATCTGGCAGGTATCCTGCGACTTTTTGGCATATATACATTGGCGTGAGCGGGGAAAAGTCACAGATAACAGTCCAACTAACCATTGCACCGCCATCTATACCTGAAATATGCCTAATCTAGGCTTATTTCAGTATGATAAATGACTCCCTATGTTTTTATGGAACCCTGCCACAGGCAGGCTCTCTATAGGAACCTATGTGCGGCAGCCTCGAATCATTCAGTAGGACCAAGGCTGCTGTACACACCATCCGACTCCCCCAATTCTCGCTATGGGGATCCTTAGCATGGCTGGGAACGCACGCTCCAGTTTCTTTACCTCCTAGATGCTGTGGTCAGATTTGACCACGGCATTTGAGGGGTTAAATGTGTTTGATCGATGTTATCATCACGAGAGGGCGCCATCTTTAAACTCCCACCGCTGTCATCAATTTACATTTAAAATTTGCACCGCTGGTCAGTTTACTAAAATCTAATTCACAGCAAATCTATAGCATACCTGTCCTATGTGGATGTGCAGTTAACATAATTTTATGCTGTGAATTACACCCTGTGCTGTGCATAGTGTGTAATCCATGGCAAATCCATCCTCTGTAGATCCGAGACAAGTCTGTAGCGGATTGTAATTATTTATTTATTTATTTTTTTAAACTCTTTTTATTAACAGGAATTAAAGAAAGGTACAGTACATTGACATATTCATTCCTGATACACATCAGAGTACCAACAAGTATAACATAACTTATAACTGTCTGGTATTTCAAACATTCACAATTGTTTCAGTATTTTCGGCTACCCGCTGCACTGTTGCCGCCTCTCCGTTCCTTTAAGTGGTATTACCACGTCTATTTATTTTGGATATTCCCATTAGACCGATTGTGCCATGGAACCCCGAGCCAGTGTAATAGCTTGTCTTAAACTCTATCAAATTTTTGTGGTTCGTTACGATGTTTAAACACCAGCACTATATATGGAAGAATTTTGGTTTATTTGTTGTTTCCACATATACACAGTCGGTGTGTTGGGATCGTACCATCTCAGGGCAATGCATTTACGCGCCATGAATAAAGACTCCTTTAAAAATGTTGTCATGTAATGATCCCAGTTATCCTCGTCCAATAGACCCAGTAGGCAAACCTCAGGTCTACACTCCACCCGGACCAGCAGCAGATCCGAAAGAAAGGAGGTCACCTCTTCCCAGAAAGCAGCAATCGGACTACACCTCCAGATCATATGCGAGAAGTCCGCCTCCGTTTCCCCACACCTTGGACTTGCTGTTGATGGTGCTCTACCCATTCTATACATTCTAGAAGGAGTGAGATATGTCTGATGAATGATGTTCAACTGAATCAATTTGTTGTTTACTGCTGGCGATACATGCAGATGTGATTCTAATAAATCTGATACTGATTCCTCCGTGAGTGTGGGTTTTAATCTTTACCATTTGTCTATTATCTTGAAGGGGTTAGCTTTGACTTTTACTTGCACCAGGTGCGAGTAAATTACTGACACCAGTCCTCTAGGTCCCTGAGTCTTAACGACTGCTATGAGTGGGAATTTAGATATTGTGTTGTGGTGTAGTCGGGAATTCACTTTGTATTGCTGATCTAAGCTGTAGGTATGAAAACAAATTGGGTACGGGGTATTGTGTTTCTGTGCTAGTGCTTAGAATGTCATCAACACTCCCTGTTCATACACATCTCCGAGGGTTCCAACACCTGCTATCTGCCGTCTATCCACTCTCATAACTGCTTGCATTTGTGGCAGTGATTGATTATCCCACAAAGGTATGTCAGATATAATCCCTGTAAATTGGGTCAGTGTTTTAGCCTTTCTCCAGGTCAGCTGCGCCAGCCTGTGGAGAGGTAGCAACGGTCTCTGAAATTTTGGAGGCATTTCAGAAACTGACCTTAGTGTATGGCAATTTAAATAGATTTTTTAAAAATATTCCAAGATGGGCAGATCTTCAGAGGAATACCATATACTAATTAACCGCAGCTGACCTGGTAGGTAGTATATATGGTAATCTGGTAATGCTTTGGGTACGTGTATTTCGGAATGTTGAAGTGTGTAGAGAACTTTGGGAAGTATGATCATTTTGATCAAGTTAATGCGTCCTGCATTGTAGTTTATTCCATATGTGGCCTATTAAGGGATGAATGTTGAGTGACAGGGCCTGGGAGTGTCTTTTAGTTATATTTACCCAAAGATATTTAAATGTGTCTACTACCTTCAGCATCTCCACATGAGATGGGCCTGTCCAGTTTGCTCTACCCAGGGGCATGTACACTGATTTCCCCCAATAAATTCTGAGGCCTGAAAATTCCCCATATTCATTTATCATTTCTATTGCACCTTTAAGGGATGTGCTAGGTGTTGATAGATATAGGATCATGTCATCTGCATATAGTCCAATACGCGCCTCTTTCGCTCCCATTTTCACCCATTTTCAGTTTAAATTATTGCTGTTTCTCACCTTAATTGCCAGTGTCCTCAATCGCAAGAGCAAACAGGAGTGGCGATAACGGACAGCCTTGCCTTGTGCCTCTGTGAAGATGGAGCTCCCCGTTTATTAATAATCTGCTCACCGGGTTACTATATAGGAGAGTAATCCATTTAAGAAATTGAGGACCAAACCAGAACCCCTTTAGGCACTGAAACAAGAAGGCCCATTCTATGGAGTCGAAAGACTTGGCTACATCCAATGAAGCCAGTGCCCAATCTGCATCTGCATTCAATGAATATCTCAATTGTGTGACTACTTGAACTCTTCTAATATTTTCTGTGGTAGACTTCCCGGGCATGAATCCTGTCTGGTCTGGATGCACCTAGGACAGGATTACCTGGTTTAGTCGTGTGGCCAAGACCCTAGTTAGTATTTTATAATCTACATTCAGTAGTGCAATGGGTCTATATGAACTGCATTCGAGGGGGTCTTTGTCTGGTTTAAGTAATAAAATAATGGTAGCTTCCATGATGACTCCGGTAGTTGTCCCTTTTCCAGGGCTGCATGGAGAGTAATCAGTAATTGCGGAGCTAATTCCTTTGCATATTTGGCATAGACTTCCTTAGGAAGCCCATCAGGTCTAGGTGACTGCCCATTATTGAGATCTGATATAGCTTGTGTTAGTGCTTCTAGGCTAATTGGTTGGTCAAATTGCATACTTTGTGCTGCGGTGAGCTTGGGGAGAGATATGCCTTCCAGATATGTACCTATCTCAGTTTCTGATGTTATGCTTGTTCTATATAGTTCTCAATAGAATTGTGTAAAGGTCTGAAGGATTGTTTGTTGCGTGTTAAGTGTCTGACCTGCAGAGTTCCTTATCAATAATATTGTTGAGGAGGGTGAATTGTGACGGATCAGTTGGGCCAAAAGTTTAGCTGACTGATTCCCTAATTCAAATGCTGTCTGTTTCAAAAATAATAATTTCCTATCTGCTTTGTCTTTAAGTATTGTCAGATATTTCCTACCTGCTTGCAGCCAAGCATTTCTATTGAAGGCAGTCTTAACTGAGGGAGAACTAAGATGGTGGATTGTGTCCCAGCTGGGTGCCATCTTACTTCCTGTTTCACATTTAAACCTCTCAAGCCTGTTACTAATTGCTTGAGTATTGTGTTTAGCTTCTGCTCGTGCAGTCCTCTTGCTTGGAACTAGCTCTCTGGTTTGTTCCTCCTGCTTGCGGTATACCCTGCTACTTTGTGACATCCTGCTACCTCCTGTTGCCGACCCGGATTGCTTGAGTACGTTCCTGTGCCGCCTGCCCTTACCCATTGCTCGTCTGACCTCGGCTCTACTGCAGTCTATATAGTTCTTAATAGAATTGTGTAAAGGTCTGAAGGATTGTTTGTTGCGTGTTAAGTGTCTGACCTGCAGAGTTCCTTATCAATAATATTGTTGAGGAGGGTGAATTGTACTGCATCCTTCAGTCCTGCGCCATTGCTACTGGTAACGGCTCCGACTGTCTGGCTCTGCTGCATCCTTCGGTCCAGCACCGTTGCTACCGGTTACGGCTCCGCCTGCTTGGCTCTGCTACATCCTTCAGTCCTGCAACCTTCTATTCGAGACTCCGGTGTTTCCTGTGTACAGGTCTTGTCCCTGCCATTGGATTCCAGCAGTAATACACTAGTATCGTGACAGAATACTCAAGCCAAAAATGGAATCCGACGGGACTGGGAGTATCCTTTACCATTGATCCCTGAGCTTTTGGAGAGACTGTGACATGCAATTTTTTTTTACCAAGTTAGACCTGTGAGGCGTCTATAACCTTATCCATATCAGATCTGGAGAGGAATGGAAGACAGCTTTTAGGTCACGATATGGACATTTCGAATATCTTGTTATGCCTTTTGGTCTTTGCAATGCCCCAGCCACTTTTCAACATCTTGTCAATGATATCTTCAGAGATCTTCTGTACCAGTTCATAGTCATCTATTTGGACGATATCTTGATCCTCTCTAAGTCTATGGAAGAACATCAGAGACATGTGAGACTCATTTTGGAACGTCTAAGGAAGAATCAACTTTACATTAAGATTGAAAAATTTGAATTTTACCAGACTGAGATCCAATTCCTTGGCTATATAATTTAACCTCATGGTCTACACATGGACTCTAGCAAAATTAAAGCAATAGTAGACTGGCCTACCCCAAAGAGCATAAAAGATGTTCAACGTTTCATAGGATTTGCCAATTTTTATAGACGCTTCATTAAAAATTTATCAGAAATAATTACTCCTATTTACACAGTTGACTAAGAAAAAAAATGCTTTTGTCTTTTCTCCCCAAGCACAGGAATCCTTTTGTCTCCTAAAATCCAAGTTCGCTACAGCCCCTGTATTCGTTTATCCCGACCCAGAACTCGCCTTCATTGTGGAAGTAGATGCTTCAGACTGTGCTATAGGGGCTATTCTGTCTCAGAATCCGGGGCAGACAAGGGTTTATTGCATCCGTGTGCTTTTTTTCTCCCAACGTTTATCCCCTGCTGAGAATAATTATGATGTGGGGAATAAAGAATTGTTAGCTATCATTGCAGCTTTTAAGGAATGGAGACATCATCTTCAAGGAACCTCACAGCAAATAATAGTTCTGACTGATCACCGTAATTTGGAATTCGTTAGATCTGCCAAATGTCTATGCCCTCGCCAAGCTCGTTGGAGTCTCTTCCTCAATTAATTCAACGTCGTAATCTCGTACAGGCCCGGTTCCCGTAACGGCAAGGCAGATGCTCTATCTAGAATCTTTTCCAATGATTCCACTTCTACGATTCCACCCAAAACCATTGTTCCTAAGTCAAATTTTGTAGGAGTAATCCATAATAAGGACTTGCTTGAAGAGATAAAAGAAGCCTATGACACCGACTCCTTGCTGTCTCGACCACCTGATGATATGCATTTGGTGCTTAAGAACAAGGTGTGGACCTATGGGCAGCAGCTATATATACCCGAAACAAAAAGACTGAAAATTCAAAAATTAGTCCATGATTCTAAGATTGCGGGTCACAAAGGAGTGCAGAAGACACAGGAATTTTTATCCCGTTTCTTTTGGTGGCCCAGATATCAACAGGATGTAAAGAAATATGTCATGTCATGTGACGTTTGTGCTAGATGTAAGACTCCACGTTCTTCACCCATGGGTTTATTGCAGCCTTTGTCGGTCCCCTCTCGTCCCTGGGGTTCTATTTCCATGGACTGTATCGTAGATCTACCTACCTCTAAAGGAAAAAACTCAATTTTGGTAGTAGTTGATCGGCTCACCAAGGCTGCACATTTCATTCCATGTACCGGCCTACCCTCTGCTAAAGATACTGCTGACCTTGTAGTTCAGAATGTGTTTCCTTTTCATGGAATCCCTGATGAAGTTATCTCGGATCGTGGGGTGCAGTTTACATCAAAATTTTGGCGTCGTTTTTGCACAGCACTTGAGATTGATATTAATCTATCAACCGCCTTTCACCCACAATCTAATGGACAAACTGAATGCACAAATCAGACTCTGGAACAGTATCTTCGATGCTATATCTGCCATTTACAAGATGATTGGGTCGATCTGCTTCCTGTGGCTGAGTTCTCTTACAATAACTCCCAAAATGCTTCAACCAAGCAAACTCCTTCCTTTGCAAATTTAGGGTATTATCCAAATATTCTTCCCAAATTCCCAGCTGTTTCACCTATTCCAGCAGTCGCGGAAAGGATCTCTGCATTACAGCAAAATTTAGAGCTGCTAAAAGGAGCATTAGAGAGGGCTCAAAATTACAAAAAGGCGGCAGATAAATTTCGTAGACCAGCACCAATGTTTAACCTCTTAAGGACACATGACATACTGGTACGGCATGTTGTCCTGGTACTTAAGGACACATGACGTACCGGTACGTCATGTATAGTTCCGATCACCGCCGCCCGACGGGCGGTGATCGGAACCCGGTGCCTGCTCCAATCATTGGCTAGATGCGCCGGGGGCCTGTGACCCCCCCATGTCGGCGATCGCAGAAAACAGCAGGTCAATTCAGACCTGCAGTTTTCTGCGTTTCCGGGTTATTTGGGTCTCTGAGGACCCAATAACCCGGAACAGGATGGTGATCGGTGGTGTGATTTTACCCCACCAATCACCATCCTGCAATCCTGAGAGGTGACGGTGACATCACCTCTCAGGATCGCCTCTAGATTGGTAGGTGGGCGGGCCGGCGGGAGATTCAAATATTGCCAGTGCTCCTCTCCTCCTCCTTTTGTGTCCGGAGCCCGAGGAGAGAGGAGCGCTGCCCATCCTTGCCCCCAGGACCTGATCTGTGCCCCAGCACCCCCCATCTGATCAGCAGGTAATTAGGGAAAGTCTAGGGAAAGGTTGGGCTAGGCAGGGATTATAAAGGGAAAGTTACTGTGAAAAAAAAAAAGTTTTATTGCATCACCCTAAGTAGTGTGTCTGGGGTCCACAGCATAGCTGTTAACTTTTTTTTCAATTTTTTTGCCCTTTTTTTAGTTAGTCTTTTTTTTTTTAGTTTTAGGGATAAGTCCGCGAACACCCGTGCCCCCACACACACGCACACCAAATAAAGATTTACACGCACACACACACGCAGACACACACTCCCCTATGGCCCGCCGGATGTTCGAGGAGGCATACGCCCAGCTTGCCTCCGAGTCCGAGAGTCCCAGTGAGGACGAGGATGACCCCACTTTCCTGTTGTCATCCGCGTCCTCATCATCTAGCGATGATGATGAGCCCCCAAGGCGGCGGAGACGCCGCTAGGTGGAGCAAGGGGACCGCAATGTTAGGGACAACCAGTTCTGGGGCTCGTACTAGTTTTCCGGCCCACCAGTTAAATCCACCGGATCCCCCTGCCGGTGAACTTGTCTGGTGTACCCCAGAGCGATTTGAGCCCGTGATTCCTGAGTTTGTAGGCCAATCAGGAATCCAGATTTCCACAGTGGGCTTCACTGAATATGACTTTTTTAGTCTTTTTTTTCAGTGACCAACTGGTAAATCTAATGGTGGAGCAGACGAACCTGTACGCCCAACAGTTCGTTGCTCAACACCCGGGCTCCTTTTTGGCTAGGCCCGGTGGCTGGACCCCGGTCAGTGCAGCCGAGATGAGGACATTTTGGGGCCTCGTGCTGCACATGGGCCTAGTCAAGAAACCTAGTGTCAGGCATTACTGGAGTGGGAACGTCCTCTACGAGACCCCACTTTACAGTACGGCCATGATACGTACCCAGTTTGAGGCCATCCGGAAATGCCTACATTATTCAAATAATGCAGCATGTCCCCCCCAAGGTGATCCTGCCTATGACCATCTGTATAAGATACGGCCGGTCATCGATCACTTTGGGGCCAAATTTGTACAGGCCTATGTACCTGGAAGGGAGGTCGCGGTTGATGAGTCTCTCATTGAGTTCAAGGGAAGACTAATTTTCCGACAGTATTTTCGCTCAAAGCGGGCGAGGTATGGTGTGAAGCTGTACAAACTTTGTGAGAGTACCTCAGGGTACACTTACAAGTTTTGTGTGTACGAGGGGCGAGATTCCCGTATTCAACCCCCAGAATGTCCCCCCACTCTGGGTGTTAGCGGGAAACTTGCTAGATAAAGGTTATCACCTGTACGTGGATAACTTTTATACTAGTATCCCTTTGTTCCAGTCCCTCGCCGCCAGATCCACGTCCGCTTGTGGGACCGTGCGGAAAAATCAACGCGGCCTCCCTGCCCACCCCCTCCAGGTACCTATTCCCAGTGAAAACCTGTTGCTGGTCAGATATAAGGACAAGAGGGATGTCCTTGTACTGTCCACAATTCATGGTAACAGCATCACCCCTGTCCCTGTGCGAGGTACCGCGGCAACCGTCCTCAGGCCCGATTGTATCCTCGACTACAATCGGTTTATGGGAGGAGTTGATCTCTCTGATCAAGTCCTCAAGCCATATAACGCCATGCGCAAAACCCGGGCATGGTACAAAAAGTTGCGGTCTACTTGGTGCAGGTTGCCTTGTACAACTCTTTGTGCTGTCCCGGGACATTCCTTCAGTTCTATGAGGCAGTCCTCAAGGCCCTGATCTTTTCGGACCGGGAAAGAGCAGGCCGGAGTACCTCGGGAACTGTAGGTGCCCGGATCGTCCCTAGCCAACACTTTCCAGGAGTGGTCCCCCATACTGGAAAGAAGGGACGAACCCAAAAAAAGTGCAGAGCGTGTCACAGGAGGGGGATACGGAAGGACACCACTACTCTGCCTCTGCATTAACGGTTGCTTCAGGGAGTACCACACTTGCATGGAGTACTAAATTTATATCCCAATTTAGCCACTGACTATCGGATAAAAAAACTGGTTCTCAGACTTGAGACACCCCAAAAAAATTGTAAAAACTAAAATAATGTAAAAAAAAGTATACAAATTAGGTATCGCCGCGTTGGTAATAATCTCCTTTATAAAAATACCCCATGACCTAACCCCCCAGATTAACATGGTCCAAAAAAAAAGGTGCAAAAAAAGAACTTTTTTTTGTCACCTTACATAACAAAAAGTTTAATATCAAGTGATCAAAAAGTCATATAGCCCCAAAATAATAGTGCCAATAAAACCGTCCTCTCATCCCGCTAAAAATGAGCCCCTACATAAGATAATCGGCTAAAAAACAAAGAAAAAAATGACTCTTAGACTTTAGAAATACAATCTTAAATTTTTTTTGTATCAAAAAGGATAATATAGTTGAAAACCTAAATAATTGTAAAAAAGTAGACTTATTAGGTATTGCCGTGTCCGTAAGAATCTCCTCTATAAAATACACTATTACCTAACCCCCCAGATTAACACGGTCCAAAAAAAAAGAAAAGTGCAAAAAAACTTTTTTAGTCACCTTAAATAACAAAAGGTTTAATAGCAAGCGATCAAAAAGTCATATAGCCCCCAAAATAGTGCCAATAAAACCGTCCTCTCATCCTGCTAAAAATGAGCCACATAATATAATCGGCAAAAAAAAAAAATGACTCTTAGACTTTAGAGATACAAAATATTTTTTTTGTATCAAAAAGGATAATATAGTCTAAAACCTAAATAATTGTATAAAAGTAGACTTATTAGGTATCGCCGCGTCTGTAAGAATCTCCTCTATAAAAATAAACGGTGCCAAAACTTTTCCATTTCAATCCGTTTTTTCCGGTAACAAAGCAAGGGTTAACAACCAAACAAAACTTAATATTTATTACCCTGATACTGCAGGTTTACAGAAACGCCACATTTGTGGTCGTAAACTGCTGTATCACTAAAAGGCAGGGTGCAAAAAGTAAAGGACCGACATGGTTTCTGGAAGGCCGATTTTGATGGCCTTTTTGAAGCCCCCGTGATGCACCCTAGAGTAGAAACTCCTAAAAGTGACCCCATCTAAGAAACTATACCCTCAAGGTATTCAAAACTGATTTTACAAACTTTATTAACCCTTTTAGGTGTTCCTCAAACAGTTAATGGCAAATGGAGATGAAATTTCAGAATTTAAATTTTGGTAACCTTACCTCACAAAAATGTAATATAGAGCAACCAAAAATCATATGTACCCTAAAAATAGTCCCAACAAAACCGCCACCTTATCCCGTAGTTTCCAAATGGGGTCACTTTTTAGGGAGTTTCTACTCCAGGGGTGCAGTCAGGGGGGTTGAAACAGAAAAATGTCATCCCCATTTGCCAATAACTCTTGTGCAACACCTAAAGGGTTAACAAAGTTCGTAAATCAGTTTTGATTACCTTGAGGGGTGTAGTTTTCTTAGATGGGGTCACTGTTAGAGAGTTTCTACTCCAGGGGGCATCAGGGGGGGTTGAAACAGGACACAGTGTAAATAAACCGGTCCATAAAATCAGCCCTCCAAAAAACACACGGCGCTCCTTTCCCTCTACGCCCCGCCGTGTGGCCATACAGTAGTGTACGGCCACATATGGGGTGTTTCTGTAAATGGCAGAGTCAGGCCAATAAAGATACAGTCTTGTTTGGCTGTTAACCCTTGCTTTGTTAGTGAAAAAATGGTTAAAATTGAAAATTTGGCAAAAAAATGAAATTCTCAATTTCATCCCCATTTGCCAATAACTTTTGTGCAACACCTGAAGGGTTAACAAAGTTTGTATAATGAGTTTTGAATACCTTGAGGGGTGTAGTTTTCTTAGATGGGGTAAATTTTATGGAGTTTCTACTCTAGGGGTGCATCAGGGGGGCTTCAAATGGGACATGGTGTAAATAAACCAGTCCAGCAAAATCTGCCCTTCCAAAAACCATATGGCGCACCTTTCCCTCTACATCCTACTGTGTGCCCGTACAGTAGTTTACGGCCACATATGGGGTGTTTCTGTAAACGGCAGAGTCAGGCAATAAGATACAGTCTTGTTTGGCTGTTAACCCTTGCTTTGTTAATGGAAAAAATGGGTTAAAATGGAAAATTTGGCAAAAAAAATTTAAATTCTCCAAATTTCATCCATGGGGTCACTTTTATGGAGTTTCTACACTAGGGGTGCATCAGGGGGGCTTCAAATGGGACATGGTGTAAATAAACCAGTCCAGCAAAATCTGCCTTCCAAAAACCATATGGCGCACCTTTCCCTCTACGCCCTACAGTGTGCCCGTACAGTAGTTTACGGCCACATATGGGTGTTTCTGCAAACTACAGAATCGGGGCAATAAATATTGAGTTTTTGTTTGGCTGTTAACCCTTGCTTTGTTACTGGAAAAAATAGATTAAAATGGAAAATTGCCATTTAAAAAATCTCCATTAACGACGTTTGTAAAATCAGTTTTGAATAGCTTGAGGGGTGTAGTTTCTAGAATGGGGTCATTTTTGGGTGGTTTCTATTATATAAGCCTCACTAAGTGACTTCAGACCTGAACTGGTCCCTAAAAATTGGGTTTTTGAAAATTTCTGAAAAATTTCAAGATTTGCTTCCAAACTTCTAAGCCTTGTAACATCCCCAAAATATAAAATAACATTCCAGAATGATCCAAACATGAAGTAGACATATGGGAATGTAAAGTAATAATTATTTTGTAGGTATTACTATGTATTATAGAAGTTGAGAAATTGAAACTTGGAAATTAGCAATTTTTTTTAATTTCTTTGTTTATTTGGTATTTTTTTTATTATCAAATTATTATTATTTTTACTTCATTTTACCATTGTCATGAAGTACAATATGTGACGAAAAAACAATCTCAGAATGGCCTGGATAAGTCAAAGAGTTTAAAGTTATCACCACTTAAAGTGACACTGGTCAGATTGCAAAAAATGGCCTGGTCCTTAAGGTGAAATAAGGCTGTGTCCTTAAGGAGTTAAAGTGAATGAAGACCGCCTCAAACTTTTGGTTCGTGACATTTGATTGCGTTCGCGCGATCACGTTCGCGAACCGTCCCAGCCGATGTTTGTCCATCACTATTGAGTACTTCCAGTCCTTGAACATGTGGGATGGCATTGCTGCATGCTTGCAGGAAGTCACTGTACTCTTGGAGTCTGAAGTGTTCTTTAGGACCTATTTTAGACCAGTTATTCAATTTCTCTCTCAAAGCTCTTTGTACTATGAAAGGATGACCATATCTTGCATTAAATTTTTCCCAAGCTTGTTGTAGGCTTCTTCGTCTTTTCTATAGAAGTTACCTCAAGAACTTTCTTTGCTTCCCCACCAACATATCTCTGAAGGTAGAATAATTTGTCAACTGGACTGAAGCAATGATGCTCAATGATCATCTCAAAACTTGCCTTCCCACTCTATAAACTTCAGTACGTCTCCTGAAAATACAGTGGATTCCGGCACAGAAGTCCAGCAAGGACCGTTCTCTGTTGTCCTGTTGGGACAATAGTTGTAACACAGTCCTGAGCATTGCCTGACATCTAGGAATAGAATCATCCGGTTCTATTTTCTCACTTAGTTCTGAATTAGGTGAGTCCTTTTTCTTTATCTTTTCTGGTAGAGATAAAGGGTAAATTCACACACCTTTTTCCTAACACTGGACTAGGCCTCTCTTTGTTTTTATGAGCAGGGATGGAAGGATAATAACTTATTCTCTCACTAAATGCTGGAGATTCCCTTCCATTCTCATGTGGCGCCTCATTTAAGAGCCTTGACACAGCAATCCAAAAGTGCAAAGCTCCTGGGAAACCAGTAATAATGCAAAATAACTGTGGAGCCCCAGTTATTGGGTCTTCAACACAGTGAAAGCCAGATATCCCTCAAAGGAAGGAAAACCAAGCAAAGGGGTGTCCCCATTACAGAGATCACCAAATCCACCATATTAAGTGGCCCCTATGTCAAGATCTCGCTCTTTCTCAAGCTTTAAGGATGTGACGGGGAAGAACCTAAGCCAGTTATCCATCCACAGACAGCTGTTTCGGGTGTCGCCCCTCACTTAGGATTGCTGTGTCGAGACTCTTAAATGAGGCTCCACAGTGTTTTCTGTAGCTGGTCTCCCTAAGATCAGCTATTGTTTTGTTTAAGTAGTCTCCAAGGCATTGCTCCCGGTTAGCCAGAATCCTACTCCACACTGATGAGGGGCAACACCCCGAAACAGCTGTCTGTGGATGGATAACTGGCTTAGGTCTTCCCCGTCACATTCTTAAAGCTTGTAAAAGAGCGGGATCTTGACATAGGGGCCACTTAATATGGTGGATTTGGTGATCTCTGTAATAGGGACACCCCTTTGCTCGGTTTTCCTTCCTTTGAGGGATATCTGGCTTTCACTGTGTTGAAGACCCATAACTGGGGCTCCACAGTTATTTTGCATATTACAGCTTCCATCTGATGGCATTGTGCATCCATTTCAACTTCCATCTGATGGCGAAAATGTATAGAAAAAGACTGCGCTGCAAGAGGAAAATCTTCTCTATGTATAAAGTTCGTTTTTTGAATCTTCAACTAGTAGGATCACAGCCACCTCCACGGCTCAACATAGTGTGCAAACCTGTAGATGATAGAAAACGCACTATGGTGTAGCAGGGTTCCAAGCATCTAACGCTCCATGTGAACAGGTTATACTCACAGGATTCCTGGTAAGTGAAGGCGTGTAGAAATCTCGATGTATCAAGGTAGAACTCTGCTAAAAGAGAGGACTATAGCGTAGTATGTCACAACACTTGGTCTGCCTGCAAACAGATTATACTCACAGGGCTTCACTTGTCAGGTGCGTATGTAAAATCTATGATAGACAGCTCGATCCTGGATTACAGCTAATCATCGATGTCCAAAACCTCCCAGGGAAAAGAGTCGCAAGAGAAGTATGTGCGCACCAAAGGTCAGATAAAAACTATTTAAAATTGGCAAAAAATACAACTATAAAACATATAAAAATCTGGAGTATTGCCCGACCCGGGTTTCGCGATGATGCTTCGTCTGGGGCTTGATGGTAATTGCATACCACTGTGTTTTAAATAGACAGGGAACCTCCCCTGGATCACATCATAGGCTCTTCCAAAAATACAGGTTAAAACACATCATACACACAGAGTAAAACTAATACAATAAAAAGGACTGGAACCGAACCGGACAGCTAACGGCGAATATATTAAAATAAGCAATTATTAATGTCACATTCAATATTAAGCCCTTGTGGTTGAATGGTGCCCATACGAAACATCCACTCAACCTCTTTTTTATTTATTATGGCAATAAAATCCCCCCCTCGAATAGGGTTATGTACTAATTCTAAACCAGTAAAAAGGAGACCCTTCGGATTTTTTGTCATGGTGAATCTTAAAATGTAACGAAACACTATGGGTCTCAAGACCTTTTTTAATATTACGAATGTGTTCCTGCACCCGAGTCTTAAGGCTCCGTGTAGTCCTGCCCACATATTGGAGGCCACAAGGGCACTCCAAAAGATAAATCACTCCAACATTATTGCAGGAAAATTGCCCCTTGATTTTGAATGTGGTCTCTTTTGTTTTTTTAGATATAATTGATCTACAACACTTTTCTCGTTGTTTCGGGATAACGGTTTTTGCAGGGTAGGCAAAAACCGCACCATGTAAACCTGCCCTTATTAGTACTGGTGCGTTTTTTGTTGGTAGCAAGACTAGCACTACGGACCAATTTGTTGGAGAGATTGTCTGCTCTTTTGAATACTACAGGAGGCCTGACCGGTAAATCTTTACTAAGTACAGGGTCATTCTGAAGAATATGCCAATTTTTTTGGATCATATTTTTAATACAGCCTATTTTACTATTATACTGGGTCAGAAAAGTATACCTGAAATCTTTTTTGTTGCCTTTTTATCATCATTAATCTGGGGCTTATTCTCAAAACGTTTCTGTTCAATTTCATCTTTACAATGGTCTAGAAAACCTTTTTCATAGCCCTTTTCCAAAAATCTATGTTTGACCATCTGCCCCTGTTCTCTGTAATCATCTAGTTTGGTACAATTTTTGAAATACGTTGGAATTGGGCTTTTGGGTATGTTTTTGAGCCAAGATGGATGATGACAACTTTTAAGTTCAATATATGTATTGACATCTACTGCTTTAAAAAAAGTCTTGGTTTTGAGTCTATCATCCTCTACAAAAATGACCAAATCAAGAAAGTCTACAGAGATAGCACTAATATGATGAGTAAATTTAAGGTTAAAACTATTGACATTAATAGCCGCTAGAAAGCTGTCTAGACCCTCCCTCTCACCTAACCAGATGAGAAGGCAGTCGTCTATATACCTTCGCCATACAAAAAGCTGCCCCTTTCCTAAATCTTTTTTAAGGATCTGATCAATATTTTCCCTTTCCCACATCGTCATAAAAAGATTGGCGAGGCTTGGGGCGAACTTCGCCCCCATCGCCACACCAGAATGCTGAAGATAAAAAGTGTCTTTATATAAAAAATAGTTGTGGGTGAGGCAAAAATCTACACATTCCATAATAAAATTCTTTTGATCTGCTCCCATTTCTGGATCATTGTTGAGGGCTTCTCTAACCCCTTTCATCCCCAAAAGGTGGGGAATGCAGGTGTATAGAGACGATACATCAACCGTGGCTAACCACAGGGATCCATGCACTTCACCAATTTCTTCAATGAGGTCAATCACACTAGAGGAGTTTTTTAGGTAAGAGGGGGCCACAGTCACATATTTCTGTAAAAAGGAATCGATGTATTTGGAGACTCTACTGTTCAGGGAATCAATCCCCGACACAATAGGTCTCCCTGGTGGATTAACGGAATCCTTGTGGATCTTTGGTAAGAAATAAATAACCGGGGTGACTGGGCACTTCAAAAAGAGGTAATCATACTCTTTTTTATCTAACACCTCCTTCTCCAAACCTCTTTTTAAAATACTCTCCAGCTGCCCTTTGAACAAAATAAGTGGGTTGTTTTTCAAAACCAAATAGGTATCTCTGTCCGAAAGCAGTCTATCCATTTCCCTAGAATATTGTTCCACATCCATAATAACAACCCCCCCCCCCTTATCAGCCGGTTTAATCACTATCCTGTCATTTTTTTCCAACTGCTTCAGTGCCTCCTTCTCCCCCCTAGAGAGATTCTGCTTTTTTGGTTTGTAATCCATCTTTTCTAGTTCATTTAGGAGGCTCCTTTTAAAAGCGTCAATGCACTCATTATTTTTGTTTTTGGGGCAAAATTTTGGATCTATTGCGAAGGTCCGTATGTAAGACCCCCCTTAGTATTAACAATATTGACAGGTGGGGATGGTGTGTTATTCATATAGTATTTTGCTATATTAAGTTTTCTAATATACCTATGGATGTCGAGGAATAGGCTGAATTTGTTGATACCATTGCTGGGTGCATATTTCAACCCTTTTTGTAGGACCAATTTTTCTTCTTTGGACAGTAGATACCCACTCAAGTTAAAAATACCTATTTGTTCCCCTTGCTTTTCTTCCCCCCCGGGATTGGGTTTTCCGTCCCCCACCTCTATGACCTCGGTGTAACTTCTTTTTTGGGGCGTTCTTATTGTCTCTTCGAATGTTTGGGGGGGGTCCTCTGTACCCCCCGCATACCCTGATGGGGAAAATTTTGGCTCAGATCACTCACAGATGTGTCCGTATGGCCAAAACTCTGTCTTGATCGGTTCCTGTCCTTGTCTGTTCAATAGTCGTCTGCTGCATACTTTTATTTTCCCTAATAGATTTAAGAGGAATGACAGAGTCTGTTTTGATAATGTTTCCTCCACTATTCTTCTTAGTGTTTAGAGGACTCCTACAATTGTTCAACCTTAATTGATCCCTAGTGGGATATGTAGGGACATACTCAGATCTCGATGAATGGTGTTGTTCTGTATTATAATATGGACGTTGTCTATATCTTTTATTATTATAATTATAAAAATTATTATTACCCTGATTATAATATGGTATAAAATTCTCTCTACGTCCATTGGGTATATAATGTTGGTTGTCCCTATAACCATAAGGAATATATGTTGATCAGGATATTCCTCAAAGCTTCTTCTATCATTGTAAGGGTCCCTATTCGCAAAAGGTTGCAGTGGATATTGTGATTTTATTCCAATATTACCTGTAGATACCTGTTCTCTATTCATCGCCTGTACAACAGATATATCCACACTCTTATCCATCAATCCCTTGTGATCCACATTAGTTGATGATTTCCATTTATATACCTTATTTTCTGATAGTCCTCACAGACCTTTATGAACTTTTTACACTTTTTTGTCTTGACTTCTGCTTCAACTTTCATAATATTAGTTTGGCATAGTTTAGAAAGTTTTAAATATTCAGTAGTATCCTTATGAGGTGCTAACAAAGCCTGTAATTTCTCAATGTTGGCATTAATCTTTTTGAGTTTTGTTTTCTTTTACATATAATGAACGTCATAGCTCTAAAGCTGCATTCATTCATTACAAGTTCCCACTCCTCTTTATCCTCCTTGACCTCAGAGTTTAATGGTAATTGCCACCTCAAACCTCTGGGATCATTTTTTTCGAAAGAAATTTCTCCAAGGAGACCACATCCCACATGGTTCTGATCTCCCTAGCAAAATCCCTCTCTAGGTCCGAAAAAAGGCTCTCCAAGGCAATTTTTTGATTAATGGCACCCTCACTAGGAAAAACTGCATCAATATCACATACCTAATTAGCACGAAAGTCAAAATATCCATAATATAGTATAAAAACAGAGACAACCCACAACAACAATTCAGACAATAAAAAGATAGAGTCTCTGAAAAATATACTAGTCTCCTCTAGCGCTGCAAATCCAAAGACAATGTGGGAAAAGTCTATTACTTGACGAAAATGTATAGAAAAAGACTGCGCTGCAAGAGGAAAATCTTCTCTATGTATAAAGTTCGTTTTTGAATCTTCAACTAGTAGGATCACATGCCACCTCACGGTCCAACATTAGTGTGCAAACCTGTAGATGATGAGAAAACGCACTATGTGTAGCAGGTTCCATGCATCTAACGCTCCATGTGAACAGGTTATACTCACAGGATTCCTGGTAAGTGAAGGCGTGTAGAAATCTCGATGGTATCAAGGTAGAACTCTGCTAAAAGAGAGGACTATAGCGTAGTATGTCACAACACTTGGTCTGCCTGCAAACAGATTATACTCACAGGGCTTCACTTGTCAGGTGCGTATGTAAAATCTATTATAGACAGCTCAGATCCTGGATTACAGCTAACATCGATGTCCAAAACCTCCCAGGGAAAAGGTCGCAAGAGAAGTATGTGCGCACCAAAGGTCAGATAAAAACTATTTAAAATTGGCAAAAAATACAACTATAAAACATATAAAAATCTGGAGTATTGCCCGACCCGGGTTTCGCGATGATGCTTCGTCTGGGGCTTGATTGGTAATTGCATACCACTGTGTTTTAAATAGACAGGGAACCTCCCCTGGATCACATCATAGGCTCTTCCAAAAATACAGGTTAAAACAAATCATACACACAGAGTAAAACTAATACAATAAAAAGGACTGGAACCGAACCGGACAGCTAACGGCGAATATATTAAAATAAGCAATTATTAATGTCACATTCAATATTAAGCCCTTGTGGTTGAATGGTGCCCATACGAAACATCCACTCAACCTCTTTTTTATTTATTATGGCAATAAAATCCCCCCCTCGAATAGGGTTATGTACTAATTCTAAACCAGTAAAAAGGAGACCCTTCGGATTTTTGTCATGGTGAATCTTAAAATGTAACGAAACACTATGGGTCTCAAGACCTTTTTTAATATTACGAATGTGTTCCTGCACCCGAGTCTTAAGGCTCCGTGTAGTCCTGCCCACATATTGGAGGCCACAAGGGCACTCCAAAAGATAAATCACTCCAACATTATTGCAGGAAAATTGCCCCTTGATTTTGAATGTGGTCTCTTTTGTTTTTTTAGATATAATTTGATCTACACACTTTTCTCGTTGTTTCGGGATACGGTTTTTGCAGGGTAGGCAAAAACCGCACCATGTAAACCTGCCCTTATTAGTACTGGTGCGTTTTTTGTTGGTAGCAAGACTAGCACTACGGACCAATTTGTTGGAGAGATTGTCTGCTCTTTTGAATACTACAGGAGGCCTGACCGGTAAATCTTTACTAAGTACAGGGTCATTCTGAAGAATATGCCAATTTTTTTGGATCATATTTTTAATACAGCCTATTTTACTATTATACTGGGTCAGAAAAGTATACCTGAAATCTTTTTTTGTTGCCTTTTTATCATCATTAATCTGGGCTTATTCTCAAAACGTTTCTGTTCAATTTCATCTTTACAATGGTCTAGAAAACCTTTTTCATAGCCCTTTTCCAAAAATCTATGTTTGACCATCTGCCCCTGTTCTCTGTAATCATCTAGTTTGGTACAATTTTTTGAAATACGTTGGAATTGGCTTTTGGGTATGTTTTTGAGCCAAGATGGATGATGACAACTTTTAAGTTCAATATATGTATTGACATCTACTGCTTTAAAAAAAGTCTTGGTTTTGAGTCTATCATCCTCTACAAAAATGACCAAATCAAGAAAGTCTACAGAGATAGCACTAATATGATGAGTAAATTTAAGGTTAAAACTATTGACATTAATAGCCGCTAGAAAGCTGTCTAGACCCTCCCTCTCACCTAACCAGATGAGAAGGCAGTCGTCTATATACCTTCGCCATACAAAAAGCTGCCCCTTTCCTAAATCTTTTTTAAGGATCTGATCAATATTTTCCCTTTCCCACATCGTCATAAAAAGATTGGCGAGGCTTGGGGCGAACTTCCCCCCCCATCGCCACACCAGAATGCTGAAGATAAAAAGTGTCTTTATATAAAAAATAGTTGTGGGTGAGGCAAAAATCTACACATTCCATAATAAAATTCTTTTGATCTGCTCCCATTTCTGGATCATTGTTGAGGGCTTCTCTAACCCCTTTCATCCCCAAAAGGTGGGGAATGCAGGTGTATAGAGACGATACATCAACCGTGGCTAACCACAGGGATCCATGCACTTCACCAATTTCTTCAATGAGGTCAATCACACTAGAGGAGTTTTTTAGGTAAGAGGGGGCCACAGTCACATATTTCTGTAAAAAGGAATCGATGTATTCGGAGACTCTACTGTTCAGGGAATCAATCCCCGACACAATAGGTCTCCCTGGTGGATTAACGGAATCCTTGTGGATCTTTGGTAAGAAATAAATAACCGGGTGACTGGGCACTTCAAAAAGAGGTAATCATACTCTTTTTTATCTAACACCTCCTTCTCCAAACCTCTTTTTAAAATACTCTCCAGCTGCCCTTTGAACAAATAAGTGGGTTGTTTTTCAAAACCAAATAGGTATCTCTGTCCGAAAGCAGTCTATCCATTTCCCTAGAATATTGTTCCACATCCATAATAACAACTCCCCCCCCCTTATCAGCCGGTTTAATCACTATCCTGTCATTTTTTCCAACTGCTTCAGTGCCTCCTTCTCCCCCCTAGAGAGATTCTGCTTTTTTGGTTTGTAATCCATCTTTTCTAGTTCATTTAGGAGGCTCCTTTAAAAGCGTCAATGCACTCATTATTTTTGTTTTTGGGGCAAAATTTGGATCTATTGCGAAGGTCCGTATGTAAGACCCCCTTAGTATTAACAATATTGACAGGTGGGGATGGTGTGTTATTCATATAGTATTTTGCTATATTAAGTTTTCTAATATACCTATGGATGTCGAGGAATAGGCTGAATTTGTTGATACCATTGCTGGGTGCATATTTCAACCCTTTTTGTAGGACCAAGACACTTTTTATCTTCAGCATTCTGGTGTGGCGATGGGGGCGAAGTTCGCCCCAAGCCTCGCCAATCTTTTTATGACGATGTGGGAAAGGGAAAATATTGATCAGATCCTTAAAAAAGATTTAGGAAAGGGGCAGCTTTTTGTATGGCGAAGGTATATAGACGACTGCCTTCTCATCTGGTTAGGTGAGAGGGAGGGTCCTAGACAGCTTTCTAGCGGCTATTAATGTCAATAGTTTTAACCTTAAATTTACTCATCATATTAGTGCTATCTCTGTAGACTTTCTTGATTTGGTCATTTTTGTAGAGGATGATAGACTCAAAACCAAGACTTTTTTTAAAGCAGTAGATGTCAATACATATATTGAACTTAAAAGTTGTCATCATCCATCTTGGCTCAAAAACATACCCAAAAGCCAATTCCAACGTATTTCAAAAAATTGTACCAAACTAGATTATTACAGAGAACAGGGGCAGATGGTCAAACATAGATTTTTGGAAAAGGGCTATGAAAAAGGTTTTCTAGACCATTGTAAAGATGAAATTGAACAGAAACGTTTTGAGAATAAGCCCCAGATTAATGATGATAAAAAGGCAACAAAAAAAGATTTCAGGTATACTTTTCTGACCCAGTATAATAGTAAAATAGGCTGTATTAAAAATATGATCCAAAAAAATTGGCATATTCTTCAGAATGACCCTGTACTTAGTAAAGATTTACCGGTCAGGCCTCCTGTAGTATTCAAAAGAGCAGACAATCTCTCCAACAAATTGGTCCGTAGTGCTAGTCTTGCTACCAACAAAAAACGCACCAGTACTAATAAGGGCAGGTTTACATGGTGCGGTTTTTGCCTACCCTGCAAAAACCGTATCCCGAAACAACGAGAAAAGTGTGTAGATCAAATTATATCTAAAAAAACAAAAGAGACCACATTCAAAATCAAGGGGCAATTTTCCTGCAATAATGTTGGAGTGATTTATCTTTTGGAGTGCCCTTGTGGCCTCCAATATGTGGGCAGGACTACACGGAGCCTTAAGACTCGGGTGCAGGAACACATTCGTAATATTAAAAAAGGTCTTGAGACCCATAGTGTTTCGTTACATTTTAAGATTCACCATGACAAAAATCCGAAGGGTCTCCTTTTTACTGGTTTAGAATTAGTACATAACCCTATTCGAGGGGGGGGATTTTATTGCCATAATAAATAAAAAAGAGGTTGAGTGGATGTTTCGTATGGGCACCATTCAACCACAAGGGCTTAATATTGAATGTGACATTAATAATTGCTTATTTTAATATATTCGCCGTTAGCTGTCCGGTTCGGTTCCAGTCCTTTTTATTGTATTAGTTTTACTCTGTGTGTATGATTTGTTTTAACCTGTATTTTTGGAAGAGCCTATGATGTGATCCAGGGGAGGTTCCCTGTCTATTTAAAACACAGTGGTATGCAATTACCAATCAAGCCCCAGACGAAGCATCATCGCGAAACCCGGGTCGGGCAATACTCCAGATTTTTATATGTTTTATAGTTGTATTTTTTGCCAATTTTAAATAGTTTTTATCTGACCTTTGGTGCGCACATACTTCTCTTGCGACCTTTTCCCTGGGAGGTTTTGGACATCGATGTTAGCTGTAATCCAGGATCTGAGCTGTCTATAATAGATTTTACATACGCACCTGACAAGTGAAGCCCTGTGAGTATAATCTGTTTGCAGGCAGACCAAGTGTTGTGACATACTACGCTATAGTCCTCTCTTTTAGCAGAGTTCTACCTTGATACCATCGAGATTTCTACACGCCTTCACTTACCAGGAATCCTGTGAGTATAACCTGTTCACATGGAGCGTTAGATGCTTGGAACCTGCTACACCATAGTGCGTTTTCTCATCATCTACAGGTTTGCACACTAATGTTGGACCGTGAGGTGGCATGTGATCCTACTAGTTGAAGATTCAAAAAACGAACTTTATACATAGAGAAGATTTTCCTCTTGCAGCGCAGTCTTTTTCTATACATTTTCGTCAAGTAATAGACTTTTCCCACATTGTCTTTGGATTTGCAGCGCTAGAGGAGACTAGTATATTTTTCAGAGACTCTATCTTTTTATTGTCTGAATTGTTGTTGTGGGTTGTCTCTGTTTTTATACTATATTATGGATATTTTTGACTTTCGTGCTAATTTGGTATGTGATATTGATGCAGTTTTTCCTAGTGAGGGTGCCATTAATCAAAAAATTGCCTTGGAGAGCCTTTTTTCGGACCTAGAGAGGGATTTTGCTAGGGAGATCAGAACCATGTGGGATGTGGTCTCCTTGGAGAAATTTCTTTCCGAAAAAATGATCCCAGAAGGTTTGAGGTGGCAATTACCATTAAACTCTGAGGTCAAGGAGGATAAAGAGGAGTGGGAACTTGTAATGAATGAATGCAGCTTTAGAGCTATGACGTTCATTATATGTAAAAGAAAACAAAAACTCAAAAAGATTAATGCCAACATTGAGAAATTACAGGCTTTGTTAGCACCTCATAAGGATACTACTGAATATTTAAAACTTTCTAAACTATGCCAAACTAATATTATGAAAGTTGAAGCAGAAGTCAAGACAAAAAAGTGTAAAAAGTTCATAAAGGTCTGTGAGGACTATCAGAAAAATAAGGTATATAAATGGAAATCATCAACTAATGTGGATCACAAGGGATTGATGGATAAGAGTGTGGATATATCTGTTGTACAGGCGATGAATAGAGAACAGGTATCTACAGGTAATATTGGAATAAATTCACAATATCCACTGCAACCTTTTGCGAATAGGGACCCTTACAATGATAGAAGAAGCTTTGAGGAATATCCTGATCAACATTATATTCCTTATGGTTATAGGGACAACCAACATTATATACCCAATGGACGTAGAGAGAATTTTATACCATATTATAATCAGGGTAATAATAATTTTTATAATTATAATAATAAAAGATATAGACAACGTCCATATTATAATACAGAACAACACCATTCATCGAGATCTGAGTATGTCCCTACATATCCCACTAGGGATCAATTAAGGTTGAACAATTGTAGGAGTCCTCTAAACACTAAGAAGAATAGTGGAGGAAACATTATCAAAACAGACTCTGTCATTCCTCTTAAATCTATTAGGGAAAATAAAAGTATGCAGCAGACGACTATTGAACAGACAAGGACAGGAACTGATCAAGACAGAGTTTTGGCCATAACGGACACATCTGTGAGTGATCTGAGCCAAAATTTTCCCCATCAGGGTATGCGGGGGGTACAGAGGGACCCCCCCCAAACATTCGAAGAGACAATAAGAACGCCCCAAAAAAGAAGTTACACCGAGGTCATAGAGGTGGGGGACGGAAACCCAATCCCGGGGGGGAAGAAAAGCAAGGGGAACAAATAGGTATTTTTAACTTGAGTGGGTATCTACTGTCCAAAGAAGAAAAATTGGTCCTACAAAAAGGGTTGAAATATGCACCCAGCAATGGTATCAACAAATTCAGCCTATTCCTCGACATCCATAGGTATATTAGAAAACTTAATATAGCAAAATACTATATGAATAACACACCATCCCCACCTGTCAATATTGTTAATACTAAGGGGGTCTTACATACGGACCTTCGCAATAGATCCAAATTTTGCCCCAAAAACAAAAATAATGAGTGCATTGACGCTTTTAAAAGGAGCCTCCTAAATGAACTAGAAAAGATGGATTACAAACCAAAAAAGCAGAATCTCTCTAGGGGGGAGAAGGAGGCACTGAAGCAGTTGGAAAAAAAATGACAGGATAGTGATTAAACCGGCTGATAAGGGGGGGGGAGTTGTTATTATGGATGTGGAACAATATTCTAGGGAAATGGATAGACTGCTTTCGGACAGAGATACCTATTTGGTTTTGAAAAACAACCCACTTATTTTGTTCAAAGGGCAGCTGGAGAGTATTTTAAAAAGAGGTTTGGAGAAGGAGGTGTTAGATAAAAAAGAGTATGATTACCTCTTTTTGAAGTGCCCAGTCACCCCGGTTATTTATTTCTTACCAAAGATCCACAAGGATTCCGTTAATCCACCAGGGAGACCTATTGTGTCGGGGATTGATTCCCTGAACAGTAGAGTCTCCGAATACATCGATTCCTTTTTACAGAAATATGTGACTGTGGCCCCCTCTTACCTAAAAAACTCCTCTAGTGTGATTGACCTCATTGAAGAAATTGGTGAAGTGCATGGATCCCTGTGGTTAGCCACGGTTGATGTATCGTCTCTATACACCTGCATTCCCCACCTTTTGGGGATGAAAGGGGTTAGAGAAGCCCTCAACAATGATCCAGAAATGGGAGCAGATCAAAAGAATTTTATTATGGAATGTGTAGATTTTTGCCTCACCCACAACTATTTTTTATATAAAGACACTTTTTATCTTCAGCATTCTGGTGTGGCGATGGGGGCGAAGTTCGCCCCAAGCCTCGCCAATCTTTTTATGACGATGTGGGAAAGGGAAAATATTGATCAGATCCTTAAAAAAGATTTAGGAAAGGGGCAGCTTTTTGTATGGCGAAGGTATATAGACGACTGCCTTCTCATCTGGTTAGGTGAGAGGGAGGGTCTAGACAGCTTTCTAGCGGCTATTAATGTCAATAGTTTTAACCTTAAATTTACTCATCATATTAGTGCTATCTCTGTAGACTTTCTTGATTTGGTCATTTTTGTAGAGGATGATAGACTCAAAACCAAGACTTTTTTTAAAGCAGTAGATGTCAATACATATATTGAACTTAAAAGTTGTCATCATCCATCTTGGCTCAAAAACATACCCAAAAGCCAATCCAACGTATTTCAAAAAATTGTACCAAACTAGATGATTACAGAGAACAGGGGCAGATGGTCAAACATAGATTTTTGGAAAAGGGCTATGAAAAAGGTTTTCTAGACCATTGTAAAGATGAAATTGAACAGAAACGTTTTGAGAATAAGCCCCAGATTAATGATGATAAAAAGGCAACAAAAAAAGATTTCAGGTATACTTTTCTGACCCAGTATAATAGTAAAATAGGCTGTATTAAAAATATGATCCAAAAAAATTGGCATATTCTTCAGAATGACCCTGTACTTAGTAAAGATTTACCGGTCAGGCCTCCTGTAGTATTCAAAAGAGCAGACAATCTCTCCAACAAATTGGTCCGTAGTGCTAGTCTTGCTACCAACAAAAAACGCACCAGTACTAATAAGGGCAGGTTTACATGGTGCGGTTTTTGCCTACCCTGCAAAAACCGTATCCCGAAACAACGAGAAAAGTGTGTAGATCAAATTATATCTAAAAAAAACAAAAGAGACCACATTCAAAATCAAGGGGCAATTTTCCTGCAATAATGTTGGAGTGATTTATCTTTTGGAGTGCCCTTGTGGCCTCCAATATGTGGGCAGGACTACACGGAGCCTTAAGACTCGGGTGCAGGAACACATTCGTAATATTAAAAAAGGTCTTGAGACCCATAGTGTTTCGTTACATTTTAAGATTCACCATGACAAAAATCCGAAGGGTCTCCTTTTTACTGGTTTAGAATTAGTACATAACCCTATTCGAGGGGGGGATTTTATTGCCATAATAAATAAAAAAGAGGTTGAGTGGATGTTTCGTATGGGCACCATTCAACCACAAGGGCTTAATATTGAATGTGACATTAATAATTGCTTATTTTAATATATTCGCCGTTAGCTGTCCGGTTCGGTTCCAGTCCTTTTTATTGTATTAGTTTTACTCTGTGTGTATGATTTGTTTTAACCTGTATTTTTGGAAGAGCCTATGATGTGATCCAGGGGAGGTTCCCTGTCTATTTAAAACACAGTGGTATGCAATTACCAATCAAGCCCCAGACGAAGCATCATCGCGAAACCCGGGTCGGGCAATACTCCAGATTTTTATATGTTTTATAGTTGTATTTTTTGCCAATTTTAAATAGTTTTTATCTGACCTTTGGTGCGCACATACTTCTCTTGCGACCTTTTCCCTGGGAGGTTTTGGACATCGATGTTAGCTGTAATCCAGGATCTGAGCTGTCTATAATAGATTTTACATACGCACCTGACAAGTGAAGCCCTGTGAGTATAATCTGTTTGCAGGCAGACCAAGTGTTGTGACATACTACGCTATAGTCCTCTCTTTTAGCAGAGTTCTACCTTGATACCATCGAGATTTCTACACGCCTTCACTTACCAGGAATCCTGTGAGTATAACCTGTTCACATGGAGCGTTAGATGCTTGGAACCTGCTACACCATAGTGCGTTTTCTCATCATCTACAGGTTTGCACAGTAATGTTGGACCGTGAGGTGGCATGTGATCCTACTAGTTGAAGATTCAAAAAACGAACTTTATACATAGAGAAGATTTTCCTCTTGCAGCGCAGTCTTTTTCTATACATTTTCGTCAAGTAATAGACTTTTCCCACATTGTCTTTGGATTTGCAGCGCTAGAGGAGACTAGTATATTTTTCAGAGACTCTATCTTTTTATTGTCTTCCATCTGATGGCATTGTGCATCCATTTCAGCTTCCATCTGATGGTATTGTGCATCCTTTTCAGCGATCAGTTGGCGCTGCACCTCGATGGCAGCTTCTATTTCAATTTCTGCTCTCTTGACAGCAAGTTGTTCAGCTAATTCCTTTCTTTTGGCTGAAGTATTTGAGGACTCTGATATGTGGGTGGCACTTCTGTTAGCGAAGGAAGTCACACTTGAGATTGTGGTTCCCCCTAAGGACCTTGCATAGTCTCTCATAAAAAGCTTGTTCATTCTACTTCTTGCTTTAACTTCATCATAATTAGCTGCAGATGAAAGTTCTTTCATGAGCTTTACTAAATCTTTAGTAACTGCAGTACATGTGTCCATGTTCCTTACAATATCCTGGGAAGGTGTTGTAAGCAACCGCAGGTTGACATATGCTGCCATAAGCTCAGATATAGATTCTTCTACCGTCTCTACCATATCACTCAAGTTCCCTTTTATACTTTTTTGTTTTATCTTTCCACGAATGCCTCTCATAAATTCTGGTGAACTTTTTTCCTTTTAATGCTGCTTCTTGCTCCAAATTTTCCAGTATCTTTGGGGTCGGTTTTCTGGTACATGATGAACGTCTTAGTTCATCTGTTTGGGCTATATTTGTTTCAGGAAAGACTAATGCTGCATCAGACTCTTCTACCTCAGACAGGTTCTCTTTCTCTTCCCCCTCTACTCTATCTATCTTTGTATCCTTTAACAGTGGCATGGTAATACTAAGCTCAGACATTTTACTTTAAATGCTATAACAATCAATACAAATATTAAGAGTCCTTTGACTTTACAGGGAGTGCAGAATTATTAGGCAAGTTGTATTTTTGAGGATTAATTTTATTATTGAACAACAACCATGTTCTCAATGAACCCAAAAAACTCATTAATATCAAAGCTGAATATTTTTTGGAAGTAGTTTTTAGTTTGTTTTTAGTTTTAGCTATTTTAGGGGGATATCTGTGTGTGCAGGTGACTATTACTGTGCATAATTATTAGGCAACTTAACAAAAAACAAATATATTCCCATTTCAATTATTTATTTTTACCAGTGAAACCAATATAACATCTCAACATTCACAAATATACATTTCTGACATTCAAAAACAAAACAAAAACAAATCAGTGACCAATATAGCCACCTTTCTTTGCAAGGACACTCAAAAGCCTGCCATCCATGGATTCTGTCAGTGTTTTGATCTGTTCACCATCAACATTGCGTGCAGCAGCAACCACAGCCTCCCAGACACTGTTCAGAGAGGTGTACTGTTTTCCCTCCTTGTAAATCTCACATTTGATGATGGACCACAGGTTCTCAATGGGGTTCAGATCAGGTGAACAAGGAGGCCATGTCATTAGATTTTCTTCTTTTATACCCTTTCTTGCCAGCCACGCTGTGGAGTACTTGGACACGTGTGATGGAGCATTGTCCTGCATGAAAATCATGTTTTTCTTGAAGGATGCAGACTTCTTCCTGTACCACTGCTTGAAGAAGGTGTCTTCCAGAAACTGGCAGTAGGACTGGGAGTTGAGCTTGACTCCATCCTCAACCCGAAAAGGCCCCACAAGCTCATCTTTGATGATACCAGCCCAAACCAGTACTCCACCTCCACCTTGCTGGCGTCTGAGTCGGACTGGAGCTCTCTGCCCTTTACCAATCCAGCCACGGGCCCATCCATCTGGCCCATCAAGACTCACTCTCATTTCATCAGTCCATAAAACCTTAGAAAAATCAGTCTTGAGATATTTCTTGGCCCAGTCTTGACGTTTCAGCTTGTGTGTCTTGTTCAGTGGTGGTCGTCTTTCAGCCTTTCTTACCTTGGCCATGTCTCTGAGTATTGCACACCTTGTGCTTTTGGGCACTCCAGTGATGTTGCAGCTCTGAAATATGGCCAAACTGGTGGCAAGTGGCATCTTGGCAGCTGCCACGCTTGACTTTTCTCAGTTCATGGGCAGTTATTTTGCGCCTTGGTTTTTCCACACGCTTCTTGCGACCCTGTTGACTATTTTGAATGAAACGCTTGATTGTTCGATGATCACGCTTCAGAAGCTTTGCAATTTTAAGAGTGCTGCATCCCTCTGCAAGATATCTCACTATTTTTGACTTTTCTGAGCCTGTCAAGTCCTTCTTTTGACCCATTTTGCCAAAGGAAAGGAAGTTGCCTAATAATTATGCACACCTAATATAGGGTGTTGATGTCATTAGACCACACCCCTTCTCATTACAGAGATGCACATCACCTAATATGCTTAATTGGTAGTAGGCTTTCGAGCCTATACAGCTTGGAGTAAGACAACATGCATAAAGAGGATGATGTGGTCAAAATACTCATTTGCCTAATAGTTCTGCACGCAGTGTATATGCAATATTGACAAATGCAGAAATATAGCTTTCACTCTAAATGCAATAGAGTCCGTGTAATACAAACTGTCCTTTGTTTTACTTTAAAGTCTTTATCTGAACACAAAATTGTCTCTTTATGCCAAAGCCGATATGCGATGATAAGTAATAAAAGAAAAGCTCTGACCTTGTTCTGAAGAGCAGGATACTGTGATCTGAAGGTTGCTGGAACAAATGTCTGTCTTAAAGGAGACTTGTCTTTTCTTGATGTGATGCGATGCTCTGTGCAGACTTGCGATACTCTGTGCAGACTTGCGATACTTTGTGATGACTTGCGATGATCTGTGATGACTTGCAATGCACTGGCTTGGATACGCTGCTGCAGGCTTTGGGCCTAGTTGCTGGAAACTAGCTGACTGCAGTACATGGTCTCTCCGTGGATAGCGGTGCAGGCACACTAGCTCTGGACTTTGGCCTCCCACCATGTGTCTCTTTCTCTCTCTAGGGATCGCAGGAGGGTTGGCGCTCTTTCTCTGACTATCTTGCCTTTGCCGTTCTGCTACTTTTAGAGTCGGCTGCAGTTTGACTAATGCGCACGTTCTATGGCCTTTATGGTAGCTCCGCTGAGGTGTCTTTGCTTGCTCACTCAGGGAACAGTTGCTGCGCAGTGGTATATGCTGGCGCTCCGCTGCTCTAATGCGCTCTTTACTGTGCAAGTTGAGGAGCGCTATCACTTCGCCCTCTGAGGGTAATAGTTCCACTGTGGCAGGCGCAGCACTATGAAGTGCCCATTGCGCTGTGGCATTAGAAGAATTTTGATATCTCTGACTTTTAGTCTAACCAGACTGTCTATTAGGCCTCTTTCACACTACCGTTTTTTTTTTTCCGTTTTGCGGTCCGTTTTTTGCGTTCCGTATACGGTCCGTATACGGAACCATTCATTTCAATGGTTCCGCAAAAAAAACGGAATGTGTTCCGTATGCATTCCATTTCCGTATTTCCGTTTTTCCGTCCCGTTGAAAGATAGAACATGTCCTATATTTGGCCGCAAATCACGTTCCGTGGCTCCATTAAAGTCAATGGGTCCGCAAAAAAAAACGGAACACATACGGAAATGCATCTGTATGTGTTCCGTTTCCGTTCCGTTTTTTTCTGAACCATCTATTGAAAATGTTATGCCCAGCCCAATTTTCTCTATGTAATTACTGTATACTGTATATGCCATACGGAAAAACGGAACGGAAAAACGGAAACACAACGGAAACAAAAAAAACGGAAAAACGGATCCGTGAAAAACGGAACGCAAAACACTGAAATGGACATACTGTAGTGTGAAAGAGGCCTTACTCTGTAATTCCTCTAGCGCCATTCTATGGAAACAGTAGGTTTAAAGAGCACACCAAATGCTTCAAATAGCTTCTTTATTAACTTCAACTTTTCTTCATATATAACACTGCCGCCTCCGCACGTGTTGAATAAAGTATCATAAAATGGCGGTATACATAAGATGGTGGTTCAACTGTTCAATCTTGTCATTCAACATAAAATGGTGGATATATTTCTCTCTTCAGTATCTGTACTGTCACTTTAAGTTATTTAAGCACTTTATGATCTCTCTGAGAGGTAAATCTGAGGTCTAACTAATAGTTCTACTTGCTGAATTTGGTCACAATTTGCAGTATGCAGTTAGCAGTAACTATTTGCAGATTGGTTGAGTATGATCTGGTATGGTTGTATGCAATTTGGATTGCAGTATGGAATTTGAATGGTTGCAATTGGTATTTGTAGTTTGAAATTGGATGCAATTTGCAATTGTATGCTTGCAATTTGGTGGAACTGTAAGTAAACACACATATAACTGGTTCAGTATACAGTTGTAATCACTATATTAACAATATGAACATTATATAACTGTTCTAAATACCTATTTTGACCTCTTGTTCCCATAAAACTGGACTCTGACTGGAACTGTGTGTCTGTTCAGCTCCTCTCTCTGGTGAGTAATGATTCCAGCAGCTCCTGCTAGGGGAATTCCCAGACAGGCTGTGTGTGAGGCTGGCTGTGACTGGTGAAAACTCTTGCTGTGTGAGAAGCTGGCTTTGATTGGTCTAGACTTCTGCCCAGCGACAACAGATTAACACTATGCTTTCTGTTGTTTCTGCTGTGTCACTGAGCTTACCTTACATTACAAAATGAATCTTAAAGGCATATTATCTTTTTCTGCTTCTGTGAACACAAAAAATAACATTTATATGACATCCAAAACATGATGTAACAGTAAATAACTCTGCTTTTGTCTTTAACACATAAACATAGGAACTGTATTAAGGTTATTAGCAGGTCTAGCTGTATACACATATAAGCTATACTAGCAACCTAGGACAGGTCTTAGCTGGCCATCTACAATGACTCTCTAAGTACAGATAATGTTGTTGATGAGATCTGCATAAGTGGTGTGGGAGTGGGACCCTCCCTGAGTCACCTCAGTCAGCTGAGGACTAGTGCCAACTTTCCATATGATAAACATAACATTAATTACACAGTTAGGGTCCATTCAGACGTCCGCAAGTGTTTTGCGGTTCGCAAATTGCGGATCCGCAAGACACCGGACCGTACATGGCCGTCACCCCAATAGAAATGTCTTTTCTTGTCCGTGTCTGCGGACAAGAATAGGACATGCTCTATTTTTTTGCGGGGCTGCGGAACGGAAGTGTGGATGCGGACAGCACATTGTGTGCTGTCCGCATCTGCACTTCCATTCTGCGGCCCCATTGAAAATGAATGGGTCCGCACCGTTCCGCAAAATTGCGGAATGGATGAGGACCCATTCATACGGACATGTGAATGGACCCTTTTCTGTCTCTCTTGAACCAGAGAAGAGTTACCAGGCTATTCCGTCCACTCACTCTGTTCGGCCCCCAATCTCCCAGCACACAGGATCCAATCGTGCCAATCACACAGCAGACAGTAGCAGAGAATGTTATAGAAAGTAGCGTGTGTGTATTGCACTGACAGGACAGCACTGTGAATCACAGGTGGGAGAAGCAGGTGACCATGGTCCAAGACAGTCCTGTGACAGTGTCATAGGGTCCACCAAGACATCCTCTGGTGCTTTGGTGGGCAAGTCCAACACTGCAATTACCCAGAATAGATTTTAGATTTAAAGCTTTTACATTTATCCTCCCATTCTATAGCTGCTCCCATTCTATGCCCTGAAATGCAACTAAAATTCAATGTTTTTGCTCTCTCAGCCAAAGTTAGTTTTTTACATTTCAGGCAGAGTATAATTATACTGTGGTCACTATTAACTAGTGTTTCATAAACACATTCACAACAAGCTCTGTATCATTAGAAATTACCAGATACAACAGAGCATCACCTCTAGTGGGAGCTTCTACAAACTGGCCCATAAAGTGGTCCTGCAGAAAGTTGAGGAATTTTCTCCCCTTTGAAGTTGAGGCAGAGCCATGACTCCAATCAATATCTGTGGAGTTAAAATCTCCCATTATGACCACTTTACCAGCCTGTGCAGCCTGCTCTATTTGGTTATACAGCTGAACTTTATTCTCCTCTGTGATTTGGGGGGAAAGGGGGGGTCTATAGATTACAAAAAAAAAATCTGTGTTTACCTCCCTTTGTAACTCCACTCATAATGTTTCAACTTACTATCTTCACCCATAGTTGCCAACACTCCAGAATTTGCCAGGACTGTCCCTAATTTTCAAAGACAATCTCAGCAAATTTGGGATGGTAACGGGCCAAAAATAGGTATGGCTTATGTAAGCTTAAGTGGGCATTCCTAGATAGTTTGGGTGTCCTGAATTTACCAACTATAGGGTTGGCAAGTATATCTTCACGCACAATTGTCTCTTTTCCCTTCCCCCACGACAGCACCACAGAGAGAGAGGATCTGCCCCCAGGGACAGGAAACCTACAGAATAAAAAAGTGGAGCCTCTCTACCCCTTCAGTGGTTTCCTGTCCCTGGAGTAGGTGACCTACAGTTTTTCCAGGTATTTACCGTTGGTCTGTGTTATCCTAGGGGGTCCCTAGAGGGCTGACGGTATCCTGTCGGGGTCCATCGCGCTGCGGTTGCAGGCTGACAGGACCCTAGGATCCAGGGGGGCTCCAGGGGGTCCTTTGGGTCTTGCGGCAGGTGCGTGGGCATCCTTCTGTGGAAGATTTGCGACGCGGTATGAAGAGGCTTCCCCAGAAGCCGGGCGGCTGGCGCGTGGGCATCCCTTCATGGAGGCTTTGCCACGCTGCCTCATGACAGACGAAGAGCTACGGAATAGCGTGGCTACTTCCGGTAGCGAGCGCAGCAGGTGACTCACTTCCGGAAGCGCCTGGGATGTACTTCTGGCCCGCCATATTTAAAAAGGATATCCCTTACCGCCGAGACTCCAAGGTCTGACAGGCGGCTTACGGAGATCGAGGAGCGGCTCCAGTGTCCCTCAGCTAGTGCGGCTGACTCAAGTAATCTGGCTTAAGAATTTCTGTATAAAGCAGCTCTTACAGGCTTCCAGGTCATGGAGGCAGTATGTTTGTGTGTCTCTCTCTCCCTTCTCTCCCTTTCTTCCTGGCCAGTGACAGTGACATGTTTTTGACCCTAAAGCAGGCTTCCTTTGCTGTTACCAGCTAGGATGGAAGAAGAAAAGACTCAATAATCTGCGGAGAGAGAGATGGTAGCACCTGTTCTGGTACTTGGACAGAGTTCTTTTTTTTGGGTAAGTGAGATGGCGAAGGTCTTTCCTTTCTAATTATAGTTCTTTGTATTATTTTATTCTTTAGTCAAAACCTAAGAAAATGCTGGCTAAAAGGAAAAACAAAGAATGTGCCATATGTAAAACAGCTCTTTTGTCGTCTTATGACAAAAAGCTGTCTCAACGCTGTATTGACAAGACTATTTTGGATGAATCCCCATCCCTCCTAGAAAATTTTAAAACACTAATTAAGATGGAAGTGAAAAATATGCTAAAACCCAGTAAGAAGCTTAATGTGACGGAAAGGGTTAACCTATCCCAAGACAATTCTTTTGGCGACAGTGACTTCCCCCTGGATACCCTTTCCTCAGATTCTTCCTCAGAGGACGAAATTATCGGAAGATCCTTTTTTCCTCCTGAAGATACTGACAGACTGTTAAAAGTTATAAAATCCACTATGAATATTGAAAATGTTAAGGAGAATAAGTCGGTAGCGGACTCTTTGTTTGAAGGATTGCAGGAAAAAAAGGGTAGATACTTCCCCGTGCATAATAGCATTATTTCTCAGATTCAAAGGGAATGGAAAAAAACATGTAGAAGGGTTTTTAGTTCTAAAACCTTTAAACGTAAATACCCTTTTGAGGCTGAGCCTTCATCTCCTTGGGGTACGGCTCCCAAAATAGACGTTGCCATTTCCAAGGTTTCTAAAAGTTCTTCTCTTCTCTTTCAGGATACGGGTGTTCTTCGGGACCCTTTGGATAAGAAGGCAGAGTCCTCCTCTTTTCGCCCTAACATAGCGGCCACGATAACAGCTAGAACCTTAGCCTTTTGGCTGCGGCAATTAGAAATCCAGTTAAAAGAGAGGTGTCCTATGGAGCATATTTTATCCTCCCTGCCCACATTACAGAAGGCAGCTGACTTTTTGGCAGATTCCTCTGTAGATGCGGACAGACTTGGCGCTCAGACTGCATCTCTTGCTAATTCCGCTCGTAGAACACTTTGGCTTAAGAACTGGATTGGAGGAGATGTAGCTTCCAAACATAAGTTATGTGGTATTCCCTGTCAGGGTGAATTTCTCTTTGGTCCTGATTTAGATGATTTGTTAGAAAAGGCTGCAGATAAGAAGAAAAGATTTCCCCCTCCCAATCCTTCAGGATTTTCTTCTTTCAGGCCCAGAAGGTCCTTTTAGTCCTCAGGGGGTAATTCGGGGAGGAGACAGTTTAGGGTTAAAGACCAGAGATATAGGTCCAGAAATCTGGCAGGGAAAGGGTTCCTCTTTGGAAACTCTTCCTCGTCAAATAAAAAACTGTCGCAACAATGACGCCAACCCAAAGGTGGGAGGAAGACTAAGATTTTTCCTCTCTGCATGGAAAAGGTAGCTGGCCCATGGGTTTTGCAGGTGATTCGTCACAGTCTAAAACCAGATTTTAGTACCTTGCCACCTCAAAGATTATTATTACCAAAAAATTGTGTTGTAAAAGGGTCCTTCCCTATAATAAAAGAAATTCGAGAACTAATAGAGAAGGAAGTCTTAATTCCTGTTCCTCAAAAAGAACAATCAAAAGGTTATTTCTCCACGCTTTTTCTAGTTCCAAAGCCAGACGGCTCCTTCAGAACCATCATCAATCTGAGGGATTTAAACAAGTTTCTAGTATTCAAAAAATTCAAGATGGAAACAATGAAACCTACAGTGCAGCTCCTGTTTCCACATTGTTTCATGGCAGTAAACGATTTGAAAGATGCCTATTTCCACATCTCAATGCACCCAGAGTTACAGAAGTTTCTCACAGTTGCAGTCCTTATGGAGGGTCAGCTACAGCAGTTCCAATTTCAGGCTTTGCCCTTTGGCCTGTCTATGGCACCAAGGATCTTTACCAAAGCGGTAGCGGAGATGGTATCCTTCATAAGACTAAAGGATGTGATGTTAGTACCATATCTGGACAATTTTTTGAATAATTGCAAAATCTCATCAGAGTTGCAGGGAAGTAGTTCAGATGGTGGTAAAGACCTTTCAGGAATTGGGCTGGATAATGAACGACAAAAAATCCAGACCAAAGCCGAAAAAGTGTCAAAGATTTCTAGGCCTAATTTTAGACTTAGTATCCCAGAAGGTATATCTACCAGAGGAAAAGATAACCAGGATTTTCAGTCAAGTAAAATCCCTTACATCTCCCACCCAGACAATTCAGAAGGCGATGTCAGTTTTGGGGTCCCTGGTGTCCTGTATTCCAGCGGTCGAATGGGCTCAGCTACACTCTCAGGAATTACAAATGGAAATATTGGTGGCATTCAAAAAGAGCAAAGGTGTTCTCGATGTCAGGATGAAAATCTCAAAACCAACAATGAAAAGTCTAGCCTGGTGGGGGGACAGGCAAAATCTGATTCAGGGGATTCCATGGTTCTATCCGGATCAGATAATCATAACTACGGATGCAAGCCCCTGGGGGGTGGGGAGCTCATGTCTAGGGTCTCATTTTTTAGGTCAGTGGTCTCTGAGTCAAAGGCGTTTTTCCTCCAACAGGAAGGAGCTTGTAGCGGTGAGATTGGCAATAGAAGATTCTCAGTTCCTAATAGGTTCTGGTCATGTCAGAGTTCTATCCGACAATCATACTGCAGTAGCCTATATAAATCACCAAGGGGGATCAAGGTTGGTCACCCTCGGATGGGAGGTGAGTCAGTTTAGAGAAATTAGAGGGGCAGGTCAGTCATGTTTCAGCCCTTCACATAAAAGGAAAAGAAAATATTCAAACGGACTTCCTGAGCAGGCATCCTCTAAAACAGGGCGAATGGTTCTTGAACAGTTCTGTCTTCTCCAGGATCACAAAATTATGGGGCATGTCCGTGATAGACCTGTTCGCCTCCAGCCAGAACAAGAAAGTAGATCTGTTTTGTTCCCTAAATCCGAGGGAATCCCCTTATGGGGTAGATGCCCTTCTCCTAAAATGGGACTTCACACTAGCATATGCCTTTCCACCTTTTCAGTTACTCCCATTAGTCCTGAAAAAGATTAGAAAGGACAGGTCGAGAGTAATTCTGATTGCTCCATTCTGGCCGAAGAGGGCATGGTTTACTCTTCTCAGAATAATGTCAGTGTCAGACCCTTGGATACTTCCGGAGATTCCCGATCTACTGTCCCAGGGTCCAGTTTTCCATCCAGCAGTAAATGATCTGCATTTAACTGCATGGAATTTGAAAGGAGCCTATTAATTAAAAAAGTTTTTTCACAGGAACTGATTGCTACACTTCTTAGGCTACTTTCACACTAGCGTTCGGAGCGGATCCGTCTGATGTTTCATCAGACGGATCCGCTCCGATAATGCAGACGTTTGCATCCGTTCAGAACGGATCCGTCTGCATTATAACTTAGAAAATTTTCTAAGTCAGAAAGTAGCCTGAGCGGATCTGTTCAGACTTTACATTGAAAGTCAATGGGGAACGGATCCGCTTGAAGATTGAGCCATATAGTGTCATCTTCAAGCGGATCCGTCCCTATTTACTTCCATTATAAGTCTGGACGCAAGCAGCGTTCAGGTGTCCGCTCACTTAGCGCTCACTAAGCGCTGGCAGGCGGATGCATTCTCAGTGGATCCGCCTCCACTGAGAATGCATTAGGGCCAGACGGATGCGTTCGGGGCCGCTCGTGAGCCCCTTCAAACGGAGCTCATGAGCGGACACCCGAACGCTCGTGTGAAAGTAGCCTAAAGAGTAGAAAGCCGGTGACAATTTCTATTTATGCCAGGACATGGAAAAAGTTTTTAGATTTCTATAAAATTAATCCTGATAATCTGCCTAATTCGGTTCTTATTTCATACATTCTGGAATTTCTTCAGAGAGGGCTAGCTAAAAATACTTTAAAGGTACAGGTTTCTGCCCTTTCGGTGCTTTTTGAATTTTTTTTTGCCTCCGATCCTTGGGTACTTAGGTTTTTTAGAGCAATGGATAGGATGGCTCCTGTTTCTAAACCAAAAATTCAGTCGTGGGATCTCAATCTGGTCCTAAGATCTCTGACGCAGCCACATTTTGAGCCCATTAAATCGTCCAATATCAAGTATCTTACCTACAAAATTGTTTTACTGGTAGCACTCATCACGGCCAGGAGGGTAAGCGAGTTGCATGCTATTTCCAAAAATCCTCCTTTCACTTCTATTCTAGAGGATAGAGTTATTATCCAGCCGGTCAGGCTGGGTCACAGCCTTCTTACCTAAAGTTTCTTCCCAGTTTCATAGATCCCAGGAAATAGTACTTTCTTCTTTCAAAAAATCCAAAAGAAAAGGATTTTTATACATTAGATATAAGACAATGCTTATTACATTATCTCAAATTTATGGAGGAGTGGCGAAAGTCTTCAGCCTTATTTGTCTTCTTCTCAGGGCCAAATAGGGGTATGAAGGCTACCAAAAGTACCTTGTCTAGATGGATCAGACTTGGTATATCTCAAGCTTACTTGGAGGCTGGTCTTTCTCCTCCAATCTCAGTGAAGGCTCATTCCACTCGTTCTGTCTCCACTTCTTGGGCTGAAAGATCTGGTGCAACTATTGATCAAATCTGTAGAGCTGCCACGTGGTCTTCTCCCTGTACTTTTTTCCGGCACTGTCGTTTGGACCTAAACTGTTCCTCTGATCTATCTTTTGGTAGAAAGGTCTTACAAGCGGTGGTCCCTCCCTAGGAAAGGGAAAAATGATGATTACATTTACCAGTAATCGGATTTTCCAGACCCCACGACAGCACCTTTCCTTATTCCCTCCCTGTTTTCTAAACTAAATATAGTTGGTTTATTATAAATGTGATTAACTAAGGTAGGAGTCCTAAGGTAGTCCAGTCCAACTATGTGTCAGCCAAATCAACTACATCACTGTGTTCCTCCAGTACCAAGACCTAAAGCTCTCCCATTCTGCCTCCTGACCTTCTGGCGTTTGTGAATCAGCTTTCTGTATACAGTAGATTTGCCTTTTATCAAACTACCTTTGCAAATTTTTAGTTTTATGATTGCAGCTCTCTGCTACTAACGACTTCTTTTGACTTGATGAAACGTAGGGAATGAAGTAAGAAATCAGATACACATCAAATATTGTGGTGGCGAGAGGTCATGCCTTGTGGCAGGTAACAATAACAACTAATGAACCTTCAGGCTCAATCTGTAATTTACAGACAATCCTAATTGGGTTGTCACTAAACACATTAGGTTTTCTCCAGAATAAGCTCAGATATGCTCATTGATCGTTGTTTTCTCACACCACAGCAAAACGCTTATATCTGTACTTTCGAACTTTTTTTGCAATGTGTTTTCATTATCAAAAGACATTGGAAAAAAACCTAAAGGTGAACATAACACAATTGGTGGGATTTGCTAATCAGAATGGGTCATGTTTTGGGTGTAATTTGCATCACATTTATTAACTGTTTGAGACACATTTTCAACTCATCTGGAATGGTTTAGCGGAAAATGGGTATGTCCTACCAAAAAGGGAAATGGCTTAGAATGAGGCAATATGTGCTAATAAAATTCCTAAATTTTTGGTGCATGGTTCTGATGTAAAGTAAGCCATCTATTAGGGCTCCTGCACATGAATGTATTTTTTTTTCCCGTGGCCATAATTATTTTTTGGTGTAGACTGTATGGGGCCACAAAAACAACGGAAATTAGTCTATGTGCATTTCGTGTCCGTCTGTCTGTATGGCTATGCCGCAAAAAAATAGAATATGTCCCATTATTGTCTATTATGGGCCGGACGTTCCGTTCCACAAAATGCAGAATGCAGACGGCCGGTATCTGTGTTTTGCGGATTCGCAATTTGTAGAGATCGTGTACACGAGCCCTTAGGTAGTGCAAACTTAGACTACACAGATTTAGCACATTTTAGACTGTTTATTCTTAGTTTACATGGTGTAAATATTAGACAGTAAAAGTAAATTGTTACAAGAAAAGATTAGCTCTCTTTTTGTCTCAAGGACCTTCACAGGATGGTCATGTGACGAAAAGGTCCTGCTACATGTACACAATGCCATAATATAACACATTTTGAATACTAAGTGGCATCATAGCAATGGATATAACAAACCCTATGTAACTAAGGCCCTTTGAAATGGATGCATATTACAGTAAAACACTTATGAAAGGCACAGTAAGATATAAACCAATTATACATTTACCAGTTATCAATAGTCTCATACATTATTACAGAGGGGGTTATCTCCACCCCTTACACAAAGACCAATTAACAGTGAAACCAATCAAGCCACTATTATGTGTTTTGAGTGGGAGAAAACCCACACAAACATGACGAGAATACAGTATACACACTCCATATAAATGTTTCCCTCGGTCAGATTTAAACCAACGATGCCAGAGCAGTAATGCCAACCACTGAACCACAATATTGAACATAGTCGTGCCTTAATAGAAGAAAGGCAAAATCAGACATGGCTGGTAAGTGTTAACCTAGGATACTGATTTATATAGACATTTGAGGATATGTGCATATCTGGCTTAATTGGACTAAATTCAACTTAATAGATCAGTCCCTTTTCATAGCTTGCACATTATTTCTTAATTTATGGCTCATATTATCTCGTGACAAACATATATACCATGTAGAAACACATACCAAAACATGGGACAAGAGTTAATACTAGATAAACTAAAATAATGGGCGAGCACACTGCATTTGTATCATCCAGTGCATAAAATTTAATTAAATCCAATAAATAAACACGTGGTAGAGTTAAAATCAGTCACACAATAAAATAAAATACAATAAAATACTAAAAACAATAAGCTTGGATAAATACACTTGAATAAATACCGCAGATAGATGGGATGGTATACACAATAGGTAAAGTCCAATTAATGGTATATGGAGCAAAGTGACATCAGAAAGTCCATTAGAATCGATATCTCTAATTCTCCTAGCCAGGAGGTCTTAGTCACAAGTCTATTGTATAATCAGTACACCAGAGATGTGTGCTGGTGTTGTAGCTCCAATATGGAGAGAGTGTCCTCTTACAATCTCTGGCCGACTGCTTAGAATAAACTCCTATATAGAACCTTCGGTGTTGATATTTGTGCACCAATTGGCTGTATAATGTTACAAAGTCCCGTAGTCACTGTGGGTATAGCAACTTGTGAATACAGTGCTTCTTACCTCCCTCGTGGTGGACAGATTGTTTCCAGCGTGAGTCGGGCGACGCGGGATATTGCCGGCGTCTGGCTTCGTTCAGCTGCAGCTGACTTACCCGAAGTCTCACGAGATTTCTAAACGGGATTTCGTCCGGCACGACAGGGAGGACACAGTGAGTCTCCAATATGTTCTTAGTTATTGGAATCCTTCAATTTCATTTACAGCATGGCCATGCTAGTGGAGGTGCTTTGATTACAGGTATGCGATCCGGCCCATACGTGTTTCGGGAACTCCCCTTCCCTTCATCAGTGGTGTCCACTGATGAAGGGAAGGGGAGTTCCCGAAACGCGTATGGGCCGGATCGCATACCTGTAATCAAAGCACCTCCACTAGCATGGCCATGCTGTAAATGAAATTGAAGGATTCCAATAACTAAGAACATATTGGAGACTCACTGTGTCCTCCCTGTCGTGCCGGACGAAATCCCGTTTAGAAATCTCGTGAGACTTCGGGTAAGTCAGCTGCAGCTGAACGAAGCCAGACGCCGGCAATATCCCGCGTCGCCCGACTCACGCTGGAAACAATCTGTCCACCACGAGGGAGGTAAGAAGCACTGTATTCACAAGTTGCTATACCCACAGTGACTACGGGACTTTGTAACATTATACAGCCAATTGGTGCACAAATATCAACACCGAAGGTTCTATATAGGAGTTTATTCTAAGCAGTCGGCCAGAGATTGTAAGAGGACACTCTCTCCATATTGGAGCTACAACACCAGCACACATCTCTGGTGTACTGATTATACAATAGACTTGTGACTAAGACCTCCTGGCTAGGAGAATTAGAGATATCGATTCTAATGGACTTTCTGATGTCACTTTGCTCCATATACCATTAATTGGACTTTACCTATTGTGTATACCATCCCATCTATCTGCGGTATTTATTCAAGTGTATTTATCCAAGCTTATTGTTTTTAGTATTTTATTGTATTTTATTTTATTGTGTGACTGATTTTAACTCTACCACGTGTTTATTTATTGGATTTAATTAAATTTTATGCACTGGATGATACAAATGCAGTGTGCTCGCCCATTATTTTAGTTTATCTACATTATCCTTTGAGGGTGGGTGTCCCTCACATTTGGGCTAGCAGCACCTGTTCCACATTTCCGCCTTGAGTGAGCCACCATTTTACTGTCGGTTTACTAAGAGTTAATACTAGCCTGAACCCTGTCTACTGAGACGTTTGTTTTCTTAAAATGGATATAAGCCAGATATTTTTTTTGCTTCTGTGTTTTTACAGCTGTTTGAACATCCTGATTGTGGATATGATTGTGCTTTATACAGTGTATTATTTTGACTTGCTGTGTTTTTCCTCATTGAAAGCAATACAAAATGCCACAGAAATGCCAGGGAACAGCTATGTGATACAAGGTGTGATATATATATATTTTTTTTTACATATTTCCACTATAACTGTAACTATGCTAAAAACTTCATGTGGCCACATCACATGCCACCTTAAATTCCGAAGGTGGCATGTCCCACCCTGATAACAATATCTCAGGGAGTGGCTAATATATACCAGATTGGTATTGTATGAGTTCAGACAAAGTCTACCTGCTTAGGGTGCTATTAAGGCTAGGTCTACACGACGACATTTGTCGCACCAATGTCGCGCGACAATTTTTATAATGGTAGTCTGTGGTGTCGCACTGCGACATGCTGCGACTGCGACACGACAGTCACAAAAAAAATTCAAGATGGATTTTTCTGTGACTGTCGCGTCACAGTTGCAGCATGTCGCAGTGCGACACCATAGACTACCATTATAAAATTGTCGTGCGACACATGTTGCAGTGTAGTTGTGCCCTATGTGTCGCGCGACTTATTATCGCGTGACACATGTCATCGTGTAGACCTAGCCTAAACCTTGAGGGGAAGGCTAGAATTTGATAACAAAACTGCTTGTCTTTAGCTTTAGTTTGCAGTTGCCTGTTAGTTCCTGCAGTGTTGAAAGTCAGATTGAAACTTGGCAAGGAGAGGTGAAATGCAGGGATACCTGAATACTTGGCTTCATGTGCAGCAAACCCCTGAGGAGCTGGTGCAGAGGATGGGAGTGGTAGTGGTCCTGATGAGATGTTGTTTTGGCAGTGTCCTACTTCAGAATCAGGCAGAGATTATAAAACACTTTACTGAGTGCAAAAATAGATAGAAGCACATCCAGTGATAGTGTCTTAAGTTCTTATTGTCCAAGTCCTCTAAATGCCGCCCCATGTCCCTGAGCACTGCCGTTTGGGCAGAAATGGATTCATGAAGAGTGGATATATATTGCCTGCTGTCATCATGGGCATTTTCCAGGGAGTCAACCCGATCCACCACATGTTTAATATCAGTGCGAACTGCCGCAATTTCAGCTCTACAGGCTTCTGTAACTTCAGAGATAAGAACCCAAAAGTCCTCTTTTGTAGGAAAACGGCTAAAATAGCTCGCCCAGGGCTGTGGAGGTTCAGACAGGGGTGGGGGGTCCAAAACAGCAAGTGATGGAGGGCTTGGAGATCTGGCCCAGATGTCAGAAGGGAGAGGAGAGCTGCTGTCCCCTTGGTCCAGCAATGGTGGGGCTGGGGACTGCTTATTTTGCCAGGGCTCATGCAAGGGGGTCCCTGGAAGGCTAGATGCAGGGTCCCCTGGGGTAATATCTCGTCCCCTAACAGGAGCCACAGTACCTTTACGTGATGTCGCCCCCTGAGAGGTGAGTCCAGGAGCCATCATGGTGGGATCCCTCCTTCCAGCAGCAGCTGGCCGAAAATCCAGGGCAGCCGGTGAGAGCCCCAGCTCAGAGGATCCGTGCGAGGACACCGCCAGCGGCAATCCGATCCCTTGGAGAGCTCCAGCAGGAGTTTGTAGCGCTGGATCACTCTCCCTGCTCAGAGCGCGGGAATCTGACGGGGGAAGGGAGGAATGGCGGGAGGCCCTCTGTGCCTTGGTGCTGCGCGGTGGAAGCGCTGGACCCGGAGCGCGATCCCAGCACTGTTCAAGGGTCCTGGCAGGTGAGGGGGATCGGGGAGGGAGAGGGGTCTTCTTGAGAGCCACTTTTTTTGCCATATAAGCCGGAACAGAGGAGTCGCTGGTCAGGAAGCTGCGGTGCGGGCAGGAGCTGGTCTTTCAGGCGGCCATCTCAGTCAGCGTCCGGACACTCCCCCCCCCCCCAGGGTAAGCATTATAACAGTAGGGGGCAGTATAAATACTGGGGGCACTGTAGGGGCATTCCAGGCGTTCTTATTACTACTGAGGGATTTATAGGAGTGACTTATAGATTCACCTTATTTCTACTAAGAGCACTATGGGGGCCCTAATTTTTTCTGATGGGTCTGAAGAGAGCTTTATTACAACTGGGGGAACAATAGGGGGGCCTTATTTCTATAGGGGGCTCTATGAGGGCATTATTAATACTGGAGGGGTCTTCTACTAATGGAGGTACTTTTGGGGAGCATTATCACTATTGGGGGCACTGTAGGGGGCAGCATTACTAATAAGGGCATTTTAGAAGGGAATTACTATTGGTGGGACTTTGAGGAGCACTATTACTATGGCGAGACTATCTGTATGTAGGGTCACTTCTTCCCATTTTTAAAAAAATCTATATATCTAATAAAGATTTAGTGTTTTTAACGTTCCTTTTGACAGTGATTGAGAGTACTAGGGGTGGAAAGTAAACAATACCACGTTTCTTTTTGCAGTGAATTGACTATCTGTATGGCACTAATATTTCTTCAGGATAGTATTTGGGGGTATTGGGGAGCACAGCGAGCAGCAGGATAACACTGTTGGTATTCGTGGATGATGATAGAAAAGTGAGGAAGCTAAGATGTCTGTGTGTCAAACTGCAGAGAAGAGGCATGGCTGAAAGAAGTTGTCTGGACTGAATGGAGAAGATTATGACAGATAAGACCTACCGTATTTTTCGCCCTATAAGACACACTTTCCCCCCCCCAAAAGTGGGTGAAAAATAGCAGTGCGTCTTAGGGGGCAAATGCTGCTGATTTTGCAGAATTTTCAATGATACACCCGCCGCGATGCCGCGCGGCGGGTGTATCAGCTGTGAGGGAGGAGGGGCTGGGGGCCGGCATCTGCTTTTATAATGACAGCGGGGCCCGCGCAGTGACTGCACCCGTCCTCCTGGCCTGCCTCCTCACTCCTCTCTGCTACCTACCGAGCGCTTGTAGTTGTAAGTAATACAGGTGCTGATTATGCGATTATATACATAATTAACTATTACAGATACGATTATACAGTGAGCGGGGCCCGTGTAGTAGAATACAGTCACTGCACGGACCCCGCTGTCATTATAAAAGCAGATGCGACCCCCACCCCCTGTATTGAGGGTCATTCACTACAGGAACACTGTTATGGAGGGGATCTGTGGATGACACATAGCATAAGATGCTATATATGTGTCATCCACCGATCCCCCCCATAACTGTCATACACAGATCCCCATAACAGTGCCATCCAGAGACCCCAATAAGAGCCCCCCACAGATCCCCCATAAGTGTCACCCACAGATCCCCCATAAGTGTCACCCACAGATCCCCCATAAGTGTCACCCACAGATCCCCCATAACAGTGCGTCACCCACAGATCCCCATAACAGTGCGTCACCCACAGATCCCCCATAACAGTGCATCACCCACAGATCCCCCATAACAGTTCGCCATCCACAGATCCCCCATAACAGTGCCATCCACAGACCACATTTTTTTTCTTATTTTCCTCCTCAAAAACCTAGGTGCGTCTTATGGACCGGTGCGTCTTATAGGGTGAAAAATACGGTACATTAGAGGAGACGTCACCTGGGATGCCCTGGATGTGAGAGGTTTGTGCTGCTGTATAGCAAGTACAGTAAAATGTCTTTAGTGCTAGAGTGTGCAGGAAGCGGAGGCAGGGGTCGACTTAGAAAATTGTCCCATATACATTGGTACTTGGGCCCCGGATCTTTTGAGACCCTAGCAACGCCCCTGGCGGACACATAAATCATAAACAAGAAAAATAAATATATATATATATATATATATATTTGAACAAACACATTTTATCAAAAGTTTAAATATGGTATAAATACATTATTTCTACACGCTTTTTTAAACCATGTTTTCCTGCCAGCCCACTCTTCCAGCTTCAGAAATTAAGTATTGCACAAAATTGTACCTCATTCGAGACATTGCTATGGTTGACCTATTGTAAAATGTTCAATGTGTAATCAACCTCTTGTGGGTCCATATGTAGTGGTTCCTCCATTAATCAATAAAGGTTTCCCATCATCAATAGTTTTAACTTGTAAATGAATTGCTCAAGTGAGACTTCTGCATTTCGCAACTAAAATTCCAAAAGCACACTTGACCATTTGTCGAGCTCTGGTTAGTCTGTAATTGAACACACGTCTACCGTGGTGCCGGTCACGACTTGAGTCAGGTTTTATAAGGTTTTCACACATCTGGAAAGGCTTGTCCCCTACAACCACAAATGCCATTGGTGGTTCATCGGTATCCACCATGGTCTTGTAAATATAACAGATGCCCCATTGATGAATTTTTGAAAACCATGGGGTCATTCATTTTGCCATATGCACTGAATATGCACTGTAATGAATTAAAGTGACTATCCAAGAGTTTATTTCACATGGTGTAGCCAGTTTTTTTTTTAATACCTGACAACCTCTTTAATTTTGTGATTCAAGGGCATTATGTTGATGGCATGACATGTTGTGGCTTTTTTTTTAAAAAAAAGGTCAGAGTGTATGTCTGTATAAAATTTTGGTTCGTCCATGACTTTTGGTTCTGTTTCCCAGAAAAAAAAATTGTACAGTAAGTTGTCATTTCAGATACATTTCAGAGCACATTTTTGAAGTTTTCATCTTGACAAGAAAACTTGTCCCAGGAATGTTAACTGTAAGTTACACAGAGCATAGACAGTAATGTATTGCATTTTGTAACATAATAGTTATATAGAACATAATAGCAAGAGTAAATGTGTGACTTATTTTGTGGATAAGCAATAAAGCCTCGTTACATATCCTATATTGCTGTGTTTGCAGCATTACTTGTTTTTGCTGCCATGCATATTAGCAGGGGCGTAGCTAAAGGCTCATGGGCCCTGGTGCAAGAGTTTAGCTTGGGCCCCCGCCTTCACTCAGCGCTGGTGAACATAGCTTTTCTGCTGCCCGAGGAAAATATTGAAACTGTCTCCCCCCATGTCAAATTCTCAACCTAACCCCTTCCCTCCAGTCCTACTGTTAAAGGGGTTGTCCTCTTTTTACTACTGATGACCTATCCTCAGGATAGGTCATCAATATCAGATCGGCCAGGCTCCTCCGACACTCCCGACGATCAGCTGTTTGACGATAGGGCAGCACTCCTATGAGAGCTGCTTTCTCTGCTCTGTTCACCTGCTCGCTGTAGCATTTGCAGTGATAAGCAGAAAAACAGAGCAGAGAAGGCAGCGCTCATACAAAAAAAGCGGACAACCTCTTTAAAGACATACTTGGAAAACATTACATACAGCGCTACAGAACATACAGGGTCATACAGTGCCACATATGTACCTCTTACATCCAGTGACTTCTCTTCTCTGATGTAGACTGTCACACTGGACAGGATACAAGATACCACAGAAAACCACAAACAAGTGTCTAGGCCAGAAGCTGGGGATAAAAGGTCACCTCCTTACAAATCCCTACCAGCTCTCCCTAGACTACTGTGCCCACGTTCAGACCCTGAAGGTGGAAATAAACGTGCCCCCGTGCCTAAAGCTGAAGATACCCTAAAATCCCTAAGATGGTGACAGGGGAAAAGAGACAGCCTGCTTCCTCAGGACCTGGAGGAGGCAGGCATCTCCCTAACAGCCTAGACAGAACACCCAAAAGAAAACCAAAATCAACTTATCTTGTCACAGAGCAGAAATGGCAAATCCTTCCTTCCTTCCTTCCTTCCACAGAGCAAGACTGAAGCTATAACCCGCACGGAACACTGGGAAGAGGCGTGATTTAAACTCCTACAATCGACCCCACCCAGAGCACCTGAAGGGAGGCGGATACAGCTCAACTCCAAAACAAAAACAAAAAACTACACACGTGCTGCTAACCTGGCAGACCTCCGCACATAATCTGAGCAGGGCATGACAGTACCCCCCCTCCTACGGGTGACCTCCGGACAATCCGGCCCAACTTTATGCGGGTGGGATCTGTGAAAAGCCCTCACCAGTCGACTGGCATTAACATCCACAGCCGGAACCCACATCCTCTCCTCAGGGCCGTATCCCCTCCAGTGTACCAGGTACTGAAGGGAACCCCGAAGAACACGTGAGTCGAGAACCCTAGAGATCTCGAACTCTAAATTTCCATCAATCAGAACAGGGGGAGGAGGCAATGGCGATGGTTCCAGCGGTTTCACATATTTCTTAAGTAAAGACCTGTGGAACACATCATGGATCCTCCAGATCTGTGGAAGATCCAGACGAACCGCAACTGGATTGATCACCGCAGATATTTTGTAAGGTTCAATAAACCTTGGACCCAGTTTCCAAGATGGTACTTTCAGTTTAATATTTTTAGTAGATAACCACACCAGATCACACACACACAGGTCCGGACCAGTCATACGTCTCTTGTCAGCCATTCGCTTGTACCTCTCACCCATCCTCTCCAAATTCACTTGAATCTTCCACCAGATAGAAGACAAGACAGAAGAAAATCTCTCCTCCTCTGGCATCCCAGAGGAACTAGTCTCAGAAAAGGTACCAAACTGAGGATGAAAACCGTATGCGCCAAAATATGGCAACTTACCTGTGGACTCCTGCCTACGGTTAATCAAAGCAAATTCAGCTACTGATAAGAATGAGGACCAGTCCTCCTGGTTCTCAGCCACAAAGCACCTCAAGTAGGTCTCCAGGTTTTGATTAGTACGCTCTGTCTGTCCATTCGACAGCGGATGAAAAGCCGAAGAGAATGAAAGTTGGATACCAAGACGAGAGCAGAACGCCCTCCAAAATCTGGAAACAAACTGCGTGCCCCTATCAGAAACCACATCCGAGGGAATGCCATGTAATTTCACGATGTTATCCACAAAAACTTGAGCAAGAGTCTTGGGCAGACTAGCTAATGATACAAAGTGAGCCATTTTACTGAAACGGTCAACAACCACCAAAATCACAGTTTTCCCAGAGGAACTCGGCAGATCAGTAATAAAGTCCAAAGTGCGTCCAAGGACGAGATGGAATAGACAAAGGAAGAAGTGAACCAGAAGGTCGAGTGTGAGCAACCTTTGCCCGTGCACAGGTCTCACAAGCTGCTACGTAATCCTCAACACTCTTACGTAACCCGGGCCACCAGAACTTCCGGGAAATCAGATCAAAGGTGGACTTGCCACCGGGATGTTCCTTGAATACCTTGTATCGCAATTCAGCAGGAACAAACAACCTACCTGGGGGACAAGAATCCGGAGCCTCCTCCTGGGCTCCCAACACCTCCATCTCTAGAGTACAGAGCGGAAACAACCACCCCATCAGCCAAAATCGGAGCAGGATCCTCTGAATCACCTCCCCCAGGAAAACTACGAGACAATGCATCCGCCTTGACGTTCTTAACCCCCGGGCGAAAAGTAACCACAAAGTTGAACCTGGTAAAGAACAGTGACCATCTAGCCTGTCTAGGATTCAGCAGCTTGGCAGATTGCAGGTAAGCCAAGTTCTTATGATCAGTATATACCGTAACGGGATGAGACGCCCCCTCCAACCAGTGACGCCATTCCTCAAAGGCCAATTTGATGGCCAGCAATTCCCTATCTCCTACATCATAATTCCTCTCGGCGACCGAGAGCTTCTTGGAAAAAAAAAGCACACGGACGCCACTTGCCAGGAGATGAACCCTGCGACAACACTGCTCCAACCCCCACCTCTGATGCATCCACCTCCACCACGAATGGCTGAGACACATCGGGCTGCATCAGAATGGAAGCAGACGCAAAACATTCCTTAATAGCCGAAAAGGCCTGCAATGCCTCATCCGACCAGACAGAGAAGTCGACACCTTTCTTAGTCATATCGGTCAGGGGTTTTACAATGGTAGAGTAGTTCAAGATAAATTTTCGATAATAATTGGTAAACCCCAAAAACCGCATCAAAGCTTTCTGATTCTCCGGTCGGTCCCATTCCGGAACCGCCCGGACCTTTTCGGGGTCCATACGAAAACCAGAGTCAGAAAGCAGGTAACCCAGAAACGGAAGCTCCTGAACAGTAAACACACATTTCTCCAATTTGGCATACAATTTATTCTCCCGAAGGATCGACAAAACCTGTCTCACGTGATCCTGATGAGTCTTCAGATCAGGAGAGTAAATTAGAATGTCATCCAAATAAATTACAACGAACTTTCCCACAAAATGGTGGAAAATGTCATTGACAAATCGCTGAAACACTGCTGGCGTGTTAGTTAACCCAAAAGGCATAACCAGATTCTCGAAATGACCCTCGCGTGTGTTGAAGGCCGTTTTCCACTCATCCCCCTCCTTGATTCTGATCAAATTGTAGGCCCCCCTTAAATCTAACTTGGAGAACACCTTGGCTCCAACAATCTGATCAAAAAGGTCAGAGATCAAAGGAAGGGGATACGGATGCGATTCAATTCCCGGAACTCCAAACAGGGTCTAAGCGATCCATCCTTTTTCTTAACAAAGAATAACCCAACTGCAACCGGAGATTTAGATGGCCTAATATGACCTTTTGCCAAACTCTCGGCAATATACTTCCGCATGACCTCTCTTTCGGGTTGAGAAAGATTGTATAGCCGAGACTTTGGCAACTTAGCCCCTGGGATGAGATTAACCGGGCAATCATATTCACAATGAGGAGGCAATTCCTGAGCCCCACCCTCCGCAAATACATCCGCAAAATCTGAGAGATACTGGGGTAAAACCGTAGTAGACACCCCAGAGAGAGAGGCACTAAGACAATTGTCCGAACAAAATTCACTCCCACCAATGATCTGCCTTGCCTGCCAATCTATAGTAGGGTTATGTTTTATCAACCACAGTAACCCTAAGACCATAGGAGCGGGCAAGTCCTTCATGACAAAACAAGAAAAGATCTCAACATGTGAATCACCTACCCTTAACTGAATACCATGAGCAATATGAGTGAGTCTCCTTTGAGAGAGAGGGGAAGAATCGATTGCGAACACCGGAATCTTTCTTTCTAAGGTGCAAGTACTTAGGCCCAGATTTTGAAGAAAAAGATAATCAATAAGGTTTACCCCAGCACCACAATCAAGGAATACTTCAAAATAAAATTTTCTTGAGTCTAGCGCCACCATAGCTGGAAGGAGAAAACGAGTATTGCAGGGAGATTGCATACTTGCTTGCTCCAGCAGCCCATTCACACTACCAAGAGTCAAGGATGTTTTTTTTTTCTCTTTATGTAAACCTCTTTGTGGTTCTTTATCATCAACACGCGATTTAACAAAAGGACAAGCATAAACAAAATGAAAACTTTCTCCACAGTAATAACATAGCTTATGCAATCTCCTAAAGTTCCTATTACCAGAACGGAACAACACCTGACCTAGCTGCATGGGTTCCTCCCCTACCCCAGGATTATATGTCATAATACTCTGGGGAACTGGTGGGACGAAAACACTCACAGAAGGGATCCCTCGCGTGGGGGGAATCTTACACCTCTCTCTAATGCGTCTATCTAACCGTATAGCCAAAGACATAGCATTCTCCAATGTATCCGGGTACTCATGAAAAGCGAGGGCATCTTTTAATCTCTCAGACAACCCCTGACAAAACTGACTACGAAGCGCGGGGTCATTCCACCCAGACTCCGTAGCCCATCTCTACTAATAAAGTAACTTACCTCTCCTGCCGCCACTCTCCCTGTCGTGGCTGTCTTCTCTTCTCAGGGCCCACGCTGCAGTCACCTGACCTCCTGCAGCGTAATGTCAGAGTGCGCTCTGTACGTCCTGATGCTGCAGGCAGCCAGGACACAGCAGCGCGGGCCCTGAGAAGAGCGAGCAGGAGGAGGGGTAAGTACTGTACAGCGCTCACATTGCTTCTGTCCCCCTCCTCCTGCAGACTAGTGAGCGCTTCCATTATGGAAGCGCTCACTAGTATTCCCTTTATAAGATGCACTGCACCTTATAAAGGGAAAAGTTTAGGGGGCTTAGGGGCCCGGTTGCAACTGCGACCGCTGCGACCCCTATAGTTACGCTAGTGCATATTAGAAGGTACTGTAGGTAGAAAAGGTGACGTATCCCCCACAGATATCATAGTACAAGGTAATACTTTTCAGCACTTAATGTAGAATATAAAAACTTAAATCATCTACTGAACATTTGGACAAAAACTGATAATTTCTGTTTGTGTGGAAAGCTTGCTGTCCTCATAAGACATCCCACAACTGCCAATTATACATGTTTTTCAATGCAGAAGTGTCATGGTTATAAGTTACTCGAGAATCCACTGGTGGCACCTAGTGGTTACACATGGTAATACAGTAAGTGAATTTGTTTTGAAAATGGAATTAAGTTTAGAAAATGTGTTTCACTATAATTTCACCGTCAGGCAAATTTGATATTAAAGATCTGTATTTGCCACTTATAAGACAATGAAGCCTGAGATGTAAATCTATATTTGTACACATATGTACGCATATACTGACTCCTTAACAGGACAGTTGCCTTCAGCAAAAGAGCAGATAAACTTTGCAGTTCCATATGTAGTCACAGGACTGTGGCTGGTAATATACTTGGCCTTCTAAGACTGAAGCCTACCAGAGTATTCTTCCATGCTACAATGGATTAGTCGGTTGTAGGAGGCCTTTCAATACCATTGTAGAAAATAGGTAGCATCACATAAATTTGGGCACACCTCGAAAGAACAAAACTAATTTTTAATATATATTCTTTTAAAATGTGGGTGCTATCATAAGAACCTGGCTAGGGGCATTGACTAATTGTCTACATATCATCTATGCATGCTAAATTTATCTCTAGGAAGGCATTTTGGTAAGTACTATGTTGTACAATTAAAAAACATCTTAGGTTCTGTGCATATCGTGTCATAAGCCTATGTTTTCTGTATATGAATTATATATTGATCACGGCACTCTATCTTGTACTGACTGGTTTAGGGTGCACGTCTCGATGCGTTCCTTGCTCCACCTCTTGGAACAGGTAAGTATTCAACAATTCAGATAGCACTCCAATGTTGATTAATGATTTTTATTAGCCGGACATAGTGGTCCTTTTTTGGACTGAAACAACGTCTCGGGCAAAAAGCATGCCCTTCATCAGGCTAGTTGCGTGCTCTTGGGGGTAAATGGCCGGCCATTTACCCCCAAGAGCACGCAACTAGCCTGATGAAGGGCATGCTTTTTGCCCGAAACGTTGTTTCAGTCCAAAAAAGGACCACTATGTCCGGCTAATAAAAATCATTAATCAACATTGGAGTGCTGTCTGAATTGTTGAATAGTATGTTTTCTGTATATGTCATGAAGTCTCCTGTATATGTCAAACTTACCCTTAGGGATCCATTTAACTGATGAAGGCCAAGAAAAGTCTCGAGCTGGTGTACTTTAAAAAAAAATTGTATAGGAAAGTATAGCAGGCTGTCCTACCATCTTAAAAGTATACCACACAATATATCTTTATTTTCTTTTTAACCGTGGCTAATGGATGACATACATCGCTGTTTAGCTGTGACATATGTAGAAGTATTCTATTGAAAGTGTATGTTAGGAAATCTGCCCAATGTATTGTATACCTCAGATGAAAGGCTCAGACGCAGTGTGCATTAAACAGTATGTATTGCTGTTTCTTGCCGTCCCACCCTCTTGCCATCAAATGGAGGAGAGAAAGCAGAATGACTTCAGACTGTTTTGCTTGCAGAGCTTTGATAAGGCGGTAGATGTAGCTAAGCTGAACTCCTCTTCTCAAGGGCAATATAAAAGCCGGATGTTCTGCCTCTCCTTTACCAAAATCATATGTTTTGGTATTTGAAACCTTTTATATGTTACTTTTTCTCACTTATGTTTTCTTTGTACAAAAAAAATCTAAAAATAATTCTGGCAAGCCATTTGTTTATCAGAGTAGTCATTAAAACTCCCACAAGGATGAATTGCTAATCTGCTGGTAATGCAGTAGAAAGAACCAAGGGCATACATACCATGCATAGAAGAAAATCATATGCCTGCAAATGGACTCTTGGTGAGAAAATGCCCAGCAGCTGACAACCAAAGAAGATATGTGAAGAGGAGTTGAGCCACTCAGATACCTTGAGAATCCTGGTGAGAGGATGCTTCTACCGTAGTTCCTTCCCGGACCACGCAAGATTGCTGTTGTCATTTTGGTCCACCAAGGAGAGCCTTTTATGACCAATGAGAAGAAGGCACTGTGTCTCCTGCAAGCAGTTGTGGACCTCTTCCAGTGTTCCTGTAACTTGACTGGTAGGGTAGTAGTTGTACCCTCCAACCTGAAAGTGTGACCACAGTCCAAAATTGTGTACCACCAATTAGTTTGACACTATCTGTAATTACCAGGTCTTGTGCCCATTATAGACTGAAACTGTCAAGCTGTGTGCCAATATTGGTAGCCAACAAACTGTGTACACAATTGTGACTGTAATCCATGCCACTGTTTGTAACATTACACTTGTTGCCCAACTGGCTTAAAGTTTTGTTATGTTGAATTCTGAAATGTTTGCCTCAATTACTATGCTGTCCTAAAGTGGGGTACCGTGAAGGGTCAAGGGCTACACACACAAAATAGTGCCTCTGCTAGAGGTTGACATGATTCAGAGACAAAACTCTAGAGCCTGTATGCTCCATTTTGCCTATTAGGTTTTTACTTTTTTATTTCCATATATAAAAAAATCCACTCAGACCCTCATGCAGAAGCCATTCAGACGCCACTCAGATCCTCTTCCAGGCGCCAAGCAGACCTTCATACAGATGCCACTCAGACCCTCAATGAGGCCAATCCATAAAGAACACTCCTACCCCCCCCCCCCCCCACTGCCTCAGCTAAGAAGACTTTGGATCCCTCAGAAGTGAAAAATGGGGAGCCTCTGGACACTGCTGTCCTGAAGATGGTGGGGAGCCTGCAGGCTCAGGAGGAGAGAGCCTGCTGCTGAAGGCCAGAATATTAAAGCTACTGCAATGCCACCAGCCTCAGGAGGAGAGAGAGCCCGCTGCTGAAGCCTCGAGCCCGCTGCTGAAGCCTCAGGAGGAGACTGCCATTCTACCAGTCTCAGGAGAAGACACACTACATAGATGCTGTTAGACATGGATTACAATATTACAATACAAGGTTTATGTACTTTTTGACAGTATATTTGAGTAGACTGTAAAATTGTTCTGTTTTCTACAAGGTGAACGTTTACATTTTCATCCATTGAAAGAAGACAGCCAGTGCAGTTTAATATTTTGCATAGACTCTATGTTACACCTCTTTGGCCTAGGAGATGTGGTATTAGGGGTGATTCCAACTGCCCGAGGTGGGATATTCCTGATGCGGATTATTTGCATATTTTTTGATCTTGTCCAGAGCTGAAACAGTACTGAGGGACTATTCATGAATACATAGAGGGAAAGCTGAATGTACGGAGACCCTTTACTGCTGAATGTTGGGTATTGGGTAATCTTGCCACGGTGGGATGCCAGCAGGATAAAAAAAAAACTTCTCTATAAGATAATGTTTTGGGCCAGATTGTTAATAGCGCGATCTTGGTTTGCGCGAGATGCTCCTAGTATGAATATTTGGTTAAATATGATAAACACTAATAAGAGATATGAATACACTTTATACAAGCAAAGAAATAGCGAGACAAAATGGCTTAGAATTTGGGGAGATTGGAGCCCTTAGAGCTTCCTCCGCTCTCTCTAGCTCTCTAGTCCTCTTCATCTCTCCCCCGTCGTGTTACGGGGCGGAGGCGGTGAGGGAGGACGCACCATGGGAGGGGATTGGGAGGTTATTTTTGTTTGGGGAAAAAAATGTTAAGATCTATATGTTTCTATTTTATTGTTGTTAAGATTTGAAATATAACAAAGAAAGTTTAAAAAAAAAAAAATAAAGAAGCCAGCCATTAGAAGAAGCCAGCATGAGAAAAATCAAAGACCGTAGAGACATGCAGCTTTACATGTTCTGTCCTGGATGACAGAGGGCTTGAAGGAACTGACTCAGATTTACTAATGTGTCTGCACTTAGAATTTGTCTAAAAAAATTGTATAAATTAGCACGACTTTGAACAACATAGTTTCTATGCTTTATTCCCCCGACTTGCTTGAAAAGGGGGTGAGCTTAGGGGTAAGGGTCTGAGTTTCACGGCAAGGAGTGCATGGCCTAAGATGTGCCATTCTGTGCCAAATTGCGCCACAATTCTTGAGTACAATTCTGTTTCAAAGTAAGCCAACCAATAGCTGGTATAGAGTCAAATAAAAGTGTCTTTTTAGGACCAGATTTACTAATCCTGTAGATGATGTAAACTTAGAAAGGCTGCCCGGACCTGCATCACATTTAATACGGGGGTTCGAGCTGGATAATGTGATGCAGGTCCGGACAGCCTATCTACAGGATTAGTAAATCTGGTCCTGTATGTTTTATACACACAGCGAACACAGTTCTGTGCAACCAAACTGTATAGACTTAAGAAATAGTTTGGGCTTACATTATATTCCTATTTTATGTACACAGCTTGTTGTCACTCCGCTTTCCAAGGCTACTGAATGGCAATGTTAGATTTTCATAGAAATAGCTAGAAAATAATAAAAATACACCTTTTTCGTGTTTATGTTCCCATAATTCTAGTCTTCGTTGGGTTTTAGTCAAATACAAAATAATATCTTCATCATTTTTAATATACTTTATTTTCAAATAGAAAAATATACCAAGTCAACTTGTACTGTTCAGACTATACACTCACACACAGAGCAGGCAAGGGTTTAGGAATGTTCTGCGGGGACAGTCATGGGGACATTTGGGGCCAATGAGCCCTAAAGAGCAGACAGAGAATTCTTGGGCACAATGGAACCATGGTAGCCACAACACAATCTTGTTTGCTTATCATTTTATTTGGCACAGAAGGGAATTCATGTTCATTAATTATTGTTGCCATAGAAGGCTCGTTACAAACAAAAATGTGAGCCTGTCTCTCAAAATACATAGCTCCAAATACATATCTGCTTTGCACTTAGGGTTTGATATCTCCTTAAAAACAACAATTTCTTCAATCACCTATGTGACATCTGCCACTTATTGACGTTATACCACGCATACACTTCAGTTTTGCACAATACAAATAGAACAAAATGATGAGAGATAGCATGTTGGTATTCTACTTAGGAAACCTGTAAAGATGCTTATAAAAGCACACGCCATGCAATGAGCGTCCATAGAAAACCCCTTGTGACTTACATGACATGGACAGCATTACCAAGTCACATTACTTGCCTAAATAGCAATCGACAGTTTTCCTCCAATTTGGATGTACACAAACTCGTGTATGATAGAAATGCATTGTGTCCAGTGATATGCCATTCCAGAGTATACTTATATTAGCTGGATTGTGCATGTAATAAGCAGGAACAGTTCTGAGCTAAAGCGAACGAGCGAGCAACATGGAATTTGCTTTCAGTATGGTTTTTGTCCTTCAGGTTAGAAGTGCTCCTGCCTATTTCAGTAGCAGTGAGAACTGCTTTGCCAGTTTATGTTGTCTGTCCTGCACTGTACAATTACTCATTTGGCAGGTATCAAGGCAGAGTTATGGATATTTTTTCTGTCGTTGATTGGGGTTTCACTAGCAGAAGTCAATGTTTCTGCTTGCGATGGATGAACGTATTCCATAATTCATCAGCTTTCTAATTTAGAGACATTTTAAAGGGGTTTTCCGGGAGTACAATATTGATGACCTATCCTAAGGATAGGTCATCAATAGATGATCGGCAGTGGTCCAGTTCCTGACACCCCTGACAATCAGTTGTTTTAGGAGAACCATGGTCTCCTCACATCATACCAAGCATAGCGCCATACTTTGCATAGTGGCTGTGCTTAGTATTGTAGCCTAGGCACATTAACTTGAATGGGATTCAGCTGCACTGTACATAGGACATGTGACCAATGAACATTACGTCACGGGCCTAGGAAGAGACCACAATGCTCATTGTAGTGCCCTGGCATCTTCAAACTGATAATTAGCAGGGTGCTGCCAGTTGGACCGCTACAGATCAGATATTGGTGACCTATTTTGAGGATAGGTCACCAGAAAACCCTTTAATGGTACTATGTTTTGTTGCTACAATGCAACAAAAAAAAACAACAACCATAATTGTCTTGTTTAAAAATGTTTTACTATTTTGGGTTTACATTTCCTATACAGACTTATGTATCTCTATGGTGACAGACTACAAAAAAAACTATATGTAGTCTGATCCTTTAGTTAAGAGTATTGTTTATAGCGAATATTCTAATCGCAAATTTTTATCGCGAATACCGGCATTTTGAGAATTCGCAAAAATCTAGAATATAGTGCTATATATTTGTAATGGCGAATATTCTATATATTTTTTTTTCATCAGTACTACTGCTTCTTGCTTGTGGGCCAGTGAGAAGGCTGCAATATCTTTGTCTGAGCTAAGCAACATCCCTAGCAACCAATAGGAAAGTTGCCTACCCCTTACTATATAGGAAACTTTTTTACTGTTTCTCTTCTGTCCATACATACATGCTACAGACATAGTGCTGTGATGTCACAACAATACTTAGTGCACCAATCAGTAATATCTACGCAGACCTGATAAAATGTGAAGTTGCATGTATTGCGCAAAAAATATGCGCATCATTAGTGCAGATTTGCGCAATATAATGACTGGAGATCACGAATTCTAGAATTCGCAAATTTATTTCAAATATTATACGAAAAATTTCGCTAAATATTGCAAAAAAGAATATTGCCTATGCCGCTCCTCACTAGTTAAGAGTTCCACTTCATCAGCCTTTGTGCTTCCCAACATACTGTATAGTATAAGAGGGGAGAAGGGCAGATGGAAGGGAAAAACACATCACTACACTAACAGACTACACAGGGTTTGTTTAAAGTGTGTAACCATGTCGATTTATTAGTCTGCATAGGAGCTGTAAACCCAAAATTAGTCTGTATAGGAGCTGTAAACCCAAAATTAGATATGATATTTTTTAATAAAGACTACTTGTAATGTTGCTATTGTTTATATTTTAGATGCATAGAACAATAAAAATGGTAGCAAATGTACAGATATCCTTTAGGCAATTCTCAGATATTTATGTAGGTTCACCAAATATAACCCAACACTATACTCTGATGGATGGAATGCAATACGAAATGACTTTTTCTAGCCGTGTGCTTAGCTTATAGCAGCTGACAAATGTATATTGGGCATTGCTTTAATATAAGTGCCACACAAGTTACATGAATTCATCCATGACTTATCAAACAATATATATACACACACCATATAAACATTTCTACTGTGAAGAACTAGACAGAGTTCTTGTTACTTTAGGCGTTGGCAAACACAGGCGGGTTCATACATGTTTTACTTTGTTAATATCTATACTTTAAGTCCAGCAACGTTATGAGAGCTGAAATTCTGTACACAATGAAATTGCGTAGCTTTGTGTGTAACTTTCTGTACATGTGTGTTATACTTGCCAGTCAGTCTCATATCACCATTTGTAGAGAAGTTGGTTCTCCACCTCCCTCTTTCATGAGATCAGGACTGTGTAAGATGTTCTGGTACTGAATAGGAAGAAAGTCCCAGGAGACTGTGGGAGGGGAAAGGTAGTGAGGTGCATGCAGGGTGCTCAACTGAGCCGTGAAAACGGATGAGGCTATTTTTGCATATCACACTGCAAGAGAAGCACTATGGAGGGGTCACTTTTTGCTGCCTCTTTAAACTCTTCCAGGGTGATTTGATCATCTCTGTCCTTGTCCATCTTTGTGAAGATTTTGTCAACTCTCTGTTGTGGAGTCAGGCCATCCTGATTCATGCGCATCATAATTACGGTGCCGACCATTTTATAAATGGCCTAAGGGTTGAATGGGGAGAGAGAAAAGATAACATTTAACAGCCTGTAATATATTAGATGATTATTCTCTAAAATGTATATAGATCGAAAGTTCAATTCTGCAACACTGCAACTATTTATAGCAGGAACAAAATGCCCTGCCAAAAATGCCCATTTGGGAATACCCACAAAAGAAGATCCATTCTCCTTTCATCAGCTATTAGCTTTTCTCATTGTTTTAAACTAACTGCTAAATGAGATTCTGCTCTTACACAGACACAGAGTGAGAAAGTAACAAAGCTACTATATGGGAGGTTGAGCTTACATATAATTGAAACAAAAAATTTAAAATCATGGAGCAGGGATGACTGCCATGTGTAAGGCTATATGAACAGAAGGGATGACAGCATCCAGCAATAGCGAAAAGCTTCCTACGTGCAAATTTTTAATGTTTCGACCCACACAGCGTTCTTTTTCAGGCATAGCTACCTAATGTGCCATACAGCTATTTAACAGTGAAACTGTAATAACCCACCCAATCAGTTTCATGAGCGCAAGCTGCACCCATAATGATGACATCACACGTTCAAATCTAAAATTTTGCCAAATATTTATTCTCAGCAGTAAAAAAAACCTTCACACATCATGATGTGTGAATAGGACCCCCTTAATGCCTGAAAATAAATTTACAATAAATCAATTAAGTGGTAGGCATACTCATGCATGTATACATAGAAGCTTATTAGGTCATCCGATGTTGCTTCCATACAGAAGCTGCCTATACCTATGTTGTGTTTTTTTTTTTTTAAACTAACAGAAATTGGTTGTAATTTATCATGAAGGTTAGTTAGTTCTGCTTGATTCTTAGTTGCCATACTTTGGGGAGATGTATAATCCCCTTACAAAAATTTGGGAGTGGCATGGACGGCCCTGCGGTTTATTATCATTTATGTCAGTTTTCTAGCGTAAACGATGCCTAAAGTGTACTCCAGATATGAGCTAGTGTAGATTTCATTCTAGGCACACAAACTGCCAGAGGATGCACCTAATTTATGACGATTTATTTGTCTTCTCCAGTGTTGCAGGGGATATAAAAACAGGTCTTAAAACACCAGTGTTGATAAATCTCCTCTTTTGTGCCAAATTTATCAAACACTGCATGTGACTTGATAAATCATGTGCATCTTAAACCAAATAGGTGACCGTAGAAATGCTACTCCCCTTTTTTTGCAAACCACCCCCTACTGAAGAAAGCTTGTGACTTTTTTGACTTGTTTTTTTTTCCTTTTAGGCAGAGCTTGTTAAGAGCTGATTTGCATCCCTTTCTTCCCAGAAATCCAGTGTGAAACTCATTAACATAGCTAACCACTTCCCCTTTCCCACCAACTTTTCAAAACTGGAGTGGGTGGTGTCAAAATGCAAAAAGTCGCAAACTTTTTGCACGAGTAATCCCAAAAAAGTTGCAAAGCCCCTATTTTGTGACTTTTTGGTGACAGAATTCTGGAGTGCAGGATTTGAGAAATTTACTATGCTACATTATTTAGAAGTTTATTTGGTTTAGATGTAATCTACATATAAATATTGTGTAATTTAAAAAATACTTTGATTTCCTTTGAATCCAAGGTCTGCATATGAAATCTTACACCACAATGCATTCTGCTGCATTGGGTTTTCTCTGCATCTGATTACTACAGTACAGCTTTTGTATGAAGTTCATACTGTATGTCCATAATATAAATTAGCATATCCAGTGTTATACAGAGACTCTGAACAAGCCATAGCCATGACGCCATCATATTTACTGATCTCTTTTGGAACCTCCTAAATAAAGGGTTTTCAAGTAATAATTACTTTTTATTTTAATCCCCACAGCCTGCCTCTTACTTACCTGCATCCCACCACTCTGGTCCACCGTGCTGTCTCCACTGTGTCCATGATCTGGTCCCCAGAGTGTTTACATCCAGTGCTGCATGGGCATGGTCACATACTCTGCTGAAGTCAATGTCTGGCTTCAGTGGTGATAAGTCTCTTGTAGCCACATCACCGCTTAGGCCAATTATTGGCTGCAGCAGAGGATGTGACCATGTCCATGCAGCGCTGGATGTAAACACTCCAGAGACAGGAACATGGACACAGCAGAGGCAACGTGGAGAACCAGAGCAGTGAGGAGCAGGCAAATATAAATTTTCAGTTTCAGAAAGCAGGCTGCAAGCATTAGATAAAAAGTTATTATTAACGTAAAACCCCTTTAAATAAAGAGAGGAGCCCCAATGCCATCTGAGGCAATGATGGCAATAACCAAACAGTTCTTGGCTTTGTGACTATAATTGAGTTTTATTTATTAGAGAATCAGAAAATCAGTTGTGTCGCTATATAGAGTACAGATATTGCAGTCATATTTGGATCCCATTGCTTGACAGCTCCACAAAGGCCCCACTGCCTTATATGAAGTGCTAAAATGGCATTTGATGGTTGTAGGCTCCCACGTAGAGGTTTACCATCAAGGTCCAGAAGCTTTAGGCAACAGATCTGCATAAAATATTGTTTATATTGCTGTAACTGTAGATTAAATTTACTCTATTAATTTACATATAGTGCTTATTTAAGGTAGAGATATTTGTCTTGATACTGGAAAGTCTGTTCTCATTTATATGGTGTTATTTCTTATTAATGTCTCTATGATTTCATAAAGGCATGTTTATCTTGGATGTGTACTATAGATAGGTTGAAAAACTCCCCTCATGCATTTACACATATCTTTTCCAGTCGTATCATTATGCCTTATCATAATCCTTACTTTTATGTTATGTTTCATACCTCAATAATCTCCAGCATTTCCAGTCTTGTGATCTTCCCATCTCCATCTAAATCATACATCTCAAATGCCCAGTTTAGCTTCTGCTCAAAACTCCCACGTGATGTGACACTCAGAGCACAGATGAATTCCCGGAAATCAATAGTACCATCTCCATTTTTGTCAAATGTACGAAAGGCATGCTGAGCAAATTTGGAGGCATCACCATATGGGAAAAACTGTAAAAGCAAACACATGTTAATATATATACAGTACCATTTAAAAATTTGGATACACCTTTTCATTCCATGTTTTTTCAAATTGTAGATTCATATTGACATAAAAACGGTGAGAAAAAACATATGGAACTAAGTAGTAAACAAAAAAGTGTTAAATCAGAATGTTTTTTATTTTAGATTCTTCAAAGGACTCTCCTGTCGCCAGGGGCGTCATTAGGTCAAAACATTCGGGGCTTGAGCCCCGGATGTTTTGCCCAGTGCCCCGAATGTTATGCTGGCCTGGTAGCATATTTTTTTTCTAAATTTGGCTATTCCCCACCCCCCTTGTACTTGTTCCGCTACTTGAGGGCTGCACGGGCATGAGTTCAGTCACAACTACTGTGAAGGGCCTAGCCATCTGGGCAACCACACAGATCATCTCCCCACCCCCTTTGTACTTGTTCCACTGATCCGCTACTTGTGGGCTGTGTGGCCATGAGTTCAGTCACTTTGGTGTGCAATCCCGTTCTGCGATGCGTGATACCACTAGACCCGCCACTGTAGGCCATGGGTCTCGCGGGATCACGCGCCGCAGGACGGGATTGCACACCGAAGTGACTGAACTCATGCCCACACAGCCCGCAAGTAGCGGATCAGTGGAACAAGTACAAGGGGGGTGGGGAGATGATCTGTGTGGTTGCCCAGATGGCTAGGCCCTTCACAGTAGTTATTAACCCCTTTCAGCAGTCCCCCATTCACTGAAGGGGGATTGCTGAAATGGGTTAATAACCACTGTGAAGGGGGGGACTTATAAAAGGGGTTAATAACTACTGTGAAAGGCCTCCCCCCCGTGGCGATGGGGGCGTGGCGTCATGGGGTGTAGCCATGGCTTCACGGGGGCGTGGTACAGTGGGCTTGTGCACCGGATGTTTTCAGACCCTAGCAACGCCCCTGCCTGTCGTGCTGGTGTCATGTGCTCTCTGCCGCCCTGCTCCCCCTTGCGGGTACAGGCTCTATACTATTCACCCAGTTGACCTTCCAGTTGACCCGGTGGTCTAGTCCCTCTTGTCCTCTGTCTCCAGCTGTACTCCAGTGAGAAGGCCTCCAGACCTATTCCATAGGGTGCACACATGCTTGCTCTGTGCTCTTAAAGGGCCAGCGTGTGCATGTACAAACTTTTCCCCAGCCTAAGTTTGTCTTTCTCTCGTTATTTAAGGCACCTTCCCCTAGGGGAGGGTGCCTGAGCTTTAGGTTTCCTAGTTACCAGTGAAGGTTAGATACCAGTGAATAAGACTATTCTGACCTGGCTGTGTACCGTACTTCTATCTGTGTTACTGACTCTGAATCTCCGTTGCCTTTCTTGACTTTAGCCTGTTTCTCGTATTGACTGCCCTGACCTCGGACAAGTCTCCCGGTTATGCACAAACTTCTCCTGCCATGACGTCAGACTGTTATATGCCTACATATATTGCCTGACCTTCAGGGTTGGACTGGAAATTTAAAGTGGACCTGGAAAAAAAAATACTAAATGTGTCCTCATGTTATAGGCGGGTCCAAATTGACAGAAGACGGGGCACCACAAGTAGGCAGTGTCAGCAATACCATAGCGCAAAATATTGTCCCATCAGAACCGTATACCACAGACCAAAAACAGATTTCCACAGGTCTAATGTCCATTGCTTGTGTTTCTCAGAAATTTGACCAAAAAAGGCCTGAATCTTGCAGTCTCCTCTGAACAATTGATGTTGAGATGGGTCTGGTACTTGATCTCTGTAAAGTATTTATGTAGGCTCTAATTTGATGTGCTGTTAATTTGCAGTTTCTGTGGCTGGTAACTCTAATGAACTTAACCTCTGAAGCAGAAGTATCTATTGGTCTTCCTTTCCTGGGGTGGTCCTCTTGAGAGCCAGTTTCATCATAGTTTTTGATGATATTCATGACTAGCACTTGAGGATATCTTCAAAGTTCTCGTTGCTCTTTACTTAGTTTAGTGGTTCTTGTCATAATGTGGATTGCAGCAGGTGTAGAATCCTACCTCTGCACAACACAACTGATGGTTTCAAACACATTATGAGAGAAATTAACTCCTGACAAAGCATACCTGTTAATTAAAAAAACATTCCATGTGACTACTTCATAAAGCTGATTGATAGAATGCCAGGAGTGTGCAAAGCTGTCATCAAAACAAAAGGGGTCTACTTTGAAAAATCTAAAATATATACATATTCTGGTTTGTTTAACATGATTTAACACCATATGTTCCTTCATCATCTTCCTTTCTTTCCTACAATGAAGTAAAAAAAACATGGAATGAAAATGTGTGGTAGCAATTTTCATTGTCATAAATACCTTAATGTAGAGCTGCTGGAATTCTTGTAGGTTAAGGATGCCAGATGGACAATCCTTCAGGAATCCTTTATACCAATGCTTCAGTTCTTGCTCTGTGAATTCTGTGCTTTGAACTAAGTCCTGAAGCATCTCTGGAGCGAGCTTACTGTTTGGTTTTCCCATTTTGGCACTTCAAAGGCTTAAAAACAAAAGTAATGTGTAAAGATATTGTTACTACAGTAGGCAGAAACACATGGACAGTGAGCCCTAACTAGAACCCCGCCCACTTTCCCTGTCTACCTGCAGTGCAAGCCCTAGACGGCAAGTTCGCAACTAGTCAGTGTTCCCTATTCTGGTACAGTGCAAGACAGACACATACAGAGGCAGAACAAGACAGAGACGGCATCGTAGGGGAATGGGTCAGAACCGGACAAAACAGTACAAAATCGCAAGACAATGGATAGTCACAAAGCCAAGCCAAAGTCAGAACCAGACGGGAAGCACAGTACCAAAACACGAGACAGAGAGTGGTCAAATGCAATCCAAGGTCAATAACAATAATAGCAATTCACAAATACACAGAGAACCAGGACCAGTAGCACAACTAGGCAGTATGAAGGTATCACTGGCAAAGGTGTATGGCCAAGAAGGGGCTTAAATAGAGCACTGAGTCCCAGAATCAGAACTTATAGGTCAATGACTCGGTGCTCCATTAGGGTTCATACACATGGCTGTTGATCGGCTGTTCCGTTCTTTGGGGACCCAATGCAGTTCCCAATGCATGGACAACATCTGTGTGGATTCCGCAGACGGATTCAAACCCAATTAACTTGAATGGGTCCTTGATCTATCCGCACCACAAAAAATTATAACATCTGAATGGGTCCACATCCCTGATGCGGGGTGCACGTGGCCGGTGCCCGTGTATTGCGTACCTGCTGTTTGCGGGACGCAATACAGGCATGGCCGGGCAATGGCCGTGTGCATGAGCCCTTAGTTAGACACAGCACACAGGAACAGCTGAATAATAAAGCACTACTAGTTTTCCTCCAGCACATGCCCATTGTGGAGAGAAACAGAGCATTGCATCCTGTTGCTAGTGATGCTATGCATTACCAGGGGGCGTGGCTTTGCAGTGATTCTCTCCTGGAGCGGTCACGCCAAAGCTGGAGATATCACCTCTGGAACCAGGACAAGTAATTTTGTGACAGACATTTGTGTAATGTGTAAAGATAACTGTCTAAAGATGATTGTCACTTTCTCTGTATTTTGAAGAGGATATCTAGAAATAGAATCAAGGCTCTTTGTTTTTGTTTTCCTCATGCAGCTAATCTCCACTGACAGTACCCGACTGCAGTACACCGGGGCACTGCAAATGGTTAATTATTGCCAAGTATGTTTCGTAGTGTTGTAATTTATGGTTAAAAATGTTTATATCACCTACTTTATGTAAGCCCAATGGTAAGTGTACAGGCAACTAAGAAGTTAAAACCTTGTTTACCCATTGGATTGCTAGTGTGATGGACTCAGGTCTGCCCCCAAATTAGTTAGGGGGAGAGAGTCTACAGTTTTCAGAGAAGGAGGAAAGACGTGTGTGAGAAAGCTCTGCGGGCAAGGCCTCAAGTTCCAGAGAACTGCTGTGTCTGAGACTTCAACTGCTAAAAAACAACTCCTCCTACATTACAGTACTCCAGAGAGAAGGAGAACATACATCTTGAGAATGTCTAGAAACTGCAAGGCCATACAAGATAACATCAGTGAGGTACAGACTGTTTATGGCACGTGACTTCACTGCTGTGGGAGGGAAATCTAGCTCAGGACCTACCACACTGGGATCTGGGCTGGCTATCCAAGTTATAATCTGCACCCCTTAGTTCAGAAACTGCAGAAGGTGAGTTACCAGGACCAGTATAGTACTCCTTTGGTTACTTGAAAAGACTGTAATAAGAGAGAGAGACTGGTAATACTACAACCTCCGTCGTTGTTGTGTATTCACTGCCATTAAGAATATAACGGTCTTGTGAAATACCTCTGAACTTTGCTGCTACTTGTAATACTGCACTCACCATCAATTGAGTAAAGAGAAATTATTCATTAGAGCCAATGGCCTGATCATTGCCTCCATACTCTGCCAGCGCTGCACTCCTGCCATGCACGCAGCCAAACACCCACCAAACAACAAGGGCACACTAACTATCAATAGCCTCAATACCAGGGAGTGCCGCAAGGTGCACCCTCTATTCTCTGCACAGCCCCAGGACTCTCCAGGAGAAAGGATGGCCAATGTGAACTGTGAGCACTACTACCCCTCTCAGGGCCACAATCACCACTCCCTGCCATGCGCTTTCCTGATGGGTTGCTGCACATTCATCTCCATGAACAGAGCTGGCAATACCAACCACATCCAAAGTCGATTCAGATAAAACTTTGTTCTAATACTGTACGGAGCAGTTGCTCCGTACAGTATAAGAATGTATGGACTCTGATGAAATATGAAGTTATTGCGCAAAGTCTCGCGAGACTTCACAAAGTAATAACTTCGGCTCATCGTAGCCAATACATTCGAATACTGTACGTAGCTCCTGCTCCGTACAGTATTAGAACGAAGTTTTATGCGAATCGACTTCGGGTGTTTCATCTGAAGTCGATTCGCTCATCCCTACCAACCACAATCCATGAACAAGAGTAAGCATTTCTGAAAATAAAAGTTCCTTGATTGCGATTTTGGTCAACCCTTTCACTTTGAGAAGTAAAGCCTTTCTGGACCAGATTTTGCTTATTTAGTTGCTTTATCTTGGTACAAACTTAAGGGAAACTTGTTTAGAGAAAATATCCAAAAATTCAAGAATAGAACATGCATATATAGAGATAAGATTTTGCGAAGTCCCACTTACCTGCATGTAATATCTGACCTTTAGGAATTCCTCCAAATGCATTAGGTGCTTGAGGTCTGAGCTAAACAAACATGAGCTTTACCCTCAGTGCTTGGCTTCTTACTGAAAATGTGTAGATGAGTTGGGTACCGACTTGCATATATGTTTTGGAAGCAGACTAAAAGTAAGTGAAGAGTGCGTTGACATGCCTTTTTCTCTATATTCTAAGACTCTATATCTAAACAGAAGGAAGGCTTTTTCAGATTTTTCTACATGCTGCCCACAGAGCTATACCTAGACTTTGGAAATGAAGAGTTCCTTCTTCCACATCAGAGTGATATCCAGTGTTCAATGACATTCACTGTGTGAAAAGATAATTATCACTTAATTTTGTGTCCTTGGATCGTATTCAAGGACTCACTTGCCTTTAACCCTTCTGGCATACCTACACTGTTTTCTGCAGTTTGATCCCTTAGTCTGGCCATACATATAAGATAGCTGTCGGCTGAATGCTTTTTTGGCCCACAGCAATAATTCCAGATCCCTTCATACACATACCTGCATGGCACACCCCAGCAAGCATGGGTTCTCAGTAGGAAGAGGGGTGGGAAGCTGCTGCCTGAGAACAAAAGATTTGGGCAGTTGAAAACCCAACCTGCCCTATCCTTATCTAAGATATCTGACAATGGGTAATAATCGAGAGGCCCTATAGATGATTGACTGGTGGCCAGCTTTAGACGGACACATTCTAGATTTATTGATGTTTTCCTGTTCTTCTTTCTCCTGCTTCCTTCTATGTTCCTTTGTCTACTTCTCTCTCTTTTTTTTCATAATGTGTGTCATCAAAAATATTTCTACAGGTGTTATACATTTATTTAATACGTTGTTTTAATGACTTAAAATATATTATGAATGTTAACTTTTGATAATTTCACATCCTTGGTTGCTAATCTCTCAAGGGAAACAGATTTGCACTAGTATTATGTAGTTAGATATCTTGATCCTTTTTGATCCCTGGGCAATCCAAATCTTTTACCAACTAATCTTTCCTAGCAACATAATACTCTTTATTCCTAGATTTCATATTAAAACAAGCTTTATTTAAAACTCTGACTCTGGAATAAGTGTAAGAGTGAGTGAGCAGTGTGGAAAAACACTGAACCACTGAAGATAGCAAAGATATGGAAAAAACTAAAGAAACTAAAAATGGATATGCTGTACAATAGACATTTTAGATCGCCAAAAAGTAAAGTCCGATTCAGATAATTGATGACTGTCGGCGCTTTTTTGAGACAACAATGACTTGATTGATGCCAACCAAAACCAGATAGCTTTGGTAAAGTTGATCAGCTACATGAAAGTCTCGTAAAAACCTATCTACATCCATCAGTAGAAACTCAGACTAGGCCAAGATCACAGCAAAGATCAATCAGTGATTTTTCATTTTCATTTAAAAGTAACTATAAACATAATGATCATATTTAAAGAAGAACTCCAGGTTTTTTATTTTACATATAATGTTAAGTCATCACCAATATCCTAGCAGTGTAAGCTGCATTCATACATTTTGAACCATTTCATTATGAGAACCCGGCCATGTGATCTCAAGTCTGGTCAGCAGCCCAGAGGCTACTATAATGTGTAAGTCAGTCTCCCAGCAGTATCTCTGTGTGAACTACAGGATGAGATCACCACCTATCAAATCCCTCCTGGCAGCTCTCAAGCTTCTCCCCTCTTCAACCTCTCTTCACCCTTCATGTTCTGTTGTATATCCCTTTATTAAAGTGTTCCCTAAAAGTCTTCCGTATCTAAAAGACCAGAAGTGCATATATATATATATATATATATATATATATAGTACAGACCAAAAGTTTGGACACACCTTCTCATTCAAAGAGTTTTCTTTATTTTCATGACTATGAAAATTGTAGATTCACACTGAAGGCATCAAAACTATGAATTAACACATGTGGAATTATATACATAACAAACAAGTGTGAAACAACTGAAAATATGTCATATTCTAGGTTCTTCAAAGTAGCCACCTTTTGCTTTGATTACTGCTTTGCACACTCTTGGCATTCTCTTGATGAGCTTCAAGAGGTAGTCCCCTGAAATGGTTTTCACTTCACAGGTGTGCCCTGTCAGGTTTAATAAGTGGGATTTCTTGCCTTATAAATGGGGTTGGGACCATCCGTTGCGTTGAGGAGAAGTCAGGTGGATACACAGCTGATAGTCCTACTGAATAGACTGTTAGAATTTGTATTATGGCAAGAAAAAAAGCAGCTAAGTAAAGAAAAACGAGTGGCCATCATTACTTTAAGAAATGAAGGTCAGTCAGTCAGCCGAAAAATTGGGAAAACTTTGAAAGTAAGGGCTATTTGACCATGAAGGAGAGTGATAGGGTGCTGCGCCAGATGACCTGGCCTCCACAGTCACCGGACCTGAACCCAATCGAGATGGTTTGGGGTGAGCTGGACCGCAGAGTGAAGGCAAAAGGGCCAACAAGTGCTAAGCATCTCTGGGAACTCCTTCAAGACTGTTGGAAGACCATTTCAGGTGACTACCTCTTGAAGCTCATCAAGAGAATGCCAAGAGTGTGCAAAGCAGTAATCAAAGCAAAAGGTGGCTACTTTGAAGAACCTAGAATATGACAATTTTCAGTTGTTTCACACTTGTTTGTTATGTATATAATTCCACATGTGTTAATTCATAGTTTTGATGCCTTCATAGTCATGAAAATAAAGAAAACTCTTTGAATGAGAAGGTGTGTCCAAACTTTTGGTCTGTACTGTATATACAGTGGAGGAAATAATTATTTGACCCCTCACTGATTTTGTAAGTTTGTCCAATGACAAAGAAATGAAAAGTCTCAGAACAGTATCATTTCAATGGTAGGTTTATTGTAACAGTGGCAGATAGCACATCAAAAGGAAAATCGAAAAAATAACTTTAAATAAAAGATAGCAACTGATTTGCATTTCATTGAGTGAAATAAGTATTTGAACCCCTACCAACCATTAAGAGTTCTGGCTCCCACAGAGTGGTTAGACACTTCTACTCAATTAGTCACCCTCATTAAGGACACCTGTCTTAACTAGTCACCTGTATAAAAGACACCTGTCCACAGAATCAATCAATCAAGCAGACTCCAAACTCTCCAACATGGGAAAGACCAAAGAGCTGTCCAAGGATGTCAGAGACAAAATTGTAGACCTGCACAAGGCTGGAATGGGCTACAAAACCATTAGCAAGAAGCTGGGAGAGAAGGTGACAACTGTTGGTGCGATTGTTCGAAAATGGAAGGAGCACAAAATGACCATCAATCGACCTCGCTCTGGGGCTCCACGCAAGATCTCACCTCGTGGGGTGTCAATGGTTCTGAGAAAGGTGAAAAAGCATCCTAGAACTACACGGGAGGAGTTAGTTAATGACCTCAAATTAGCAGGGACCACAGTCACCAAGAAAACCATTGGAAACACATTACACCGCAATGGATTAAAATCCTGCAGGGCTCGCAAGGTCCCCCTGCTCAGGAAGGCACATGTGCAGGCCCGTCTGAAGTTTGCCAATGAACACCTGAATGATTCAGAGAGTGACTGGGAGAAGGTGCTGTGGTCTGATGAGACCAAAATAGAGCTCTTTGGCATTAACTCAACTCGCTGTGTTTGGAGGAAGAAAAATGCTGCCTATGACCCCCAAAACACCGTCCCCACCGTCAAGCATGGGGGTGGAAACATTTTGCTTTGGGGGTGTTTTTCTGCTAAGGGCACAGGACAACTTATTCGCATAAACGGGAAAATGGACGGAGCCATGTATCGTGAAATCCTGAGCGACAACCTCCTTCCCTCTGCCAGGAAACTGAAAATGGGTCGTGGATGGGTGTTCCAGCACGACAATGACCAAAAAAATACAGCAAAGGCAACAAAGGAGTGGCTCAAGAAGAAGCACATTAAGGTCATGTTGTGGCCTAGTCAGTCTCCGGACCTTAATCCAATCGAAAACCTATGGAGGGAGCTCAAGCTCAGAGTTGCACAGAGACAGCCTCGAAACCTTAGGGATTTAGAGATGATCTGCCAAGAGGAGTGGACCAACATTCCTCCTAAAATGTGCGCAAACTTGGTCATCAATTACAAGAAACGTTTGACCTCTGTGCTTGCAAACAAGGGTTTTTCCACCAAGTATTAAGTCTTTTTTTGTTAGAGGGTTCAAATACTTATTTCACTCAATGAAATGCAAATCAGTTGCTATCTTTTATTTAAAGTTATTTTTTCGATTTTCCTTTTGATGTGCTATCTGCCACTGTTACAATAAACCTACCATTGAAATGATACTGTTCTGAGACTTTTCATTTCTTTGTCATTGGACAAACTTACAAAATCAGTGAGGGGTCAAATAATTATTTCCTCCACTGTATATATATATATATATATATCAGGTAAGTGTATACAGTCAATAGCTCCAATTATATAAACCTCCTGACTCACAGTGCCTGTCTATGCCATCAGCGTGTGCTGACTCTCCAGTGTAATTCTATTAGATATAGCTTCACACTGGTCTCCCTGTCTTCTGCCTGTAAGCGCTGACAGGGGAGAGAGGTGACAGGACAGAGAGGGCAGACAGGTTAAAGCTGCATAACATAGGACAACATGGTGACCATGAAATGGAAGGGAACAGAAGGTCTATGTCACTGGTCACTGGTCTGCTATGGCTGCCTTTTCACAGAACTCCCAGAGCAGTTGATGAGACTCTGCTCCTTCTGTCTCTACAAAGTCAGCCATGATGAGAAATGTAGGATTCATTAAGAAAACCATATCAGAGGGGAAGATGGAATCAAGATGGCAGACAACTCACAAATTACACATCAAATACACAAAGCATACACAAGAGCCTCTATCTCAGGGATGGCCAACCTGCGGCTCTCCAGTTGTTGTAAAACTACAATTCTCACCATGCCCTGCTGAAGGCTGATAGACAGTCTTTGCATGCTGGCAGTTGAAGTTTTGCAACAGCTGGAGAGCTGCAGGTTGGCCATCCATGCATCTTATTCTTTATTAATGACCTATGCTGCACTTTATAGGCATATACGATTCCTGAAGTGCTTCTTTAAAGGGATTATCCAGGAATTAATAATGAGGACCTATCCTCAGGATAGGTCATCATTATCACATCGTCATGGGTCCAAGTCCTGGCACTCGATCTGATGCACTCACCAGAGTTCTGGTGAGGGCAACTGGCTACCAGCAGCATGGTACATTGTACAGTGGCAGTGCTTGGTATTGCAGATCTGCCCCATTGACTTGAATGGGGCTGAGCTGCAACTAGGCCATGAGACTGATGTACGTTAACATCACATGGCCTAGGAAGAGACCGTGGTGCTCACAGAGTACCGGTCCTCTTCTAACAGCTGATCAACGCGGGTCCAGAGTGTCAGAAGATAGTTCATCAATATAAATTCCTGGATAACCCCTTTAAACATTTCAATTATCACAGTCATTAATCTCTTTAAGTAAATTGGACATGCTGTAGGCGTTTGGCAGTAAAGGTCATGGGTCCATTTCCACCCGTCCTAATCATATTCTCAAGTTGACAATACACATGAGATCGCTGTCAGCCATTTGCACATTCTACCAACAGCTATATCCGCTATCTGAGTCATTTTCCATATGGAACATCTCACTGGCACAGTGCTTGTGTTGTATGTGCTGGCTGTGGACTTACCTTGTCTATGGGGGAGATTTATCATACTGGTTTAAATGAAAACTGGCTTAGTTGTGTAAGAACTTTTGAATATAAAAGAATCCATCATATATACACTCACCTAAAGAATTATTAGGAACATCTGTTCTATTTCTCATTAATGCAATTATCTAGTCAACCAATCACATGGCGGTTGCTTCAATGCATTTAAGGGTGTGGTCCTGGTCAAGACAATCTCCTGAACTCTAAACTGAATGTCAGAATGGGAAAGAAAGGTGATTTAAGCAATTTTGAGCGTGGCATGGTTGTTGGTGCCAGACGGGCCGGTCTGAGTATTTCACAATCTGCTCAGTTACTGGGATTTTCACGCACAACCATTTCTAGGGTTTACAAAGAATGATGTGAAAAGGGAAAAACATCCAGTATGCAGCAGTCCTGTGGGCAAAAATGCCTTGTGGATGCTAGAGGTCAGAGGAGAATGGGCCGACTGATTCAAGCGGATAGAAGAACAACGTTGACTGAAATAACCACTCGTTACAACCGAGGTATGCAGCAAAGCATTTGTGAAGCCACAACACGCACAACCTTGAGGCGGATGGGCTACAACAGCAGAAGACCCCACCGGGTACCACTCATCTCCACTACAAATAGGAAAAAGAGGCTACAATTTGCACGAGCTCACCAAAATTGGACTGTTGAAGACTGGAAAAATGTTGCCTGGTCTGATGAGTCTCGATTTTTGTTGAGACATTCAAATGGTAGAGTCCGAATTTGGCGTAAACAGAATGAGAACATGTATCCATTCTCTGATGGCTACTTCCAGCAGGATAATGCACCATGTCACAAAGCTCGAATCATTTCAAATTGGTTTCTTGAACATGACAATGAGTTCACTGTACTAAAATGGCCCCCACAGTCACCAGATCTCAACCCAATAGAGCATCTTTGGGATATGGTGGAACGGGAGCTTCGTGCCCTGGATGTGCATCCCTCAAATCTCCATCAACTGCAAGATGCTATCCTATCAATATGGGCCAACATTTCTAAAGAATGCTATCAGCACCTTGTTGAATCAATGCCACGTAGAATTAAGGCAGTTCTGAAGGCAAAAGGGGGTCCAACACCGTATTAGTATGGTGTTCCTAATAATTCTTTAGGGGTATATACGCCATACCGACTCAGAACTGAGTTCAGTTCTATGAATGTATGGTTGATTTTATATATATATATATATATATATATATATACAGTACAGACCAAAAGTTTGGACACACCTTCTCATTCAAAGAGTTTTCTTTATTTTCATGACTATGAAGGCATCAAAACTATGAATTAACACATGTGGAATTATATACATAACAAACAAGTGTGAAACAACTGAAAATATGTCATATTCTAGGTTCTTCAAAGTAGCCACCTTTTGCTTTGATTACTGATTTGCACACTCTTGGCATTCTCTTGATGAGCTTCAAGAGGTAGTCCCCTGAAATGGTCTTCCAACAGTCTTGAAGGAGTTCCCAGAGATGCTTAGCACTTGTTGGCCCTTTTGCCTTCACTCTGCGGTCTAGCTAACCCCAAACCATCTTGATTGGGTTCAGGTCCGGTGACTGTGGAGGCCAGGTCATCTGGCGCAGCACCCTATCACTCTCCTTCATGGTAAAATAGACCTTACTTTCAAAGTTTTCCCAATTTTTCGGATGACTGATTGACCTTAATTTCTTAAAGTAATGATGGCCACTCGTTTTTCTTTACTTAGCTGCTTTTTTCTTGCCATAATACAAATTCTAACAGTCTATTCAGTAGGACTATCAGCTGTGTATCCACCTGACTTCTCCTCAACGCCACTGATGGTCCGAACCCCATTTATAAGGCAAGAAATCCCACTTATTAAACCTGACAGGGCACACCTGTGAAGTGAAAACCATTTCAGGGGACTACCTCTTGAAGCTCATCAAGAGAATGCCAAGAGTGTGCAAAGCAGTAATCAAAGCAAAAGGTGGCTACTTTGAAGAACCTAGAATATGACATATTTTCAGTTGTTTCACACTTGTTTGTTATGTATATAATTCCACATGTGTTAATTCATAGTTTTGATGCCTTCAGAGTGAATCTACAATTTTCATAGTCATGAAAATAAAGAAAACTCTTTGAATGAGAAGGTGTGTCCAAACTTTTGGCCTGTACTGTATATATATAGATAATGATATAAATCTGACTTGAATTAATCTGAGACATCTTTCGGCTGAGAGAAATCAGGAATCAGGGTATTATCACAATAAGGAATTGTAAGGAATATATGTATATCCTATAGGTAATTTTGGCTTTTTTTAAAGGTTGCATATCATTAATTAATTTTCATAATTTTATTGTCACGATTTTATATTTGATTAATTTGCACTGTATTAATATTATTTTAATAAATATATATTTTGATTTACCACTGCCTTCTTTTTGTCGTCAAACTTAGCGCAGAACATAGCTCTTATTGGCTTGGTCTTTATGATAATAAGTTAGAATCTCCTCCCTTACAGATTCTAATTTATTTACATAAAGAATATAGACTGTTAATCAGAGCAGTATAAATTTTCTGACAGTTGCCCATAGCAACCAATCAGATCCCACCTTACATTTTCCAAAGAAGCACTGAAAAATGTACAGTAGAATCTTATTGGTTGCTATTGGCAACTAAGCCAGTTTTCATTTACACCAGGTTTGATAAATCTCCCCCTATGTGTCTGAAAATCAGTTTGTCAGGTGTCTAAATCACTCTGCTATTTAGACCTGTGGCCTGGGAGATTAGTCTCTTATGTGTCTCCAGGAAAGCTGTGTGCATGGTGCTTGCTATATTGACCAGAGTGTTTGTGATTTCTATCCTGACTCTTGTGGTCAGCCTTGTTCATCAATGACTCATAGCTCTTGGTTATGTCTTTGTTAATTTCTGTCTGTGAACTCCATGCTTATTGAGTGTATTCTGTTCTGCATGGGTCCCGGTTTAGGTCTTGATCCTGATTCCATTTATACTGATTCTGTGTCTTTGATCTGGTTTGCTTGCGACCTTGATTCATGTCTGTTTGGTATGCTTGGATTCCCGCTGTGTGAACAGGTCCCTGCAGTTTTTTAATGCGGGAGCTTGGACAATTAGCCAGTATAGGGACTGTCGATCATTTGGGGGCTGTCATTTAGGACAGATTGTCCAAGCAGGTAGGGATAGTGGTCGGTTGAGATTAGGTTTGCACTGCACCCTACCCATATGTTCAGTTTAATTATATTTTGTTCCCTTTGTTGAAAAAGTGCTCATTTTTGTATATTATGTCTTGTCTGTGAACACTTGTCATATGTTAAAGTGGTTCTGTGTAATCCCTGAATGTGAAACTCACACTTTGCATGAATCAGGAGATTCTTGATATACAGTATATTCTAAACATATGTACAATATATGTAATTGTATCACTCATTGACTCCAATGACAAAAAAACTGTATACTATCTAAATTATATACCGTATTATATACTGTACTTTAAGGCAGGTTTACACGGCATGATGTTACAGCTGATTGTCAAGAAAGAAGTGTTCCTTCCTGATAGTTGGCTGCTAGTTCAGTGAAGGAGACCACCGCATTTATATGCAGTGATCTCCTTCACAGTATGAGGACAAGGAAATCTATCCAGATCCATCTGTAGCAGTATACTGTCCTCTTCCGTGTTAATTACTTTACACAGTTTAGTGTCATCTGAAAAAATTCATATTTTACTGTGCAAGCCTTCTACAAGATCATTAATAAATATATTGAAGAGAATAGAGCCCAATACTGACCCCTGAGGTACTCCGCTAGTGACAGTGACCCAATCTGAGTGTGTACCGTTAATAACCACACTCTGTTCTATCTCACACTCTGAGCCATTTACTTATCCACATGCACACATTTTTCCCCAGTCTAAGCATTCTCATTTTATATACTAACCTTTTAGGTGGTACAGTATAAATTGCTTTGTCAAGATACATGACATCCATTGACTACCGCTGGTCAAGTCTAGAACTTACCTCCTCATAGAAACTGATTAAATTAGTTTGACTTGACCAATCCCTCATGAAGTCATGCTGATACGGTGTTATTCGATACAGCTTATTTTCTAATTTAGGTTTTATTGAAATTTTTCGGTACAACCAAAATAGAGACATGTGCAAATTCAAACAGTGTTAACAGTTCAAACATGATGTCCACAGAACTGTGTTGGGTATACACCCATCATCACATAGTACAGCTCATGGGAGAATATGAGTTAGACATATCTAAATGGACATGTAAAATTGCAGTAACATATAGACAGACAAGACATTGGACAAGGGAGCAGGGGGGAGGAAAGGAGGGGGGAAGGGTATAATTTCTACTGAAGCGGTTAGACCTGCGCATCACGAAATGCGGCTGAAGAGCGAAAGGCTTCCCAGGGGCCCCATATCTTCACATATCGTGCGGTGTCTGCGGGCGTAATACTAATGAGATCTTCCAACCTCTGATACAGAGCAATTTCGTCAAACCACTCCTCAGGCGAAGGGGGAGAAGGGGATTTCCAATGCCTGGGAATCACCGCCTTTGCTGCCTGAACCATATATTTTAGGAGGGATTTCTTATATGCCGGGACATTCAGGACACTGTCGAACAATAAAAGAGCTTCTGGGGAATTTTGGATAGGGACACCCGTGACTTCTTTAATTATTCAATGAACGAAGTTCCAGAAGGGCCGTAAGCCGCTACAGTTCCACCACACATGGATCATCGTGCCTTCCTCTTTAAGACATCTCCAACAACGGTCCGATACCGTCGGGAACCATTTGTGAAGTACTGCTGGTACTCTGTACCATCTAGATACATTTTTGTAGCTCGTTTCCTGAGCTTTGGCCAAAACCGTTGATTTGTGTGCTAGAAGGAAGCATCTGTTCCACTGGGCTGGGGTATATTGATTCCCCAGATCCCGCTCCTAGGCTTGACAATATGGAGGAAGGCACGAGGATCGCTGGTGTATCAGTAGTTTGTATACTGAGGATATGGGGTGTAAGGTCGCTGAGGAGGAGACACACATCCGCTCAAACTCAGTGAGTTTCCTGGCCAGAGTGTGGGTTCTACTTAGAGAGGTGTAAAAGTGTTGGAGCTGCAAGTATTCAAAGGAATTGCGGGTTAGTGGAGCCTCTAAAATCTGGGACAGGGGTTTTAGTGCGGGGCCAGAGAGAACTTGGCAGAACCTGATCGGTCGGGTTCTTGAGCTTTGAAATTTTTTTTAGAAGAGTGCCCTGGAGGGAATCTAGGGTGATCCGTGACTGGCACCAGAGGGCCTTTAGGGTCAATCAGTGAGGTTGAGCGACTAATGGATGCTAAAGTTGCAAGGATATGGTGAGCAGAGAAGGACAAATGTGACGACGTTTGGCGTGGAGAGCCCACTAGCCATGAGAGGGTTGATACCGCGCACATTGAAGTATCCTTTGTAATTTGTACCCACGCCTTGGGAGAATCAGCATGCGTCAAGTCCAACAATCGGGCATATGCTGCAGAGTGATAGTATAGTCTACAATCTGGAAGACCCACTCCTCCTGTTTCCTTGGTGCGAGTCATTATCTCCCATTTTATCCGTCCAGGGGCCCATACAAATTGCGTGAAGCACCTACGGAGTTGGGACCAAAAAGTGGACGGTATGTGAAGGGGAATAGTCTGTAAAAGGTACAGTAGTTTTGGCAAAAGGGTCATCTTTACTATACTAATCCTTCCAAACCAAGAAAAGTCTCGTTTACGCCATCCGTCTAAGTCTTTTTGGAACTGTAAGAGGAGGGGCGCGAAGTTCAATTTATGAAGTCGTGAGAGGTCTGCTGTCATTTTAATCCCCAAATACGTTATGCCTTTAGGTGGCCAGGTAAAGGGAAAAGAAGCCATAAGAGCAGGGGTCAGGTCACTTGGCAAATTGACATCTAAGGCCTCTGACTTGGACATATTAATCTTAAAATTGGACCAGGTACAAAATTGAGATATTTGCCGAAATAAGGACGGCAAAGAGATACGTGGGTTGGTTATGTAGAGAAGGAGATCGTCAGCAAACGCCGCGCATTTATACTCTCGTGATCCGATCTTTATTCCCGTTATGTCTGGGTTGGCACGAATAGAATAGAATAGAAGCCAGCAGGTGTTCCATAACTAGAACGTATAATAAGGGGGACAATGGGCAGCCCTGCCGTGTCCCATTATGGATTGGAAAGGGGGGGAGAGGGCACCATTTACTTTGACTCTAGCGGTGGGATGTTGGTACAGTGTCAGGATCTGATACAGTTTATTTTCATTGAGGTACTCCAAATCAGCATCTCTTAGAAAACCTTCAAATAGTTCACCCACAACAGATGTTAAACTTACTATAGTTTCCAGTCTTTTTTTTATACCGTTTTTGAATGTTGGCACTACATTTGATAAGCGCCAATCCTATGGAACACTCCATGTTAAAGGGTTTCTATCACTTCGTTTTACATATTTAGCTGTCAGACACTAGCGATCCGCTAGTGTCTGCTCTGCCCAACCATCCTAATATAACTGCTTTTGGGGCAGCCGTTTTGCTAAAAAAAGAACTTTTATTAATATGCTAATGAGCCTCTAGGTGCTATGGGGGCGTCATTAGCACCTAGAGGCTCCGTCTACCTTCAGAAACTGCCGCCGCCCAGCACGTCCCTCCAGCCCGCCCATCTCCTTCTGAATGCGATCCTCCTTGTGAGCGCCTGTATTCGGCGCATGCGCAGTGAATGTCTGACCGCTTCCCTGCTCAGACATCTCCACTGCGCCTGCGCGATGACGTCATAGTGCTCCGAGGAACAGGCGCAGTGGAGATGTCTGAGCAGTGAAGCGGTCAGACATTCACTGCGCATGCGCCGAATACAGGCGCTCACAAGGAGGATCGCATTCAGGAGGAGATGGGCGGGCTGGAGGGACGCGCTGGGCGGCGGCAGTTTGTGAAGGTAGACGGAGCCTCTAGGTGCTAATGACGCCCCCATAGCACCTAGAGGCTCATTAGCATATTAATAAAAGTTCTTTTTTGAGCAAAACGGCTGCCCCAAAAGCAGTTATATTAGGATGGTTGGGTAGAGCAGACACTAGCGGATCGCTAGTGTCTGACAGCTAAATATGTAAAACGAAGTGATAGAAACCCTTTAATATAGAGTCCTTAAATATCAGAAATAAAGGTCTGTCTATGACATTACTTACTTCTCTTAGGATACGGGGGTGACTGTTATTTGTCTATTGTAATCTTTTTAAGACACAGCTTTTCTGAGTCAGACAGGGTACTTTTAAATTTACTTTTACATTCTACTTTTATTTCTATTACTGCAATTTTTGTCATCCCCCTCAACTAAAAATACTCCTCAAAAATGGTAAGAGGAGTATTTTTATATATTTCAATAGTTTTTATTGAATTTTTTCAACAAAATTGCATTACAAATACCATCTGTTCCATTGTGAATGACAAGTTGTATGCATAGATAGTCATAGATGGCGGTACAGTGAGTATAGTAATATTTATACTAACTAAAGTATAACAAGTAAAAACAAAGTAAGATATTTCCATAGCAAAGTACTAATCTTAGAAAGTGCACAGATAGTTCTAGATTGATAAGTCATGTGGTTGACTCGTATTCTGGGACATGGTCAATAACCAGGTCCCCCATTGGTGGGTGAATTTGTCCACTCTATGTTCCCTGTATGCCATTATTTTCTCATAAGTACAATTGTTGTGTACTCTGGCTAGTATTTCGGCCTTCGAAGGAGTGTTGGTAGTTTTCCAATACTTAGTGATTGCCAATTTTGCTGCCAAGAACAGGTGAGCAACTGGGATTCTGTTCCGAGTCAGTATGGCATATATACCCCTTAAAAAGAGAGCCTCATGTACAGATTTTTGAATAGTGATTCCACAGAATATGGAGGCCACTTTGAATATGTCTGACCATATTTGTAGCACCAGGGGGAATATGTAGCAAGGTGCCAATGTTTCCACACCCGCACCAGCAGAGATGCGACGTGCCGGGGTAAATTTTGCTCAGTCTATCAGGGGTATAGTACGATTTCAAGCATGTCTTAATAGCAGCTTCGTATAAAGAAGTGCTGCGAAAGGTTACAGAAATAAACTTAAATGTTGCCAGCCAATCTGCGTCAGATGTACTCTCCTGTAGCTCTCTATCCCATGCTAGGAGTGGGGCAGTTTTAGAGAAAGGGGATTTAGAGCCCAAGGCTTTGTATAGTGGTCTGACGCCCACTCTACGATCAGGCCACAATGAGGAGGACCACAACTCAAAGAAGATCTCTTTATGGGCGATTACTTGGCGAGGTGATTAAGATTGTAGAAGGTGCTGAATCTGCAGATATTTAAAGAAATCTCCTCTGGGTACCTTGAATTCTGTTTGGAGTTCAATAAAGGATTTCAAGACATCTTTATTGTAAAGTTGGCTAAGAGTTTTGATACCTAAAGAACACCAGGGGGATAGATCGGTGTCGGGTATATGTAGTTCCGCTAACTGTAGTGGAGATACCTCCAGCAAAGAGAAGGGCTGATGGATGCATCTTTGGTGGAACAAACGCCAGTGATAAACTGAGGCTTGTAGCACAGTTGGTAAGGGTGGTAAGTTGAGCTGGGAGACGCTAAGACTATTTATAAGGAGAGTTTTGAGATGCTTAGTAGGAGCGAGTGAGGATTCAATTTGCACCCAGGGAGTATGGGCATCTGACGTCCACCATTTCTTCAACACCTGAGTCTGAGTGTTCAAAAAGTAATCCCTTAAATCCGGGAGACCAAGGCCACCTTTGGTTTTATCTTTTATGAGAGTGCCTGTGGCAATCCATGGTTTATTCCCTAACCACACAAAGTTGTTAAGTAGGCCCTGTGCTTTCCTTAAAAAAATGGTTGGGGACTATAATGGGGACCATTCTAAATAGAAATAGAAGCTTTGGCAAGATTAGCATTTGAAAGGTCGCAATGCGGCCTACCCAGGAGATTTCATATTTGCTATATAAGGCGATATCATGTTTAATAACGTATAAAAGGGGGAAATAGTTTAGGTGGAATAAACTGGATAACGTCGGTGGTATGGAAACTCCTAGGTATTTTATACTGTCCTGTCTCCAATTAAAGGGAAAGTTTCGCTTTAGGGATTTTAATAAGCTGTCTGGGATATTCAGTGGGAGGATTTGGGATTTGGACTCGTTGACCTTGTAATAGGACAGACGGCCATACTCTTTAATGAGGGAGAGTGGTGCTGAAAGGGCAGTTTGAGGAGACGAAAGTGTCAGAAGCACATCGTCTGCATACATAGATATGCAATGTTGAACTTTTCCCTATTTGGATACCAGAGATGTCCGAGTTGAGTCTAATAGCTTGGGCCAGGGGTTCCATTGCTAGAATGAAGATCAAGGGCGAGAGAGGGCACCCCTGTCGAGTGCCATTCGTTAAAGGGAATGACGGTGACAAGGCTCCATTAACAAACACTCTTGCTGTAGGTTTAGAGTAAAGGGCTCGTATGGCATCAATAAAAGCCTCTCCTAAGCCCATTTTTCCAAACACAGAGAAGGAAAACGACCAGTTCACGTGGTCGAACGCCTTCTCTGCATCAAGGGTCACCAATAATGCTCCATCCCCCCTACAGTTGACCACATCTACAAGGTTCAAGGCCCGACGGGAATTATGTTTGATTTGTCTCCCCTTAACAAATCCCGTTTGGTCAGCATTTATTAGGAGTGGTAGGATATTTGATAATCTAGTTGCTAAGATTTTGGCGTAGATTTTTAGATCCGTGTTTAGTAGGGAAAAGGGTCTGAAATTCTGGGGTCTATCTGGGAGTTTGCCAGGTTTTGGTAGAGCAACTATAGCAGTAGACAGCATCTCATCTGGAAAGGATCCGTCTATAAATGCCTTGTTGTATACTGGTAGTAGGGTAAAAGTTGGTCTTGGAACGTTTTGTAGTATATGTTAGACAAGCAGTCAGGACCAGGGGATTTATGGAGATGAAGTGAGGAGATGGCTTCCGCTATTTCCAGAGAACTGACAAGATGAGATAATAAGTCCCTCTGCTGAGCGTTTAGGGACGGGAGATTTATCTTCTCTAAGAGTTAATTTTGAGGGGCGATATTGACTGTATCTCGGGGGAGTCCTTAAGATTGTATAGTGCCGAATAATATTCAACAAACTGGTCCTCCATAGCCTTTGGGTCATAGATCTTATTGCCATTAGCAAGGTGCGTAAGATAGGGAATTCTGGCTTTTGCTGCTCTCATTTTTAGGCGACGGGCTAGTAGCTTCATAGCTTTATTGTCTTGTGAGTAGTAACGGGCTTTGGTAACTCTCAAGTTCTTTTCATAAGTGAAAAGAAGGCAATCCCTAAGGTGTGTCCTTAGAGCATGTATTTGGGTTGCTCTTTCTGAGGAAAAAGAGGATTTATTTAGTGATTCTAGAGAGGTGAGTTGGGAAAGTATAGTATGTATTTTCTGTTCTCTTTGTTTCTTTGACTGATGACCCAGTTTGATAAATATGCCTCGAATATATGCCTTGTGGGCATTCCATGGGCAGTAGGGACTAGAAACTGAACCTTCGTTTAGCTCAAAGTAATCTGTCAGCGCTTTGTCTATTTCTGCTTTATACCCTGGATTAGAGATAATGTAGGGGCTACAGCGCCAAAGAGTGTCCCTTATGTTATATGTTTCCTGTATAGACAGGGATATGGTGGCATGGTCGGACCACTTTATCGTCTCAACAGTGGAATGTGTAGCCAGCTGGAGAAGTGATCTGCTGACCAGAAATAAATCTATGCGAGAGTAGGAATTATGCACATGTGAAAAGAAAGAATAGTCCCGCTCAGATGAATGATGGACTCTCCAAATGTCGTACAGCTCCTCAAGGGGAGGGGGTTTAAGGTAGGGTATGACTTCCTATTTCCAGCTGTGGAATCCATCTCAGCGTCTGGCACTAAATTGAAGTCACCGCAGACTATGAGGTGACCTTGTTGCATTTTTGCCGTTTTGGCTAATACTTTATTGAGGGAGTGTAGTTGGTGCTTGTTTGGAGCGTAGACAGCTACTATAGTATATGCTAGATTATTCATAGTGCATGTTAAGATGATAAATCTACCATTTTTGTCTAGGAATGTACTACCAGGCGAGAAGGCAATAGAATTCCTGAAGGCTAGTAGAACTCCCCTCTGCTTTTTGCGATAGTGAGACTGTACGACATGTGGAAACAAAAGATGTCTGATCCTATGGGCGTCTTTACTAACTATGTGGGTCACCTGTACACAAAGGATGTCAGCTTTAAGATCAAGCGCCTCTGACTACATATATGATCTCTTTTGAGGGCTATTTAGCCCTTTAGTATTTAAAGAGACTAGTTTAAGAACCATGGGAAATGGTTAAAATGCAAATATTACCAGCTAGGACATCAGTGACATTAAAAAGGAATCTGGCCATGATTTCCTCCCCTCCCCACAATGCACAACTATCTGAGACATTACAGTGAAGGTAAATGTAGAACATTATAGAGCAAATAAAAAGGAAAAACAAACAATTGCTCAAACCGGAGCGAAATAATCACCTATAGAGGTGTATAATCCGGACTTAGGACTATAGGGGGAACAAGTTCTGTTTGATATCAAGCACTAGAGGTGCACTCCAATGCTCAAATTTAGGAGGACAAAGTCAATGCTTGGTACTCCTCTTGGCGTTGACTGTGTGCATTCAGAACTTAGGTGTCGTGGGGAAGACAGATGGGATTCTTCTGTTGATGGTACAGATAGATTCCACGAGCCCAGCAGACGTCGACCTTCATCCACTGATGCGATACTGTGCTGCTTGCCATTGTGAGTGAGCAGGAGCTTCACAGGGAACCCCATTTGTAAGCAATATTATGCTCTCTTAGGGTAGTTGTAACTGGAGCCAGCAGACGCCTCTGTCGTAGTGTAGCAGCCGACAGGTCCGCGTATAACTTCACAGACTGGAATGGTGTGGGCATCTCTGACAACTGACGGGCTGCCAATAGAACGGCTTCTTTGGTCCAGAAAAAATGTATCCGGGCCAGGGTGTCTCTAGGAGTAGTCTCCGGCAGGTGCTGGGGTCTAGGGATCCGGTGAGCCCTGTCAATGATCAAATCATGGGCTGCACAGGAGGGCAGCAGTTTCTTCATAAGGGACTTTAGGTAGTCCGTAAGATCCGAGAGACCAACATCTTCAGGTATTCCCCGAAATTTGATATTATTTCGCCTAGAGCGATCCTCCAGGTCATTCATTTTGGCTTTCATGCGGTCATTTTCTTCCTGCATTTCTTCTTGGTTGTCAATTAGTTAGTTATGCAATGACGCAAACTCTCCCATTTTAGTTTCCACATGCGAAACTCTGGATTCTAGGCCCGCGATAGAAGATTGCAGCGGGGCTAGTAGGGAGGAGAAAGCAGTATGGAGGGCCGCACTGAAAGCAATCAGCATTTCTTTCAAGAGATTCCCCGATGCAGGTTGATCAGAGGTGGGGAGCTTGTGCAATATGGAGGTAATAGGGTGGGCGTCTGGATTCTCGGAGCCCCCCAGAGGAGTATTTTTAATATTCCAGAAAAAATGTAGTGCAACCTTTGACCCCGCGATACGAGCAGTTTATAATGTGATGGAAAAATGAATCAAGTCAGCAAATGAGGCAATATGGACAATCACAATACATTAGTAAGAGCCTTGTATTAACTTGATCGCACACTACATCCAGCACTCTGCCCTCCATGCTGGATGAGACATTGGTTTATATTTTGGCCAAAGCATAGTAAGCCACTCACCGCGTCAAGGCTGTACTTGGCTTGCATGCTGACCTGCATTCCCTGGATTTTATGTGGCTGTCATGGCCCATGAACAGGTAGGAACAAGAGTTAGGGACCACTCATGAGACAGCCTTGACGCGGTGAGTGGCTTACTATGCTTTGGCCAAAATATAAACCAATGTCTCATCCAGCATGGAGGGCAGAGTGCTGGATGTAGTGTGCGATCACATTTGCATTTTCCGTTTGTATATGTATTTCGCCATAGCGATCTGCACCTACAGGCAGGTTGTGCTGACCCAACCCCTTATATTTTTTTCTTTGTAGTATATATTGGAGGCGTGGCGATCTCCTTGGAGTCATTGCACACCTGACCAGTTAATCTGTCCTTGAGGCTGGTTTTAAAGTCAGTATAAAACTGAGTCTGCTTGTATAGAACCTACCATTAGCCATTTGGCTCCAGGAGAAGTATATGGTGGGTTCAGCATGCATGTTGGTACTTGCATCCCTGGATCCGATGAAAGCTGTAATGGCACCGGACGGGGTTACAAGCAAAGTGTACTTGGCTTGCATGCTGACCTGCATTCCCTGGATTTTATGTGGCTGTCATGGCCCATGAACAGGTAGGAACAAGAGTTAGGGACCACTCATGAGACAGCCTTGACGCGGTGAGTGGCTTACTATGCTTTGGCCAAAATATAAACCAATGTCTCATCCAGCATGGAGGGCAGAGTGCTGGATGTAGTGTGCGATCACATTTGCATTTTCCGTTTGTATATGTATTTCGCCATAGCGATCTGCACCTACAGGCAGGTTGTGCTGACCCAACCCCTTATATTTTTTTCTTTGTAGTATATATTGGAGGCGTGGCGATCTCCTTGGAGTCATTGCACACCTGACCAGTTAATCTGTCCTTGAGGCTGGTTTTAAAGTCAATATAAAACTGAGTCTGCTTGTATAGAACCTACCATTAGCCATTTGGCTCCAGGAGAAGTATATGGTGGGTTCAGCATGCATGTTGGTACTTGCATCCCTGGATCCGATGAAAGCTGTAATGGCACCGGACGGGGTTACAAGCAAAGTGTACTTGGCTTGCATGCTGACCTGCATTCCCTGGATTTTATGTGGCTGTCATGGCCCATGAACAGGTAGGAACAAGAGTTAGGGACCACTCATGAGACAGCCTTGACGCGGTGAGTGGCTTACTATGCTTTGGCCAAAATATAAACCAATGTCTCATCCAGCATGGAGGGCAGAGTGCTGGATGTAGTGTGCGATCACATTTGCATTTTCCGTTTGTATATGTATTTCGCCATAGCGATCTGCACCTACAGGCAGGTTGTGCTGACCCAACCCCTTATATTTTTTTCTTTGTAGTATATATTGGAGGCGTGGCGATCTCCTTGGAGTCATTGCACACCTGACCAGTTAATCTGTCCTTGAGGCTGGTTTTAAAGTCAGTATAAAACTGAGTCTGCTTGTATAGAACCTACCATTAGCCATTTGGCTCCAGGAGAAGTATATGGTGGGTTCAGCATGCATGTTGGTACTTGCATCCCTGGATCCGATGAAAGCTGTAATGGCACCGGACGGGGTTACAAGCAAAGTGTACTTGGCTTGCATGCTGACCTGCATTCCCTGGATTTTATGTGGCTGTCATGGCCCATGAACAGGTAGGAACAAGAGTTAGGGACCACTCATGAGACAGCCTTGACGCGGTGAGTGGCTTACTATGCTTTGGCCAAAATATAAACCAATGTCTCATCCAGCATGGAGGGCAGAGTGCTGGATGTAGTGTGCGATCACATTTGCATTTTCCGTTTGTATATGTATTTCGCCATAGCGATCTGCACCTACAGGCAGGTTGTGCTGACCCAACCCCTTATATTTTTTTCTTTGTAGTATATATTGGAGGCGTGGCGATCTCCTTGGAGTCATTGCACACCTGACCAGTTAATCTGTCCTTGAGGCTGGTTTTAAAGTCAGTATAAAACTGAGTCTGCTTGTATAGAACCTACCATTAGCCATTTGGCTCCAGGAGAAGTATATGGTGGGTTCAGCATGCATGTTGGTACTTGCATCCCTGGATCCGATGAAAGCTGTAATGGCACCGGACGGGGTTACAAGCAAAGTGTACTTGGCTTGCATGCTGACCTGCATTCCCTGGATTTTATGTGGCTGTCATGGCCCATGAACAGGTAGGAACAAGAGCTAGGGACCACTCATGAGACAGCCTTGACGCGGTGAGTGGCTTACTATGCTTTGGCCAAAATATAAACCAATGTCTCATCCAGCATGGAGGGCAGAGTGCTGGATGTAGTGTGCGATCACATTTGCATTTTCCGTTTGTATATGTATTTCGCCATAGCGATCTGCACCTACAGGCAGGTTGTGCTGACCCAACCCCTTATATTTTTTTCTTTGTAGTATATATTGGAGGCGTGGCGATCTCCTTGGAGTCATTGCACACCTGACCAGTTAATCTGTCCTTGAGGCTGGTTTTAAAGTCAGTATAAAACTGAGTCTGCTTGTATAGAACCTACCATTAGCCATTTGGCTCCAGGAGAAGTATATGGTGGGTTCAGCATGCATGTTGGTACTTGCATCCCTGGATCCGATGAAAGCTGTAATGGCACCGGACGGGGTTACAAGCAAAGTGTACTTGGCTTGCATGCTGACCTGCATTCCCTGGATTTTATGTGGCTGTCATGGCCCATGAACAGGTAGGAACAAGAGTTAGGGACCACTCATGAGACAGCCTTGACGCGGTGAGTGGCTTACTATGCTTTGGCCAAAATATAAACCAATGAAGCTCATCAAGAGAACGCCAAGAGTGTGCAAAGCAGTAATCAAAGCAAAAGGTGGCTACTTTGAAGAACCTAGAATATGACATATTTTCAGTTGTTTGTTATGTATATAATTCCACATGTGTTAATTCATAGTTTTGATGCCTTCATAGTCATGAAAATAAAGAAAACTCTTTGAATGAGAAGGTGTGTCCAAACTTTTGGTCTGTACTGTATATGGTATGATTAGATAGCTCTGCCTTTCGTGATATCATCATTAATATCATATACTAGCAGAAGGACCCAGCTTCGCACGGGTATATTTTATCTATTTCATTTAATGTTTGTGTGTGTCATTAAAAGATATCGACAGTATCCCCCATAACAGTGACCTCTACAGCACCACGCCCCTTTAACAGTGAACTCTACAGTCCCCCACCCCCTAACACTGAAATGGGACCTCCACAACAGCCCATCCCCTTAACTTTGACCTTCACCGCAGCCCGCCCCTTTAACAGTGAGTTTCACAGCACCCCACTCCCTTGAAAGTGACCTCCTCAAGGGCCCACCCCCTTAACAGTGACCTCCATAGTACCCCGCTGCCTTAACAGTGCCCTCCACAGTACTCCGCTGCCTTAACAGTGACCTCCACAGCAGTTGCCCCTTTAATAGTGACCCCTGTCCTCTTAACAGTGACCTCCACAGTGAACGCCTCTTTAACAGTGACCTCCACAGTGCCCGCCCCTTTAACTGTGACCTCCCTTTTAACGCTAGGGATACATGACAACATGTGTCGCGCAACATTTTGTCTCATTAATTTGTATAATGATAGGCTATGGTGTCGCACTGCGACATGTGACATGCTGCGACACGACAGTTGCAAAAAATCCATCTAAGATGGATTTTTCTGTGACTGTTGTATCGCAGTCGCAGCATGTCACATGTCGCAGTGCAACACCATAGATTATCATTATAAAAATTGTTGCGCGACATTGGTGCGATATCAATGTCGTGCGACACATGTAGCAGTGTAGTTGTGTCCTACGTGTCATGCGACACATGTCGTCGTGTAGCCCTAGCCTAAAGCTGACCTACAGTAGGGAAGAAAAATGGCTGGGTTGTTATGGAAACCTGGAGTAGAACTATGTGTATGTGGAGACTAAGGGCCTGCGAGCTTCTATTGGCTGATAAGGGACATGTGACCGTGTGTTATGGCAGTTGGGATATGAAGAGAAAGACTTGCAGGCTTGTATTGGCTAATGCAGGTCATTTTTTGGGAATATCTCAGGAACGGTACGTCCTAGAGAGCTGAGACCTCCACAAGATTTCTTTCCAGGTAGCAAGGGATGTGTATACCAAGTTTCATTGAAATGGATGGTTGCGTTTTTGAGTGATTGCGGAACATACATACGTACATACATATATACGTCCTTCTTTATATACAGGTGAAACTCGAAAAATGTGAATATCGTGCAAAGTTCATTTATTTCAGTAATGCAACTTAAAAGGAGAAACTAATATATGAGAGACTCATTACATGCAAAGCGAGATATTTCAAGCATTTATTTGTTATACTTTAGATGATTATGGCTTACAGCTTATCAAACCCCAAAGTCACAATCTCAGGTACCCTTTGCTCAGCCGGTATGGATTAATTAGCTGACTGATTAGCTGACACTTTGAGCCTAGAATATTGAAACTTTTCACAATATTAAAATTTTAAGTTGCATTACTGAAATAAATGAACTTTTGCACAATATTCTAATTTTTCGAGTTTCACCTGTATATAGATAGATCTATAAATCTATTTACCTCCTCCATTATATGACTCTGATCGCAACATCACAACTTAGTTCCTGATGGTCAATGATTCATTCTTCTGGTGAGTAATAGTCCTTGTTTTCTAGTAGAAATAGTGGGTAGCATGAATTCCCAATGGTGTCCATGACAGATTCAGAATACTGTATTTTTTACTACAGCATAGTAATATCTCTTAGGAGACATTACTAGTTTAAGCAAGTCTTAGCCAGAACAGTTTGGAATGGGGGCAGTATTCTCAAGGTAGGGAAGCTTGCAGGTAAGTTTGTTAGATTTAAAAAAGAAACTGTAATTTTGCAGATACAGTGTACCTGCTGCCATTGATATGGGAACACTGAGGCTAGTGAGGGTTATGTAGGGGCTATAGCAATACTTTGATGGAGCACTGTGTCTGCTGGCACTGGATTTATAATTACACAAAAAATGTGTATTTTTGTTTATTTCCTTGCTTAAACGGCATCACACCTCCATAAACAGCAGCGCAGTTCACAGTCTCTGGGGCTCACAGTCTAATTTGTCCACTGTGTGTCCCACACATACACTAGGGCTAGTTTGTTAGGATGCTAATTAAACTATCACTTTGTTTTTGGAGACACAGGATGGTACATGTGACAGCGATTCACCTTTCCACTGACTCGCTAGGGATTAAACCTCTGGGGGAGGGGGGGCTCAGGACCAACTACCCCAGCCAGTAGCACCCCACTTTGGGCGGGCACCCACTGAGAGGAGATAGCAGCCAGCTTAGTGAGCGAGGCATGTGGCCAGCTGAACCGATTGTCCCAACCTGGACTCTCCAACCGAACCTGTAGGCTCGAGGTTGGACAGAAGAGCAGTTCTGAAGTCCACCAGCTGGAACTGTAGCCCCTGCCTAGGCTGACGTCCTGTGGAATAGCCACTGATGACAAGGGCAGCCACCCTTTTATTTCCCTCAGCCACTATTTCAGTCTATTGGCCCCTATAGGATTGGTGGGAGATAACCGTGGCTGTACCATAATTGGTTGTCAGTTCAGTCCGACTGCATAATGTCATTCTGATGACACAGCTTTTCCACTTCAGCGAGACAAGCTGAACAGCTCCTAATATACAGCATGGGGGCTAATGCAATCCACAGGTGATATAATTAGCAGGTCCTTTGCCATACATCTGCTGGCTTGTTAGTCAGACCAAAAGTTGATTCAAGTTGTTGTGAAAGTCAGACAGCTACAGGAAAGACACATTAAACAATAGCTAATTTCCCTGACTGCCTCCTAAAAACGATGGACAAAGAAACAGTAGACCTGGTGCAAATAAGGAACAATTCACCCCACGAGTGGTCAGGTGTTATCGTCAGTGAGCATGTTGTCACAACTGCTATACATGGTGCTTTTCTAGTTGACCTACTATGCCTGGTACTTTTGTACTCTTGTGCACTATGTATCCCAAAATGTTGTATAGGCAGCAAATAGTTAACGGACAGCTCTTTAGTGCAGTAACTAGGGTGGTGGGCTTGTCCCACCCCCTGGATATCAGTCTTTGCTGAGCAGACCTGGAGAAAGGACCTGCATGTGTGAGCTGCTGAAAACTAGGCCTAGTCCAGAAAGCCTTCATCCCTGAGACTGAAAGCTGACAGAGAGAAACTGAACTGAGAGACTAGCCTTGAGAGAAAGAGAACAGACATTTGCAGATGATTGAGAACCACTTAAAGGTTGTGTTGGGCTAAAACAGTAAGGTAAAAGCACATTTATGGCAATGGACTTTACTGCTTGTGGAAAGGGTCAATTGCCTCTGGCATCCACAACAACACAGACTGGCCACCCGGATCTAAGGACTGCACCCCATAGATTGGGCATTGCAGAAAGTATTATTGAGAATGGAATTGTATGCCTGTGGTTATTTGGGAAGATTGCAAAGTTTACCTATAGAGGACTACTACCATCATTGCCATATACTATATACAAACTTTGGAAGAATCCTGCTGAGTTAAATACTTGAGAACTGTGCCTGCTGTTTGCATTTCTAAAGTAACTTCCATCATCTGCTCAGTAAAGAGAGAGACATTATATATTCTAGCCAAATGGGCCATATTATTGACTCCACCATCCATCCACCAGCCCCTGCCTCTTGCCTTTCTGCCTACTACTCATCTACCCAACATCAAGGGCATCAGACACCACCAGGCAGGAGCCCCAAAAGTATAGATTGTGCCTTGAGAGAAGAAAGGGTCCTGTCACTGCACGACTAATAGAGCAGTGGGTGCAACTGTCACCATCATTGCCACTACCCCCATTCCTGTGCTCTTCCCTACTCTCTTCCTGGGCTCATTGCCAGTGACCAAGGCAGTCCTTCAACAAAGTGCTTACAAAAGCAATATTAACCCACAAGGTGAAACTTTTGGCAGAAATGAGGTTAACAACTCCAGAGCTCTATTGCTACAATTTTACATTATATGCCAATTTCAGGTGAGTATGTGAGATCTGTGAAACATGGTCTATGTAAGGATAACCTGAAATCACTGCATCATAGTAATCAATGGTGATGTGAGCCCCAGCCCGACTGAAGACCTACTGTCCTGTAGGCCAACCACAGATCCACAGTACAGTGGATCTGTGGTTGGGCTGGAACTCAAATAATCATAGATCATTGTTATTTCAGGAATGCGCTTGTCAAACGGACCGCGATTCAAGGACCACGCATGCTCATCAGAAATAATGAATCTGTATGAGGATGAGCGATAGTAGTAGCCTCCACTCATCCCCATACAGTGGAGGAGATACTAACCTTGACAGTGAAAAGCTTATTGAAAAACACTTGACTCACTGACTAACTAAACAAGTTCCTGACTATTGACTAACAACAGCCTTAGAAACCACAAACTGTGGACAGAAAACACTATTTCCGATCTGTCTCCAACACATTCGGAAAGATTTACTAATCTTGTAGATATAAACTTTTATTGGCTGTCTAGACTTGCACCCGATTTATCACAGTGACTCAGGCTAGTTGTTATCTAGTACAGGGATAACAACAATTGGTTGGCTTACTTTGGGACAGATTTTTACTCCAGAATTGTGTCGCAATTTTGGTGCAAAATGGTGCATCTTAGGCCACATTCTAGCTCCTGTGAAGCCATACGCCTTTTTGCTAAGACCTACCTGTTTTCCTGCGAGTTGAAAAAAAATATTTGACACCCTAGTACTGTCAAATTGTGCCACTTTTAGACAGATTGTAGGTGTAGACATATCCTGGGAGGGGCTGGCCACAGAAAGGAGCAGAGCTTAGGAGCAACAAGAGCATTGGTGACACCTTCATTGCACCAAAAGGCATATTGAATAAAAGTATCATATCTTGGGAACAGAGCCTCGGATTAACAAAAGAAAAACAGTTTTAATCAGTTGAAACACAGCTATGTATCTATACAAACAGTTGGATAGGTAAATTGCTGGTGACAAGATTCCCTTTAATTAACAATCTAACTCCGGAGAGATTAAATGCTGTGCCATTCAAAAAAAAATTCTGACACCACTGCATTGTCTAATGATGTAGTGATATAAAAGGATGTAATTTTATTGATTTGTGTAGGTAGCTGATGTCTACATCTTTCTGACTAGTCTCAGATGGTAGACAGCAATAACATTGTTTTTTTAGGATTTCACAGGACAGATTGGGAAACAAAAGAGTGCCCTGGAATTAGAAAGATAGAGGGGTGTGGAGCTGGTTAGGGAGAAAGACAAATGATAAAAAGGCAACAGGGAGCTTTTTTTTCTTCTGTTCTCCTGGTGCATGTCACAGGACTGAATCAATATGCCTAAAGTTAAGGCTGAGTTCACACTTCAGTTATTTGGTCAGTTTTTTCCATCAGTTATCGAGAGCCAAAACCAGTAGTGAGGCCTACATAGAGATAACTAACCGAGCAGAACCATCATAGGTGTGGGAGTGCATGATTGAAGGAGGGAATCTATCAAGGTCACTTTCTAGAGAAAGGGCACCCCCACAGAAACCAATATGTCTTCACTGTTTGGACTGCTATCTGGAGATAGTCCCTCATGAAGCAGAAAATGTATAAGAGATAGCAGAAGTGATAGTCAGGGAAATACTACTGTTGCTGAACGGGGCTATTGACAAGGCAATTTACAATGCATTTACAAAAATCAACGAGGAGCTACACACCGACATTAAAAAGGTCGAGTATTTGGAGCAGACAGCCATAACAATGGAGGATGAATTAGAGAATATGCACTTTCAGCTACAGGGAATTTAGAAAGAAAAAAGTAAGGATCAAAGAGAAAGCTAACAACTTAGAAAACTGGTCTATACAAAATAACATCCAAATATTTGGCACACTTAAAAGGGTGCCATCCATGACCCTGAAAGGGTTGATATCCAAAGATTTACCACAGTTGCCTGGACTTGGCAGGGGAATCAAAGTTTAGGCCCATTCCAGCCAGACGGAGAAGATAAGTGACCAGAATTGTTATAACAAAAATACTGGACTTTCATGATAAATCTGATATCTTGAATATGAATAGAGAATAAAAGATCTACAGTGGGAAGGTGCGAAATTACTGATATTTCTGGATTACTCAGCCGAAACCAGTTTTCACCAAACTGTTTAAAAGAGGAAATAAATGTTAAATGCAGTTTGCACTCATTGGACTTAACCAAAAGAGCAACTGAGGATTAACTTTGACGATCACAAAAAGTAAAACTAACAATGATAGTTTTTTTTCCTCTCCTCAACCTTTAGTTTCGTTTTCAAAGATGAGGTCTGGGTCTTCGAGGAGTAATTATATACAGTTTTATAGAAACAAGTTGTTATGGAGAAAATATGCAAATATATTTTGGGGGAAGTGATCTACAGTCCAAAATGCAGTCTCCCTCACCAAGAAGTTAAGGTGGATTTTGACAGGCAGATTATTGGGAACATACGTTCCTGCGAACGCTGGTTTCCGACAATCTGCCCATGTAAATGTGCCGCTGATTAGCTGATGAACAAGCGAAACGCTTATTCAACGGGTGATCCTGTCGTTTTTGCAGGCTCCTAAATTATAATTTCTGGCCAGGAGATAGTGCTGTCTAAACATTGATCTGCTGCCAAGAAACAATGCAGCTGTATGAAGACGCACGATCGCAATAGTGATCCCTTGTCCTCATACTGTGGAGGTGACCACTGCATGTGAATGCTTCCCCTCCATTGAGTGAGCATATGACTGTCGGGAAGAAATGCTTCCTTCCCAACAATCTGCTGCTGCTCAGCATTTGTAAATGCGCCTTTAGATGACAAGAATTTGTATCTCTTGGAATTTAAGGGGTTCTATGGATCCAATTGAAAGAGAAAAGGTGCTTATACACCTAAAAATGTTAAAAGCAGACATGCAGGAGACATACCTCTGGGAGAGAAAAAACTCAAGAGAACAACGGATTGGCAGGTAAAGTGACAAGGGTTAGCCACATGGAAAAAAAAGTGTCATATTACTGATTAATAAAAATTTGAAGGCAGAAAGAGTGTCCACACAGTATGGCAAGGAAACAAGACTAATGTGTTGTTTAGTAAGATTCAAGCCAGAGGTTTCATGATGTATAACATTTGAGCGCAGCAGCTCCTTGAAACAGCTGATCGGTGGAGGTGTGGAGACTTGGACCCCCACTGATGTGATGATGACCTTTCCTGATAATATGACATGTTAAAAATGACATGTTAATGATATCTGAGGAATGTTCTGCTTCATTAAATGTATTTGGGCATGCAAATCATCAAGATCCACTGCTGGTAGCTCTTTGCAAATGCTTTCCATTGATGTCCCAGATGTGCTTGAAGGGAGACAGGTCTGGACACACTGCAGGCCATGGTTGCTCTTTTAGGCCATACATGTGGCCTTGTGTTGTTCTGTTTAAAAAAAATGCCCCCTGGGACAATCAATGTAATGCTGAGCTTTTAGTGTACTTGAAATGAAGACTAGAGGGATTCGCTACTGTACTTTATACTAATCCACACTATAATACCAGGAGTAGGACCAGTGTGACATTCCCTTGTAAAGACTTCATCATGGCGTTGCCTATGTGGTCTCTAGACCAATTTCTGGCTATCATTGTGTCTAAGAAGAGAATAGACCTCCTTTCCAGCTTTTATTGCTGTTTTCCTGTGCACTATTATAGCCTTTGAGAGTGAAGTTAATTGAACACCTGTAGCTGGACATTTGGCTCGTAGCCCAATGTCACGGAAACACCTTCTGATGGTTTGTGTGGACACTGTTTGCCACCCTAAGCTTGGGATGTGATGCCTAATTTTACTTGCGTAACAGAATGGATCGCTACTCGCCAGTCTTCTAATCAGACGATCTGTGCATGCAGAGGTTCGCTTCTCTGCACCTCTTGTTATCATTCCAGTTTGTCATTGTTCTTCCAACCACTGGGACACACAACAATGAACAGTAATGACATCCCAGATTATGCACATAGCGATATGCCAAAGTGAAAAATCAAGGTCTCTAAGTTCAAGGAATGTCCCTCACAGTTTGCGACAAGTGGCGATAACTTGCATGTCTATGAACAAGAGGCATTTCACAATCATCCCACACAACTTGATCTGATTTTTGAGGTTTCATGTAGCTAAAAAACTTTGATTTTAATCTTTTATGCCTCTCCCACTTTCCACAGATTGAAGCTAGGTGCTTGAAAATGTGCTCATCTGCACATCTTACCACACCTTCTACTTCCTCGGTTTGTGTAATCTTACAATTATCCTTCTTGGTGTTGCAATTTCAGTGTAGTAGGAAGAAGAAAGTCCCGATACTGACTAAGAATGCAGATATGAGATAGAATGAGAATTCTGGGTTAAATATAATGGCAAGGAGTTTCAAGTACCTTGCTGTTCACATTGAGAGGCAAGCTTCAGAGATTTATAGACTAAACTATTTGCCAGCTCCCTCTGAAAACATATACTTATGTAAGGGATGACAATATCTGTACAGCTTGTTGTAAACATGTTTTTTCGAAACGCGTAGACGTTCATTTGGAACACTGAGGAGATGCTGTCACTGTATGGATTTGTACTATACTGAATAAAGGAACCTACAATATTTTCTAACTTCGATGCTGGATCCATCGCTTTATTTCTAATATCTGTACAGCACTGCAATATAAGTTGGCGCTATATGAGCAACAAAATTAATATGAAATACAAATTATTTAGACAATTTCTAGTAAAAATGGAAATGCCAGACATATGTAAAAAAATTCCTCTTGTAAATTTTCAGGGGTTAAAGTGCTTATTCCATTTAGGGTACATCCACAATGTGGATTTGCGTGGGGTAAATCTGCACTGGTTTACAGTAGCTGCAGAGTGGGAAGGTTTTAAGAAATCTCATCCAGAAATCTGCAGCATAAATTGACCAATGGTGTGGATTTTAAATACGCACCATATCAATTTATACTGAGGATTTCCACCACAGATATCACCTTTTGTAATGCCCAGTGAAATCTGCTGCAGATCTGAGGAAAAATCCACGTTACTTAACCTTATATTCTGTAATGTACAACTGAAGGTGAAATGGCTGCTTCTAGAACAAAATGTGCTTTAACATGTTGGCGGAAATATTTTTCAAAGGAGTGCCTTTAAAATAAATTCTAAAGGGGGGGGGGGGGGGGTGGCTGGTGGCGCATGGAGCTGGACGTGTGGTGAGTGAGCACCGGCCCCAACAAGCCTAATAAGCGGCTCACAGCACTAATCCATCGGCTATAAAGCCACTGGAATTCGCCCACACAACACCTGCCTCTACCTACCATGGGCAGAATCAAAAAGAAACCGGTGTCGGCGAAATTGACGAAGTTTTATCCCGCAATGGGAGGAATTCAAGATGGCGCTGCGGGAGGCGCGCACCTAGGCAGCGCTCAGAGAACGGCGGGAGCCTCCCCTGACAGCGCGGCCCGACAACTGAGTTCCCCGGTTGCACAGGAGTAACGAACCCCTCGGCAGCAGAATCCTTCATCCTCTCAGGGTCCAAGCGGATCCCCAGCGCTGCAGCAAGGTACGGAGGGGACGATATTTGTGCAAGCACAGGGCCTAGGAAACAGTATAGTGGCCCAGGGGAGGTCTCCATTAACCCTGCAGCCACTGAACCAGACGCCCGTGCAGGGCCAAACAGCAGGGGAGAAACCCATCACTGAGGCTCTTCTTATAACCCTTATGGGGGATTTGAGAAAATCCTTGCAAGAAGACATCAGAGACCTGGTGGTGCCTTTACAAATGGAGATTTCTGCTGTGGGACATAGAACATCGCATTTAGAGAACAAAATGGCGGAGTACGCCCAAGCACACAACGTGTTGGTGGACGCCAATAATGAGAAGGATGAGGAGATAGCGGCTCTGAGAGTCAAAGTGATAGATCTTGAAGACCGTTCCCGTAGGAACAATATTCGTTTCCGGGGAATACCTGAATCGGTCAAACAGGAGGACTTACAAGGTTTTCTTATAGACCTGTTTACAGTGCTGCTTCCTGATATCTCGCAAACTGAGTTGTACATTGACCGGGCACACAGGGTCCCCAAACCCAAACTTCTACCTAATGACGTTCCATGGGACGTGCTAGCTTGCATCACTTTTTATCACGTTAAAGAAAGGCTGATGGCAGCAGCCCGAGAAAATCCGGCTTTACCGGATAGGTTCCAGGCTATATCTCTATACACTGACTTATCGGCTGCAACATTAGCTAAACACAGGGAGTTCCAAGAGGTTACCAAGCTGCTCCATTCCCACGGCATTCCATACAGATGGGGATTCCTAGCAAAGCTTCTCATTTCGTACAAAGGCAGGAAATTTGTAGCTCCTGGAGCTGAGGACGCCATGGCTTTGCTTGAAAGCTGGCATCTGCGACAGACACCAAAGGTGGGATCCAAGTCTCCTTCACCGACCAGAATGGAAGAAGAGTGGGCTGTCGTCCCTGAGAGACATCCTTCTGCACCATGAATCTACTTGAACTGGTGGCTATTGATATATCCTTTTTTTTTTTTTTTTTTACTTTTATTCTAAGAGTTACTGAATATAACATCTCATTTTAGGCTTAATGGCCGTTTATATGTTCTTACACCCCTCACTGAGGCGCAATCTTACTGCGTTCATTTTTGATGTTTGTACAGGACTGGTACAGTTCGCCTTTTTTATGGCTCAATTTTTTATGGTTCATATTATGTTTAGTCGTGGTTGAATCTGATTATACTCAGTACACTGTTCTTTGTCTTCCCATTAGAATGAAAATCAGCAGGTTTAAGTGGGGTTGGTGGGATTTAGTAATTATAGCAACCTATCTTACTGTTCAAAATGGTACTTAAATTTACTTCCATCAATGCAAAGGGGCTCAATAGCCCTTTTAAGGCTACTTTCACACCTGCGTTCGGGTGTCTGCTCGTGAGCTCCGTTTGAAGGGGCTCACAAGCGGCCCCGAACGCATCCGTCCAGCCCTAATGCATTCTGAGTGGACGCGGATCCGCTCAGATTGCATCAGTCTGCCAGCGTTCAGCCTCCGCTCAGCAAGCGGACACCTGAACGCTGCTTGCAGCGTTCGGGTGTCCGAATGGCCGTGCGGAGGCAAGCGGATCCGTCCAGACTTACAATGGAAGTCAATGGGGACCGATCCGCTTTAAGATGACACCATATGGCTCAATCTTCAAACGGATCCGTCCCCCATTGACTTTCAATGTAAAGTCTGGACGGATCCGTTCAGGCTACTTTCACACTTAGAAAAATTTTTAAACTATAATGCAGACGGATCTGTTCTGAACGGATCCAAACGTCTGCATTATAGGAGCGGATCCGTCTGAGCAGACATCAGACGGACCCGCTCTGAACGGCAGTGTGAAAGTAGCCTAAGAGATCTCAGCTCTGGAAGAATGCAATCTCTGATAACTCTGATGTTCTGGGTATCCAAGAGACGCATTTCCTCACAGCTGATGCTCACAGGCTCAAACATAAGAAGTTTCCTCATGTATTTTCATCTACACTAGCTGATAAAAAGAAAGGAGGGGTTTCTATTGCCAAAAAAGATACAGTGGCATTTAAGCTCCATGAATCCATAATGGATCCAGGTGGGCGACATGTTGTGTTGCGCCAAACAAAGGTCCTTTAAAATTTATACGTAAACTGCTTACTTTGGTTTCGAGGATCAAAAGAGGTTCCCTAGTGATTATGGGAGACTTTAATTCGCTGATGTGGCCGGCAATGGATTCCTCAGCTCCGTCGAAACCAAATGAACCGACCTCACTCAAAAAGAGGGTCTTACAGACATATGGAGATCTAAGCATGCCGATGAGCTCGATTATAGCTACTTTTCGCAAGCACATAAAACCTTCTCTAGGATTGATCTGTTCCTGACAGACAGCAACACCTTGACCAAAATTTTGCTGAGACAATCGCCCAGAAAATAAAAAAACTATGGCTCAGAATATGGAGAACCAATGAAGGAGATACCACACGCAGCATACAGAGATAAACTGACCAGTGACAGGCGTCTCACTGGGCAGTGACGGTTAGTGAGAGGAGCGGCAGTGCACTATGCCGTCCCTCACACACTAGCCCCCATGTAGGTGCATAGACAACACAGGTAAATGCTGGTGTCGGTGAAGGTACATTCCAACAACCAGCAGACCTGAACACACTAAGCTACGGCTCTACGCGTTTCCGTGCAACTAGTTGGTGCACTTCATCAGGAGCCAACGTAGCTACTGCACCCTAACTGCCTAAGCCGACACCCTAAACTGGGAATCGGTGTACTACATAAGGATTTTGCCAAGTAGCGCCGAATCCTGATGTGGGAGACGGTGTGCTGCTTTCTACAAACATAGCCTCGGCACTGTAATGCTGCGTGTGGTATCTCCTTCATTGGTTCTGGGAATTCAAATGTAGTTACATCTCCCAGAGGATATACCACACTTTCAGTATCCATTCCACCAGCACATATCGAGTTATTAGGCAGCACCCTGCCTTTCGGAGTATCATATCCGACCACTAGTGCGGTGGTTTTGTATACACACATTTTAATAGTCCGGTTATCTTTATATGGTACCTACAGTGTTCCTCCAATACACCACAGACGTGAAGGTCACTGCTAATACATTATTAGGTACCCTATTCTGGATATACGGCACTGACTTAGTGCCTTGTTATAATTGTAGGTTTTCACCCCATTCAATTTTCCACGATTAGCACTAATAAATTATTTATTATTTTTGCTCCATTTTAACATCCTCTTTATCTAATATTTGTTCTGTTATTAATTATAGGGACGTGTACCTTTATATTCCTTGCTTTTTATTGTTGTCAGAATATGGAGACACTAAAACATAATTTATTTGTTTGAAAAAAGCTGTTATTGTGTAAAACTTACATAAATAAAAAAAAGTATACATATTTGGTATCGCCACGTTCGTATAGACTGGCTCTATAAAAATATCACATGAACTAACCTCTCAGATGAACACCGTAAAAAATATAAAATAAAAACTGTGCTAAATAAACCATTTTTTGTCACCTTACATCACAAAAAGTGTAATAGCAAGCGATCAAAAAGTCATATGCACCCCAAAATAGTGCCAATCAAACCATCATCTCATCCCGCAAAAAATTAGATCCTACCTAAGGTAATCGCCCAAAAACTGAAAAAACTATGGCTCTCAGAATATGGAGACACTAAAACATGATTTTTTTTTTGTTTAAAAAATTATATTATTGTGTAAAACTTACATAATTAAAAAATAAGTATACATATTAGGTATCGCCGTGTCCATATCGACCGGCTCTATAAAAATATCACATGACCTAACCTTTCAGATGAACACCGTAAAAACTGTAAAATAAAAACTGTGCTAAATACACAATTTTTTGTCACCTTACATCCCAAAAAGTGTAATAGCAAGCAATCAAAAAGTCACACGCACCCCAAAATAGTGCCAATAAAACCGTCATCTCATCCCGCAAAAATCATACCCTACCCAAGGTAATCGCCCAAAAACTGAAAAAATTATGGTTCTCAGATTATGGAAACACTAAAACATGATTTTTTTTTCATCAAAAATGAAATCATTGTGTAAAACTTACATAAATAAAAAAAAAAGGATACATATTAGGTATCGCCGCATCCGTGACAACCTGGACTATAAAAATATCACATGATCTAACCTGTCAGATGAATGTTGTAAATAACAAAAAATAAAAACGGTGCCAAAACAGCTATTTCTTGTTATCTTGCCTCACAAAAAGTGTAATATAGAGCAACCAAAAATCATATGTACCCTAAACTAGTACCAACAATACTGCCACCCTATCCCGTAGTTTCTAAAATGGGGCCACTTTTTTGGAGTTTCTACTCTAGGGGTGTATCAGGGGGGCTTCAAATGGGACATGGTGTCAAAAAAAACAGTCCAGCAAAATCTGCCTTCCAAAAACCGTATGGCATTCCTTTCCTTCTGTGCCCTGCCGTGTGCCTGTACATCGGTTTATGACCACATATGGGGTGTTTCTGTAAACTACAGAATCAGGGCCATAAATATTGAGTTTGGTCTGGCTGTTAGCCCTTGCTTTGTAACCGGAAAAAAATTATTAAAATGGAAAATCTGCCAAAAAAGTGAAATTTTGAAATTATATCTCTATTTTCCATTAATTCTTGTGGAACACCTAAAGGGTTAACGACTGTTGTAAAATCTGTTTTGAATACCTTGAGGGGTGTAGTTTCTTAGATGGGGTCACTTTTATGGAGTTTCTACTCTAGGGGTGCATCAGGGGGCTTCAAATGGGACAGGGTGTCACAAAAACCAGTCCAGCAAAACCTGCCTTCCAAAAACCGTATGGCATTCCTTTCCTTCTGCGCCCTGCCGTGTGCCCGTACAGCTGTTTACGACCACATATGGGGTGTTTCTGTGAACTACAGAATCAGGGCCATAAATATTGAGTTTTGTTTGGCTGTTAGCCCTTGCTTTGTTACTGGGAAAAATGGATTAAAATGGAAAATTTGTAAAAAATTGAAATTCTGAAATTTCATCTCCATTTGCCAATAACTCTTGTGGAACACCTAAAGGGTAAACAAAGTTTGTAAAATCAGTTTTGAATACCTTGAGGGGTGTAGTTTATAGAATGGGGTGGTTTCTATTATGTAAGCCTCGCAAAGTGACTTCAGACCTGAACTGGTCCCAAAAAAGTGGGTTTTTGAAAATTTCAGAACAATTTCAAGATTTGCTTCTAAACTTCTAAGCCTTGTAACATCCCCAAAAAATAAAATATCATTCCCAAAATGATCCAAACATGAAGTAGACATATGGGGAATGTAAAATAATAACTATTTTTTGAGGTATTACTATGTATTATAGAAGTAGAGAAATTGAAACTTGGAAATTTGCAATTTTTAAAATTTTTTGGGTAAATTTGGTATTTTTTTATAAATAAAAAAGAATTTTTTTTACTTTATTTTACCAGTGTCATGAAGTACAATATGTGACGAAAAAACAATCTCAAAATGGCCTGAATAAGTCAAAGCGTTTTAAAGTTATCAGCACTTAAAGTGACACTGGTCAGATTTGCAAAAAATGGCCTGGTCCTTAAGGTGAAATAGGGCTGAGTCCTTAAGGGGTTAAAGGGGTATTCCCATGCCGCCTTTTCATACTTTCCTGCTGCCAGCGCGCCGTTCACTTCCTGGATTCTGGCTGGGAGCGGGCTTCATCTTGATTGACGTCTTCTCCCGGCCGAGCCACACGCTGGGCTGAATGCGCACGCCGTGTGGCTCGGCCGTTTGTAAAATCTGTTTTGAATACCTTGAGGGGTGTAGTTTCTTAGATGGGGTCACTTTTATGGAGTTTCTACTCTAGGGGTGCATCAGGGGGCTTCAAATGGGACAGGGTGTCACAAAAACCAGTCCAGCAAAACCTGCCTTCCAAAAACCGTATGGCATTCCTTTCCTTCTGCGCCCTGTCGTGTGCCCGCACGCCGTTCACTTCCTGGATTCTGGCTGGGAGCGGGCTTCATCTTGATTGACGTCTTCTCCCGGCCGAGCCACACGCTGGGCTGAATGCGCACGCCGCCGCGCATGCGCCATGGTGACTTATCCCTGGCCAGTATAGTACAGAGCTGGCATGCGCGTTCGCGGCTCTGTACTATTCTGGCCAGGAAGAAGTCATCTTGGTGCATGCGCGGCGGCGTGCGCGTTCAGGACAGCGAGCGGCCCGGCTGGGATAAAAGAAGGAGTCTTCTGCGCAAGTGCGGCAACAGGAATTCTGGAGAAGAGCGGTGGCCGTAACCAGGGGAGACCGAATGACAACAATGAGGTAAGTGGGGATGAATTTTCTCCTAAAGGGTGGGTTTGGTTAATCAAATATATTTACAAAAATCATCACTGTCAAATGATTAACAGATTTAACAGTGATCATTATGATGGGAATACCCCTTTAAGTTTTCGTTTAGGAAGGGCATGATTTATGATTTTACCTAGAGGCACACAGAAGTTTAAAGGAGTTATCCAAACCCTGAAATGCTGCACCATACGCTTGGGCCCCTCACACACAATATACTTACCTTGCTCCCTGGCACCCACGTCGCTCTTGGTCCCTGCACCGCAGCCGCTGCTTCTCCCCATGCCCGGATGAAAACATCTGGTGTCGGGGGGAAGGGCAGCCAATGGCAGGGAGCAGTGGGGACGAACCTCCGTAGCATTGTGGATGACGCTAGGGAGGCTCGTCTCCATCGCCGCCTGCCATTGGCTTATCCAATCTCCCAACCTGCGGCCGTGCAGGGACCAGGAGCGATGCGGATGCTGGGGAGCAAGGTAAGTATATTCTGTGTGAGGGGCTCGGGTGTATGGTGCAGCATTTCAGGGGTCGAATAACCCCTTTAATTCTCATGGACCCCGTAAGAATTTGATAAAACTGAGACATTTTCCAATGCATGGGGTATTATGGAGGTACGCTTCCTTAGGAGCACTGAAAAGCTTCCAGGGAAGAATATAGTGCATCTTGAAGGCGTCATGCAGCAGGTCACAGGGTGCCTATGGCTCCTGTAGGAGAGTCCCCGGAATAATAATGGACGGACGATACGTGCCACCAGAGGTCCTGGCCTCGGTGGAGTAAGAACCGGATCATTGCGGTTACAGCGGCGAATGCTGCTGGCGCAGCGTGTCCGGGCCGGTTTCTACTGGGAACAGGTAAAGAGCTGGGGGGGGGTGCCTGTTCCCCACGGCCAGCCCAGGTTTTTGGTGGAGCTGGGCCTTTAAAGAACCCAGCCTGCTGATGATGGGGGTGGGGTGTGTCTTGCTGTGCTGGAGATTTCCACAGACAGAGTCAGTGCTGGTGAAGGAGAGTCTGGGCGCAACACACATTGAAGGATAGTCCTGGGACCTGTGGTGCTACGAGCCGAAGGGGCTCTGGCCTGAGGGAGACAAAGGCAGGTAGCTTACAAGCCTGCAGAACTGCTGTGGTCTGTTCAAAACAAGGTGACTCAAACCTGCTGTTTATTTTCTATGGAAGGACTTTTGTTTTATGCACTATATGGATATGCACCTGTGTGGTCTGCACATTGCCTGGTATGCCTTTGGTGTAAATAAAGTCACGGTGTACCACAAAGACTGTCTGTGATTGCCTCAATACTGCCGCCGCTACCGTAGCCTACCACGAGCACATCCCCACAATTGGTGGAGGATGCGTGCATTCCTGCAGTGAGGCAGGCCTGAGGCAAAAGTTGTGTTGGACTGCATGTCATATATCAGGCCTGCAAGTTTTATGGTTCCTGACAAGATGGAGGAGGCCATTAAGCACCTGATTCAGAGTAATGTACAGCAGCAACAGGCATTGCAGGCTCAGAGGGAAAATAATGAGCTACAGCAAAAAAAGACATGAGGAGGCTATGTGTGCACAGCAGCAAACAAACAATCTCCTAATGCAGCAACTGGTAGCCATGCAAGAGTCGGTGCGAACATCCCTGCAAGGAGTTTCAACCACAACAACCCCGACTGTGTCTACCGCCAGGGATAAAGTCCGATCCGCCCTGAGGAAAATGGGTCCGGAAGACGATATAGAGGCGTTCCTGACGGTGTTTGAAAGAACCGCGGAGCAAGAGAGGCTGCCATTGGAACAGTGGGCCGAGGTGGTGGCGCCTCTTCTGGTGGGGGACGCACAAAAGGCCTATTTTGACCTCAGCCGCGATGAGGCCAAGGACTATGAGAGGCTAAAAAGTGAGGTGTTGGCCAGGTTGGGGGTAAACACCTATGTGCGAGCGCACAGGGTGTATCAGTGGGTGTTTGCCGAGTCCCGACCCACCCGGTCACAAGCCTATGATTTACTTCACCTAGTAAAAAAATGGCTTCAGCCTGAAATATTGAGCCCTTCTCAGGTGGTTGAAAGGGTCGTGGTCGACAGGTTCGTGCGTACCCTCCCGAGAGCCATACAGCGCTGGGTGGGACAAGGCGATCCAGGCAACCTGGAACAACTGGTTAGCCTGGTGGAGAGGTATATGGCCACTCAGGATTTGGTGCGGGACTCAGCGGTACTACCGAAGTCACGTCAGCCCCCGTTGCCGACCCGGGGTCCTGAAAAAGGGATCCCACCTCATAAGGAGGGGAGTGGATCTCCAATCCGTGGGAGGAATTCCCTGGGGAGGAGGGAGGCTGCGAGGATCAGATGTTGGCATTGTCAGGATTGGGGACATGTGGCAGCCAACTGCCCTAGGGCATCCGAACCCATGGACTGCGGGTTCGCTCGCCGGTCCTCTTTTTATGCCCAACCGGTGTATATAGCTGACCCCCTGCTGGCTGCGGACACCCCTCCGGTGTGTGATGTCGTTGTTAATGGACACTCCGTGCAGGCCCTGCTGGACTCTGGGAGCCTGGTAACTCTGGTCCATGAATCGCTGGTAACGGAAAAACTCCCAGATAGGCGAACCCTTACCATTGTCTGTATACATGGGGATCGCCGGGAGTATCCCACCACTAAGGTTACCCTGGCGGTGTGTGGGAAGGAGGTACCACATGTCGTCGGAGTGGGGAGACGGCTCCCTTATGCCGCAATATTGGGGAGGGACTTTCCCCTGTTCTGGACTTTGTGGAGGAACAGGTTGCCTACCTGTGGGGAGGAAAAATGTCTGGGTCCCGAGCCCGAGGACCCCGAGGCAGGGGCCCCAGCTGTAGGGGTCACCGTAGGGGAGGTAGAGTGTAACCCTGACCGGTTTCCCCTAGAAGTATTGGCGGGTGAGACAGTAGAAAGTTCGTCTATCCTGGATCTGGGGGTACCCCGAGAAACCTTCGGGACCGCACAGCTCCAGGATTCGACATTATTGCGGGCTAGAGAAGGTGTGTCGGTGATTAATGGAGTTGCCCAGCGTCCCGGCGCCGATACCGTATTTCCTCACCTGGCCTATAACCAGGACCTGTTATATAGGGTAGACAAGGTGAGGCAGGAGGTGGTGGAACAACTGGTGGTGCCCCAGCCTTACCGGCGAATGGTCTTGGATTTAGCGCATGCGCATGTGTTGGGTGGTCATCTGGGGGTTAAGAAAACGCTGGAGCGAATTCTACAACGGTTCTATTGGCCTGGGATTTATGAGGAAGTCCGGAGGTTCTGTCAGTCCTGTCCAGTGTGTCAGGTGACTAGCCCCCAACCTCAGTATCGCAGTCCACTGGTACCTATGCCCATTATAGAGGTGCCCTTCGAAAGGATCGCCATGGATCTGGTAGGCCCCATTATTAAGTCAGCCCGAGGTCACCAACACATACTGGTAGTGTTAGACTATGCCACCCGCTATCCGGAGGCGGTCCCATTGCGCCATACGTCGGCCAAGGTAATAGCTAAAGAGCTTATGAGTATGTTCGCCCGGGTGGGGATACCAAAGGAGATTCTGACGGACCAGGGGACACCCTTTATGTCCAAAATAACAAAGATATTGTGTAAGCTATTAAATATTAAACACCTGCACACGTCCGTCTACCATCCCCAAACCGATGGGTTAGTAGAACGGTTTAATAAGACCCTGAAGTCCATGCTAAAAAGAGTCGTGGCTAAGGACGGGAGAGATTGGGACTTACTGTTGCCCTATGTTTTGTTTGCGGTACGGGAAGTGCCCCAGGCGTCCACGGGGTTCTCGCCCTTTGAGTTGTTATATGGGCGACATCCCCGTGGACTACTGGACATCGCTAAGGAGGCATGGGAGCAACAGCCTACGCCTCATAAAAGTGTGATAGAGCACATAGGAAAAATGCAGGAGCGAATAGGGGTCGTGTTGCCGATCGTCCGGGAGCACATGGAAGCGGCACAACTGGCCCAGAGTCGGGTATATAACCGATCCGCCCGGGTAAGGACATTTCACCCGGGTGACCGAGTTCTTGTACTCGTGCCCACGGTCGAGAGTAAATTCCTGGCCCGGTGGCAAGGACCCTATGAAGTTAAGGAGAAAGTGGGCCCAGTTGATTACAGGATATACCAGCCAGGGCGGTGGAAGCCCGAACAGGTATATCATGTGAATCTACTAAAACCTTGGAGAGACAGAGAGAATTTGTTTGGAGACAGCCCGCCCTCTGTCTGGACGGCAGGGAGTGACCCGGGGTCACCAGGTGTTCCGGAGAACGCCGCTGGGGTGACGATAGGGGACGGACTGTCGACCAAACAGGCACAAGAGGTGAGAGAATTCGTTAGTCGGAATAGGGACGTATTCTCTCACCTTCCTGGACGTACCACCTTGATCGAGCATGACATTGTCACTGAGCCCCGGGTGAAAGTCCGCCTAAGACCATACCGAGTACCGGAGGCTCGGCGACAGGCCATTTCGCAGGAGGTAAGATCGATGCTACGTCTAGGGGTCATAGAAGAGTCAAAGAGCGAGTGGGCTAGCCCGATTGTCCTTATTCCCAAACCGGATGGTTCATTACGGTTCTGTAATGATTTTAGGAAATTAAATGAGGTATCAAAATTTGACGCCTATCCCATGCCTCGGGTGGACGAGTTGATAGAGCGGCTGGGAAAAGCCCGGTATTTTTCGATCCTAGATCTCACGAAGGGCTACTGGCAGGTACCTCTGACGGAGGCGGCAAAGGAGAAGACGGCCTTTGTCACCCCGGAGGGGCTTTTTCAGTATAGGGTGTTGCCTTTTGGGTTGCATGGCGCTCCGGCTACGTTCCAGCGTCTGATGGATGTCGTCCTCAAGCCCCATCACCAGTATACCTCCGCGTATCTGGATGATATAGTCGTGTTTAGCCCGGACTGGGAGGGACATTTGTCAAAACTTCAGGCAGTAATAGATTCTCTAAGGAAGGCGGGGTTGACTGCCAACCCAAAAAAATGCTCGGTGGGACTAGAGGAAGCTCGCTATTTGGGGTATGTGATTGGACGCGGAGTCATTAGGCCCCAAGTGAATAAAGTTGAAGCAATCCGGAATTGGCCCAGGCCTCGTACGTCCAAGCAAGTACGGTCATTTTTGGGCCTGATTGGGTACTACATGAGGTTCATTCCCCATTTTGCCACCTTGGCAGCCCCGTTAACCGGCCTCTTGAAGGGTAGAAAGTCGGTGATGGTTCGCTGGGGGGAGCAGGAGGAGGAGGCGTTCTCCCGTTTGAAGTCGGCCCTATGTGAGTCCCCGGTTCTGGTGACGCCCGACTTCAAGCGGGAGTTTGTAGTTCAAACAGATGCCTCGGGAGTAGGACTAGGGCCTGTGCTTTCCCAGGAGCTCAACGGGGAAGAGCACCCCGTGGTTTTTCTAAGCCGCAAGCTTACCCCAGCAGAAACCCGGTATAGCATTGTGGAGAGAGAGTGCCTCGCCATCAAGTGGGCACTCGAGTCTCTCAGATATTACCTTCTGGGGAGAAGGTTCCGTCTGGTGACCGACCACTCCCCTCTCCAGTGGATGAGTTGAGCTAAGGAGGGGAGCGCTCGGGTTACCAGGTGGTTCTTGTCCCTCCAGAACTTTAAGTTCACTGTTGAGCACAGGGCCGGCCGCTTACAGGGGAATGCAGATGCCCTGTCCCGGGTACACTGCTGTGCATGTGTTCACCCCCTCAGGCTTGAACAGTATGTTCAAGCCCTCAGGGGTGAACAAAGGGGGGGGATATGTAGGAGAGTCCCCGGAATAATAATGGACGGATGATACGTGCCACCAGAGGTCCTGGCCTTGGTGGAGTAAGAACCGGATCATTGCGGTTACAGCGGCGAATGCTGTTGGCGCAGCGTGTCCGGGCCGGTTTTTACTGGGAACAGGTAAAGAGCTGGGGGGGTGCCTGTTCCCCACGGCCAGCCCAGGTTTTTGGTGGAGCTGGGCCTTTAAAGAACCCAGCCTGCTGATGATGGGGGTGGGGTGTGTCTTGCTGTGCTGGAGATTTCCACAGACAGAGTCAGTGCTGGTGAAGGAGAGTCTGGGCGCAACACACATTGAAGGATAGTCCTGGGACCTGTGGTGCTACGAGCCGAAGGGGCTCTGGCCTGAGGGAGACAAAGGCAGGTAGCTTACAAGCCTGCAGAACTGCTGTGGTCTGTTCAAAATAAGGTGACTCAAACCTGCTGTTTATTTTCTATGGAAGGACTTTTGTTTTATGCACTATATGGATATGCACCTGTGTGGTCTGCACATTGCCTGTTATGCCTTTGGTGTAAATAAAGTCACGGTGTACCACAAAGACTGTCTGTGATTGCCTCAATACTGCCGCCGCTACCGTAGCCTACCACGAGCACATCCCCACACTCCATAATATGAAAAGGTAGTGTTTGTGGCAGGGGTGTACATTTAAATCATGGGGCCCCATAGCAAAACTCAGTATTGGGCCCCTCCCTCCCCGCACAAATATAAAGTACAATTTATGTACGGTATATTTATGTATATTGATATACTTCCATAAAGATAGTCCCCCCATAATAATACTACTCTTATACTGCCCCGAATATTAATAGTGCCCCCTACAGTACCCCCAAAAGCAATCCCCTTATTAGTAATGCCCTCCATATTGTGCTTAATAATAATACCCCTTATATTAATAATTCCCCATAGGGCCCCTAGTAGAAATAAAGCCCCCTATAGTGCCCCCAGCAGTAACAAGGCACCCCTTTAAAGCCCCTAGTACTTATAAGTTATAGTGCCTCCTATAGTGGCCCCAGTATTTTATAAAGCCCTGTTGCAGTGCCCCCTGTATAGTATATATAATGTCCCCATAGTATATATACAATGGCCCCCCCAGTGACCTCCACAGCCCCCCACCCCTTAACACTGACCCCCCCCCCCCCACAGTACCCCGTCCCTTAAAATTGGACCTCCACAGCAGCCCACCCCCTTAACTTTGACCTTTATAGCAGCCTTCTCCTTTAACAGTGAGTTTTACAGCACACCACCCCCTTAACAGTGACCTCCACAGGGGCCCGCCCCCATAACAGTGTCCTTTACTGGATTGGGGGCGTGTCCTTTTGAACAGCTCACTCTAAGACAGCAGCACTGTGCTGTCTGAGTGTAAGCTGCAGGGAGAAAGTCGAATGCAGCTGACAGAAGTTGATTTTTACCTTCATCTTTTCAATCCCCGTCGGCCTAGGAGTGGGGAGGGGGCGTGACCTAACCAGTTCTGGGCGTGGCTTAGCATGACCTAGAAGTTGATTTTTAACTTCATTTTTTCAATCTGTCGGCTGAGGAGTGGGAGGGGGCATGGCCTAATCGAATCGGGGGCGTGCCCTTTTGAACAGCTCACTCTAAGACAGCAGCACTGTGCTGTCTAAGTGTAAGCTGCAGGGAGAAAGTCACTGTCCCTCCCACCCCTGCAGCTGACAAAAGTTGATTTTTACCTTCATTTTTTCAATCCCCGTCGGCTCAGGAGTGGATGGGGGCATGGCCTAACCAGACCTGGGCGTGGCTTAGCGGGACCTAGAAGTTGATTTTTAACTTCATTTTTTCAATCTGTCCGCTAAGGAGTGGGAGGGGGCATGGCCTAACCGAATCGGGGACGTATCCTTTTGAACAGCTCACTGTAAGACAGCAGCACTGTGCTGTCTGAGTGTAAGCTGCAGGGAGAAAGTCACCCTCCCTGACTTTCCCTGACAGAAGTTGATTTTTACCTTAATTTTTTCCATCCCCGTTGGCTCAGGAGTGGGAGGGGTGTGGCCTAACCGGATCAGGGGCGTGGCTTAGTGGGGCCTGGGGGCGGGGTTTTAAGTCTTTTGAGGGTGGACACATTGTGGCAGGGGGCGTGTCTGGGCTCCTTCCTACAAGAGTGACGCCCCTCTGGGCACCTTACTGGCTCATTTGCATACCAAATAAACTGGATTTTCAGAGGATAAAAACATCTATTGCTGGAACAAAGGCACATCTTGAAATAAGGCCACTTTCTCCAACCCATCATAAATTACTCCACGATCCGTACGAGCATCTCCTCATGGACACAGTGTTTTCCAGACCTGTCACTTACTGACATTACTGACACACTATACAAAGCCTCTAGTTACCTACCGTCAGCTTTATATTGGGATATGGCACTCAAAATCACACACCAAAAATATGTTTCGCCATTCGCAATTTTCTTAAGGGGAAAATACCATCCTCTACCTGCCCTAGATGCGCACAGCCAGGTGTAGACCTCTACTGTTGTTTTTGGGAGTGCCCCATCATACAGCAATTTTGAAAGAGGGTCGAATATTTCGTCCTAGCCCACTTGGTAAACTTTGTACCTTACACCTTCATGAGCGATATTTGGCCACCTAGACTCCCAAGCTTATTCATGTACCCCAGAGGCAAAAAAACTATTATATATTCTCTCCAGTGTGGCTCATAACACAATTCTACAGGAATGGCCTTCCCCCAGGCCCTACCTTTTAGACTGTTTTTACGAAAACAAAAATCTTATTTATTTAGGCCCAACCTACTCCTTCTGTAAGTTTGGGCCAGCCTACAACATGGGGACACTTTTAGTTTTTTTTCCAGGGCCACTTTAAGTTCCCAGTCCACCCCTGATGCCAGGAGTTGGACCCCCAGTGATCTGATGACTTTTCCGGAAGATACTGTAGGTCATCAGTATTAAACACTCAGACAAGCTCTTTAAGTGTATTTTTATAATGGTATTGACGGTGTTGTTAATACTTCGGTATTCTGTATATGCTATTACCTGTACAGACCCAGTGCTGTACACACATGGCATTGCGGAAACTGACTTAAATCCCAACGCCATACATGTATGGTGCTCTGATCGGGAGGGTGCAGGAGCTGCTCTAGCTTGATCAGCAGCAGGAGTCTGGCTGCTACTGACAGCCAGGCCCCTGTTGTAACCTCCATCATCAGTGAAAACTCAGATGCCAGAGATTAACTCCTTAGACGCCGCAGTCAATGCTGATCACTGCATTTAAGAAATTTGCAGACCCTATTGGTTCCCTGCATTGTGATGGGGTTTGGAAGGCTGATTACACAGGCCCCGGGGCATGGCAGCTACAGAAGCCTATGAGGCCTAGCCTCCAGGCTGGGTCGCATAGATGAACTGTGAGGGTAGTACTCACAGTTCCAATGCAGTACAATCCATTAAAATCTGTGCTGCAAAAGCCAAAAGGTGGTCTTTCCTTTTTTAACTCTGTCCACCTTTTTGGCATTTCAGTACCCAGTAGAACCTGCCAACAATTTTAAAGGGCGTGGTGTATCTCAGATAGCACAGGCTGGGCACAGCATATTGGGCACTGAAATGCCGTATCTATGAAAAACTTTAAATTTTCAAAATGCTCACTCCATCCCTTTATAAATATCTGAAGGGATGTATTTTTCAATATGGGGGTCACTCGGGGAGTTTCATTTATTATTTCACCCCAGAGCCTCTACAGTTGTCATAACAAGATGCGTAAATCACCACGCCGGGCCTCAAAGGCACATGGTGCTCTTTTACTCCTGATCCCTAAGGTATGTCTAGGCAAAAGATGAGGGCCACATGTAGGGTGTTCATAAAACCAGGAAGCACGTCATAATAATAAGAGGCCTTGCTTTTCACACTGGCACATGGTGGGCACAACACATTGGGGATATCTGTGTAAAAATTGCAATTTTCACTTTGCACCATCTGTTGGGAATGCACCTGTAGGGCCAAAATGCTCATTACACCCCTTGATAAATTCTGTGAGGGTTTTGGTTTCTAAAATAAGTCACTTTTTGGGGGTTCCTTCTTTTATTTCACCTCAGAGTCTTTGCAGTTGTTGGCCAGTGCACAAGGTGCTCTTTCTCTTCTGAATCCTGCAGTGTGCCCAAACAACAGTCTACAACCACATGAGGTGTTGCCATATTCAAGAGAAAATGGGTAACACATTTTGGGGTGATTTTCTCCTGTAAACCCGTGTGAAAATGGAAAAATGTGGGCATAAATTCAAATTTTCTTGTAAAGTATTTCATTTTTCTTTTTTATAGTTTTTCTATGGAACGCCTGTAGGGCCAAAGTGCTCACTACTCCCTTTGAAAAATTCCTTGGGGAGTGTAGTTTCGAAAATGGGGTCTCTTTTTGGGTTTTTCCACTGTAGGGGTACCTCAGGGTGTCTTCAAATACAACATGGTGCCTGAAAACTATTCCAGTTAAATCTGCCCTCCAAAGGTTATACGGTGTTCCTTCTCTTCTGAACCATGCTGAGTGCTCATACAGCACTTTACGAGAACATATGGGGTTTTGATGTATTCAGGAAAAAAAGGGTAACAAATTGTGTGTGGCATCTTCTGCAGTTACCCCTTGTGCAAATAAAGTGATATTTTCTTGTAAAATATGTGATATTTTGTTTTTACAGCCAAATGTTTCTAAATTCTATGAAATGCCTGTTAGGCCAAAGTGCTCACTGTACCCTTTGAAAAATTCCTTTGAGGGTTTAGGTTCCATAATGGGGTAAATTTTTGTGGGTTTCCACTGTAGGGATACCTCAGGGTTCTTCAAATGCAACATGGCACCTGAAAATGATTCCAATGAAATCTACCCTTCAACTGCCATATGGTGCTCCTTCCCTTTGAAGGCCTGCGATGTCGCCATACAGCAGTTTACGACCACATATAGAGTGTTTCTGTAAACTGCAGAATCAAGGTAATAAATATCGAGGTTTGTTTGGCTGTTAACCCTTACAGTGTTACAGAAAAAAAGTGCAATTTTAAAATTTCACCTTCATTTTCCTTTAATTCTTGTGGAACACCTAAACACTGAATAATTTGAGGTGTGTAGTTTCTAAAATGGCAATTTATGAGTGGTTTCTGCTATGTAAGCCCCACAAAGGGACTTCATAACTGAACTGGTCTTTTAAAAAGTAGATTTTTTAAATTTTCTTGAAAGTTTTAAATTTGCTTCTAAAATTCTAAGCCTTCTAGCATCTGAAAAAAAGACATCTACAAAATGAAGCCAACATAAAGTAGACATATGGGGAATGTTAAGTAATAACTATTTTATGAGGCATCACTATCAATCATAAAAGCAGAGAAATTCAAATTTCGAGAATTGTGAATTTTTCCAAATTTTTCATACATTTTTTATTACTTTTTAATAAATAAAGGTAAAACATATCAACTCAAATCAAATCACTCCAAAGTTATTACCTTGTAAAATGACACATGTCATGTTTTCAAAAAGGGATACTGGAGGGGTTAAAAACTACTGGGGTTTATACTTTCGGATACATGTGCTTGTTGTGTGACTGGTACTACTCAAAAAATAACTGCAGATTGTTTCTTATTATACAATGCAGATTGTAAGAGATGTCTCCCTCACTCCCTCAGAAATGCAGCCTCAGCCCCATCTTCTGTCCTGTGGAAGTGTGAGCTGGTGCTGAGGTGGTTTCCATGGTAACTACTGCCTGGTACACACAGAGCTCCCAGAGTGCATTCTGAGGGTGTTTATATGCCTCACTTTCCCCGCAACGCATTGTCACCCCCACCCCCCTGCGATCTTCACATTGAAAGCCCACACGGTTCTGTCAGGGGACGCTCTAGCCTCATGTTTGTTTATGTATATGTAGCAAAAAAAACATTGCCTATAGCAATATCTCTATGTGTTTTTACATTTAAGATGTCTATGTTCATTGGTGGAGACGATGTATCTTTTCATGCCTATCGGTGATTATGTGTAGCATCGGTATATTTCAAACCTGTTGCGTACGTGTGTGCTCCAAAAAAAAACCCGTTGCGTTCCCTGATTATGGAGATGCATTCTCATTCCCCAGGATGCCTATGAATGAGTTGTCTATTGTATAGGAAACTGGAAACCAGTCTGTCTATAAAAAATGCCGCATTCTAGGATGCTGGTGGATAGCAAATGGTTGCTTCGAGTTCTAGTGTAAAATCACTTGCGCGGAGCAACCAGGTACCACCCATATGGCACAGTGCACACCCTCCTCTCCACAACACAAATGCATAGTAATGAACATGAATGGACTCACCTCACAAGCAGCTAGCCTTCAGTCTGTCAGTCTTGGTCTTCTTCTCGGTTCTTGTGTGGTTGAGATCTCTGTAATGGTCACGATGAGCTGCTCTTGGGGGGCAATAAACAGAACCTGGATCACGATGTTTCCCAGTCACTCATTTGCATAGTCCCACCCCTCGCACAGATTAGCTCCTGTCATTGGTGGCTCTATCAATCCATCAGGTGTGATGCCTTTGTGGCTCAGTATTGCACTGTGACAGCGGCAGGTTTGGCTATTGGTAGTTTAGGGGCTTGCAAATGACAGTTTAGTTCAGTAAGTGTATTAAGAGGCTGCACACATTGACTTGTTTCCATGGAAACAGAATCTGTAGGAAAAAATGTGCAGCGCTCCAATGGAATGATGCAATTGATATTCACATGTGTGTACGGAGAAACATGCATTTACAAAGTCACCCAGATATAGCAGCGCAGCACACATGTAAACACCATGTATTTTGTGCTGAGGAATAACGTAAAAAGGACGCAGTAATGCACGCAAACATCTGTGGGTAACAAGCTTTTCATGTCTAGCTTCCATACTATGTAATGACGTAAGTGAAAATGCAAATAATAGGAGTCTGAAAATATTGCTTGAATATAAATTACACCCCAACCCCCAGCCTTTCTGTCGAGGGTACACACTTCAATACCCAAAAACAGTTTTTTCGAACATAGCTACTCTGACAAGCAAAAAAGGAAAAGAGGAAAAGAACAGCAAGCAGGTGAAATGGAGTCTAAAGATGACTCTGAGCTCTGTTTGCCTCATTGAAGTGAATGTATCTGTCACAGTATGCTATTGAAAGGCATATCTGCAGTACCCCACAGGGCTACTGCAAACTGTTAATTTGCTTTTAATGGGTTAATACTTAATGCCCATTGTTAATGTTAATGCATTTGTTCTGTGTGATGTTTGTAATCCAAGAGCTGCGTCTCGTTATTGTCTCCTGCTCAGTGGGAGGATGCGAGCCATTCTCCTCGGGGTCAGGAGCTTGGTAGTGTAGTTCAAGCTGTCTAAGAGAGAGAAAGCATCTGCGTGTGCCTGTGCTGAAGTAAGACCTGCTATAAGGAACAATCATCCTTGCATCCCACAAACTACCACCATCCTCAAAGAGAAAGAAATACAGAATATACAGATTGCTGGGGGGTATTTTAAAGGACTGGTGTAAAGGGCAGACAGTAAGTGCAATCGCTCTTCTGTAGCTACAGGCCTTACTGCTAGTTGAAAGGGTACATTGCCTCAGGCGCCCACCACGCTTTTACCATGAATTAGCTATCTGTTGGAGGATCTACACCCCACTGTGGGAACTGTAGTACAATATTGTAAATGTACACCCCTTTGGTAGACTTGGAAAGTAGTATGGTTTTAATAGAGAGAGGAACTCAGAGTCAGCCATCTTACTGCTAGTTATCCCATGTTCAGCTTTGGAAGTATTGTGTATGTACCCTTGAGAAACTGAACTGAATGCTACCAGTGTCTTTGTATCTTTGAACTGCGTAAACTACCTCAGTAGAGAACACTGGATCTTTTACCGTCAAACTGGTATGATTATTGACTTGCACTACCATTGCACTGCTGCCATTATCTGGTCCTGCACTTGCCCTCCTGCCCTCACCATTAAGGGTACCGCAATAACCATCAGACAGGAACCTCAGAAAGTCAGGGAAGAAAGGGTGCACCCTCCATTTACTGCATGGCCCCATGGATAGTGAGCGTGAAGACAGCCACCGTGAACTACTACAACTCCTATCTGCGCCAGCACTATCACTCCCATCCTTCTCATAGCACTCTCTCCTAAGGGCTGCCTGCCCAACATATGGCCCAGCAGGGGGTTAATATGCAGGATTTACCCAGCCTAAGGCTGAAAAGATTCGCTTTATTGGGACAACACGTTTCAGAAGCGGACAGCTCCCTTTGTCAAGTCAAATCACAATCAAGTGATTTGACCTGGCTAACGGAGCAGTCCACTCCTGAAATGCGTTGTCCCAATAAAGGAAACCTTAGAAAACAACACGTATGATGACTTCTTTGGCAGTGTGATCACATGAACTGGACTACTTGATCTACTAGCTAAGGCTCTGTTTATACTGGGATCATGGATTCCAGTTTTACAGCAAACATAACAGATCCGTAGCAAATGTATTTATTATTTCACTTGCTTATATAGAAAGTTTTATATATATATATATATATATATATATATATATATACATACACTGCAAATATATGATATATATCCTCTTGGGAACTTAGCACTCCCCACCCATCCCCCACCCCTTGGTGCTTTTAATCAGAGTAACAATAGAGCTGGACACTGCGTGTTAGAGTAGGTCCCACCTGATGAGAAGCTACCTTGACGTCTGCTAGATGGGCCCGACATATTTTTGATCAACAATATGCACTAAGAGCTTCTTCACTGCTTAACAGTAAGTATTGGCGTCATGTATTTGACCCTGTTCACACATTCACCTTTTCACTCAGTCTTAGTGCATTTAGTAGTGTGCTGCTACGCTATTTGGTTTGCTACATTGTTGCCTGGTGGCTTGCACCTGCGATTGTCTCTGGAGGTGCTGTTCCGTTATTTGGTTATAGGTATATTATAGAGGACCCGGCATCCTCTTGGGAACTTAGCACTCCCCGCCCATCCCCCACCCCTTGGTGCTTTTAATCAGAGTAACAATGGAGCTGCACACTCCGTGTTAGAGTCGGTCCCACCTGATGAGAAGCGACCTTGATGTCTGGTAGGTGGGCCCGACATATTTTTGATCAATAATATGCACTAAGAGCTTCTTCACTGCTTAACAGTAAGTATTGGCGTCATGTATTTGACCCTGTTCACACATTCACCTTTTCACTCAGTCTTAGTGCATTTAGCAGTGTGCTGCTACGCTATTTGGTTTGCTACATTGTTGCCTGGTGGCTTGCACCTGCGATTGTCTTTGGAGGTGCTGTTCCGTTATTTGGTTATAGGTATATTAGAGAGGACCAGGCATCCTCTTGGGAACTTAGCACTCCCCGCTCATCCCCCACCCCTTGGTGCTTTTAATCAGAGTAACAATGGAGCTGGACACTCCGTGTTAGAGTCGGTCCCACCTGATAAGAAGCGACCTTGATGTCTGGTAGGTGGGCCCGACATATTTTTGATCAATAATATGCACTAAGAGCTTCTCCCCTGCTTAACAGTAAGTATTGGCGTCATGTATTTGACCCTGTTCACACATTCACCTGTTCACTCAGTCTTAGTGCATTTAGCAGTGTGCTGCTACGCTATTTGGTTTGATATATATATATATATATATATATATATATATATATGCATATGTTTATATATATATTGTGGCAATGTGAATAGTGATGGGTGCAGTAAAGTCCCGGTCCACATTTAAGTACTTAGCTTAGCTGGCTCCAGCTAGTCCAGGGCGGGCTTTTACTGGGAACAGGCAATGTGTTGGGTGGGTGCCTGTTCCCCATGCTCCAGTCCGAATTTTGGAATATGCCCATGTCCAGGGATGGTATTTAATCCTGTTGCTGGACTTGGGTGTGACTCCCAGTCTGGGGAAGGAGAGTGTGTTTTCCAGAAACAGAGGTCTGTTGAGGCTCTGTGTGTGTGGTCTCAGCTGGGCTAGGCTGAGGGACCACGAGGCTAAGTGACCGCCTGGAATTTGGGGGACGCAGTGACGCCTGCGGCACAAGGGCCACAAGGTCAGAGTCGGGAGGACTGCTGCACCACAATCTCCCAAAGGGACTTGCATTTGCTACAGCCTGGAGGCTGCTGGACTATTGGTCTGAGAAAGCCGTATGTTATGACCGTGTGTGAACGGTCCTTTAAGTGAGTCAGGTTATGTTATGTTTAGTTAGAGCCCAGCAGGGCAGGTGTTTATTTTGTATAATTTATGTTTGGTTTGCTGAGGTGCCAAATAAAGCGATGTTTGGACCTGAAACTTGGTGTCTGGCGATGATACTTGTGTAAATGACCCCCGGAGAAGAGCTAACCCCCCACAATATATATCAATTTCACACATATTATTGCACTCGCAGCACCCGGCCTGCCCTCCCAGCACTGCTGGGGTAGCATAGCATTATATTGATTTATGATATTATGTAATCCTTACAGTTCTGGAATGTATTGGATAACACTGACATAATGCTGTCAGTGTTATACAATAAATTCCAGATCTTTAAAGGTTACATAGCATCATAAATCAATATAATGCTATGCTACCCGGTCAGTGCCGAGAGGTCAGGATGGAAGCTTTCCCTGACACACGGTGCGAGTCCAATGCGTGGTACTCGCTCGTGTGAAATGGGCCTAACAGTTCTGTCAGATTCTTCTTTTTATAGCAATCAAAGAACAATAAAAATCTGACGGAGGAGAATGGAAATGTGAACGTAGCCTTAAAGGGGTTCTGCAGTTCTTTTCAACTGATGGTCTATTCTCTGGATAGATCATAAGCATCTGATTGGCGGTGGTCCGACACCCAGGACCCCCGCCAATCAGTTGTTTGAGAAGACAGCGGCAATACAGAAGCGTTGCAGCCTTCTCTCTGTTTACCACAGGCTCAGTGACGTCACGACTAGTATCACTGGCCAGAGTGAAGTTAAGCTCTGTCCACTTGAATGGGGTTTAGCCCCTCCCAGGCCAGTGATACTAGTCGTGACATAGCTAGGCCTGCGGTAAACAGTGAGAAGGCAGCGGCACTCCTAGAGCACTGCTGCCTTCTCAAACAGCTGATCGGCGGGGGTCCTGGGTATCGGACCCCGGCCGATCAGATGCTGATGATCTGTTAAAAAGAACTGCAGAACCTCTTTAAAGATTCCCTGCTATGACCAGTGATTGCAGTGTTACATGTCTGTCAGGGGGAACTAGAAAATGGAAACTGGTGGGGGACCCAGGAAGCATCGGAACAAAAGTGTTAGGTATTGGTGAGGTGAGTTATACTTATTTATTTTTTAAACTTACCTGCCGAGCGCTTCTCCACACTCTATGATAGAGCAGGCACAGTGACCAACAAGATGCTGCACCAGTTGTTTTATTAATAACCAGTTATTTTGATAATTTGCTTCCTGTCTGTGCAAGTTCTCGGTTTACAAATTACCTGCTTTGTTATTCTATTACCCTCATGCTACATCACTTGGTACTAAAGTGACCCACTAGGCCACTATTAGTGACTGACTATGTGATGACTACATACACTACTCACAAAAAGTTAGGGATATTTGGCTTGTGGGTGAAATTTCAGGATGAACCTAAAATGCACTCTAACCTTTACTGGTAAACTTAATGTGACCTTCTCTAAACCTTTGAATGCACATGTCCAACTGTTCAACAATTCAATACTTTTTGCACAACTTGCTGTTATAAGGAGCTTAATGGCAAAATACACAACAGGTGTTCTATCCATGAATCGCCCAATAAATTTCCTGGTTCAATTAGAATTGGTATTTAAACAGTCCTCCTCATCATGCTGTTCACATTTTGACATCATGAGACCAAGACGACACCTAATAATTGATCAACAGTACCTCGCCATTGCGAGGCTTCAAGCAGGATGTTTTCAGACGGAAGTGGCCACTGAGTTTAGAGTGTCACAGATTGTCATCAGCAGGTTGCAACAGCGATACAGAGACACTGAAAGAGTTACAGAAAGGCTTAGAAGTGGACGTCCTTTGGCCACACCCCACACCGATGACCGCTTCATTGTGAACAATGCCCTTCGGAACCGGATGATGAATGCCACACAACTCCAGGTACATTTAAAGAGGACCTGTCACTGGCCCTGACATGCCTGTTTTAATAGCTACAAGCATTCCCCATGTAATAACAATTCTGAAAATATATTCTATGCTGTGCCATTCCTTTATTATTTCAACTAGAAGATAAGAATGAATTGCTAGCAGTCTGCAGTAAGGGTACAGAGGGGTGTTAACCAGTTGGGGAGTGTCCCTGCACAATCTGACACCAGCAGCACTGATTGTCAGATAGAGTGAGTCTGTGCAGGTACCCACCCAACTGGTTAACTCCCCTGCATAATGGAAACGGGACAGATCCGTTTTGCAGCTCATAGACTTCTATTATGACGGAATGAATAACGGAATGCCTCTAAAGGCATTCCGTTATGCATTCCGTCATAGAATTGCGTTATGGTCCGTGGTAACGGAATCCATAACGCAATTCACCTTTTACCAACAAACGAAGTGTGAACAAATTTCAAAATATGAAATTTGCTCATCTCTAAATATCACTGTAGAGTGAACTTTTTACATTTTCCATAAATTTCACCCAAAAGCAAAACTTTTTGTGAGTAGTGTATGTTTTACACTGCCTGTTTAAAAAAAAAGTCGCCACCTGGATTTAACTAAGTAAATAGTTATGAGCTTCCTATTGGATAATTACTGCATGGGCGATTATCTTTCAGCTGGAAACAAGTTATTTATGAGTTGCTTCTCATTTCTTTAACAACCATGTCGAAAGACACATCTCGTGGTCGTAGAAAAGATGTTGGCATGTATCAAGCAGAGAAAACATCTAAGGAAATTGAAGAAACTACTAAAATTGGGTTAAGAACTGTCCAACGCATTATTAAAAACTGGAAGGATAGTGGGGACCCATCATATTCGAGGAAGAAATGTGGCGGGAAAAATGTCCTGAATCATCGTGATCGGCGATCACTTAAACGTTTGGTGAAATCAAATTGAAGAAAAACAACAGTAGAACTTATGGCTATGTTTAATAGTGAAAGTAAGAGCATTTCCACACGCACAGTGTGAAGGAAACTCAAGGGATTGGGACTGAACAGCTGTGTAGCCGTAAGAAAACCACTAATTAGTGAGGCAAACCAGAAAAAAAGGCTTCAATTTGCTAGGGAGCATAAAGATTGGACTCTGGAGAAATGGAAGAAGGTCATGTGGTCTGATGAGTCCATATTTATCCTGTTCCAGAGTGATGGGCGCATCAGGGTAAGAAGAGAGGCAGATGTATCATCCCTAGTGCCTACTGTACAAGCCTGTGAGGGCAGTGCTATGATCTGGGGTTGCTGCAGTTGGTCAGGTCTAGGTTCAGCAACAGTATGTGCTCCAAGAATGAGGTCAGCTGACTACCTGAACATACTGAATGACCAGGTTATTCCATAAATGGATTTTTTCTTCCCTGATGGCACGGGCATATTCCAAGATAACAATGCCAGGATTCATCGGGCTCAAATTGTGAGAGAGTGGTTCAGGGGGCATGAGACATCATTTTCACACATGGATTGGCCACCACAGTGTCCAGACCTTAACCCCATTGAGAATCTTTGGGATGTGCTGGAGAAGGCTTTGCGCAGCAGTCAGACTCTACCATCATCAATGCAACACTGGATGGAAATAAATCTTGTGACATTGCAGAAGCTTATCGAAACAATGCCACAGCGAATGTGTGCCGTAATCAAAGCTAAAGGCGGTCCAACTAAATATTTTTGGTGGCGACTTTTTTTTGGGACGGGCAGTGTATTATGTATTATACTATCTTATGGTATATGCGTGTACTTGAGACTGAATTAGAGGGTTAAATCCTTTACCTTGGCTACCGTCTACCTGGAAAGGGTGGCACCTAATCCATAGGCTTGGATTCCTGTGAAGTTAGTTGGTTTTACGTTAGCTGAGGGGCAGAGGTGTTAGCAGGTAACAATATCTCCAGTGCTGCAAGCAGCCTCAGATGAAGTTTGGGACGTAAGGAAAGATCCCAGATATGGATTGCAGAACCCTTAGGAAGGTTGAGCAGCCAAAGAGGAGGGAGTGTTTGCATCAATCTGTGAAGGTAACTGATGTATAAGGCTACTTGACTTCACGACAATTCATTGGGTTTAAAGGCTTCTGGCTACCAGTCATTATTGTGGTAGCTTGCAAGTGCTACTCCTGTGAGTCTAGACCCCACGGTTGACATTACCTTTTGTGAGGCTTTGCACCCATCAGCTGGATTGGAACATGAAGTCCTGTTTATTTGAAACTGCATGTCTGGAGGGAGCTCCTGGAGATAACCCACTGCAATTTTTTGGGAACTGGACCTCCATGTTGCAGAAGACTGTCTGAACATTTGCTCTTCAGTAAAGTCTTTAGGGTAAATTTATAATTTGCAGTTGTTTTAGTTTTAAGTCTGACTTTGTTTTGTGTGCCTGTGCCAAATCTATGAAATGGCACACCTTAATAATATACTTGGTGTGAGTGCAATATGGTTTATACCTATATGTGTAAACGTACACCTGGCATAGGTTGCGACTTTATTGTGACTTTTGCCAAAGGTGCACATAATAAATGTGCCAAAATCCTGGTCTAATATTTTAGCCCTTAACCACCTCCCGACCGCCTAACGCAGGGATGCGTCCTGCAGGCGGCCGGGTTATTCCTCCTGGACACATCGGCGCGTCATCTCGCGGGACGCGAGTATTCCTGTGAATGCGCGCACACAGGAGAACGCGTTCACAGGATCGGAAGGTAAACAAGTTCATCTACAGCCTGCCAGCGGCGATCATTAGCTGTCAGGCAGTAGATGCGATTTTTTTTAACCCCAGAAAGGTATATCAGATGCTGTTTTGTTAACTGGTCCTCTGGTGGTCCCTTTTGCTTGGATCGACCACCAGAGGACACAGGAAGCTCTGTAAGTAGCACCAAGCACCACACTACACTAACCCCCCCCCCTGTCACTTATTAACCCCTTATTAACCCCTGATCACCCCATATAGACTCCCTGATCACCCCCCTGTCATTGATCACCCCCCTGTAAGGCTCCATTCAGACATCCGTATGTGTTTTGCGGATCCGTGGATCCGTGGATCCACGGATCCGCAAAACACGGACACCGCGCATCCGCAAAACACGGACACCGGCAATGTGCTTTCCGCATTTTGCGGATCTGCACATTGCCAGAACTATATAGAAAAAGCCTTTTCTTGTCCGCAATAGGCTCTACAAAAAACGCAGTGTTCGCCCAATCAGGCCTGATCTTGTGCGCACACTTGCGTTCAGTCCGCCACACCGCAGTGACAGAATTTTTTTTTAGAGTTCATAGAAGATTTTTTTTTTTTGGCACAAGTTAGTGGAAATTGATATTTTTTTTTTTCTTACAAAGTCTCATATTCCACTAACTTGTGACAAAAAATAAAATCTCACATGAACTCACCATACCCCTCACGGAATCCAAATGCGTAAATATTTTTAGACATTTATATTCCAGACTTCTTCTCACGCTTTAGGGCCCCTAAAATGCCAGGGCAGTATAAATACCCCACATGTGACCCCATTTTGGAAAGAAGACACCCCAAGGTATTTCGTGAGGGGCATGGCGAGTTCATGTAAAAAAAATTTTTTGTCACAAGTTAGTGGAATATGAGACTTTGTAAGAGAAAAAAAACTAAAAATAAAATTTCCGCTAACTTGTGCCAAAAAAAAAATATTCTAGGAACTCGCCATGACCCTCACGGAATACCTTGGGGTGTCTTCTTTCCAAAATGGGGTCACTTGTGGGGTATTTATACTGCCCTGGTATTTTAGGCGCCCTAAAGCGTGAGAAGTAGTTTGGAATCCAAATGCGTAAAAAAATGCCCTGTGAAATCCTAAAAGTACTCATTGGAATTTGGGCCCCTTTGCGCACCTAGGCCGCAAAAAAGTGTCACACATGTGGTATCGCCGTTCTCAGGAGAAATAGGGCAATGTGTTTTGGGGTGTATTTTTACATATACCCATGCTGTGTGTGAGAAATATCTCTGTAAATGACAACTTTTTAAATTTTTGTATACAAAGTTGTCAATTTACAGAGATATTTCTCTCACCCAGCATGGGTATATGTAAAAATACACCCCAAAACACATTGCCCTATTTCTCCTGAGTACGGCGGTACCACATGTGTGACACTTTTTTGCAGCCTTGGTGCGTAAAGGGGCCGAAAGTCCAACCAGTACCTTTAGGCTTTTGTCACAACCAGACAGCTGAGAAGCTCTGACAGGAGCCGTCCAGATCCTCCTCCTTGAGTTTCTTTGTTTTGGTTTCTGTTTCTCACCTCGTTAGGCTATCTCAGCTGTCATGCAGTCAGACTGATTACCTCCCTTTAAATTCCTCCCCATAAGGCAGTAGGGTGCGGCTGATACAACTTCCTGGAGTGTGTGTGCATGCTGCTCCCAGCTCCCAGCTCCCAGTTCTCTGTCCACTGTCGTCTGCAAGATAAGTGTAAAGGCCGATTCATTGGCCTGTATTTGTGGGAGGGGCTTGGCCACCTACTTCAACGGCCGGCACCCTCCCACATGCGTACGACGTGCAGAGTTTCGCAGGAAGCGTGCGCTCGTACCTGGCAGTCCGTTGTCGTCAGAGAAGGTGAGTGGATGTGCGTGCGGTGGTCGGCCCTTTGGTGAGTAGGGGCCGCCATGCGCTGGGCCACTGCGTTGCCAGCATACAGCAGGGAGCGGGGCCTCTACAGTCCGGGGTCCCCTCCTGCCTGTTCACATCACAGCGGCGGTACCCCTTCAGCCGCCGGCGGGGGGGATGGAGCCCACGGATCCGGCACTCCCCTCCTCCGCCGCCCAGGTCCGAGCTCGTCATTTCTCTCCGGCGGGGGGCGGGACCAGCGGTCACGAGAGGCCCCCCCCTCCGCCCGCCTCCCCGGCCGCTTCCGTCCGCTTCCGCCCATAACCACTGCCTATGCTGCCCCGCTCCCTTACGTGGTGGGCTGCGTAGTCAGCTGTGGGCCGGCCCCCTAGCTAGGGGAGGCACCCCTGTGATGAGCCCCCTACCGAGGGGCGGGGCGGCATCGCGTAGCTCCGCCCATCACGCCGGGAGTTTAGGGACAAGCAGGCACAGGCCCTGTTCTCAGTTTGCCAGGGGGCAGCACCGTCTCCCCACGCGGTGGAGGGGCCCAGCCGGCGGTGGGTCGGCCCCTCATGGAGTAGGGGGGCACCCCCGCACTGGGCACCCCATCAGGGAGCAGTGGGCCCCCCACGTGGCACGTCCCCACATAAGAAGGGGGGAGGCTGTGTCTGATAAAGCCTCCCCCTATGCCAGGGGGCAGCACCGTTTCCCCACGCGGTGGAGGAGCCCAGCCGGCGGTGGGTCGGCCCCTCATGGAGTAGGGGGGCACCCCTGCACTGGGCACCCCATCAGGGAGCGCCGGGCCCCCCACGTGGCACGTTCGCACATTAGGAGGGGGGAGGCCATGTCTGATAAAGCCTCCCCCTATGCCAGGGGGCAGCACCGTTTCCCCACGTGGTGGAGATGCCCAGCCGGCGGTGGGTTGGCCCCTCAGAGGTAGGAGGGCTCCCCCGCACTGAGCTCTCCATCAGGGACCGGTGAGGCCCCCCACGCGGCATTTCTAGTTTTTGGCTAGGTGGGGCCCTCGACGCCGGGGGCCCCCCCTGTGTCAACTTCATGCCAGAGGGCTGCGCTGCTCCCCACGCGGCAGTAGTGCTCAGCCGGCGGGCGGCCCAGCCCCGGGACGGCAGGGGGCCCCGCACGGAGCACCCTGTCAGGGACACGCGCTGGCTCTCCACGTGGCACCTGAGACATGTTGGCGTGGGGTGTCAGCCGTTGCCCAGAGGTCCACCCCCACTTGGTTCACGGTGCCAGGGAACCCCGCGCTCCCCACGTGGTTGCCGTGAAGCACGGTGGGGCTCGCAGCGGCCCCGCTCCTCGCCCACACCAAAGTCTGGCACAGGCCGCTGTGCTGCTTAGACAGGTAGGGTTTTTTTACCGCCAACGTCAGGTAGTGGTCAATGTCAATCAGTATGCCTACTCTCGTTAGCCGACCATACCTTCTACTCACAACCCACGTTCTACAATTTAGCCTTACGCATTGACTGGTTCTTTTGTTGTTCCGTTGTTGTTTTCCAGGTTCAAAGCAGTTATTAGTCAGAGAGAAGTTGGTTTGGATCTCAGTTGATTTTCCTTGTAAACCAAGGTAGTGGGGGTACACCTTGGGGGACGGGTAGGTGCTGCCTTTGTCAGGCTTGTGTCTCATGCATTACTTTACGTACAGGTTGTTCTGTGTTCATTGATACTTCCGTGAAAGTCAGAGTGTAGTGCTTCTCAGTTGGTAAGTACGGCAGGTCTCCTTGCATGGACTACCGGGTGGCGGTTCCTGGCCGCTCCTTCACGGCTCTTCTGGTGTCAACGTACATTCCTCACGGGGATAGTTCACCCTTTCGTTACGTGGTTTAGACTGCTGCACGGTTTCCGGCGGTCATTTAGGCTAGACGGTCATTTTACGTTACTGTTTTCACAGCCACGATGTCACACGCGTCAGACATCGTTGAAGCGTCAGTGGACGAGGTCGTAGCAGAGACATCCGAAGGGGGCAGTATACCGTCCCTACGTGCTTGGACCATCCCCAGGCTTATGGCGGCGCTGACAAAGCAGGGCGTCCCTTTCCCGGCATCTGCCAGAAAAGCGGAACTGTATCGCCTATGGAAAGACTCCCTGGTACCCAGTACCAATGATCCCCCTGCGGCCACGATGCAAACTTCGCTGACTCAGATACATGTCATGCTAAACAGTCTGACGTCTGCCGTCACGTCCATGCAGGCGAGGTTGGAGTCTATCGAGGCTCGCAGCGCAGTCCTACCAGTTTCCTCCCTCGAGGTTGCGGTCGCCTCCACCTCTGCCGCCGCAGACATTCGCTCTGTCCAGTCCGTCCCCAACGTGACTCCCTCCCACTTTGTCCCGATCAACATCAGGAAGGACATCCTGGAGGGTAGGGATGTCAATCTTGCGTCTCTATTGATAGCCTCCAGGGACCTATCTGACAACAAGGTCATAGCTTGCGGGGAAGTGTCAGTGGTACTGAGAAGCCGCGACCACCGGCTCAACCGCAAATTGTCCATACCGGAATTCGTCATGGCGTTCAGCCTTTTCAGGGACGTGATTTGCACTGCCAGGCCGGACAGGAGGGAGGAACTAGACCTGTATCTCTTTAGGGTCACAGAGTTGGGTCACAGGTATGGAGGGAGCGCATTCTATGACTACCACTGTTCATTTTCAGCCAAGGCGGCAGCGGCTCTCTCCCAGTTCCAACACGTTACTGACTGGTCCAACCTGGACACTGAGCTTTTCTGCAGGCATTTTGCAAGTCTGAAGGCTCCCTCCTGTTCCGCCTGCCAGTCTATCTTTCACTCTGTCGAGTGGTGCGACAAGTCCGCCGTCAGCACGGCATCCTACCCCTCCAGCTCTACAGCTGGTCCACTCGACGTCTTCAGACCCCCCAACTCAGTAGACAAGCTGGGCCGACCCATCGTTCAGCTAGGGAGGGCACAGATATGTAACAATTTCAATTACGCGTCTTGTAATTTCGGTCAATGCCGTCTGTTACATATCTGTACCAACTGTTTTAGGGCCCACCCCCGAGTAGCGTGCTCATTAAAGTCGGTGAAAAATTATATGAGTGTGGTCAATATTAGCCGTCTACAAGAGTACTTGCAAGGTCATCACAATCCAGGGTTCGTACAGTTCCTGGTGTCAGGATTTCATGAGGGTTTCCATACGGGCTTGATCACGACTCCGGAGTTCACACACGAATGCAGGAACCTTCAGTCAGCCGAAAGAAATCCCGCTTCGGTAGACACACTAATAGAGGCCGAGTTAAGCAAAGGGTTCTTGATCGGTCCCTTTAGTGTGCCCCCTTTTCAACGCTGGAGAGTCAGTCCCGTGGGGGTAGTTACAGGCAAGTTCAGTAAAAAGGAGAGACTCATTATTGACTTATCGGCCCCACACGGCTCCCAGGTCCCCAGCCTTAACTCCCTCATTCCTTCGGAGGAAGTGGGCATGAGATATGCTTCGATCGATCAGGCTATCGCCATCATCATGAAAACAGGCCCAGGGTCCATGTTGTCCAAAGCCGACATATCGGATGCCTTTAAGTTGCTTCCCATCATGCCAGCCCTCTGGCAGTGGCACGGCATCAAGTGGAGAGGCCTGTATTATTTCTCCACCAAGCTCACCTTCGGTTCCAAGAGCAGCCCCTGGCTCTTCGATCAGTTGGCTCAGGCGCTCCACTGGGTCTTGGTTCACAAGGTCCTCTGTGAGTTTGTCATCCACTATTTGGATGACTTCCTGCTGATTGAGAGGCCAGGGGCAGTTCCCCTAGGGCTGGGGAAGTTGCTGAGGTGTTTTTCCCAGTTAGGTGTCCCGGTTTCCCCCAAGAAAGTAGAAGGCCCGGCCACAGTCATCACCTTTTTGGGCATTGAGTTAGACTCCCAGCACATGTTAGCTAGGTTGCCTGCGGATAAGTTAACAAGGATTAGAGAAGTCATCCACAGGTTTACAGTCACAACCGTGGTCACTAAGGCTGACCTTCAGTCTCTACTGGGTATGTTAAACTTTGCCATGCGCATCATCCCGCAGGGCAGAGCGTTCATATCCCGCCTACTGGCGCTCTTAAGTTCCGCCCCGGAACAGGACAGCCCAGTGTGCCTGGACAGTCAAGCCCTAGCGGATCTCCACATGTGGGACCATTTTCTGAGCCAGTGGAACGGGGTGTCCTTATTCGTACCCGAGCTGTCTTGTCGGTCGCCTACAGTCTTTTCGGATGCAGCTGCGGGCTCAGGGTTTGCCGCCATTTTTGGCACCCACTGGGTTGCAGACGAATGGCCTGCCGAGGTGGGTCAAATTCCGGGGTTCCTCCAAACCTCGGCGCTGTTCGAGCTGTACCCCATCGTGGTAGCCGCCCACATTTGGGGCAGTCTTTGGGCGTGTCAGTCTGTTCTGTTCGTAACTGACAACGCAGCCGTGGTAGACATCCTTAACAGTGGGCTGTCAAAGTCTAGCCAAGTCATGTGTTTTCTCAGACGGTTAGTGCAGCTCTCCCTACGTCACCACTTTCATGTTTTCAGTGCCCATGTGCCAGGTGCGCAAAACGGGGCTGCTGACGCCTTGTCGAGGGCTAACTTCTCCCGTTTCTTTCAGATCATGCCAGAGGCAGACGCGACAGGCACCACCGTCCCTCCTCTCGAGTCCTTAAGGCTAGTGTAACCAACCACCTTGAGACGGCTCACGCTCTGATACGCAATTCCCTCTCACCTAACACAACCAGGGCATACAACACCGGGTGGAAGACGTTCTGCAGGTTTCGAGGGGAATGTCCTCAAGGGGACTCCAGTTTTCCAGAGTACATCCTGGCGTTCATTGGTTACTGCCACTCAGTGCGCAGGCTCTCCCACGGTACAGTGAGGTCGTACCTGGCGGGAGTGCAACACTTCCTCTCTGTTAGCCATCCCGAACTAGCGTCAGTGTTTACCATACATGCTGTCAAAGCCGCTCTCAAGGGTTTGAGCAAGTGCGGGCCGCAAAGCCAAGTACGCAGGCAAGCGGTCACCGGCCCTCTTTTCCGCAAACTGTCCGACGCCTTGGACGGTAATCCTTTCGGGGTTTTGGCCAGCTTGGTACTCAAATCCGCCATCTATCTAGCCTTTTACGGCTTCCTGAGACCTGGGGAGTTCACCTGTTCGCCAGGCAGTAGCAAGTTCCTCACGGTCAGTCAGCTGGTCCAGAACTCCGACGGGTTCATATTACTGCTCAAAACGTCCAAGACCTCCCAGATGGGCCCCCCTGTTCCGGTATCCTTCTTTCCCACAGCACACCAATGGTGTCCAGTGACGGTGCTTCGTCAGTTACGGTCTGCCTTGTCCGAGGCCGGACCGAATAGTCCATTGTTACCCTTCGGGGGGTTCCACTCACCACCCATCAGTTCATATCCCATGTAAGGTCACTCGTGGCCAGCACGGGCGGTGACCCTGCCACTATTTCGGGTCATTCATTTCGCATAGGTGCCGCATCCGCGGCCTCCAAAAACCGAGTGCCTGCGCATGTCATACAGAAACTGGGGCGTTGGCACTCGTCTTGTTTCAATCGTTACATACCTCACCCCGAAACAGAAATGTCGGCAGCCTTTCAAACTTTGGCTTTGTAATGACTTTGCAATAAATTACTTCTGCCTATCAGTATGTCTTTTTGCCCTCTTTCAGGCGTCCCTCCACGACGCGGTTACGGCACAACTCTGACCGCTTAGGGATAGGGTATACTAGGTAGGATAGGTACGTACTTGGTTGCCACGACCACAAGTGTAAAGGCCGATTCATTGGCCTGTATTTGTGGGAGGGGCTTGGCCACCTACTTCAACGGCCGGCACCCTCCCACATGCGTACGACGTGCAGAGTTCTCCCTCCCACCCACCCCTTTCTTCTGTTACTCTCAAAGGGGATGCCCTCTTTCAGGCGTCCCTCCACGACGCGGTTACGGCACAACTCTGACCGCTTAGGGATAGGGTATACTAGGTAGGATAGGTACGTACTTGGTTGCCACGACCACAAGTTCTGTTTATGTATTTATGATTTTCTGTTTTCTGGATCCAGGTGACCCTGACTCCCTCCGTGTCTGTGTAGGGAGCCGGTGGTCGTGTCCCCTCACTATTGTAGGGCCTTCAGGTCTAAGATAGCCGAGGTACGTGGATATGCGCCCATCCACCTTTGGGGTGGTCGCATAGGCTGAGCAATAAGGGAGAGCGGCAGGTCGATTGCAGGGGTCTCCCTTTTGTTCCTTAGTTGTGGATCCAGTAAGTCATTGTTTGTATTGTATTATCTTGTTTCCTGTACACCATCCGTGACATTATCAGCCGCCAAAACCGTCTCAAGCATGGATCCGGTTACACTTTTGGCTGAACGCTTTCAGGGTCTTGCTTTGGAGGTAGCTGACCTCCGTAAGACTTTTTCTCAGTTTCAAGTGACCGGTTCAGCTTGCGTTCATGGAGTTTGTGCTGAGCCTAAGATTTCGCTCCCGGATACGTTTTCCGGGGGTAGTGAGAATTTTGTACGTTTTAGAGAGGCTTGCAAACTCCATTTTCGCCTTCTTCCCCATTCTTCTGGTGATGAAGAACGAAGAGTGGGTATCATTATATCGCTGCTCAGGGGTAACGCTCAGTCCTGGGCCTTTTCGCTGCCGGAGGGGGCACGGCCCCTCCGTTCAGTGGATGAATTCTTTTTAGCCCTGGGTCAGATATATGATGATCCGGATCGTATTGCTCTGGCTGAGTCTAAACTACGTCTGTTATGCCAGGGTAAACAATCCGCAGAGATTTACTGCTCAGAATTTCGGAGATGGGCAGCAGATACGGGTTGGAATGATGCTGCACTCCGAAGTCAATTTTGCTATGGTCTTTCAGAGGGATTGAGAGATGCATTTGCTTTTCATGAAAGACCTACCTCCTTGAATTCTGCTATGTCTCAGGCTGTTCGTATTGACAGGCGTCTTAGAGAGAGAGGAGAGATCTCTCCTTCCTGTCATACTCAGTCCCGGGACAGTGCAGCGGTGTCATTCTGTGCACAGGGGTCTCAGTCGCTTTCAGCCCCTTCTGAGCAGGAGCCCATGCAGCTGGGGTTGATTGCCTCTGACAATAGAAGATTCAGCCCGCAGGGGAGGGTTTGCTTTTGTTGTGGAGGTATAAATCATCTGGCAAATGTTTGTCCCTCTAGGAGATTCAGGCAGTTTTCTGGGAGTAATAAAGAGACAAAAAGGAAGAAATCTTTTAAGAATGTTCCGTCTGTTACTATTGGCAGGGTTGAGGCGGAAATTGAAGGTTTTCCTTTTGCTTGTAGTTCCCGTTTTGTCCTGCCTGCTAGGGTGGCGCTAGAGAGCAAGAGCATTTTTTGTGAGATTTTTGTGGATAGTGGAGCAGCTGTCAACCTCATTGATAATCAATTTGCAATAACTCATGGTTTCCAGGTATGCACTTTGGGAAGAGATATTCCTGTTTTTGCTATTGATTCAGCTCCACTTTCTCAGAGATCATTAAAGGGCATAGTTCACAATATCCGTTTAATTGTGAATGATGCTCATGTTGAGGATGTGTCATGTTTCGTCCTTAGCGGTTTGCCTACTCCTCTAGTGTTGGGGCTACCCTGGCTCACTAAACATAACCCCACCATTGATTGGCAAGCGAGGCAAATAAATGGTTGGAGTAACTTTTGCAGAGAGAATTGCCTCATAACATCTATTTCTGAGGTTTCTACTAAAACTGTACCACCTTTCCTCTCTGAATTTTTGGATGTTTTCTCTGAGAGTGGAGTTCAGGGTTTACCTCCGCACAGGGAGTATGATTGCCCTATTGATCTCATCCCAGGCGCCAAGCTGCCTAAATCTCGTTTATACAATCTTTCCCAACCTGAGAGGGTCGCTATGCGGGCTTATATCTCTGAGAGTCTGAGAAAAGGACACATACGACCCTCGAAGTCACCTGTTGCCGCTGGTTTTTTCTTTGTTAAGAAAAAAGATGGTTCTTTAAGACCTTGTCTGGATTTCAGGGAGCTGAACAGTATCACTATTCGTGATCCTTATCCGCTTCCTCTGATCCCGGACTTGTTTAACCAGGTTGTTGGGGCGAAAGTCTTTTCCAAATTAGACCTAAGAGGGGCATACAACCTGGTTAGGGTCAGAGAAGGAGATGAATGGAAGACGGCTTTCAATACCCCTGAGGGCCATTTTGAGAATTTAGTTATGCCTTTTGGTTTGATGAATGCCCCAGCCGTTTTTCAGCATTTCGTAAACAGCATTTTTTATCATTTGATGGGAAAATTTGTATTAGTGTATTTGGATGACATTTTGATTTTTTCTCCTGATTTCAAGACTCATAAGGAACACTTATGTCAGGTCTTACTCATCCTGCGGGAGAATAAATTATACGCGAAACTGGAAAAATGTGTGTTTGCGGTTCCAGAGATCCAATTTCTGGGGTTTCTTGTCTCCGCTTCTGGTTTTCGCATGGACCCCGAGAAGGTTCGCGCTGTGCTTGAGTGGGAGCTTCCTGAGAATCAGAAGGCGCTGATGCGTTTTTTGGGCTTTGCTAATTATTACAGGAAATTTATTTTGAATTATTCCTCTGTTGTTAAACCACTCACTGATATGACCAGAAAGGGGGTAGATTTTTCTTCCTGGTCGGTAGAGGCGCGTAAGGCCTTTTCTAATATCAAGGAGAGTTTTGCTTCCGCTCCCATCCTAGTACAACCTGATGTTTCGTTACCCTTCATAGTTGAGGTTGATGCTTCTGAGGTTGGGGTGGGTGCGGTCTTGTCTCAGGGTTCCTCTCCTGCCAAATGGCAACCGTGTGCCTTTTTCTCAAAGAAGCTCTCCTCCGCAGAGAGAAATTATGATGTGGGAGATAGGGAATTGTTGGCCATCAAGTTGGCTTTTGAGGAATGGCGCCATTGGCTAGAGGGAGCCAGACACCCTATTACCGTGTTTACTGACCATAAAAATCTGGCCTACTTGGAGTCAGCCAAGCGTCTGAACCCGAGACAGGCCAGATGGTCTTTGTTCTTTTCAAGGTTTAATTTTGTTGTTACGTTCCGCCCTGGGGTTAAGAATGTGAAGGCAGATGCCCTATCACGTTGTTTCCCGGGAGGTGGGAATTTTGAAGACCCGGGTCCCATTTTGGCTGAAGGTGTGGTGGTCTCTGCTCTTTTTCCTGAATTGGAGGCAGAGGTGCAGGCAGCCCAGTCAGAAGCTCCTGATCTTTGTCCTCCTGGGAGGTTGTTTGTGCCTCTCGCTTTGAGACACAAGATCTTTAAAGAACACCACGATACGGTCCTTGCTGGGCACCCGGGGACAAGAGCCACACTGGATCTCATTGCTCGGAGATTCTGGTGGCCTGCGCTTCGTAAGTCGGTTGAGGGTTTTGTGGCAGCTTGCGAGACTTGCGCTCGTGCCAAGGTCCCTCATTCACGGCCATCAGGTCCTCTCCTTCCTTTGCCCATTCCTTCCCGTCCTTGGACACATCTGTCCATGGACTTCATAACGGACTTGCCTCGTTCCTCGGGGAAGTCTGTGATTCTGGTGGTGGTGGACCGTTTTAGCAAAATGGTGCATTTTATCCCTTTTCCTGGTTTGCCCAATGCTAAGACGCTGGCGCAGGCATTTGTTGACCACATTGTCAAATTGCATGGGATTCCTTCAGACATAGTCTCTGATAGGGGCACGCAGTTTGTTTCCAGATTCTGGAAGGCCTTCTGTTCTCGCTTGGGGGTTCGCTTGTCATTCTCTTCTGCTTTCCATCCGCAGTCGAATGGCCAGACAGAGCGTGTCAATCAGAATCTGGAGACATATCTGCGCTGTTTTGTGGCGGAGAATCACCAGGATTGGTGTTCTTTTTTGTCCCTTGCTGAGTTTGCTTTAAATAACCGTCGTCAGGAGTCCTCTGATAAGTCACCATTTTTTGGTGCATATGGGTTTCATCCGCAGTTTGGGACTTTCTCTGGAGAGGGCTCTTCTGGTTTGCCTGATGAGGACAGATTCTCCTCGTCTTTGTCATCTATTTGGCAAAAGATTCAGGATAATCTAAAGAACATGAGTGAGAGATATAAGCGTGTGGCGGATAAGAGACGTGTGCCTGGTCCGGACCTGAATGTTGGTGATTTGGTGTGGCTGTCTACCAAGAATATCAAATTGAAGGTTCCCTCCTGGAAGTTGGGTCTTAGGTTTATTGGGCCTTACAAGATCCTGTCTGTCATCAATCCTGTTGCCTACCGTCTTGATCTTCCTCAGACTTGGAAGATCCATAATGTTTTCCATAAGTCCTTATTGAAACCTTATGTTCAACCTATTGTACCCTCGCCTTTGCCTCCTCCTCCGATTATTGTTGATGGAAATCTTGAATTTCAGGTCTCTAGGATTGTGGATTCTCGTCTTGTCCGCGGTTCCCTCCAGTACCTCGTTCATTGGGAGGGTTATGGTCCTGAGGAGAGGATGTGGGTCCCAGTGACGGACATTAAGGCCTCTCGTCTCATCAGGGCTTTCCATAGGTCCCATCCTGAGAAGGTGGGTCCTGAGTGTCCGGAGTCCACTCCTAGAGGGAGGGGTACTGTCACAACCAGACAGCTGAGAAGCTCTGACAGGAGCCGTCCAGATCCTCCTCCTTGAGTTTCTTTGTTTTGGTTTCTGTTTCTCACCTCGTTAGGCTATCTCAGCTGTCATGCAGTCAGACTGATTACCTCCCTTTAAATTCCTCCCCATAAGGCAGTAGGGTGCGGCTGATACAACTTCCTGGAGTGTGTGTGCATGCTGTTCCCAGCTCCCAGCTCCCAGTTCCCTGTTCTCTGTCCACTGTCGTCTGCAAGATAAGTTCTGTTTATGTATTTATGATTTTCTGTTTTCTGGATCCAGGTGACCCTGACTCCCTCCGTGTCTGTGTAGGGAGCCGGTGGTCGTGTCCCCTCACTATTGTAGGGCCTTCAGGTCTAAGATAGCCGAGGTACGTGGATATGCGCCCATCCACCTTTGGGGTGGTCGCATAGGCTGAGCAATAAGGGAGAGCGGCAGGTCGATTGCAGGGGTCTCCCTTTTGTTCCTTAGTTGTGGATCCAGTAAGTCATTGTTTGTATTGTATTATCTTGTTTCCTGTACACCATCCGTGACAGCTTTACGGGGTTGCTCACAATTTAGCCCCGCCCAAAATGCCAGAACAGTAAATACACCCCACAAATGACCCCATTTCGGAAAGTAGACACCCCAAAGTATTTTTTGAACTTTTTGTCACAAGTTAGCGGAAAGGGAGACTTTGTGAGAAAAAAATAAAAATCAATTTCCACTAACTTGTGCCAAAAAAATTAAAATTCTAGGAACTCGCCATGCCCCTCACGGAATACCTTGGGGTGTCTTCTTTCCAAAATGGGGTCACATGTGGGGTATTGATACTGCCCTGGCATTTTAGGGGCCCTAAAGTGTGAGAAGAAGTCTGGAATCCAAATGCCTAAAAATGCCCTCCTAAAAGGTACTCATTGGAATTTGGGCCCCTTTGCGCACCTAGGCTGCAAAAAAGTGTCACACATGTGGTATCACCGTACTCAGGAGAAGTAGGGCAATGTGTTTTGGGGTGTATTTGTACATATACCCATGCTGGGTGAGAGAAATATCTCTGTAAAATGACAACTTTGTATAAAAAAAATGGGAAAAGTTGTCTTTTACAGAGATATTTATCTCACCCAGCATGGGTGACAAAAAAATAAAATTTTATATGAACTCACCATGCCCCTCACAAAATACCTTGGGGTGTCTTCTTTCCAAAATGGGGTCACTTGTGGGGTATTTATACTGCCCTGGCATTTTAGAGGACCTAAAGCGTGGGAAGTAGTTTGGAATCCAAATGCGTAAAAAATGCCCTGTGAAATATCTCTGTAAAATGACAACTTTGTATGAAAAAATGGGAAAAGTTGTCTTTTATAGAGATATTTATCTCACCCAGCATAGGTATATGTAAAAATACACCCCAAAACACATTGGCCTACTTCTTTTGAGTACGGCGATACCACATGTGTGACACCTTTTTGCAGCCTAGGTGCGCAAAGGGGCCCAAATTCCAATGAGTACTTTTAGGATTTCACAGGGCATTTTTACGCATTTGGATTCCAAACTACAGGGTGGGCCATTTATATGGATACACCTTAATAAAATGGGAATGGTTGGTGATATTAACTTCCTGTTTGTGGCACATTAGTATATGTGAGGGGGGAAACTTTTCAAGATGGGTGGTGACCATGGCGGCCATTTTGAAGTAGGCCATTTTGAATCCAACTTTTGTTTTTTCAATAGGAAGAGGGTCATGTGACACATCAAACTTATTGGGAATTTCACAAGAAAAACAATGGTGTGCTTGGTTTTAACATAACTTTATTCTTTCATGAGTTATTTACAAGTTTCTGACCACTTATAAAATGTGTTCAATGTGCTGCCCATTGTGTTGGATTGTCAATACAACCCTCTTCTCCCACTCTTCACACACTGATAGCAACACCGCAGGAGAAATGCTAGCACAGGCTTCCAGTATCCATAGTTTCAGGTGCTGCACATCTCGTATCTTCACAGCATAGACGATTGCCTTCAGATGATACGAGATGTGCAGCACCTGAAACTATGGATACTGGAAGCCTGTGCTAGCATTTCTCCTGCGGTGTTGCTATCAGTGTGTGAAGAGTGGGAGAAGAGGGTTGTATTGACAATCCAACACAATGGGCAGCACATTGAACACATTTTATAAGTGGTCAGAAACTTGTAAATAACTCATGAAAGAATAAAGTTTTGATTTTGCTTGTCAGTCTGTGTCGGAGCTCTGCTCCCTGGCTGAATATCTTGGTCTGTGTGAGGTGCGTCTTACGGGCCAGTGCGTCTTGTAGGGCGAAAAATACGGTATATATATATTTTTTTTTTATGAGATTTGTTTTGCTCTTATTTTCCAATTCCTTTTCATTTTGTATTTTTGCAGGTCTTATCTCTTTTTTACAGATTTTATTAAGCCCTTTTGTAAATTTCAAAGGCTACAGCTGACCCCTCAGATTAGTATTTTTTAAATTACCTTTTTGTCATTAACTGCTCTTTTTACAGTAGCTGTAAGCCATATGGAGTTTAATTTTAGCCGTTTATACTTGTTACCTACAGGAATACATTTTGTAGTGTAATTACTCAATGTGGATTTGAAGCTCTCCCATTTTTCCTCAGTATTATTATGTGACAGTACCTACTCCCAGTCTATGCCCTGGAATGCTGCCCTCAACCCAGGGAAATTAGCTTTTTTACAATTCAGTGTTTTTGCTCTCCCAGTCAGAGTTTGATTTTTATAGTTCGGGGGGAATATAATTATATTGTGGTCACTATTACCAACAGTAACAGTTTGAAAAAAACAGTTTGAAAAAAACCTAACAATTTTTCCACCGTTAAGTTTTTTTCCCCCTGAAGCATTCCCTTTGTGGCAAAACTGACATGTGCCCTTCATTCGCTGGGTCAGTACGATTACAATGATACCACATATGTATAGGTTTTTTATGTCTAAATAGCGTAAAAAGAAATGAAAACTTTGAAAAAAAAAATGGATTGACTTTTTTACATCACCATACTCTGACCCCCATAACTTTTTTATAGTCATATCTACTGAGCTGTTTGGGGGCTTATTTTTTGTAGGATGAACTGTAGTTTTTATTAATACCATTTTGGCGTGTGTGTGACTTTTTGATCACATTTTATTAGATTTTTGGGGTAAAAGAAGTGATGAAAAAATGGCGCTGGTAACAAAGAGTGTGGGGGATGGGCTATGTCAGGCTTTAGCACAGTGGACACAGACAGGAGGAGCGATATGTATGCGGGCTCCTGCCCTGCACTCGTTAAGCTGTGCTTGCATACATATCGCGCCCTGTGTCCACTGTCCTGTGCCCACTCTTCTAAAGCCTGACATAGCCCATCTATGCCCGGCTTTACCAAAGCAGACAGGCAGGAGCAGTGATGTGTGATGTACATCACGCACTGCAGCCCCAGTAAAATCCTTACTCCCATACAGCACTGTCATATCAGCAGTTTATGAGAGTACGGATTCTAAAGCACTAACAGTTTCAGTAGGTCATGTATACATTTCTTTCTTGGCAAATGGGGGTGTGGCAGGGGAGGAGCCAGGACAGGAGGTGGGATGGGCTAGTGGTGGGTAGTGGGCGTGGTTCGGGGTCCCAATTCATATTCTTGCCATGGGGCCCAGTGATTTTTATGTACGCCCCTGCCTGGGCACCTTGCAGTAGTTGAGTTGACCATGAACTCCTCTGTATGCTAATGTATTCTAGAGTCACTTATCAGAACAATGATCTCAAGTACACCAGCAAATCTACAACACTAGCGTTAAAGTTTTCCGGTATTGAGTTCCGTCCTAGGGGCTCAATACCAGAAAAAAACGCTTCATTTTGTCCCTATGCATTCTGAATGGAAAGCAATCCGTTCAGTATGCGTCAAGATGTCTTCAGTTCAGTCCCTTTTACGGTATTTGGCTGGAGAAAATATCGCAGCATGCTGCTGTATTTTCTCTGGCCAAAATTCCGGAACACTTGCCAGATTGCCGGATCTGAAATGTATTAATGCCGGATCTGGTACCAAGTGTTCCGGAAAACAAATCCTGTTTCTTGGTCTGCTCTTGCGCAGACCTTTAAATCTGTGAAAAAGATAAATACAGGATCCATTTTTCCGGATGACACTGGAGAGATGGATCCGGTAATTGCAATGCATTTGTCAGACGGATCCGGAAACAAATGATATCCGTTTGCATACGGATTTCCGGATCCAGCAGGCAGTTTCGGCAATGGAACTGCCTGCCGGATTCTTCTAACGCTAGTGTGAAAGTAGCCTAAAAGATATACAGTAGTAATATATAGCAATGGTCCAGTCAATATCCAGACCTCAATCCAACTGAAATGCTGTGGCAAGATCTGCACATAAACGAATGCTCACAAACCTCCATGGACTCAAGCAACATTGCCAAAATTCTTTCAGAACGATGTGAAAGACTGATAAAGTCATACAGAAGTAAACAAGTCATATAGCATGTCATATATCTTCTATATGAAAAGAATTTTCATATAAAAGAGAGGATAAAAAAAAAATGTAAAAATATATTATCCTTCAGGCGGACATAAAAACGCCTCTAAGTTCTTTTAAATGCACAACAAGCATGATTATTTCAAGTTAATACTGCTAAATGTGGTTCTAATGTAACATTGTAGGCGAATGGAGACAATACTTAAAGGCAGATGATGCCATTTACAATTCTTTACTGAATAACAGTAAGATTCTACAAATTACGTGACAGTTACTCTAGAGACAATATTCAGTGGTCAGGGTCGACCACAGCAATGCACAGCAGTAAATATTCTTCTGTAGTATACAGTTCAACAGTCCTTACACCAGGTGCCCTTTTAGTTTAAAGACTTGGACTCACTCTGAGTTTCAATCCAGTGTTTGTACTGATATTACGTTGCCCCCTCTTGAATGTCAATCCTCTGTTATGGGACTGCTCCACAGCTTGTGGTCTGGTGACTTCAGCTTGCAGCACAGTTCTTTCTCTTTGAATTGAGCAGGACACACTTGGTGGCTAGCTTTCCTCACCTTGGTCTTTAGACATCTCTGTGTCTGCTATTTCCCTATCCAGGATACACAACAAACCCTGTGTCTACTGCAGTTTAGTACCTTTCACTGTGAGAGCTCAAAAAACTTCCCTAGCTGTTTCCTGATCTTTGGTTCCACCTCTCTTTTGCTGACACACAGCCCCTAGGCTTATTTCAATTTCAGTAAATAAAGTTTGTTTATTGTGTAAAGAAACATTATACCATTCCCCAATATACTTTATGTGTCAATTCCTCATACTTTTCAAGATCTCTGCTTGCATTCATGCAATAGTAACCTTCATTGTCTTCTTCTAGCGGATTATAATAATCCATGCAATGGACAGACAGGTGTACAGCTCTGATAGCTATACTGTTATGAGACATACAGTTGTCTCCATTGCATGATCAGGACATATTTTTTTCACTGGATTTGTACTGTGGACCCCTTATAGGACTCCTTACTAGACTCTAGTGCTCCCCAAATATTGGTATTCCAAAACCATGACAGTATTAAAGTGAGAAAATAAATTTAGGTTTTAATTTTATTCCGTGTATTGCATTGTAGGACTCAAGAACAGTACTCTTCCTGCTGAGGTTCAGATTTCCAGAAGATAAAGGGGTTCTCCAGCAATAATGACATTTTACCAAGTGCCAGCAGCTGTCCCACTAAACTAAGGATGCATGATTACCTCCTCCCTGCCACTCCATTCCTCACACAAAAGCATGGAGCAACTAGATTGGGTGGCAGTTTCAATTAACTGGTTGAATCAATACCTTTCGAACTCTTAAAAAAAAAAAAAAATTGAAAAACAAAACCTTTTAAAGATTTTTTAAAAAAAAATGGTTCAATATTTTGTCTAAAATCTAACTGGTTAGTACGCAAATTGAGTTGGTAGTAGAACCGCATGTGCTCGAGTGCCAAGCTCGAGTCTCCTCCCCACACGTTTCTTGGCTGCTGCACAGCTAATAAACATGCAGGTAAGTACTGCCCTCACTGTAATGCCATAGCCATGTTGGCTGCTGGCATTACAGTGATTGGCTGGCCGGAACACGTCATCGGGTGCTATATAGCACCCGATGACGCATGTTCGGCTCATTCGTAGTCAGGGAGAGCTGAGCATAGGAAGGGACAAAGAGTGTAGGGAGTGTAATTGAATATTTATTTTGTACAAAAACGTTTCAGAGACCCAAAAGTCCTTGTAAGGACTATTGTGTGTGACAGTAGCAATATATGTTTGTAGCGCAACTTGCGCTAAATTGCTTAGTGTTAGGCCTCATGCACACAACCGTTTTTTTTTGCGGTCCGCAAAACGGATTTCCGTTGTTCCGTGATCCATGAACGTTTTTTCTTCCGTGGGTCTTCCTTGATTTTTGGAGTATTCACGGACATGAAAAGTGAAAAAAAAAACGAAGTCAAGTTTGCATTGAAAATTATAGGAAAAACGGACACGGATCACGGACACGGATCACGGACGCGGATGACTATCTTGCGTGCATCCGTGATTTTTCACGGACCCATTGACTTGAATGGGTCCGTGAACCGTTGTCCGTGAAAAAAATAGGACAGGTCCTATTTTTTTCACGGACTGGAAAAACGGATCATGGACGCGGAAGCCAAACGGTGCATTTTCAGATTTTTCCATGGAGCCATTGAAAGTCAATAGGTCCGCAAAAAAAAACGGAAAACGGAACAACGGCCGCGGATGCGCGCAACGGTCGTGTGCATGAGGCCTTAGGGAGAGCTGTGCATAGGAAGGGACAGACAGTGTAGGGAGTTTAATAGGAAGATTTTTATACAAAAATCTTTTCAGAGACCCAAAAGTCCTTTGAAGGACTATTGTTTGTCACAACAGCAGATATATATATTTTTTAGCGCATCCTGCGCTAAATACCGTGTAATAGGCCGCTGCAGAGAGTTAAATTATCCGCGCCACATCTCCTGTGTAAAGTGTGCGCATCGAAAAAATATCTGACATCCAGTGTACTTTTTCAATAGACGGTGTCCGCTGCCGACAGTTAAATTATCTGCGCCACATCTCCTGTGTAAAGTGTGCACATCCCTAAAATATCAGTGACATCCAGTGTACTGTCCGCTTCTGACAGTGACCTTACAGGGCCACATCTGCAGTGTAACGTGTGCGCTTCAAAAATGTATCTGTGACATACAATGTAATTTTTCCGTAGACGGTGTCCACTTCTGACAGTGACCTTACCAGGGCCACATATGCAGTGTAACGGGTGCGCTTCAAAAATGTATCTGTGACATACAATGTAATTTTTCCGTAGACGGTGTCCGCTTCTGACAGTGACCTTACCAGGGCCACATCTGCAGTGTAACGTGTGCACTTCAAAAATTTATCTGTGACATACAATGTAATTTTTCCGTAGACTGTGTCCGCTTCTGACAGTGACCATACCAGGGCCACATCTGCAGTGTAACGTGTGCGCTTCAAAGATGTATCTGTGACATACAGTATACTTTATCAGCTTTCAAACCATACTCCACCCGGAACTAAAAGACTGGTTTCCCGGAAGCAGCTCAGCGGGTCATGGGAATAATGCCGCCAGGTCGCCGGTCGTCATCGTTTATGGTCGGAACTACGACGGTATCTGATTGTCTTCGAACCTCCAACTTTAGTTTTTGATTAATAAAAACATTCTTGGCAAATGGTTTGGTTCGTCTTGCACCGGTCCAAAAATTTCACCTCTAGCGGCGCAATACGGATGCCCCTGGCCGTCTTTCTTAATCATGGCCCCAGTTCTGAAAACCAACAAAATAGAACCGGAGTCCTATTCCATTATTCCTAGCTAAAGTATTCAGGTGACCCGGCCTGCTTTGAACACTGTACTTTTTTTTTTCAATGGTCAGCTAAGCAGCAGGCTCTCAACCATAATGTCTTTAATGGTCAGCTCAGTAGAAGGCCCTCAACCATAATGTTTTAGAGGGTCAGCTCACCTGTAGGCCCTCACCTACAATCTTTTACAGGGTCAGCTCACCTGCAGGCCCTCACCTAATTATACCTAATATGTAATTTGTGCGCATGCTGCTTGCTTGGATGTGGTAGCCATAGCCGTTTCTCAGGCTCCCTCTCCGGAATCGAACACTGATTCCCCTTTACCCGTGGTCACCGTGGTTGGCGCTGAAAATAATATCGAAAGTTGATAGGGCAGACATCTGAATGGATCGTCGCCATCACGGGGACGTGCAATCATCCCCAGGTTATCTACAGTCACCAAAGCGGCAGCAGACCCTCGTCCATAATGTTTTAGATGGTCAGATCAGCAGCAGGCCCTTGCTCCTAATGTTTTTGAGGGTCACCAGCAGGCCATCTATCATAATTTTTCAAGGCTGTGTATGATGCCCTTCTTTATGTGTAACAAAGGGTGTATTGGAGTGCCGGTTCCTTGGAATTTTTGGCAGCCTTTTCCCTTAGTGCATAGGCTTTGAGTGTAGGAGTCCCACTACTTTAACAATTGTACCACAATGTGGATGAGGCCCTCCTTTATGTGATATACAGGTTGTATCGGAGTGCCTCTTCCTTGTAATTTTTGGCAGCCCTTTCACTTAGTGCATGAGTGTAGGAGGCCCACTACCTGAACAATTGTACCACAATGTGGATGAGGCCCTCCTTTATGTGATATACAGGTTGTATCGGAGTGCCTCTTCCTTGTAATTTTTGGCAGCACTTGCACTTTATATACAAGTAAATATACAGGAAAGAATGTTTCCTAACAATTTTTCCTCTAAAATCGTTTTTATCTTCGGTTTTGTGCGCATTATTGTCAGTCTGTAGAAGTGGCTTACTACTCGGACAACATCGTTCCCATGGGGGGCGTGGCTTGCTCATGGCTGAGTAGGACGTGTGTCGCTGCAGCTCTCCCGCCACTCGAATTTACACAGCTATTTCCCGGCTACTAAAGCTGCCACAACCCGAGCAAAATGGGCAGGAAAACTGCAAAGAGCACTGCTGAGACCGACCAGCAAGGTGACAGTGCCGGCATTCAGGGATTTTTCGGCACCCAGCAGAACACAGTGGGACAGCAAGGAGTTCCCAAGATGGCCGCCGGCTCCTCCACGCCGCTTCCAGGCCGCTGCTCCCGCTCGGCTCCCTCAGACACAGACTCCAGGAGCCCCTCCTCATGTGCCTCCGATATCGGCTGGGACCTACAAGCGCAGCTACGAGCGCTGCCTACAAAAGAGGACTTAGCTCACTCGGTCTCCCGGCTCGAACAGACCTATAAATCGGAGATGGAGGTACTGAAGAGGGAAATTATCCACTTGGGTCACCAGCAAGTAATTATCCACTTGCAGACCACCAGCAAGTAATCTCTGCGCACTCCACGCAGATCTCCCAAATATTGTCTCATATCGACGACATTGATAACCGTCACCGGAGGAATAACCTCCGGATAAGGGGGATTGCGGAGTCCGTCGCGCCGTCTGACTTGGAAGCCACTGTCCAGGCGCTTTTCAGCTCTCTGCTACAGAGGTCAGCGGATACCCACATTGAACTGGACCGAGTGCACAGGGCTCTAGGGCCCAAATCTGCCGACCCCAACAGACCGCGCGACATAGTTTGCCGCGTGCACTTCTTTAAAATTAAGAAAAACATTATGAGGGCTGCACGGCAATCTGAGGACTTATCCTATCAGGGGGCTCAAATCCAGATTCTTCCTGACCTGTCGAGAAGGACACTCCAGCTACGCAGAGCAGTACGCCCTATTCTTGCCCTGCTAAAATAGAAGGACATAATATACCGCTGGGGCTTCCCATTTCAACTACACGCCAAGAAGGACGGCAAGATGGGGACGTTCCGTGATATTGAAGATCTCCCTAAATTCTTAGAGACTTTCTCGCTACCCAAGGTCTCCCTTCCAGACTGGCCGGCGATGCCATCTCCTGCACAGCTGCCAGATAGAGTGCAGTGGTCGCAAGTCTCACCACGTTTGTGGAAGGCGAGGAAGACGCCGTGAGAAGCTCTGTATATTTAATCTGTGCTGGACTTTCCTGTGCCCACTTTTCAAGTGGATCTCTTGCAACCGTTTTGCATTAATTGTGGTTCATGTATTCGGTCCCTACCTCTAGTTCATAGCTAGAAATCACTAGCCTTTATACCCCTGTGGGTGTTATGTGCAGTTTCTGTTTCTTTTTGGTTCTGTCCTTGTCCTTGGTCCCACTGGTTGGACTAGTATAGGGGCAGTAACAAGTTTACCAAATAGCTCTATACCAGTTATGCCTTAGTATTGAGTGGTGGGAGGATGTTTGCTCACCCTGGGCTTTCATCGCTTCTATCTCCTCAGTGTGGCTGAAGATATCCCTGAGATGTTAATACCTCAGGCAGAACGCCACTGGTTATTGTTTTACGTGTTTAATGTGTCTTTGCTCTGTCTACCCTGTCTCGTCTGGTCTCCCCGCTTGTTTTTCCCTCCCCCTTTCCATTCCTGACAAACTTATATATAGATTCTTAATATGCACTATTCTATATGGCCTCTATTAGAATCAGCTCTTACAATGTGAACGGTCTCAATGAGCCAGCCAAACGTAATCAAATTCTTTATAGCATGCATAAACAAAAGATCTTGATAGCTCTTTTGCAGGAAACCCACTTCAAAACTGGACATGGGCCCTCCTGCAAAAATAGGTATTATACGACCTGGTCGCATTGCACACACTCAGAGTCTAAGTCTCGGGGTGTGTCCATTGCCGTACATAAATCAGTACCCTGTGAAATATTGGACATGGTTTCTGACAGCTCTGGTCGTTTTCTTTTCATTAGGGTCTCCCTGGCTTCTAAACTCCTAATGTAGTGTCCCACTAGGTAAAGGTGGGCACTGCACAAAAGGGGTTAATGTGTCTTTATTACATTTAATGTCATGTGTATGCATTTTCCTGTGTTAACTGGGTGTCAGGCCTATTAGGGTGCAGTTTAGCCTCCCAGACGTTAGAGGGAGCCAGAGAGCCCTAGATATATATAGGAAGGCCCAGGCAGGGGAGTGGTAGTTCATTCCAGGGGACTAGAGGAGTTACTTCGTCCACCTGAAGCTCCTGAGGCTAGGATTAGCTCAGTAGAGACACCCCAGTTGCAGGACAGCACCTCCTGGGAGAAACCCGCAGTCCTTCCTCATCCAAGCAAAGATAAGTAACACTGATGGGCAGATGCTTTAGAAAGAAAAGCAAGGATTTAATACGAGAGGAAGATATATATATACCAAGGATTTAAGCCACCATTTAGGCATCCGGGCCTTGGGATTGAAACCAGACAGGAGTTCTAGAAAAGGACAGTGTATTCTATTTCTGAGGAAAGGTACAACCTGATTCTGAGTGCATTGTGGAATTACCCTCTGAGTATCTTGCATAATTACTACTTGCCATCGTGTGGAATAAAGCCTGCTTGTAAAGCTGTGATCTAAAGGACTGTGTTAACATCTGTATGTACAAAGTTGCACTGTTCAGTAAAGCAACGTTTGGTTCACTATACCATCTGTGTACCTCAGTTATTCCAACTATAAATCGGTGTGCCACCGTTACAGGCACTGGCGTCACGAATCCAAAAGGGACCTTGCCCCAGGCACTCAAAAAACCTGTAACATCCAGGGCACCTCATCCACCATCAGGCCTGGTCCCTACATACCGAGTGTGCCCCAGAGGAACTGTGTCTACCTCTCCTTCACTGCCGCATGCCTGCCCAGGGTTCTCCAATACAGTGAGCAACCCTCGATTGCCCATAACCGTGACCTCACTTCGCTATACCCTGTAGGTCTGGCGTGCTGCATAAATTGGCGTCACAAACAGGATAACGGACATTCCTGCGCCATTGCGGATATACAACTGTGTGCTAAAAAGTGCCTTAAAGTGACCAAGCCCTATTGTTTTATTCAAAATTGCTGGGCCAAAGAACTGAAAAGAATTAGCGGTGTGAAGATAGTGTTTTCTGGACTATTTGCTGCTTATTTGAGTCACCGCTTGCTGTCAGTGAATAGACAGCCATTTTGCCACTTAAACCTGAGGTGGATTGCGAGTGCGCCCGGTGAACTGTTTGGCGCGAAAAGAACCAGGCGGAGTCATCACCCAGCCGGCGAGGAGGAAGAACGCCGCCCTGTCTGGAGGAAAAGGTGCCGCCTACCTGAGTCCCGAAGCTACGAGAGGCCGCGCCCACCTGCTGACGCTGTACGCAGGACGTCCGACGCCCGTAGCCACGCATCTCGCGAGACTTGGAGCGAGCACCACCGGAGTGAGTACCGACTTAAAACTTTTGCTGGCTCCCCCGATCACCTTACCGGAATCTTCCCGACCCCTGCCAGGGTACCGGAGGGACTCCCGTTAGTAGCCAAAGACTTTTCTGGAAAAAAAAAAAGTTATTACCATTGCCGCTCCGGTCCGCTCCGCTACATTTAAAGGGCCATACCCACCTAGCAACACCATGTCTACACCGGAGGAAATCGGACAGGTGGCCCCAGTCGTGCCTTCTGGGGCCCCTGCCGCCGCGGCACCGCCAAGCCTGATGCCGCTAACTATGCCGTATTATTTTAGGGCCCCCTGGTTCCCACGTTATTCAGGGGAAGCCCACAAGTTAAAAGACTTTAGGGAGCAGATACTGGCCTTGTTCCGGCTTTATCCCATAAATGCCGAACAGCAAATGGAGATCCTCCTAGCTCAGTTGGAAGGGGCCGCCCGCAGGGAAGTCATGTCGTGGCCCCGCTCTGAGAAAAGTAGCCTGGAACAGATCTTTGATCGCTTGGGCACCACGTTTGAGGCCAGAACGGTGTCAGAAGTTAAAATGCGTTTCTTCAGCAGAAAGCAGCAGCCTGGAGAGTCGCTCCGCGATTTTGCCCTGTCCTTACAAGAGACACTGAGAGCGGTAGTCCAAGTGGATCCTAAAGAAGCTGAGGACCAGGACCGGACTCTTAGAGAGCAATTCATTGCGGGCGTAAGTAATGAGCATTTAAAGGGCCAGCTACGCATGTTGTCAGCTCAACACCCCCACTGTGCATTTCTGGACTTTAAGGAATTGGCCATCAGTATATTAGGCCAGAACCCTGCTCCAGGGCCAGCAGCCTCCTATGAACCCCAGGCTTGTCAGCCAAAGACTGTTAATGTGGGGTCTGCAGGGGTCAGTCAGGCCACCCAAGCTCCAGTCACAGATGTAGTGGCAGCCCTCATGGAGCAAGTGAACCATCTTACTCTAAGTCTGGAGAAGGTGTGCAAAAAGATAGAGGAATGGGAGAGACCATTGTTACTAGAAGATGAAGGTCCTTTTCCTCCAAGGCTCCCACCTGCATATGGAGACGTATACCCAAAAGAGCCTGATGGGCGACCGAGGTACAGGCCCAGAAGTAGAAAACAGCCTGTCTGCCACCACTGCAAGAAATATGGACATACTGAATCAATGTGCTGGCAGTTAAACGGGCAACCCCTGAGGCAGAGGACCGCCCCTCGGGAGGTAGAACAGTAGGTCCAAAGGATCCAAGCTGGATGCCTAAGTATGTAGGATCCCGTCCAAAAGTCAATATATGTATCAACGGGATACCCTTTGAAGCCCTGTTGGACACTGGGTCACAGGTCACCACCATTCAACGGCCTGCCTTTGACAAGTTCTGGGATCCAAGCCTCCTCACCCAGCCACCAGAGTCCTGGCTAGATATCATTGCCAGCAACGGTAAGCCAGTGAAAGTGCATGGGTATTGGGAACCTACCCTTCAGGTTGGAGAAACCACCCTGCCACAGCAAGGCGTGATTGTGGTACAAGCGGGAGATAAAGGAGGACACCCTGTGATCTTAGGGACTAACGTTCTGAAAAATTGTTACTCTGAAGTGCTTGACGCATTAAATCAAATTATATCTTCAGCCTCACCTGCTTCCAGAAGAGTTATTCAAAAGACTATTAGTGTGCTGAGTGCTCAACAAAAGTTTGCCAACAAGAAAGGAGAAATTTGCACTGTCCGGATCCGGGATAACCGACCGGTAATTCTGCCTCCAAATTCCCAGATCATCCTGTGGTGCCGTGCGGTGTTAGGGATCCAGGGCCAGGACTATCAAGCCCTAGTGGAACCTATTCCCTTTGAAAATCATCCCTTCGTACGGACAGCCAAGAGCATGGTGACTGTGTCTCAAGGTAAAGTGCCTGTCCGCTTAATTAACTTTGGTGATCATCCCGTTACTCTAATTAAACATTGCTCCGTTGCTCAGCTTTTCCAGGTGTCTTTTCTAGGATGTAATCCGTCTGCCTGCCACGGAGGCGTTCCAGACCACACAGAGCAGCAGCACCCCTACGACATCCTGGTGGGAAGAACTACATGTGGGGAACGAATCCACCCCAAAAGAGCAAATAGAGGGAGTCCTGAAGCTGGTGAAGGAGCACCACCAGGCTTTCAGCAAGCACTCCACGGACTACGGAGAGGTCAGTGTAATCAAACACACCATACCCACTGGCTCTCATCCTCCTATTAAGGAGAGGCACAGACCCATACCACCTACTACCTATCAGTCTGTGAAAGAGATGATAAAAGAGATGAAAGACTCTAATATAATCCGGGACAGCCATAGTCCCTGGGCTGCGCCCCTAGTTCTTGTCCGAAAAAAAGATGGTAGCATAAGGTTCTGCGTGGATTACAGAAAAATTAATCAAATCACCCACAAAGATGCATACCCATTGCCACGCATTGAAGAGTCCTTGACTGCTCTGGGGTCATCAGCCTATTTCTCTACCTTGGACTTAACCAGTGGGTACTGGCAAGTACCCATGGCCCCAGAAGATCGAGAAAAGACTGCTTTCACTACACCTATGGGCCTGTTTGAATTCAATTATATGCCGTTTGGACTGTGTAACGCTCCAGGAACGTTCCAGAGGCTGATGGAACGTTGTTTAGGCCATAGGAATTTTGAGACTGTACTCTTATATCTGGATGACGTCATTGTATACTCCAAGACGTATGAGGACCATTTAAAGCACCTGGGTGAGGTGTTTCAAATTCTTGCTAAATATGGCCTCAAAATCAAACCATCCAAGTGCCACCTACTGAAACCAGCGGTCAAATACCTTGGGCACGTTGTCAGTGCCGAAGGAATACAGCCTGATCCTGATAAACTTGCTGCTGTCCGCAACTGGCCTACTCCAACGACCGTGAAAGAGGTGAGAAGCTTTCTCAGTTTTGCAGGGTACTACAGGCGTTTCATCCCGCATTTCGCACAAATTGCGGATCCCATCCAGGAACTGTTGAGGGGGCATCCAAAGAAGAGCCCGAAAACCCCTATTCCTGTTGAATGGAACCAAGAACGAGAAATTGCCTTTCAACTCCTAAAGAAGAAGTTGACTGAACCCCCTGTTCTGGGTTACCCAGATTATCAGAAGCCGTTCCTCCTCTACACGGATGCCAGTAAAAGAGGCCTGGGGGCCGTGTTGGCTCAAGTGCAAGACAACAAAGAAAGGGTAATTGCCTACGCCAGCAGATCCCTGAAGGGAGCTGAAAAGAATGACCAGAATTACAGTTCTTTCAAGCTGGAGTTTCTTGCCTTAGTGTGGGCTGTGACTGAAAAGTTCAAAGACTATCTCGCTGCCACACCGTTTGTTGCCTTCACGGACAATAATCCCCTGGCGCATCTGAACACGGCCAAGTTAGGGGCACTGGAGCAAAGATGGGCCTCCCGCCTTGCCAACTATGACTTTACTGTGAAGTACCGGGCAGGCCGCTCCAATGATAATGCTGATGCCCTGTCGCGGCTTCCCACTACAGAGGCCCCAGATGAGCTAAAAGATGCCTGGGAAGAAGTGGAAATGCCTGCGTTCTACAATAAATTCGCCCAGCAGGATAATATCCGTACTGAAAATCTCCCTGCTGCTGATCCTCCCTCATCAGATGATCCTGAGTCCATAGGCGATCAAGAAAGATGGATTAAGCTCCAGTCCGAAAGTAGAGTCCTCGGTGAACTGCTCGACTTCCTTACCAGTGGGAAAATCCGTGAGAGAATCCGCAGGAAGAGTGCAGACCCAGAACTAGTGAGACTGTGGAGACATCGCCACCAATTATTCCTTCAAAGAGGTCTGTTGCTCAGAAGGAGTCTGGATCCAGTGTCCTGTGATAGAGTTTACCAAATTCTCCTGCCACGTCGGGATGCCAGCCTGGTACTGGACATGTACCACAACCAGTCCGGACACTTCGGTGTGCAAAAGACTGAGGCTACCATACGGAGGAGATTCTATTGGATTGGGATGAGGGAGGATATCGAGAAATGGTGCCGAGAATGCACTGCCTGTGCTGTGGGGCGGACTGAACGCCATGACCAGAGGGCGCCTCTCCATCCTATTGTAAGTACAGCTCCTTTAGAACTTGTCGCGATTGATCATGTGAAGTTGGAGCCGAGTCGCTCTGGGTATACTTATGCCATGACTATAATTGATCACTTCACCAAGTTTGTCGTAGCAGTGCCTGTGAAAGACCTGACAGCCAAGACCACAGCGGAGGCGTTCTGGAAGCATTTCCTGTTGCCCTACGGCTGCCCAGAGAGGATCCTCACGGACCAAGGGTCTGCGTTTGAGTCACAGCTGTTCCAGGAGATGTGTCTGCTGCACAACTGCCAGAAAGTCCGGACCACCGCCTATCATCCGCAAGGTAACGGACTCTGCGAAAAAATGAATAAGACTCTCATTGAAATGTTGAGAGCAGTACCCCCTGATACGAGGGGTGATTGGCCTACTCTGTTGCCGCAGCTCATGTACACTTACAACAACACCATCCATTGTTCCACCGGTTACACCCCGTTCTACTTGATGTTTGGCCGACAAGGGAGATTGCCTGCGGATCACTCCCTGGGTGTCCAGGTACCGGATGTAATCAACCCACTGCCCAGAACCGATTGGGTAGTGGAGCATCAAAGGCGTCTCCTCAATGCTAAGGAGATTGTCCACGAACGGATGGAGATTGTTCGTGAGAGGCAGCAGAAGGACTATGACCAGACTGCCCATGCGGGACCCTTGGCTCTGGGAGACAAGGTATGGTTGAGAAACAACCACCGGACCAGCAAGTTGGACAGCAAATGGGAAAGGATTCCCTACCTTATTACTGCCATACCCAATGCTGCAGCCCACATTTACCAGGTCTCCAGAGAAGGAAAAGGTCCCCAAGTCGTTCACAGGAACCGTCTCAAGTCCTGTATAGAAGGAGAACCAGCGGCGGAGGAAATGGAGCCTGAGCCTTCTGAGGAAGAATTGCCGGCTCCACCTATGGACCCTATGCAGGCTGTGGAGAACTTGATCCACGATAAAGAGCCACTCCACTGGGCCCTCACGCCTTGGCTGAATTTGCTGGTTCCTGCTCCTGTTCCTGTTGGTCTCCTGTCTCAGGAGACTTCACCTCCGAATGCTCCTGAAGAAGTTCCAGAGGCGGTGAGCTTCCTTGACCTTCCTGAGTCCAGGCAGGAAGAATCTCTGCCACTGAGGAGGTCCACTCGTTCTACCAGGGGACACCCACCTGTGAGGTTTGAGGACTACATCATGGGCGCAGGTAGCCCCTTACGGGAAACCCCTGTTTAACCTTTGCAAGCCTGGGTATGGACTCATGTTGATCCTTTGAGCCTCCAAGGACTTATGTTTATTTATGTTTTCATGGACTATCCTGGTTTATTAATACGCTGCACCAGGTCAGCGCCCCTGTTCCCTTACACTATCCTGAGAGAAGAGAACGACGCCCCTTTTCACCATTCCTTGCAGTTACATTGTTTGTTAATTTTTATGCTGTTGCTGTGATAATTGCCATGTATGCCGGTTCTCTATTTTGTCTTTCAGGCTGCAGTATCCAGCCGGGCAGGGCCCCTCCATGTTGCGCCGAGGACGGGCAACGTTATAGCGTGGTTGTATGTAGTGTCCCACTAGGTAAAGGTGGGCACTGCACAAAAGGGGTTAATGTGTTTTGATTGCATTTAATGTCATGTGTATGCATTTTCCTGTGTTAACTGGGTGTCAGGCCTATTAGGGTGCAGTTTAGCCTCCCAGACGTTAGAGGGAGCCAGAGAGCCCTAGATATATATAGGAAGGCCCAGGCAGGGGAGTGGTAGTTCATTCCAGGGGACTAGAGGAGTTACTTCGTCCACCTGAAGCTCCTGAGGCTAGGATTAGCTCAGTAGAGACACCCCAGTTGCAGGACAGCACCTCCTGGGAGAAACCCGCAGTCCTTCCTCATCCAAGCAAAGATAAGTAACACTGATGGGCAGATGCTTTAGAAAGAAAAGCAAGGATTTAATACGAGAGGAAGATATATATATACCAAGGATTTAAGCCACCATTTAGGCATCCGGGCCTTGGGATTGAAACCAGACAGGAGTTCTAGAAAAGGACAGTGTATTCTATTTCTGAGGAAAGGTACAACCTGATTCTGAGTGCATTGTGGAATTACCCTCTGAGTATCTTGCATAATTACTACTTGCCATCGTGTGGAATAAAGCCTGCTTGTAAAGCTGTGATCTAAAGGACTGTGTTAACATCTGTATGTACAAAGTTGCACTGTTCAGTAAAGCAACGTTTGGTTCACTATACCATCTGTGTACCTCAGTTATTCCAACTATAAATCGGTGTGCCACCGTTACAGGCACTGGCGTCACGAATCCAAAAGGGACCTTGCCCCAGGCACTCAAAAAACCTGTAACATCCAGGGCACCTCATCCACCATCAGGCCTGGTCCCTACATACCGAGTGTGCCCCAGAGGAACTGTGTCTACCTCTCCTTCACTGCCGCATGCCTGCCCAGGGTTCTCCATGGGCAACCCTCGATTGCCCATAACCGTGACCTCACTTCGCTATACCCTGCAGGTCTGGCGTGCTGCACTAATAATTGCTAATGTCTACTTTCCCAATACAGGGCACTCCCGCTTTGCCTCCAAGATGTTCTCTGCACTGACCGACTTCGCTGATGGCCTGCCGATTGTCCTTGGTGGGGATATCAACTTCCCCTTGGACGTATCCTTGGATGCCTCCTCCGGTAGGTCCTCTGTTTCCCCTGGGGTGGCCCGTGGTTTTAAGAGACATCTCCGATCCCTCAGACTAATAGATGTTTGGCGCATACTGTTCCCCACCACGAAAGATTACACATTCTTCTCCGCCTCCCACAACACGTACCACCGTTTAGACTATATTTTCATTTCTCACTCTTTGCTTGACTCACATCCAGCTGCGGGCATTGAACCTGCCTTATTTTCGGATCACTCCCTGACTTGGGTAGCCCTAGACATTGGTGACTCCTCCAGATCATTTGGTTCCTGGAAACTTAATGATAACATACTTAGGGATCCTGTTTGTGCAGCTGACATTAGGTCCGCCCTCTCTGACTTTGCCCTGAACCATGAATCTGACCCCTCTATCCCGACCATTCAATGGGAGGCCCTAAAATGTGTGATTAGAGGTAGACTTATTCTACACGCTTCTAGACTCAAGAAAATCAGAGCTGGGGAAATCAAAGCATTACTGCTGAAATTGGCGGGTCTGGAACAGAAACATAAGAGGTCAACGTCCAATGAGGATTTCCAGGAGCTCTGCGAGACCCGTACAGCTCTCCGGAAGATAATCGATCAAAAGTACCTGGGTGCTAGGGATAAGCTGCAGAAACTTTTCTACGGCCACGGGGATAAAAGCAGTAGATTGCTAGCGAGAATGCTGCGGCCCAAAGCGAACGCCTCATATATTCCTGCCCTAAATTGTAGATCGGGGGGACGTATTCACGCAACTGGGGACATACTCCAAGAATTCCGCTCTTATTATGAGGAGTTGTATAACCTGAGAGCGAAGTTTGCAGATTTATCCAATGACACCAAAATCAAGAAGATAAGGGACTATATGGCTGGCTTACTTGGCCCTAAATTATCCTCTAAACATAGAGAGGAACTAGAAGGAGAGATAACGGAAGGTCCACAAAACGATTAAAGGGTTAATAGTCGGCAAAAGTCCAGGCCCAGACGGCTTTACGCCTCGTTTCTACAAGCACTTTCTGGATGAGATATCCCCTCCTTTTACCAGAATGTGTAACTCCCTAGCAGACGGCTCGTCTTTCCCTCCCCAGGCACTAATGGCCCACATATGTGTTATACCAAAACCGGGGAAAGACCCGTTAGCATGTAGCAACTATCGCCCTATATCCCTGATCAACGTGGATGTGAAGATATACGCAAAAATTCTTGTGGACAGAATGAAGCCGTTTATATCATCTTTGATTCACGTGGATCAGGCGGGCTTTGTCCCGGGGAGGGAAACACACGATAACACCATTCGATCCATGGCCATCATTAACAGAGCTAACAGAATGGGGTCTCCTTTGTGTCTCTTATCGATCGACGCAGAGAAAGCGTTCGATCGCGTGGACTGGTCCTTTCTGCAAGAGTCCCTGAAGGCGTTTGGGTTTGGCCCTGGTATGATAGATAGAATTTTAGCACTTTACTGTGACCCTAGCGCCCAGGTCCGAGTTAATGGATCTCTATCGACTCCTTTCCTTATCCATAATGGCACCAGACAAGGGTGCCCTCTTTCCCCTCTGTTGTACATTATGGTTATGGAATTTTTGGCTAGAGCTCTCAGGGCTAATGAGTCTATCAAAGGCCTTAAGATGGCAGACCTGGAGTCGAAAATTGCCATATACGCAGATGACCTCCTTATTTACTGCACAGACCCGCTAATTGACTTCCCAAACATATTGAGGGAGTTTTCGACCTTCGGAGATCTCAGCAATTTTAAAGTTAACCTCCATAAGTCAGAGGTCCTTAATATCACCTTGCCCCAAGATTTGGTCAACAACTTACAAACCTCTTTTCCTTTCCGGTGGGCGCGTGGCCACATAGCTTACCTGGGCACGGTTATTCCCTCTGACCCGGCAGATTTATTTCTCCTGAACTTTACCCCCCTTATAGAGGACATTAGAAAGGACTTAAGGGGCTGGAAGGGGCTTCCACTATCCTGGTTTGGTAGGATTCACACACTCAAAATGAATATTCTTCCTCGCATCCTGTACCTCTTCCGCACTATCCCCATACCCCTTCCGAACGCCTTCTTCAGGACCCTTAGATCTGTGTTCCTTAAATTTATATGGGCAGGCTTTTCACCTAGGTTGGGGATGAGATTTTTGGTGAGACACAGACCTGCCCCGGTCCCGGACCTGCCAAATTATCACAAAGCAGCCATCCTCTCATACATACTGGATTGGTTTCATAACGGACAATCTAAAAGGTGGATCCAGTTCGAGAAGCACGAGGTTGGGTTCCGAGCCCATAATCTGCTCTGGATTTCTCGGTCTAAAAGACCCCCGCGTCTCCCCCTCTTGACCTCGGGTATTTTGAAGATTTGGGATAAAATTGCAAAACCACTTGGCCTTACCCAACTCCCTAGCCCCCTAATCCCTCTTCTTAATAACCCTGATTTCCCTCTGGGCATGAAGAGCAAGTCGTTTTTGGGTTTGGAGCTTGCAGGTAATCCTACTTTATCCTCAGTTATGGAGAAGGGATCTTTACGGCCGCTATCCTCCTTTCCGGAGGGTTCGTTGCGAGGGGCGTGGTTCCGGTATAACAGCCTTAAAAATTACCTATCCTCTTTAGGCCCCAAAACAGCTTTAGGCCTCATGCACACGACCGTTGTGTGCATCCGCGGCCGTTGTTCCGTTTTCCCTTTTTTTTTCGCGGACCCATTGACTTTCAATGGGCCCGTGGTAAAATCGGAAGATGCACCGTTTGGTTTCCGCATCCGTGATCCGTTTTTCCAGTCCGTGAAAAAAATATGACCTGTCCTATTTTTTTCACGGACAACGGTTCACGGACCCATTCAAGTCAATGGGTCCGTGAAAAATCACGGATGCACACAAGATAGTCATCCACATCCATGATCCGTGTCCGTGTCCGTTTTTCCTATCATTTTCAATGCAAACTTGACTTAGTTTTTTTTTTCACTTTTCATCTCCGTGGATCCTCCAAAAATCAAGGAAGACCCACGGAAGAAAAAACGGAAACGGATCACGGAACTATGGAACCCGTTTTTGCGGACCGCAAAAAAAAACGGTCGTGTGCATGAGGCCTTAGCTAGAGATCTTACCTCTTTTGAATCATTGTGCACTCAAACATCCCCTCCTACACATTTAGTGTCTCTGACTTACGGGCTACTCCAGGGGAAAGACGACACCATCTCCACTTTACCCTTTGTAAGGGTATGGGAAAGAGAATTGGGGAAGTCATTCCCTGCTGACCTGTCGGAGAAGGCATTTGAGCTATCTTATAAGTCTTCTATAAGCTGCGGACTCCAGGAAAAGAATTTTAAAGTGTTATCTAGGTGGTACAGGACCCCGGCCCTGTTACATTCCTTCCTTCCCACATGCCCCAATACTTGTTGGAGATGTGGTAGTGAGGAGGGCAATATGTCCCATATTTGGTGGTTCTGCAACAGAATTACACCGTTCTGGGAAGCTATTAATGATCTTTATGATTTGGTTAGTGGCAGTTCTTCTAGGTGGACGCCGGAGGGTGCTTTACTCTCCATGTTTCCTAGTTCTGCTTCCACCTTGAAAAAAGGCCTATTGAGATTCTTTGTCCAAGCCGCTCGCCTGGTCATACCTAGATTCTGGAAATCCACATCTGCCCCTCTCCTTAGGGACTGGCTAATAACCTTTGAGAAAATCTACAGAATGGAGGAGCTCTGGGCGGAGGATTTGGGTAATTCCAACAAATTCTTAAAAATCTGGACTCCTTGGATTATGTTTAAGGGTTCTAGCGAATTTATCAATTGGCTGAACAGGGACGGTGCCAGTCCCTAAGGAGATATTGGTCCCCTTCTTAGATTTTCACTATCCTATGCCTAGATGTTAATCCCATTTGAAATGGGAAAATTTTTATAGACTGGCTCACTCAAGCTGAAATTTATTTTTCTGATTATTGTTTCTCTTTGTCTTTGGTCAGGATTCCTCTTTCCCTTCCCCCCTCATCTGTTCTTCTGTTTCTGTCTTGTCTATGTCATTTGTTTCTTTATGTGTGTATACATCAGAGCGCTCGCTCCTAGGCATCTGCTAATCAGACTATGATGTGCCACTTAACTGTAAGGAATGATCACTGGTTACACTCTCCTGTGCATCTTATGACTCTTTGTACCTATGACCATCTGATCGTATACATTTACTTGTACACAGCCACGACTTGTTATCGGGCTGTTTTTGTCTCTTTGATGTATTGTTCTTTTCTTGGCTCTCTCGAATAAAAGAATTTGAACAACATCGTTCCCAGCAGCGACCTGTGAGTCCAAGATGCATCCAGACATCCTCCCCATGCTGTTCCCGAACCATTTCGGTGGTGTTTCCATCAATTTCTGACCTTTTCCTGTGAACCGGACACCCTCCCCTCTTCAGAGCAGGGGATGCCTGATTTAATGCTCGGGTTCTCCCATTGACTTCCATTATACTCAGGTGCTCGGTAGATTACCCGAGCATCACGATGTGTTCGGACTGGCCCCCGAGCACTATGGTGCTCAATCAACACTAGTTGGTAGCTGTTTGTTCAATGTCTTTCTATATAGCTGTAGTAATAGAAACTACCAGCAGATGGCAGGCAATGATAATCCTTGTTTTCAGCAGTTCTGTTCAGGAATAATTCATCATATGGTGAATCAGGCCACCAGTAATTAATTTTGCAACATCCGTTAATATGTAGGACAGTGTGTTCTGTATATATGAATGACGAAAACTTGGTAAATGTAATGACTTTATGCTGATAAAACCAACTTAGATTTTTACCTGGAAGTGGACACATCTTAATGAGTTTTTGTTGGTTATAGCAATAAAATAAAAACCGGCTGCCATTATTAACAAACCCAGTAATATGAGGCATGTCTCTTGTGCATTAACAGTTACCATTTCACAACAAAAATATTCATTTCACAGAGCTTTTCCAGAATTATTGATATACATTTATATTATCTGTTTACTTAATTAAAGAGAAAAACAACTATAGAGTATTTTTTATGAGACAAGTAAAATCCAATTCACAAAGATATCTTGGTATATACATCACTTGTAAGGCACATGCAGTTTTAGGTGCATTCTTTTTTAGCCAAAGGCAGGAGTGGATCCAAATGGAAGAATATGTATAATGGAAAGGCTTTAAAGGGAGTCTGTCACCTTATCTGAGAGTTTTAGGCTACTTTCACACTTGCGTTCGGGGTTCCGCTTGTGAGCTCCGTTTGAAGGGTCTCACAAGCGGCCCCGAACGCATCCGTCCAGCTACCAATGCATTCTGAGTGGATGCGGATCCGCTCAGAATGCCTCAGTCTGGCTCCGCTTGGCCTCCGTTCCGCTCAGCAGGCGTACACCCGAACGCAGCTTGCAGCGTTTTGGTGTCCGCCTGGCCATGCGGAGCCAAACTGATCCGTCCAGACTTACAATGCAAGTCAATGGGGACGGATCCGTTTGAAGTTGACACAATATGGTGCAATTTTCGAACGGATCTGTCCCCCATTGACTTTCAATGTAAAGTCAGGACGGATCTGTCTGACTAACTTTCACACTTAGATTTTTTTCTGAAATATAATGCAGACGGATCTGTTCTGAACGGATACCATCGTTTGCATTATAGGAGCGGATCCATCTGTGCAGACACCAGACGGATCCGCTCCGAACGCAAGTGTGAAAGTAGCCTAAGACTGCTCAGATCAGGTTATTGACTGGGCAATATTACAATGGTACCTCTCTTGTCTGTGTTTCCGTCGTCGAGATTGTGAAAAATATACTTTATAAACTCATGATCTGCCTCAAAACCTTGTCCAAAAAAACTCTGCGGCTTACCCTAAATCTGCACTGTGTGCATCCACCCTTTAAAGGGGTATTCCCATCTCAGACAATGGGGCGATATCACTAGTATTATGCCCCCCATTGTCACACATGTGGTATCGCCGTACTCAGAAGAAGTTGGGCAATGTGTTTTGGGGTGTCTTTTTACATATACCCATGCTGGGTGAGAGAAATATCTCGGCAAAAGACAACTTTTCCCATTTTTTTATACAAAGTTGGCATTTGACCAAGATATTTATCTCACCCAGCATGGGTATATGTAAAATGACACCACAAAACACATTCCCCAACTTATCCTGAGTACGGCGATACCACATGTGTGACACTTTTTTGCAGCCTATGTGGGCAAAGGGGCTCACATTCCAAAGAGCACCTTTCGGATTTCACAGGCCATTTTTTACACATTAACTACTTTGAACGCATTTGGGTCCCTAAAATGCCAGGGCAGTATAACTACCCCACAAGTGACCCCATTTTGGAAAGAAGACACCCCAAGGTATTTCATGATGGGCATAGTGAGTTCATGGAAGTTTTTATTTTTTGTCAGAAGTTAGTGGAATATGAGACTTTGTAAGAAAACATAAATAAATAAAAAAATCATCATTTTCCACTAACTTGTGACAAAAAATAAAAAATTCTAGGAACTCGCCATGGCCCTCAACGGAATACCTTAGGGTGTCTTCTTTCCAAAATGGGGTCACTTGTGGGGTAGTTATACTGCCCTGGCATTTTAGGGGCCCTAATGCGTGCAAAGTAGTTTGAAATCAAAATCTGTAAAAAATGGCCTGTGAAATCCGAAAGGTGCTCTTTGGAATGTGGGACCATTTGCCCACCTTGGCTGCAAAAGAGTGTCACACATGAGGTATCGCCGTACTCAGAAGAAGTTGGGCAATGTGTTTTGGGGTGTCTTTTTACATATACCCATGCTGGGTGAGAGAAATATCTTGGCAAAAGACAACTTTTCCCATTTTTTTATACAAAGTTGGCATTTGACCAAGATATTTATCTCACCCAGCATGGGTATATGTAAAATGACACCCCAAAACACATTCCCCAACTTCTCCTGAGTACGGCGATACCACATGTGTGACACTTTTTTGCAGCCTAGATGCGCAAAGGGGCCCACATTCCTTTTAGGAGGGCATTTTTAGACATTTGGATCCCAGACTTCTTCGCACGCTTTAGGGCCCCTAAAATGCCAGGGCAGTATAAATACCCCACATGTGACCCCATTTTGGAAAGAAGACACCCCAAGGTATTCAATGAGGGGCATGGCGAGTTCATAGAATTTTATTTTTTTTGCCACAAGTTAGCGGAAATTGATTTTTTTTGTTTTTTCTCACAAAGTCTCCCTTTCCGCTAACTTGGGACAAAAATTTTAATCTTTCATGGACTCAATATGCCCCTCAGCGAATACCTTGGGGTGTCTTCTTTCCAAAATGGGGTCATTTGTGGGGTGTTTGTACTGCCCTGGCATTTGAGGGTCTCCGCAGTCATTACATGTATGGCCAGCATTAGGAGTTTCTGCTATTCTCCTTATATTGAGCATACGGGTAATGAGATTTTTTTTTTTCGTTCAGCCTCTGGGCTGAAAGAAAAAATGAACAGCACAGATTTCTTCATTCGCATCGATCAATGTGGATGAAAAAATCTCTGCCAAAAAAAAAAGGAGGGGAAAGGCCAGGACATAGGAGCTCCGCCCAACATCCATACCCACTTAACTCGTATGCCCTGGCAAACCAGATTTCTCCATTCACATCAATCGATGTGGATGAATAAATCATTGCCGGGATTTTTTTATTTTTTTTTATATATACAAAGTGTTTGCCAAAGCATATGAACAACGCCGCCTCCTCAGCTCATATGCCTCGGCAAACGTATCTTTTACTGCAGAGGAGAAATCTCGTCTTGCAGCGCCGCATACACCGACTTTTGTGTAATCTGACAGCAGCGCAATGCTTCTGTCAGAATGCACATCAGTGCTGCCGCTGCTTGATCGCTTGGTCCACCTAGAAGGTAAAAAAAAAAACAGGCCGCAACGCAATAAATTTATTAACATTAACTTTAGAGAACATTAACTTTTATAAACTTTTGAAACAGAACAATAACTTTTTTGCTTACCGGTGATTTATTTTTTTATTTTTTTACCTTTATAGGACAAACCTCTCCTTCCCCATGGGACAATGTGCAAAGCGCAAATCGCCCAGAGATGTGGCGAAGTACATTATGCACTTTGTCCCAGGTGAAAGGAGAGGTTTGTGGCGGCTCTGTGTGAAAGGGCCCTAAGACCCCTGTGTGCCTGTCCTGTGTACGCAATCCCTATGCTAATAGTGTACCTGAGTGTGGAACTTGCGGAAACACTCCCCTATGCATAGGGCAGGCTGGTCAGGACAAAAAAAGGTGGTGTCACGCCTTATTCCACCCCTGCTACAGACACAACATCTTTTTCTTGGGGAACGTTGAGTTGGGGTACCAGGATAGACAGACGGGAAGTGTCTGCCATGTAGCCGGCTCACTACATCAGGGCCTTGTGGCACGGACCCTCCTGGATACAGGATTTCCGAAATGATCTCTTCCTGGAATTTTAGGAAGGATCCTGTTCTCCCAGCCTTACTGTAGAGAACAAAACTATTATACATCGCCAATTGAATTAAATAAACAGACACCTTCTTATACCAGCATCTGGTGCGTCGGGAAACGAAATAGGGAGCCAACATCTGGTCATTGAAGTCCACCCCTCCCATGTGAAGGTTATAGTCGTGGACAGAGAGGGGTTTCACAATGACTCCAGTTGCCCGTTCAATTTGGACAGTCGTGTCTGCGTGAATGGTGGACAGAAGGTAAACGTCCCTCTTGTCCCTCCACTTCACCGCGAGCAGTTCTTGGTCACACAAGGCAGCCCTCACCCCCGTGCAAGTCGGGTACTAACGAGCCGTTGGGGGAAGCCCCGGTGACTAGGTCGCGAGGTGCCACAGCATTGAATTCCGACTAGATGTAAGTGCCGAAAGAGGGCCATGCTTGAGTAAAAATTGTCCACGTATAAGTGGTACCCCTTGTGGAGTAAGGGTGACACCAAGTCCCAGACAATCTTGCCACTGCTCCCCAGGTAGTCAGGACATCCGACCGGCTCCAGTTTTGAGTCTTTTCCCTCATAGACCCTAAAACAATATGTATAGCCTGTGGCCCTTTCACAGAGCTTATACAGTTTGACCCCATACCGGGCGCGCTTGCTGGGGATGTACTGTTTTATGCCCAGTAAAATGTACTATGGACTCGTCTATGCAGATGTTTTGATTAGGGGTATACGCATCTGAAAATCTGGATGACAAATGGTCTATGAGGGGCCGAATTTTGTGGAGCCGGTCATAAGCAGGGTGGCCTCTTGGATGACAGGTGCTATTGTCAGCGAAATGCATAAAGCACATGATGACCTCGAAACGTGCCCTAGACATTGCAGCAGAGAACATGGGCATGTAATGTATTGGGTCTTTAGACCAATATGACCGCAATACATTTTTTTTAGTTAGACCCATGCTGAGGATAAGGCCCAAAAATATGTTAAACTCGGAAACTGTGACTGGTTTCCATCGGAAAGGCTGGGCATAGTAGCTTTCCGGATTGGCGGTAATAAACTGTGTGGCGTAGCGGTTGGTTTCTGCCACAACTAGGTCATAGAGATCCGCGGTGAAGAACAGCTCAAAAAACTGAAGGGCCGATCCTAAATGAGCCGTCTCCACGCGAACTCCAGACTGGGCGGTGAAAGGGGGCAATACGGGTGCGGCGGAATCAGGGGATTGCCAATTAGGATTTGCCAGCACCTCTGGGAGACTAGGGGTTCTACGGGCCTGTGAACGCGGTGGCTGCAACAGGGGAGTTATTGTACGTGCCACCGTACCAGCTGGAACTGCCCTTCTGGTGCTCGCCACTTCACCAGGGAATACGGCAGTGCTGGTAGAAGGTCCAGGGTGTGCTGCGCTGCTGGTGTATGCCGCACCATAAACAAGATCAGCGCTAGCACCACTCTGCTGCAAATGAGGATCATCATGCGGGGTAGGCAGAACACTGACATGGGATCGGGTACGTCTGACCGTAGCAGGGACCTCTACCTCGCCATCTTCGCTAGCGGTTAGAGTGCCACTGCTGTCTACAGGTTCATATTCTGAACCACTGGATTCAGCGGATGAGGCGTCCCCATCGCTTTCATCCATCACGGCCAGAATCCTGTAGGCCTCTTCAGCGGAATACCCCTTGTTTGACATTTTGGGTTCACTAAATTTAGGGGGTATTCCTCTGAGACTACCCGGGAAAAAGAGCAAACCTACCTAGTAAAAAGGAGTGCTTGCGAAGTAAAGCTGCGATCGCTTATAAAGATCCAAAAAGCTCAAAAGTGATCTTTATAGCGGCGCAGCGATTTTACAGTGTTTTTGCAGTGATCAGAAAAAAAAAAATTCTGTCACTGCGGTGGAGCGTACTGAACGCAAATGTGCGCACAAGATCAGGCCTGATCGGGCGAACACTGCGTTTTGTAGAGCCTAAGGTGTACTTATATAGATCTGAATGCGATCAGTCTTGATCATTTACAGATACTATATAGTAGTAGTGCTTATTGTACGTGCCACCGTGGTAGTTTAGCGATGACGCTAATCAGCGACTAAAAAGTGACTGCGGTGCGGTAGGCTGGGCGCTAAACTACCTAGCAAGTAGCTAACTACCTGGCAGGGATGAGGGACCCTTACAGGGTGATCAGGGAGTCTAATATGGGTGATCAGGTGCTAAATAAGGGGTTAATAAATGACAGGGTAATGTGTAATGTGTAGTGTGGTGATTTGGTGCTACTTACAGAGCTGCCTGTGTCCTCTGGTGGTCGATCCAAGCGAAAGGGACCACCAGAGGACCAGGCAGCAGTTATATCAGACGCTATTTTCAAAATAGCGTCTGACATAACCATTTCATTGGTCGATTCAAAAATCCACAGCCTGCCAGCCAATGATCGCGGCCAGCAGGCTGTAGATGAACTTGTGCACTACGCGATCCTGTGAACGCGCGCTCCTGTGTGCGCGCGTTCACAGGAAATCTCGGCTCACGCGAGATGACGCCAATCGGCGTTAGTGTGACCTGGGAGCGCCGCAGCAATGACGCCTTTCGGCGTTAGTGTGACGGGAGGTGGTTAACAAGGTTGCAAGTAGAGCTTCAACATGCAACAAGAAGAAATGGGAGTGAGACAAAACATTTTTTGAGCATTCAATTTAATGAAAACAACGAATAAACTGAAACAGGCTATTTTTCAGCTGATCAAAAGTTTAGGACCACACCTCCCAAAAAAAAACTAAACCCACCCAAAACAGAAATCCAACTTCCAAACATGAACTCAGTAATGAGTAGCTCCGCCGTTATTGTTGATCACTTCAAAAATTTGTTTCGGCATGCTTGATGCAACAATGTTTCCATGAGGTGAGTGGGAACATTTCTCCAAGTGGTGAAGACGGCTGCACGAAGGCCATCTACTGTCTGGAACTGTTGTCCATTTTTGTAAACTTCCCTTGCCATCCATCCCCAAAGGTTCTCAATTGGATTTAGATCAGGGGAACACACAGGATGGGCCACAAGAGTGATGTTATTCTCCTGGAAGAAGTCCCTTGTCCTGCGGGCATTGTGTACTGTAGCGTTGTCCTGTTGAAAAACCCAGTCGTTACCACACAGACTAGGGCCCTCAGTCATGAGGAATGCTCTCTGCAACATCTGGACATAGCCAGCGGCCGTTTGACGCCCCTGCACTTCCTGAAGATCCATTGTTCCACTGAAGGAAAAAGCACCCCAGACCATTATGGCGCCCCCTCCACTGTGGCGCGTAAAAAACATCTCAGGTGGGATCTGCTTGTCATGCCAGTAACGTTGGAAGCCATCGGGACCATCAAGGTTAAATTTTTTCTCATCAGAGAATAAAACTTTCTTCCACCTTTGAATGTCCCATGTTTGGTGCTCTCTTGCAAAGTCCAAACGAGCAGTTCTGTGGCGTTCAAGGACACGAGGTCTTTGAAGACGTTTTTAGTTTTTGAAGCCCTTCAGTCTCATTCCAAATGACTGTCTTACTGCGTCCCACAACGTGTGACTACCTGACAGAAAATGACAATAAATCCACATCTTTGCACAGATTTGGCCTTTTAAAGGCATGTGGTCCTAAAATTTTGATCAGCTAAAAAACTGCCTGTTTCAGTTTAATCGTTATTTTCAATTAATTGAATGCTCAAAAAATGTTTTGTCTCAGGCCTTATGCACACGACTGTTGTGTGCATCCGTGGCCGTTGTTCCATTTTCCGTGATTTTCTGCGGACCCATTGACTTTCAATGGGTCCATTGAAAACTCGGAAAATGCACCGTTGTTCATCCGCGGCCGTGATCCGTGTTTCCTGTCCGTCAAAAAAATATGACCTGTCCTATTTTTTGGACGGACAACGGTTCACGGACCCATTCAAGTCAGTGGGTCCGTGAAAAAACATGGATGCACACAAGATTGGCATCCATCCGTGTCCGTGATCCGTGGCCATTGGCAACTTTCACACAGACGGATCGCAGATCCGTCTGCATAAAAGCTTTTTCAGATATGAGTTTTCACTTTGTGAAAACTCATATCCGACAGTATATTCTAACACAGAGGCGTTCCCATAGTGATGGGGACGCTTCAAGTTAGAATATACTGAGAACTGTGTACATGACTGCCCCATGCTGCCTGGCAGCACCCGATCTTTTACAGGGGGCTGTGATCCGCACAATTAACCCCTCAGGTGCCGCACCTAAAGGGGTTAATTGTGCGTTTCATAGCCCCCTGTAAGAGATCAGGTGCTGCCAGGCAGGAGGGGGCAGACCCCCTCCCTCCCCAATATTATATTTATTGGTGGCCAGTGCGGCCTCCCCTCCCCCCCCCAGTTAAAATCACATTCCGAATCCCCATCATTGGTGGCCAGTGCGGCCTCACATCTCCCCCCCCAGTTAAAATCACGTTCTGAATCCCCCATCATTGGTGGCCAGTGCGGCCTCACATCTCCCCCCCTAGTTAAAATCACGTTCTGAATCCCCCATCATTGGTGGCCAGTGCGGCCTCACATCTCCCCCCCCCCCCAGTTAAAATCACGTTCCGAATCCCCCATCATTGGTGGCCAGTGCGGCCTCCCATCTCCCCCCCCCCCCCCCCCCCCCCTAGTTAAAATCACACAATGCGCCGCACAGACCTTTCACTTACCAGTAGGAGGAGCGCCTGGCCGGTCACAGACATCGCAGCTCGCAGGTAAGTATAATGCTTCGAAAAATTGCTAAGTAACCATGGCAACCAGGACTGCAGTAGCATCCTGGTTGCAATGGTTACCGATCGGAGCCCCAGCTATTAAACTGGGACTCCAATCGGAACTCTCCACTGCCACCAATGATGGGGGAACGTGATTTTAACCAGGGGGGAGATGTGAGGCCGCACTGGCCACCATGATGGGGGATTCGGAACGTGATTTTAACTAGGGGGGGAGATGTGAGGCCGCACTGGCCACCAATGATGGGGGATTCGGAACGTGATTTTAACAAGAGGGGGGAGATGTGAGGCTGCATTGGCCACCAATGATGGGGGATTCAGAACGTGATTTTAATTAGGGAGGGGGGGGAGAGGGGAGGCCGCACTGGCCACCAATGAATATAATATTGAGGAGGGAGGGGGTGTGCCCCCTCCTGCCTGGCAGCACCTGATCTCTTACAGGGGGCTATGATAAGCACAATTAACCCTTTAGGTGCGGCACCTGAGGGGTTAATTGTGCGGATCACAGCCCCCTGTAAAAGATCGGGTGCTGCCAGGCAGCAGGGGGCAGTCATGTACATAGTTCGTAGGATATTCTAACTTGAAGCGTCCCCATCACTATGGGAACGCCTCTGTGTTAGAATATACTGTCGGATATGAGTTTCACATTCTAACTCAAATCCGATGGTATTTTCTAACATAGAGGCGTTCCCATGGTGATGGGGACGCTTCAAGTTAAAATATACCATCGGATTGGAGAAAACTCCGATCCTATGGTATATTAACTCCTGACTTTACATTGAAAGTCAATGGGGGACGGATCCGTTTGCAATTGCACCATATTGTGTCAACATCAAACGGATCTGTCCACATTGACTTGCATTGTAAGTCAGGACGGATCCGTTTGGCTCCGCACGGCCAGGCGGACACGAAAACGACTTTTTTTTCATGTCCGTGGATCCTCCAAAAATCAAGGAAGACCCACGGACGAAAAAAACGGTCACGGATCACGGACCAACGGAACCCCATTTTGCGGACCGTGAAGAAATACTGTCGTGTGCATGAGGCCTCACTCTCATTTCTTCTTGTTGTATGTTGAAGCTCTTGTTAAGATCCAACAATGTAAAATATGATTTTTTTTGCCATTTTTCAAGTGGTCTTAAACTTTTCATCAGGACTGTATAAAGGAAGGATTTATAGTACTTCTTCCTGGTGGATTCACTTTTAGCTTTGGCTTAAAATCCTGCACCAAAACCGAACAAAAAAAACTAACATAAATCTGCACTATTTTATCGCATTTTTGGTGTGTGTTTTTACTGAGGATTTGATGCAGATTTTCCACAGATCTCATGCTTTCTTTGAAAGGCGCAACAATTTTGTGCAGTTTTTACTGAGAATTTGATGCAGATTTTCTGCAGATCTCACGCTTTCATTGGAAAATAACAATTGACATGCTGCAGATTTCACAATCCGTACAGCAGGAGAAAAAAGCAAAGTGTATATGAGATTTGTCTAACCTCATACAGTTTGCTGATAGTGTATTACGCTGCGGTTCTTCCACATGAAAGTCCATGTGGAAAAAACACATGTAATCTGCAGGGGTTTCCAGGATTTTACTGTTAATTTATTCTCAGACTAGGCCATCAGTTTCTGATTGCTGGGTCTGACACCCCGCATCCCCACAAATCAGTTGATTCAAGCTAGCTCTGGTGCTGGGAATAGGCACCAGAACTCGTATACAACTTTATTCATTGTGTAGATCAGGGATCAGCAACCTCAGGCACTCCAGCTATTCTGAAACTACAATTCCCAGAGCCTCTAGGTATAATGGCAGCACCCCCATTGCAGCACCCCTCTGCAACTGCTGCACTCTCTGCACTTTGCCTGACTGGTCCAGGGAGTGTAAATATGATCACGCCTACCTGACCCTGTCAATCAAAGTGCAGAGGGTGCAGCAGTTGCAGAGAGAGCAGAGCCTCTAATGGCAACGCCCCTGTTGCTCATAGAGGCTCATTTGCATACACCAAAACATCATTTTTCTCAGCAATGCGGGCACATATGAACATGAGACCAACACAGATGCCTTCAGCTGCCAAGTGCACATGTAACAAGTCAGCAAGTTTCATAGGTGCAAATCTGCTGACAGGTGCCCTATAAATCCTGTAGGTTGAGAAGTGGATAGGACACCTTGGGCAGCCATAAACCTGTCACCAGTTCACAGGTTTTCTTCCCATGGACCACTTTTGTTAGGTAGTAAACACTGCACACTTGGAACACCCCACAAGACCTGCCATTTTGTAGATGTTGTGATCTACTGTAGATGTCTAGCCATCACAATATGGTCCTTGCCATAGTCGCTCAGATTCTTGGGTGATTCACATGTTGAGATTATGTCTTGTTTTGTCATGAAGGATTTGCCGGCTCCTATAGTTTTGGGGTTACCATGGTTGACTAAATATAACCCAATTATAGATTGGCAAGCAAGACAAATCATTGGTTGGAGTGAATTTTGTTCGGATAATTGTCTTGGCACATCTATCTCTGGTGTGTCCACTACGGCTTTACCTCAGTATCTATCTTATTTTGCAGATGTCTTTTCGGAGGGTGGGGCTCAGAAATTGCCCCCTCATTGTGACTATGATTGTCCAGTTAATCTCATCCCAGGGGCTAAGTTGCCAAAGTCTCGGCTTTACAATCTTTCTCAACCCGAAAGAGAGGTCATGCGGAAGTATATCGCCGAGAGTTTAGCAAAAGGTCATATTAGGCCATCTAAGTCTCCGGTGGCAGTAGGTTTGTTCTTTGTAAAAAAGAAGGATGGATCGCTGAGACCTTGTTTGGATTTCCGGGAATTGAACCGTATTATGGTCCGGGATCCGTATCCTCTACCTTTGATCTCCGACCTTTTTGATCAGATTGTTGGAGCCAAGGTGTTCTCCAAGTTGGATTTGAGAGGGGCCTACAATCTGATCAGAATCAAGGAAGGGGATGAGTGGAAAACGGCCTTCAATACACACGAGGGTCATTTTGAGAATCTGGTTATGCCTTTTGGGTTGACGAACGTGCCAGCGGTATTTTAGCGATTCGTCAATGACATTTTCCATCATTTGGTGGGGAGGTTCGTGGTGGTTTACTTGGATGACATTTTAATTTACTCTCCTGATCTGAAGACCCATCAGGATCATGTGAGACAGGTTTTGACGATCCTTCGGGAGAATAAATTATATGCCAAATTGGAGAAATGTGTGTTTTCGGTGCAGGAGCTTCCGTTTTTGGGATACCTGCTTTCTGACTCTGGTTTTCGTATGGACCCCGAAAAGGTCCGGGCGGTTCTGGAATGGGACCGACCAGAGAACCAGAAAGCTTTGATGTGGTTTTTGGGGTTTACTAATTATTATAGAAAATTTATTTCGAACTATTCTACCATTGTAAGACCTCTCACTGATATGACTAAGAAGGGCGTCGACGTCTCTGTCTGGTCGGATGAGGCATTGCAGGCCTTTTCGGCTATTAAGGAGTGTTTTGCATCTGCTCCCATTCTGGTGCAGCCCGATGTGTCTCAGCCATTCGTGGTGGAGGTTGATGCATCAGAAGTGGGGGTTGGAGCGGTGCTGTCGCAGGGTTCATCTCCTGGCAAATGGGTCCCGTGTGCTTTTTTCTCCAAGAAGCTCTCGGTCGCCGAGAAGAATTATGATGTAGGAGATAGAGAGTTGCTGGCCATCAAGTTGGCCTTTGAGGAATGGCATCACTGGTTGGAGGGGGCGTCTCACCCCGTTACAGTATATACAGATCATAAGAATTTGGCTTACCTGCAATCTGCTCAGCGTCTGAACCCTAGACAGGCCAGATGGTCACTGTTTTTTACCAGGTTCAATTTTATGGTTACCTTTCGCCCGGGGGTTAAGAACGTCAAGGCAGATGCCTTGTCTCGCAGCTTTCCTGGGTGAGGGGATTCAGAGGATCCTGCTCCGATTTTGGCTGATGGGGTGGTGGTCTCCGCTCTGTACCCCGAATTGGAGATGGAGGTGTTGGGAGCCCAGGAGGGGGCTCCTGGATCTTGTCCCCCAGGGAGGTTGTTTGTTCCTGAAGGTCTGCGATACAAGGTATTCAAGGAACATCACGATACTGTCCTTGCTGGACATCCTGGGGGTAAGTCCACCTGTGACCTGGTGTCCCGGAGGTTCTGGTGGCCAGGGTTATGTAAGAGCATTGAGGATTACGTTGCAGCTTGTGAAACCTGTGCTCGGTCAAAGGTTGTTCATACTCGACCGGCTGGTTCACTTCTTCCTTTGTCTATTTCGTCTCGTCCTTGGACGTACTTGTCTATGGACTTTATTACGGATCTGCCGAGTTCCTCCGGGAGAAAAGTAATTTTGGTGGTAGTTGACCGTTTTAGTAAAATGGCTCACTTTATATCATTAACTAGTCTGCCTAATGCCAAGACTCTTGTGCAGATTTTTGTTGATAATATTGTGAAATTGCATGGTATTCCTTCGGATGTGGTCTCTGATAGGGGCACGCAGTTTGTCTCCAGGTTTTGGAGGGCATTCTGCTCTCGGCTTGGCATTCAACTTTCGTTCTCTTTGGCTTTTCATCCGCAGTCGAATGGACAGACAGAGCGTACTAATCAAAACCTGGAGACCTAATTGAGGTGCTTTGTGGCTGAGAATCAAGAGGACTGGTCCTCATTCTTGTCCCTAGCAGAATTTGCTTTGAATAACCGTAGGCAGGAGTCCACGGGTAAGTCGCCATTTTTTGGCGCATACGGTTTTCATCCTCAGTTTGGTACCTTTTCTGGGACTAGTTCCTCTGGGATGCCAGAGGAGGAGAGATTTTCTTCTGCCTTGTCTTCTATCTGGCGGAGGATCCAAGTGAATTTGGAGAAGATGGGTGAGAGGTATAAGCGAATGGCTGACAAGAGACGTGTCACTGGTCCAGACCTGTGTGTGGGTGATCTGGTGTGGTTGTCCACTAAAAATATTAAACTGAGAGTGCCATCTTGGAAACTGGGTCCAAGATTTATTGGTCCGTACAAAATATCTGCGGTGATCAATCCAGTAGCGTTTCGGCTGGATCTTCCGCAGACTTGGAGGATCCATGATGTGTTCCACAGGTCTTTACTGAAAAAATACGTGAAACCGGTGGAACCATCGCAATTGCCCCCTCCTCCTGTTCTGGTCGATGGAAATTTGGAGTTCGAGATCTCCAGGGTTCTCGACTCTAGAGTTCTTTGGGGTTCCCTTCAGTACCTGGTACACTGGAGGGGATACGGCCCTGAGGAGAGAATGTGGGTTCCGGCACTGGATGTCAGTGCCAGCTGACTGGTGAGGGCTTTTCACAGATCTCACCCGGATAAGGTTGGTCCGGGGTGTCCGGAGGTCACCCGTAGAAGGGGGGGTACTGTCATGCCCTGCTCTGACTATGTGCGGAGGTTGGCCAGATTAGCAGCACGTGTTTAGTTTTTTTTTTGTTTTGGAGTCGTGTTAGATCCGCCTCCCTTCAGGTGCACCGGGTGGGGTCATTGGTTTAAATCACACTCAATCCCAGTGTTCCGTGCGGGTTATAGAAATCAGTCTGGCCTTGGAAGCAAGGAAGGAAGGATTGTCTGTTCCGGCTCAGATAAGATAAGTTTGGTTTCTGTTTTTGTGGTTTGCTGTCTAGGCTGTTTGTGTTACGTCTGTCCCCTCCAGGTTCTGAGGGAGCAGGCTGCCCTATTCCCCTTTCACCATCTCAGGGATTCTAGGGTATTTGCAGCCCAGGCACGAGGACACATTATTCCCACCTTAAGGGTCTGAATGTGGGCTGAGCAATATAAGGAGAACAGTTAGGGATTTGCTAGGAGGTGACCTTACCCCAGCTTCTCACCTAGAAACTTGTTGCTTGGTTTATCTGTGTATCTGAGATCCTGTCCGCCATGACAGGGATACAAAAGAGACCGGGCAAGAAAAGGGTGCCAGGAGTCCCAGCGAGGAGACCTTATATGATATGAAAAGTACCTAAGTATTCAGGTTGCGGCTACGCCACTGCCGCCCCTCTTTGGCTTCATGCTATTTTGCTTACTGGAGGTCGACCATGGAGAAGCATCAGGTAGAGAAGGCAGTGTGCCCATATCATCTGGCAGAGGGAGCCAGGAGGGAATGTCCACAGGATCTATCTGCAAAGCATCCCATACTTGCTGAAGGTCTTCTGGAGTGCGAATCAGCAGGCGCCTGTTGCCTGGATTAATTAGAAGACCAAAAGGAAAAAGCCATTTATATGGCGTTTTAGATGCCCTCAATATATCCGTTAGTGGCTTCAAGGCTTTCCTTTTTTGTAGAGTCTGAATCTTGTAGTCTTCAAACACAACTTCATTGGTTTCTCTAGCTTTTTGGAGGATCGCCTCAGTATCCTTATAGCTTAGGAGGCTTATATCTCTGGGGTTTTCTGAGAGTTTTGGTTTAGGGCGAAGCGCCCTGTGCACGCGTTCAATAATTATGGCTCCCGCTCTCTCAGGCCCCAGCAGCGCCGCATAAAGTCTGCCCACAATTAAGAACAGGTCCTCTTGGGCCGTTGCTTCTGGAAGACCTCTTATTCAGATGTTTTTTCCACGGCTCCAATTTTCCTGATCTTCCAGCAAGAGCAAAGAGTTGGTGATGGTGGCCTTATAGTTTTTCATTGTGTCTTTTAAGGCGGCATTAAACGTAAGCAGATTTTGCTGCGTGTCCTCCAACGCCTCAACTCTGTCACCAATATGGCGGATGTCCGCCTTAATGCTGGCTAGGTCTGCAGCCAGCGGGGCCAGCGCTTTTTGTAAAGTGCGCTCCAGGCAGCGTTTGGTGAGGGTTTGTGATTCGCTCACCTCTTGTGCATGATCCGCTGCACTGTCTGATTCTGAGTCCTCGCTGTGTGGTTCAGCGTGCGGGCCCGCCGGCGCCATCTTGAGCGGGCGCGCCGCTTGTGGAGCGGATTGTTTGCGGAGGAATTTCTCCATGTCGGGCTCCGTCCTAGTAGATTTTGGAGTACCGGAGGGGTCCTTGTTCTTGTCCCTCGCCTCAGGTCTCACCATAGCGTCGGGATGGTGCTAAGAAGCGGGCTTTAGGGAGTTTGCTGGCGGGAGAGCTCTCTCAGGCGTCCACCATACAGCGTGGTCAGGCTCCGCCCCCCCAGATGGCGAAGAGTTTAATATCTATCAGATCAGTTTTGGAATATATGAAGGAGAGAGTACTTAGCCAATCTGATGCTAAGAAGTAAATGTCAAACACCCAGAAGAAATGTCCAAGTTGGTGTCATAGTGTTAGTAAAAGAAGAAGAATTACCTAGAAGTCAATGGAAATTGGCCAAAGTTCTAGAAGTTCAAAAGGATGAAGACAGACTAGTAAGAAGAGTGTTGTTACAAATAGGAGACTCAAAACTTGACAAAAAAGGAAAACGTCTCACTACTCCACTCAAGTTGGAATGTCCTATACAGAAGTTAGTTGTTCTACTTGAGAATGATAAAAGACACTTGGAAGTTGAGAACCTGATGGAAAATTTCTCAAATTCATGTTCAAGTCCTACCACTAAGAACATAGATTATAGGTAATTTTGGTGGGAGTGTAGCTGGCCAGCTAAGACCTGTCCTAGGTTGCTAGTATAGCTTATATGTGTATACAGCTAGACCTGCTAATAGCCTTTATACAGTTCCTATGTTTATGTGTTAAAGACAAAAGCAGAGTTATTTACTGTGACATCATGTTTTGGATGTCATATAACTGTTATATTTTGTTTTCACAGAAGCAGAAAAAGATAATATGCCTTTAAGATTCATTTTGTAATGTAAGGTAAGCTCAGTGACACAGCAGAAACAACAGAAAGCATAGTGTTAATCTGTTGTTGCTGGGCAGAAGTCTAGACCAATCACAGCCAGCTTCTCAGTCAGCAAGAGCTTTCACCAATCACAGCCAGCTTCACACACAGCCTGTGTGGGGAATTCCCCTAGCTGGAATCATTACTCACCAGAGAGTAGCTAAACAGACACACAGTTCCATTCAGAGTCCAGTTTTATGGGAACAAGAGGCCAAAATAGGTATTTAGAACAGTTATATAATGTTTATATTGTTAGTATTGTGATTAGAACTGTATACTGAACCAGTTATATGTGTGTTTACTTACAGTTCTACCAAATTGCAAGCTACAGTTGCAAACTGTGAACTACTTAACAAATACAAATTGCAAGCATACAAACCAGATTCCATACAAATTACAAGCTACAAATTGCAAGCATACAATTGCATATTGCATCCAATTGCAAACTAAAAAGTTCACAATCCAAATTCTAATTCCATATTGCAATCCAAATTGCTAAAACATGCATAGAAAATGGTAAATGAGACGGGTCCGCCCCCTCGCCACGTCATCTTCTACCTTCAAGAAATGCCCCGTTTTTCTTCCTGTCGGCCGCCAGAAATCTCGCGCAGGCGCAGTACCGAAGAAGATTGAAGAATGAAGCAAGGAAAAAAGTCTCAAGTGATTTAGAGCTAGCTGGAAAAAATGAAGGTAGGTAAAGTATGGAGGATATGAGACTGGTGAAAAAGCAAAAGGAAAGATATAAAGGATATAAGGCAATCATACAAAGGGATTTTGGCTGCAACAGGAAAGTGCTGCGATAATCGACCAGAATTAAATGCATGTAATTCTGGTCGATTATCGCAGCACTTTCCTGTTGCAGCCAAAATCCCTTTGTATGATTGCCTTATATCCTTTATATCTTTCCTTTTGCTTTTTCACTAGTCTCATATCGTCCATACTTTACCTACCTTCATTTTTTCCAGCTAGCTCTAAATCACTTGAGACTTTTTTCCTTGCTTCATTTTTCAATGTTCTTTAGTGTTATGTCAATTAAATGTAATTCTGGTCGCCCTGAAAAATTACTAAAAAAGGATTCTCTTCTATACCTTTTCAGATCCCTTGAGAAAGGTCTAATTAAGACCGAAACGTTGGGACATATTATGGCCTAATTATTCTGTGCATATATTCTGACAATGGCGCGATTAGTCATATATTGACATTTATGTACTTCTGTACACAATAAATTTGCAAGTTAAAAGAAAAGTTTTGGTGTGCCGTGGATTATCTAAATTTAATTACTTGACTGAAGTCCTCCATGAGCACCCTCCTGTCCAAGGGTGTGCGGACCCCACAATCCTCCTTATGGTGTACTTCATGACACTGGTAAAATGAAGTAAAAAAATAATCATTTTTATTTATAAAAAAAATACCAAATTTACCCAAAAGTTGTAAAAAATTGCAAATTTCCAAGTTTCAATTTCTCTACTTCTATAATACATAGTAATACCTCCAAAAATAGTTATTACTTTACATTCCCCATATGTCTACTTCATGTTTGGATCATTTTGGGAATGATATTTTATTTTTTGGGGATGTTACAAGGCTTAGAAGTTTAGAAGCAAATCTTGAAATTTTTCAGAAATTTTCAAAAACCCAATTTTTAGGGACCAGTTCAGGTCTGAAGTCACTTTGCGAGGCTTACATAATAGAAACCACCCAAAAATGACCCCATTCTATAAACTACACCCCTCAAGGTATTCAAAACTAATTTTACAAACTTTGTTAACCCTTTAGGTGTTCCATAAGAGTTTATGGCAAATGGTGTTAAAATTTCAGAATTTAGATTTTTGGGCAAATTTTCCATTTTAATCCATTTTTTCCAGTAACAAAGCAAGGGTTAACAGCCAAGCAATAATATATTAATTGCCCCGATTCTGTAGTTTGCAGAAACACCCCATATGTGGCCGTAAACTACTGTACGGGCACACAGTAGGGCGTAGAGGGAAAGGTGCGCCGTATGGTTTTTAGAAGGCAGATTTTGCTGGACTGTTTTTTTTTAACACCATGTCGTATTTGAAGCCCCCCTATTGCACCCCTAGAGTAGAAACTCCATAAAAGTGACCCCATCTAAGAAACTACACAGCTCAAGGTATTCAAAACTGATTTTACAAACTTTGTTAACCCTTTAGGTGTTGCACAAGATTTAATGGAAAATAGAGATACAATTTCAAAATTTCACTTTTTTGGCAGATTTTCCATTTTAATATTTTTTTTCCAAGTACAAAGCAAGGGTTAACAGCCAAACAAAACTCATTATTTATGGCCCTGATTCTGTAGTTTACAGGAACACCCCATATGTGGTCGTAAACTGCTGTACGGGCACACGGCAGGGCGCAGAAGGAAAGGAATGCCATACGGTTTTTGGAAGGCAGATTTTGCTGCAGAAAGCGCAGCAAACCGCAGGTCTGAATTGACCTGCGGTTTGCGGCGATCGCCGATATGGGGGGGTCACATGACCCCTCTGGCGTTGTGACAGGATGCCGGCTGAATGATTTCAGCCCGCATCCTGTTCGGATTAACCCCCGCAGCGCCGCAATCGCGATTTAAACTTAGGACGTACCGGTACGCCCTGAGTCCTTAAGGATTTGGGAAATAGGGCGTACCGGTACGCCCTAAGTCCTTAAGGGGTTAAAGCGAAAGAAAAACTATACAAGTGTGGTATTGTTGTAATCGTACTGACCTGGAGAATGGAGTTATCAGGTCAATTTTACCACAAAGTGAACACTTTAACCACCTCAGCCCCCAGTGCTTAAACACCCTGAAAGACCAGGCCACTTTTTACACTTCTGACCTACACTACTTTCACCGTTTATTGCTCGGTCATGCAACTTACCACCCAAATGAATTTTACCTCCTTTTCTTCTCACTAATAGAGCTTTCATTTGGTGGTATTTCATTGCAAAAAAATGACATTTTTCACTTTCAGTTGTAAAATTTTGCAAAAAAAACGACATCCATATATAAATTTTGCTCTAAATTTATTGTTCTACATGTCTTTGATAAAAAAAAAATGTTTGGGTAAAAGTTATAGCGTTTACAAACTATGGTACAAAAATGTGAATTTCCGCTTTTTGAAGCAGCTCTGACTTTCTGAGCACCTGTCATGTTTCCTGAGGTTCTACAATGCCCAGACAGTACAAACACCCCACAAATGACCCCATTTCGGAAAGTACACACCCTAAGGTATTCGCTGATGGGCATAGTGAGTTCATAGAACTTTTTATTTTTTGTCACAAGTTAGCGGAAAATGATGATTTTTTTTTTTTTTTTTTCTTACAAAGTCTCATATTCCACTAACTTGTGACAAAAAATAAAAACTTCCATGAACTCACTATGCCCATCACGAAATACCTTGGGGTCTCTTCTTTCCAAAATGGGGTCACTTGTGGGGTAGTTATACTGCCCTGGCATTCTAGGGGCCCAAATGTGTGGTAAGGAGTTTGAAATCAAATTCTGTAAAAAATGACGAGTGAAATCCGAAAGGTGCTCTTTGGAATATGGGCCCCTTTGCCCACCTAGGCTGCAAAAAAGTGTCACACATCTGGTATCTCCGTATTCAGTAGAAGTTGGGGAATGTGTTTTGGGGTGTCATTTTACATATACCCATGCTGGGTGAGATAAATATCTTGGTCAAATGCCAACTTTGTATAAAAAAATGGGAAAAGTTGTCTTTTGCCAAGATATTTCTCTCACCCAGCATGGGTATATGTAAAAAGACACCCCAAAACACATTCCCCAACTTCTCCTGAATACGGAGATACCAGATGTGTGACACTTTTTTGCAGCCTAGGTGGGCAAAGGGGCCCATATTCCAAAGAGCACCTTTCGGATTTCACTCGTCATTTTTTACAGAATTTGATTTCAAACTCCTTACCACACATTTGGGCCCCTAGAATGCCAGGGCAGTATAACTACCCCACAAGTGACCCCATTTTGGAAAGAAGAGACCCCAAGGTATTCGCTGATGGGCATAGTGAGTTCATGGAAGTTTTTATTTTTTGTCACAAGTTAGTGGAATATGAGACTTTGTATGAAAAAAAAAAAAAATCATCATTTTCCACTAACTTGTGACAAAAAATAAAAAATTCTAGGAACTCGCCATGCCCCTCACGGAATACCTTGGGGTGTCTTCTTTCCAAAATGGGGTCACTTGTGGGGTAGTTATACTGCCCTGGCATTTTCCAGGGGCCCTAATGTGTGGTAAGTAGGTAAATGACCAGTGAAATCCGAAAGGTGCTCTTTGGAATATGGGCCCCTTTGCCCACCTAGGCTGCAAAAAAGTGTCACACATCTGGTATCTCCGTACTCGGGAGAAGTTGGGGAATGTGTTTTGGGGTGTCTTTTTACATATACCCATGCTGGGTGAGAGAAATATCTTGGCAAAAGACAACTTTTCCCATTTTTTTATACAAAGTTGGCATTTGACCAAGATATTTATCTCACCCAGCATGGGTATATGTAAAATGACACCCCAAAACACATTCCCCACCTTCTCCTGAGTACGGAGATACCAGATGTGTGACACTTTTTTGCAGCCTAGGTGGGCAAAGGGGCCCATATTCCAAAGAGCACCTTTCGGATTTCACTCGTCATTTTTTACAGAATTTGATTTCAAACTCCTTACCACACATTTGGGCCCCTAGAATGCCAGGGCAGTATAACTACCCCACAAGTGACCCCATTTTGGAAAGAAGAGACCCCAAGGTATTCGCTGATGGGCATAGTGAGTTCATGGAAGTTTTTATTTTTTGTCACAACTTAGTGGAATATGAGACTTTGTATGAAAAAAAAAAAAAAAAAAAAAAAATCATCATTTTCCACTAACTTGTGACAAAAAATAAAAAATTCTAGGAACTCGCCATGCCCCTCACGGAATACCTTGGGGTGTCTTCTTTCCAAAATGGGGTCACTTGTGGGGTAGTTATACTGCCCTGGCATTTTCCAGGGGCCCTAATGTGTGGTAAGTAGGTAAATGACCAGTGAAATCCGAAAGGTGCTCTTTGGAATATGGGCCCCTTTGCCCACCTAGGCTGCAAAAAAGTGTCACACATCTGGTATCTCCGTACTCGGGAGAAGTTGGGGAATGTGTTTTGGGGTGTCTTTTTACATATACCCATGCTGGGTGAGAGAAATATCTTGGCAAAAGACAACTTTTCCCATTTTTTTTATACAAAGTTGGCATTTGACCAAGATATTTATCTCACCCAGCATGGGTATATGTAAAATGACACCCCAAAACACATTCCCCACCTTCTCCTGAGTACGGAGATACCAGATGTGTGACACTTTTTTGCAGCCTAGGTGGGCAAAGGGGCCCATATTCCAAAGAGCACCTTTCGGATTTCACTCGTCATTTTTTACAGAATTTGATTTCAAACTCCTTACCACACATTTGGGCCCCTAGAATGCCAGGGCAGTATAACTACCCCACAAGTGACCCCATTTTGGAAAGAAGAGACCCCAAGGTATTCGCTGATGGGCATAGTGAGTTCATGGAAGTTTTTATTTTTTGTCACAAGTTAGTGGAATATGAGACTTTGTATGAAAAAAAAAAAATAATTCCGCTAACTTGGGCCAAAAAAATGTCTGAATGGAGCCTTACAGAGGGGTGATCAATGACAGGGGGGGTGATCAATGACAGGGGGGTGATCAATGACAGGGGGTTGATCAATGACAGGGGGGTGATCAATGACAGGGGGGTGATCAATGACAGGGGGGTGATCAGGGAGTCTATATGGGGTGATAACCACAGTCATTGATCATGCCCCTGTAAGGCTTCATTCAGACGTCCGGATGCGTTTTGCGGATCCGATCCATCTATCAGTGGATCCGTAAAAATCATGCGGACGTTTGAATGGAGCTTTACAGGGGGGTAATCAATGACAGGGGGGTGATCAATGACAGGGGGGTGATCAGGGAGTCTATATGGGGTGATAACCACAGTCATTGATCATGCCCCTGTAAGGCTTCATTCAGACGTCCGGATGCGTTTTGCGGATCCGATCCATCTATCAGTGGATCCGTAAAAATCATGCGGACATCTGAATGGAGCTTTACAGGGGGGTGATCAGGGAGTCTATATGGGGTGATCACCACAGTCATTGATCATGCCCCTGTAAGGCTTCATTCAGACGTCCGGATGCGTTTTGCGGATCCGATCCATCTATCAGTGGATCCGTAAAAATCATGCGGACATCTGAATGGAGCTTTACAGGGGGGTGATCAATGACAGGGGGGTGATCAATGACAGGGGGGTGATCAGGGAGTCTATATGGGGTGATAACCACAGTCATTGATCATGCCCCTGTAAGGCTTCATTCAGACGTCCGGATGCGTTTTGCGGATCCGATCCATCTATCAGTGGATCCGTAAAAATCATGCGGACGTCTGAATGGAGCTTTACAGGGGGGTAATCAATGACAGGGGGGTAATCAATGACAGGGGGGTGATCAGGGAGTCTATATGGGGTGATCACCACAGTCATTGATCACGCCCCTGTAAGGCTTCATTCAGACGTCTGGATGCGTTTTGCGGATCCGATCCATCTATCAGTGGATCCGTAAAAATCATGCGGACATCTGAATGGAGCTTTACAGGGGGTTGATCAATGACAGGGGGGTAATCAATGACAGGGGGGTGATCAGGGAGTCTATATGGGGTGATCAGGGAGTCTATATGGGGTGATCAGGGGCTAATAAGGGGTTAATAAGTGACGGGGGGGGGGGTGTAGTGTAGTGTAGTGGTGCTTGGTGCTACTTTACTGAGCTACCTGTGTCCTCTGGTGGTCGATCCAAACAAAGGGGACCACCAGAGGACCAGGTAGCAGGTATATTAGACGCTGTTATCAAAACAGCGTCTAATATACCTGTTAGGGGTTAAAAAAAACACATCTCCAGCCTGCCAGCGAACGATCGCCGCTGGCAGGCTGGAGATCAACTCTCTTACCTTCCGTTCCTGTGAGCGCGCGCGCCTGTGTGCGCGTGTTCACAGGAAATCTCGCGTCTCGCGAGATGACGCGTATATGCGTCCACTCGGAATGAATCAACCACCTCCAGGACGCGTCTGTGCGTACAGCGGTCCGGAGGTGGTTAAAAAATAATTTAAAAAAATTGTGGCAGAATTGGAATTTCTCCTGCTTCCTACTAAATTGGATACAACCGTAAATGGTGCCATTAGAAAGTAAAACTTGTCCGGCCAAAAATAAGCCCTCATGAGGCTTGTGAACAGAAAAATAAAAAGTTATTAATCTGGGAGGGCAGGGAGTGAAAAATGAAAACGGAAAAACGGAAAATCGCTTGGTCCTCTAAAGGTTAACAGGTGGGTAATGTCTATTTTGTATTTCAACACTTCTGCAGCCATTTTTGCAACCGGACAACTCCTTTAATGAGAGTGCACCTAGATGTTGGGCTTGGTTTGTTAAGCTTGGGCTTGGTTTGTTGCATTTTGGTGCATGTAGTTTTAGAGAAATCCTCTTGGCCTAGCTAAGCAAGGAGGTATGACTTAATGAAAAGGGGGCATGGCTTAACAGGAGAGGGGGTGTGATCTAAGATGCAAAATTTTGTGTCAAAATTGCTCCACAATTTTGGTATAAAGTTAGACAAAAACATCTAGGCACGAACCAAATATATCATCCAGCATCAGCTTCAGTGTATGTCTACACATCCTATAAGTTTACACCATCTATAGGATTAGTAAATCTTCCCCACTGTGTGCATGTGACAACTGACAACATATGGCTCACACCAAGGGTAGACACTGACAACAAAGCATATGAACCCTTTTTCCAACTGCTAATTTGATGACAATTAGAAGACTGTTTCCAACATTATTTTTTTCTGTGGCGTTTCCATTAAACGGTTTCTACCACCACATTTTCACCTATTTAGCTGTCAGACACTAGCGATCTGCTAGTGTCTGCTCTACCTAACCATGCTATTGTAATCACTTTCTGTGCAGCGGTTACCCTAAAAAACGTAGTTTTATTGGTATGCAAATGAGCCTCTAGGTGCTATGGGGCGTCTTCCCTGCCCTTCTGTGCGCCATTTTGAGCAATTCATCTGAATCATAATGGGGTTCAAGGCCAGACAACATGTTTAATAGGGAAAGGATGGTGCACACAGGAACTATTCTCTATTTAAAGGGTTTCTACCACCACATTTTCACCTAGAGCGCGCTGGGCGGCGGAAATAGTGAGTGGACGGAGCCTCTAGGTGCTGAAAAGACGCCCCCATAGCACCTAGAGGCTCATTGGCATATCAATAAAACTACGTTTTTTAGGGTAACCGCTGCACAGAAAGGGATTACAATAGCATGGTTAGGTAGAGCAGACACTAGCAGATCGCTAGTGTCTGACAGCTAAATAGGTGAAAATGTGGTGGTAGAAACCCTTTAAATAGAGAATAGTTCCTGTGTGCACCATCCTTTCCCTATTAAACATGTTGTCTGGCCTTGAACCCCATTATGATTCAGATGAATTGCTCAAAATGGCGCACAGAAGGGCAGGGAAGATGAAGAAGGAGGATCACATGATATCAGGCGGTGCCCTGGCTTGCCGATAATGCCTTGGATTCAGCCTCAGACAATCAGTAGGGATGATATTGACATGTGTCATAGGCATGGAGGACATAGGACACATAATGATTCAACCATAACTATAACCAGTAAATAAGACACCAAACACTTAGCTGGATAAAATAGGCCGTGTTGCTTTATTATGGGGTTACTTAAATGTAATGAACCAGTGAATCTTTAATAAAACCATGAACCAAGGTCAATTAATAGACCAATAAAACCAATGACAACCAAGCCCACCCAGCATTAGCTGGGTGACTTTTACCCACAAGGCCGAGGCTTAACAGGCCGAGGCCCCCCCCCCCCCCAAAAGCAACACAGACCTTCCTCCAATGCATTATGTAATCCAAGATTAAAAATGTCAAGGCCTACATCAGAAAGATGTACATCATCAGACCTAAACAAACCAGGCACAAAACCTTCAAGGTCTACGTGCCTATAACTAAGCCCTCCTATGGTGGGCAAAAATTTTGACATTGCCCTATTTATTCTTTTCCTCATTTTTTCAAATGGTTGACCCTCAACAGACGACCAAAGGAATCTTTGTACAATTTCAGAGAAAATTAAAAACGAATCTGGTAACAAGCTTTTTATAAAAACTAGATCCTGCTTAATTCTCCACATCAACTCCAAAGTACGAATTTTTCCTATATCGTTACCACCTAAATGAATGATCAATAAATGAGGCAAAGGGCATTTAACTAGCAATTTGTAAAGTAAAGGCAGCACATCATTCCAATGTAGGCCTCTTACTCCCCACCAAAATATTTTAAAATGATCAGAGTCAAAGGATAAATTTTCCGTATAACTCCTCTTACTGGCTCTCTTCTGGGCCCAATAAACAAAGGAGTGACCAACCACCCAAACTACATACTGGGTATCTGAAAAATATAAGGAAAATTCATCTATAATAAGTCCGGCCTTATGTAAATTTTAAAAAGATTAGAGCTCCAGCGACCTATTCTTTTTATAGCGGACTCCTCTAACCCCAAGACTGCTGCCTCCGTAGCAGCCCCAATGCGAAAGGAGTGAGCAGATATTTTCATATGCCCTAATCCTAGCAAAGCAAGACTCGTCTTGAGCAACGCATTAAATTGAAACCTTGTCAATGGACTCATATCCTTATGTAACAAGAAGGAACCTTGAACTGCTGGTCTAATGTTCAGCCAAGCTTTAACAGCTCTGACCGGACAAAGACCAGACTGATCCCAACTATTTAAAGATATCACTTGGCCTCTTCCTAACTGATCCGTTTTAGAATGTCTAATTTTAATTAACACTTTATTCTCATGAACCACTACATCCGACAATAATAATCCTGCATCTACTGATTTTTTAAGAGCAACTAATTCCCCAATTCTAAAGGCACCAAAAAATGCTAAAATAAATGCCGTTCTTAATAACACTAACTCAAATTGATCCTTAGCTACATATGATAATACCTCTATTAAACGACTCAATAACTCGCAAGAAATAGGACGACGGACATCACTACTGAATTTACACTTACGATAACCCTTCAAAACCTGTTTAATGGAAAATAAAGATGACAAGGGGGGGTTGACCACATAACTTCTGAAAAAAGGAAATTCCCGCTAACAACTTAGAGATATGAGATGGAGATACATTTTTTATTAAGAGAGATGACATAAATCCCAGCCCAATACTTTCAGAATCACTGCTATCCTCCTGATCCACTGAATTGACAAAATTAGACCAGCTATCCCAGGCTGATACATAGGCAACCCATGTCCTTGGTGCTAGGGAATTACGGATACTGTTAATGATCACTCCAGCACCAGGTCCCATAAATGCGGAGGGCAAGGAACACCTACTTCCTCTGCAGTTGGAGCCAATTCCCGAAATCTGGACCACTGAAACCGAGATAAAGAGTCCGCAATGACATTAGACTTACCCTCTATATATTTAGCTTTCAACCAAATGTTAAATGATAGACAACATAACACTAAATGCCTTAATAATCGAACAACCCCTTCACATTTTGACGACAAAGTGTTAATAGCAAACACAACACCTTTATTATCTGAGAAAAGGAGAATTCTCTTATTCCTAAAAAAGCTACCCCATATAACTATTGCCACCAATACTGGAAACAACTCCAATAACACTATATTTTTCGTAAAACCGTTCTCTATCCAAAAAACGGGCCATTTTTCTGCACTCCAACGGTTATCCCAGAATGCCCCAAAACCACTGCTACCTGCCGCATCTGTATATAACTTCAAAGCATCAGAATCCTGAAATTCCTCTTGCCAACAGCTCCTACCATTAAACTTTGATAAAAACTCCAACCACATGGCTAGGTCATCCTTTAAGGACCTGGTCAACCTAATGTGAGCCCGTGGAGATTTTAACCCTCTAGTTGCAAAATATAATCTTTTAGAAAAAACTCGTCCCATTTGAATTATCCTACAAGCAAAGTTTAAAGACCCTAAAACAGATTGTAATTCCTTTAATGTACATTTTGCTTTCGCTAACAATGATACCAAGCTAAAACGTAATGACTCTAGCTTACTCTCAGATAACCTAAATTCCATTTTAACACTATCAATCACAATACCAAGAAACTCTAACACATAACAAGGTAAAACTGTTTTCTCAACTGCTATAGGAATTCCGAAAAAGGACGCCATATCAATAAAACACTTTAACAAATCCGAACAAAGACTAGAACCATTATAACCCGCAAACAAGAAATCATCTAAATAATGCAATACCCCTCCCTCAGGAACTGAACTTTGAACAACCCAATGCAAAAAAGAAGCAAATGATTCAAAATAAAAACATGACTTAGAAAAACCCATGGGTAAACATTTGTCAAAATAAAACTTATCATCAAAACAAAATCCCAAAGAATTAAAGCCCGCTGGACTAACTGGTAATAATCTAAAGGCCGCTTTAACATCAGCCTTCGCTAACATAGCACCCTGACCAAATCTCATCAATAAACCTACTGCCTGGTCAAAAGAGGCATAATCAACAGAAGCTTCTTCTCTGGAAATCTCGTCATTAAGTGATCCATCCCTAGGAAAAGACAAGTGATGGATCAACCTAAATTCGCCAACTTCCTTCTTTGGAACTACGCCCAAAGGTGATATTCTAAAATTTACAAAAGGAGCGGATTTGAATGGACCCGCAATTCTCCCACTGGCTAATTCTTTTCCAATTTTTTCACGCACCACATCAGGAAACAACTCAATAGACTTTAAATTCCTAACCATTAAACAACCTTCCCCTTTAAATTCAGGAACCGGAAAACCTTCAGAAAAACCATCAAAAATAAGTTTAGCTATCCCCTTGTCTGGGTATTCCTTTAACCAAGGGAGCATTCTTTCCAGCCTCACTGGAGTCGAGGCTTTTAGAAAGTTGATCCCTGGTTGAAGAAAAGTTACTGCTCCTTTTAAAACATTTACACATTGGGTGTGAGCCACCGCAAAAGGAACACTCATGTTTGTACCTACAATTTGACAACCACTTGCAAGTGCTCTCGTTAAAAGCAAAACAGACCCCTTTCTTCAATGCCTGAGAAGGAGCCTGTTTTACCACATTCGTCCGCTGAGGCAGCATTAAATTGATCCATAGCCCTATGTCTTTTATGCCCCACTTCAATGTAGGATGGATGGCCAATTTTTGTCTAAAGTTCTCATCATAGAAGAACCATGCCATCCCTCCAAAATTTCTATACGCTTCCAAGATAATGTCCAAGTGCTGGAAAAGTCCACAACACTTGCTTGGAAACTTCTCACCCAGTACAGACGCATAGATACTGAAAGCTTGCAGCCAGTTATTAAATGACCTCGGCACACTACGCTTCCTAGCCTCATCTGATTTGTCCTCTTTCCTATCATTAACAACCTGCTCTTTAACTGATGGCAATAGTGACATAAGATCAATAAATTCCATGCGCCAAATCCTCTCTTTAACATTTAGAGGTAAATGATAGCCTAAAGGAGACACCTCACAAGGTAATGCCTCCTTAACACAGGCTTCAGATACCCCTAAACCTTTATCTAAGTTTGGGACATTAGCACTTGACTGAAGAACACTTGCACAGGACGCCACTGGCTTGTTAACCCAGACACCAGATGGCGTGCTGATATTCTCTTTCTGCAGATAATCTGCAAAAAGAGAAAAAAGACCTGAAACAAACTTTTGGTTATGAAAAAGATCAGGCATTGACTGTAGTTTTTGTATCTCACCACTAGGTGAAGCCTCCTGTCCAGAAGCTGCAGACTGAGAGATCCTTATCTTGCCTGGGAAGGTTCCAGAGACCTGTGGATGGACAGCTTGGTGTGTGGATGGGTGTCCCTCATGACTGCCAGGTAAGCTGCTGACCCATAGTACATCTTGATCCTGATGAAGTCCGGTCGGCGCAGGTCCGCTGCCAGGATCCAAAGAATTGTCCCCTTGAGCTGCTGCATTGGAATCGCTGGAAAAGGCATGGAAACGAGATGGCCGCTTCTGATGATGATGCTGGGAAGCAGGCGATGACGTTCGGCTCCTGACCCGCCTGTCGCTACTACAGGCCCGCCTACTAACAGACCTGGGAGGCGGAGAAACCCTGCGCTTAGCTCTTTTGTGAGGTAGCGCTGGGAACTCCGCCTCTACCAGACCGTCAATGACAGGTGCCGCCTCCAGAACAACGTCGGTCTCTCTGCGCCGCTCTTCCTCCATCGCCGACGACTCCATAAGTTCAGGCTGGGCTAAGCAGTGCCGCAGCCACTCTTCTCCGCCGGCCGCTTCAGCTCTTCTAATCAGCTGCTGTAGAAGGTTTTCCATCCTGTGCTCAGGTCCGGATCTTCTTAACACTGCAGCAGCTGATAGCGATGTCCCATCTTTTATTCACACAGCGATCCAAGCTACAGGACAGCTCCTCCAATCAGCTGATGAAGATTTTCCCGCCGCTTGAGCACTGGCCAATCATCTTCTAGCCATCTGACAGCTGTCAATATCCAACATCTGACAGGACGAGCTGGATCCGGATAAAACCAGGTAAGACCTGTCAACATAAGAGAGGGGGGAGGGGGGGGGGGGGGGAGAAACAGCAACCACACAGCAACACTAAAACTGCCAGAACATTAAAACCACCTGACAGGAAAAGTGCCCATGTCCCCATGTGTCCCCCAAGCTATCCGCTCTGGGGGGCCCCTGCACTATATAAGACCCCAACAAGGGAATCCAAGTGTATTCTTAGCTTGTACATTTATGTGACAGGACAACTGACAATTTTGCCATGGAGGCAAATGACACTCTCCTAATCTTAATACAGTCCCGATCAAAAGTTTAAGACCACTTGAAAAATGGCAAAAAAATCATATTTTACATTGTTGGATCTTAACAAGGTTCCAAGTAGAGCTTCAACATGCAACAAGAAGAAATGGGAGTGAGACAAAACATTTTTTGAGCATTCAATTAATTGAAAATAACGATTAAACTGAAACAGGCTGTTTTTCGCCCCCCCCCCTCCCTTGTTGCCCCCTCCCATGCTAAATATGATTTTTTTGCCATTTTTCAAGTGGTCTTAAACTTTTGATCAGGACTGTATTTAACCCTTAATAACTAATGAATAACGACATGACACCATATTTGGAATAAAACTGCCCGCAATGCTTTATTAAGGGTAACCTTAAGTAATAAATTACTTTAATAAATAAATTACGTGAAATAATAAATAATTAAAAACCTTCAATTTCATAAAATAATTGACCATTTAAAAACTCTATAAATTACCGAAATCCACTCAGCAATAGCTGAGTGATACAGCCCTTCTAATAAAGCAAAGCGACATAAGCATAATAATAAGGGTGGGGGGCGGGGCGATGATCCAGTCTTCTTAACACTGGCCCAGAAACACCGCCAAACCCTGCAGTTTAAAGGCAAACATTTTCCCGCTGACCAGGAAATCTCCCCCAGCAACGCCGTGCACTAATCAGCGATGATCCTCAGATGTCATTCCACACACAGGTAAATCCGGATAAAAGCCAGCCAATACTGAACTCATAACTCATCCTGAGGTAATTCTGAAATAAAAAAGGGCGGGAAAAACAAGAGATAAAAGGGATGAGGAGAAAAGAGGCAAAAACCAACCTAAAACGCTAACAAAAATTGTGTCATTGCTCCCATGTCTCCCCCAAGCGAAACACTCTGGGGGGCCCATACAATCTTATAGACAGCACTCAGCCGTTTTTTAGTTCTCAATAATCTTTGGATGCTCGTGTGAATAAAAGCGACCCCCTCCTCCTGTACACACAGAGAAACAGTTGCACCAGCATGAAAACTCTTCCATTATTAGAACCATAGCATATATACAGTACAAAAGCAACGTTTCGACCGCCATGACAGCTGGGTCTTTATCAAGCTTAACGTCAAAACATTGCTTTTTACTGTATGCATCTTTTGGCTCTAATAAAGGAAGACATTTGCTGTTCAGTTGCCGGTGCAACTGTTATTCAGGACATCTGACAGAGAGAGAGCAAAGAAAGCTTATGTTGAGACACATAATACAGTTAGCTTAGTGTCAGACAGGGACGGTATTAGGCAAGATTATGGCTAGTTAGTTAGATTTTATTTAGATTTCCTGAGGATAGGTCATCATTATCTTTACAATGCACAACCCCTTTCATTGATAGACAGATAGATTTAGCTAGGGACAGGACATGGTCAGTGTAGTTGTTAGCTCTGCGGTCCATGCCCGCCATTGCCATGCTACTCACCATGCTGCCCTGTGTCCTCTGCAAGCTGCTCCAGTCATTGTTCCCTTAAGGCACACGCACGCTCACTTGTAGCCTCTTAAAGGGGCAAGTGCATGTAGCTACAAATCTTTCCCCAGGGTCCCTGAGAAATTTAAGGCACACTCTCCAGGCAGAGGATGCATGAGCTTAAAGGGGTAATCCGAGGCTGAAATGGCCCCCCATATGCCCGGGCCCCTAGCACGCATTCTACTTACCTGGCTCCCCGCTCCCTGTGCCACTCCTGGTCCCTGCACGGCTGCACCTGCTTCTCCCTGTGTGCGGATGAAAACATCCAGTGTCATTGGGTGAGGGGACACCAGTTATCCAGTTAACCCAGGCGGTTATGGGAACGAGCCTCTCTAGCATCACCCGCGATGATAAGGAGGCTCGTCCCTGGCGCCGCCTGAGATTTGGCTGCCCCCCACCCGACACTGGATGTTTTCATCTGCGCATAGGGAGAAGCCGCTGCGGCCGTGCGGGGACCAGTAGCAGCACAGGGAGCGGGAAGCCAGTAAGTAGAATAAGTGTGAGGGGCCCTGGTGTATGAGGGGCCATTTCAAGCCTTGGATAACCCATTTAAGGTTCCCTGTGAACAGAAAAAGTGTTTGGAAGACTTGTGCTTCAGCGATTTTATTCCATTATCCAGTCTGTGTTCCTGCCATGTACCCATCCTGCCTATGTACTCCTGACATAGTAACATAGTATATAAGGCCGAAAAAAGACATCTGTCCATCCAGTTCGGCCTGTTTTCCTGCAAGTTGATCCAGAGGAAGGCAAAAAAAAACTGTGAGGTAGAAGACAATTTTCCCCACTTAAGGGGGGAAAAATTCCTTCCCGACTCCAATCAGGCAATCAGAATAACTCCCTGGATCAACGACCCCTCTCTAGTAGCTATATCCTGTAAATATTATTACGCTCCAGAAATACATCCAGGCCCATCTTAAATTATTTTATTGTACTCACCATCACCACCTCCTCAGGCAGAGAGTTACATAGTCTCACTGCTCTTACTGTAAAGAATCCTCTTCTATGTTTGTGTGCAAACCTTCTTTCCTCCAGACGCAGAGGATGTCCCCTCGTCACAGTCACAGTCCTGGGAATAAATAGATGATGGGAGAGATCTCTGTACTGCCCCCTGATATATTTATACATATTAATTAGATCTCCCCTCAGTCGTCTTTGGTCTTTAGTGAATAACCCTAATTCTGATGATCTTTCAGGGTACTGTAGTTGCCCCATTCCAGTTATTACTTTAGTTGCCCTCCTCTGGACCCTCTCCAGCTCTGCTATGTCTGCCTTGTTCACTGGAGCCCAGAACTGTACACAGCACTCCATGTGTGGTCTGACTAGTGATTTGTAAAGTGGCAGGACTATGTTCTTATCACGGGCATCTATGCCCCTTTTGGTGCAACCCATTATCTTATTGGCCTTGGCAGCAGCTGCCTGACTGTGGTTTCTACAGCTTAGTTTGCTGTTTATTAAAATTCCTAGATCCTTTTCCATGTCAGTGTTAACGAGTGTTTTACCATTTAGTATGTACGGGTGACTTGCATTATTCCTTCCCATGTTCATAACCTTACATTTGTCAGTGTTAAACCTCATCTGCCACTTCTCTGCCCAAGCCTCCAATCTATCCAGATCCCTCTGTAGTAGTATACTGTCCTCTTCAGTGTTAATTACTTTACACAGTTTAGTGCATCTGCAAAAATTTATATTTTACTGTGCAAGCCTTCTACAAGATCATTAATGACCCCTGAGGTACTCCGCTAGTGACATTGACCCAATCTGAGTGTGTACCGTTAATAACCACTCTCTGTTTTCTATCATTGAACCAGTTACTTACCTCACTGTCAGGGGCGGGCTGGGACGGGGGGCAGGGAGGCATTTGCCCCCGAGGCCGCCCTAAAAAATCGTCCGCTGGGCCGTCTTTAGCAAATCATTTAAAATAATTGTTTTTTAATTCCTCAGGGCCGCACTGCGTCTCCCTCCCCTGTTCTTCTGATAGGCCATAGGCGCAGTTATTCTTTTGAGCACTGTGTGCCAATAATTGTTGAAGGGGGCACTATCTGTGTGGTAGTAGTATTTCCAGGGGGACTGTTTCTGCAGTATAGTATTGGGGGTGGCAGGAAAGGGTGTTCAGAAGATGTGAAGATGATGGAAATGTGGGAAACTAATGTCTGTTTATCAATCTCTGCAGAGACAGGAGATGGCAGAAAAATCATGATGGCGGTCTGGTCTGATTGGAGAAGATTAGGAAAGAGAACATCTACAAAAAAGGTGACATCACTGGATGTAAGAGGTATGAGGAGGCTATGTAGGAGAGGAGATGCTCCGGCTCCTCCTCCTGCCATTTGCAGGAGGAGGATTCAGAGCTGGGTGAGGACGGCCAAAGGGGGCAGCAGGCCACAGGCGGGTGGCAGATGGTGGGGGGAACCACAGGCCTTGAGCATGATCTGGGGAGGGAGGAGAGCAGAGGAGCTCCCTGGCTGTAGCCTGCTGTTTATTGTATAATGTGAAGCAGGCAGTGCAGCCAGGACAGGCCCCCCTCTCCGTATGATGTGTAGAGACAGGCCTCAACAATAGAATGTCAGCTGTACAGTGTTTGTTTGGCCTATTATACGTAGGATGGGCTTTTAATAATGGGCGGGGCTAAGAATGGGCCACTTGACTGGATTTGCCCCCCAGGACTGAGGCTGCCAGCCCTCCCCTGCTCACTGTTTAGCTTTCAATTCAAGTTCATTTTTACAGTTCTCCTAATTTATTGATGGCTAACCTCCGGCACTCCAGCTGTGGTAAAACTACGAGTCCCAGCATGCTCCATTCATTTCTATGGAGTTCTGAGAACAGACATGCAAGTGTATTGGGAGTCGTAGTTTTACCACAGCTGGCGTGCTGGAGGTTAGCCATCATAGTCCTAATCTGTCTGCCTGTCTCTGCTGCAGTCTTGGCTACTGTCTGCCTTATTCCTGCAACCATCTCTGCGCTGCTTGCAAGCTCTCCTAGTGTCTCCAGTTCTGTATTGCCATTATCTGCAGTTCCAGTATTACAGACTGTCCAGACTGCTTCTACAATTGTGCTGCGGTTTCCCTGCATCTCAGACATACAGTCAAGTTTCATATAGTTAAACTCACATAATCAGTATGTTACTGCTCAGACAGGGCCAGCCAGAGGACGAGCGTGTTCGCTGGCCCTGTCAATCAACATGAGGAGGGGGCGTCATTATGAAAGGAGGATGCGGCTGCTACCAGCAAGAAGCCGCCCTACTTGCTGGTAGAGAGGTAATTTACATATTATAAAAGTCCGTTTTTTTAAGAAACTACAGAACGAAAATTAGTAAGAGCATTATATATTGATATATCGCAGTATAAGGAATTTAAGTAGCCCAAAAAAAATAATGACTTTAGTGGGGTGACAGAAGCCCTTTAAAGGCTTAATACCAGGGGAGTACCCGAATAACAACCTTAGGGTTTAGCCCAAAGCCAAACTAGTCAGTTGGCACAGTAGGTCCACACTCATTGATCTGTGACAGTAGTGTAGTGTATATCACCGGCCTACAGTTATTTCCATCCAGGAGGCTCTGCTTCTACTGCAAAAAAAATCACAATCACAACAGAAATATTCTACAATATTAGTCCTGGTACTTATAGTGTACTTGATGGTATTTTCTGCTTCAAAGTTGCACTCTTTGTAGTCCATACTTGGAGGTATGATTACTTCCAAGTCTGAATATATTCCTATTATCCCACCTATTCCACAGGCTGCTTTTAATTAAGTGATACATATAGTTGAGTTTGCTCTTCTTCTCATTGGATGCTTAAATCCACACAAAGGTAACAATTAGCAACACAGTATATGTGCAGGTCCTGTTCTCCTGAATGTAGATGCCCACTGGCATAGAGATAGGTATTAAATAGAGTGTGTTTCTGCGTGGACTGAGGTCACCTTGTCAGGGTAGGTGGGTTCAGATAGTTTTTTTTTTTTTTTTTGCACTGGACTCTGCCCAAGTGACATTTTTTTAAACATATTGCAAAGATTCTTTAAAAAGTCTCTGTTGATCACAGACTAATGTACCTGACCTGATGTGCTTTCTTGTGTCACAGTCACTATATATTGTAGTGAACTCTGTCCAATTACGCATTTAAAAAAATAATAAACTGTTGCAGTTTCTTAAAATAATTAGAGATTAGTTTACCACCTGACATATTTTCCTGAATCTGTCCTATTTTTCTTTTTTTTTTTCTAAAAGTGTCTAAAGTTTCTTAAAATAATTGTAGATTAGCATACATGACCTTATGTATTTTCCTGTGCCACAGTCACCGTGTATTGTATTGGACTCCAACTGTGCATTTTGTTTCTAAAAAACTGTTGAACATTTTATAACAAAGATCCCATTTATCTCAGACTAGTGTACTGATATATTGTAGTGGACTCTACCCAGCAATACAGTGTGACTTCTGACTGTTTAAAGGGCTTTGTCAGCAGATTTGTAGGCCACATCCGGTAGGCGAGAGATTATTATTGAGGAGGAAGTGGACGACATTGTTGACTGGATGGCATGCTCATTATCTAAGACACAGCAAGATGATGTTGATGTTAGCTTTCAGTCTGATATCATGCCTTTAAGCCAGGGTTCAGTGCATTCCTCATGCTCTTTTTTGCAGCCCAAGAAAAGCCTTTAATTTCAATAATTTCTGTCTTCACTGGCCACTCCTGTTGGGGTGCCTTCTTTTCTCCTAAGAAGAGACAACACCTCAGGTGATATGGAAGATATTTAAGTCTTCCTGTTGATGAGTTGTGTGAAAATAGTCAGTGTTCATGCTACCAAAATGAAGAGGTTCAGGCGGAGCAAGAAAAGAAAAGTGGCAGGGATGCTGAAAACTATAACGGTAATTGTGTGCTGAACATGACCTCGGAACCGGATCAGGGTGATGAGGAGGTAGAGAAGGTGGTGGAAGCAATAAAGAAAAAACAACGAAGGGAAAATCTGCTTCTATTATGGTAAGCTCAGGAGCAGGAGATGCCACTGATGCTCTTGGTGCAGGCTCAAAAGCTGTCAGACCTTGGGCAAGCTTACCTAGGGTAATGAAAGTGGTTTAGACAAAAATGTTGTGAGCATTGCTAGTGGTGGCTCTGTATGGGTATCTCCACAGTGTGCAAGCTCTGTTTTACTTTTTATTTAATAACTATTAACCCCCTTAGGGACTAGAACCTGGGATCTTTTTATCCCTTGTGCTATTCACCCTAATAGAGAACTATTAGGGTGAATAGGATTCTGATATTGTCCCTGCTGAGCTGTGTATTATGGTCAGCGCAGCAGGGAGCTTACCATGGCAGGCCTGGAAGGCTTTAGAAGCATCCAGGCTGCCATGGTAACCGATTGGAGCCCAGCGATTTCACTGTGGGGACTCCGATCAGAAGGCAGAGGGAGCTGCATCCCTCTGCCTCACCTCACAGATGCCGCAATCAGTGTTGAACACAGCATCCTAGGGGTTAAATGATGGGGTTCGGCACAATCGCCATTCACCGTCATTGCAGCCGGGTGCCTGTTGTATGATGGGACGGCAAAAGATGCGGACAGCATCCGTTGTCTGCATCCGTACTTCAGTTGCGTGGCCTCCACAATTGCGGACAAGAATAGGCATTTCTATCACAGGGCTGGCCGTTCCGTTCTGCAAAATGCGCAATGCACACGACCGTATATGTGTTTTGCAGATCCACAATTTCCAGACGGCCACAAAACAGATACAAAAACACGAGTGGACAGTACTCCTTAGTTACAATGCAGCGGGTGCTCGTCTCCAGGGGGGTGGTAAAATGCCCCCCAAAAACAACTTGTAAATGTCAAAAAATGAGAAAAAATAAAAAATGGAGACAGCACGTCCAAAGAAATGGAATTTATTCCAGATGCAACGTTTCAGCTTAGTGATAGCCTTTGTCAAGCATCTTGATGCTTGACAAAGGCTATCACTAAGCCGAAATGTTGCATCTGGAATAAATTCCATTTCTTTGGACGTGCTGTCTCCCTTTTTTATTTTTTTTTCTCATTTTTTGACAAAACAGATACAGTCATCTGAATGGCCAACAGAAGCTCGCAGGTCCTGCATTCTTAGCCTCACTCACATACACTCAGTTTTACACCAGGTTTCCATAACAACCAAGCCGTTATTCTGAACTGTTATAGAGGCACTGTGGATGTCATGATTTTGGGCACTGTAAATTTTACTGATATGGGGCACTGTGGATGTCACTGTTACCACTACTGTTATGGGTCACTGTGGATGTCACCGTTATGGGAGGACTGTGGAAGTCATTTATGGCACACTGTGGATGTCACTGTTATGGGTCACTATGGATGTCACTGTTATGGGTCACTGTGGATGTCATTGTTAAGGGGCACTGTGGATGCCACTGTAATGGAAGCACTGTGGATGTCACTATTATGGTATACTGTGGATAACACTATTGTGGAAGCACTGTGGATTTCACTGTTATGGGAGCCCTGTAGATGTCACTGTTATTGAGCACTGTGGATGTCACTATTATGGGAGCAGAAGTGCACCACCAATGAGGCGTGGTGAGGCGATTGCCTCAGGCAGCACCAGGTAGGGGCAAGAGGGGGGCAGCGGAAGGGGGATTATCTGTTTCTGCAGTATAGTATTGGGAATCACAGTGGGCACAGTATGTGGCGCTGTATTACCCTGTATGTTTTGTAGAGCTGTATGTAATGTTTTTCAAGTATATCTTTAACAGTAGGGCTGGAGGGAGGGGGTTAGGTTAAGAAACTGGCATTGGGGGGTTGGGGCGCTGTTTCAGTTATCGGCTCAGGTAGCAGAAAGGCTAGGTGCACCCCTCTATGGGAGCACTGTGGATGTCACTGTTATGGGGTCACTGTTATGGCTCACTGTGGATGTCCCTGTTATAGAGTTTTTGTGTATATCATTGTTAAGGGGCATTGTGTAGGTCACTGTTATGGGAGCACTGTGGATGTCACTATTCTGGAGCACTATGGATGTCACTATATTTGGTAACTGTGGATGTCACAGTGGCACTGTGGATGTCACTGTTATGGGGTTTATCTGTATGTCATTGTTAAGGGGCACTGTGGGTGTCACTGTTATGGAAGCACTGTGGATGTCAATATTATGGGGTTTCTGTGGATTTCACTACTATGAGAGCACTGTGGATGCCACTGTTATGGGGTCACTGTGGATTTCACTGTTATGGGAGCACTGTGGATGTCTCTGTTCTGGGGCACTGTGGATGTCTATGTTATGGGGTTTCTGTGTATGTCATTGTTAAGGGGTAGTGTTGAGTGCGAATATTCGAATCGCGAATTTTAATCGCGAATATCACCACTTTCGAGAATTCGCGAATATTTAGAATATAGTGCTATATATTCATATTCGCGAATAGTGTTGAATATTCTAATCGCGAATTTATCGCGAATATTTTACATCGCCGATTTTCGCAATCAAGTAAACAATGACTGGAGATCACAAATTATCGAATTGGGTTGCTGTGGATATCATTGTTAAGGGGGTGCTGTGGAAGTCACTGTAATTGTGTCGCTGTTGTCATTGGGTTGTTGTGGATGTCACTGTAATGAGAACACTGTGGAAGTCTTTTAACCACACACACAAACAACATATTAAATAGAATGGTGTGAAGCGGGTAATTCTGCTAATTATCTAGCTATCTGCTAAAAAAAAGTACCCAGCGCTGCCCGAGTATGAAGGGTTGGTCTGTTTATATGTTTATTGGATTTGTTCTAAGGGTGCCCAGGAGGCCAATCCATGCCCTGTTTTTTTTTATGGAAAAATTGCTTGTAGCCCTATATACCCAGCAGTTATACACTGTTTTTTTTTAACTGTCCCCTACACCAGTGACCTCTGCACTACCCCGCCCCCTTAACTATGACCTTCACAGTACCCCACCTCCTTAACAGTGACATTCACAGCGCTCCGCTCCCTTAACAGTGATTTCCACAGCATCCCGCCCCTTAGCAGTGAACTCCAGTGTCCCCCCTTAACAGTGACCTCCATAGTGCCCCACCCCCCTAAAAGTGACCTCCACAGCACCACACCTTCTTACTAAGTGACCTCCATATCACCACCCCTTCTTAAATGTGACCTCCAGAGTGCCCTGCCACCCTTAACAGTCACCTCTACAGCAATCCGCCCCCTTAACAGTGACCTCTAACAGTGAAGAAAAATGGGTAAGTTGTTATGAAAACCTGGTGTAAAACTGTGTCTATGTCAAGACTGAGGGACCTACAAGCTTCTATTGGCTAATAAGGGTCATGTGACCGTGTGTATGTCAGGATATGAGTGAAGGACCTGCAAGCTTCTGTCAGCTATTATAGGTCATGTGATGTTCCATATGTGAATTTTTGGGGGAATATCTCAAGACTAAAGATGAGCGAATTTCATGTTATGAAATTCGTTCACACTTCGTTTGGTGGTAAAAGCAGAATTGCCTCTAAAGGCATTCCGTTATGCATTCCGTCATAGAATTGCATCATGGTCTGTGGTAACGGAATCCATAACGCATTTCTGCTTTTACCACCAAAGGAAGCGTGAACGAATTTCAAAATATTAAATTCACTCATCTCTACTCAAGACCTTTATGAAAACCTGACAACGTACCTATGGGCCAAATTTGGTGTCCAATGGTTCAGGCGTTTGAATGCCTATAGAGGACAGAAAGACAGAAATTCATATTATATATATATATATATATATATATATATATATATATATACACACACCAAATCTATCACTACTTTTCAAAAATTCCATAATTTTGGACAGGTTGTTCAAAACAAGCCATTTCCGCTTCTGATACTACTGTATGTGTATCAATACCGGCAGGCATCTTTCCCAAGAAGGGATCATTTTTGGACTTTTAACTTTAAAAAACATAAAAAATCTGACCGTATAGTGTTTTTAAACTGGCAGTTTGTTACCACCGGCTACCATCTGTTTACCCATAGCCACATATGTTTCTGTCACTTTGACTTACTGATTTGGATGACTATTTATTTGAATTACTAATGCTGTTTTGGCATTAAAGGGCTTGAAATGATACAGCTCTAGGAGACCTCGTACATGACTTTTCAGTGCAATCTGAGCACTTTCAATTCAAATTTATTTAGACATGAATCACATCCACTGACTGTTTTGTTTGTATCAGACCTGAAATGAATTTGCTCATTTCTACTCAGGAGTCATCTTGGAAATTCTCCTGTTCTGAGAAGTAACACTACTTGCTGGACTAGCGTCTTAGAATACTGGATTGTTTCTAGTATCAAGTTTCTCCCCAGATCTGTTTCTACAAATACCTAATTGTGTATGGACCTTAATGTGCTATTTGCTGTCCTTCAATATTTCCATCCTGAGTCCATTGGCCTTCAGACCAGGTCAAGTATTGGTAGAGACATGTCAATTTTCATCTCTAATGGGGTTTGCAGATTCAGGAACATTTGCCACAAGCATACTAAGTGCATTTACATCTCAGTAAACATTTCTAGCCCTTAGTGAAATATATCTTTTTATAACCACGTCTTACAAGATATCTTGGGTTTGTAGAATTTAGTTACTAGGCAGGGGGAGCTCTTAGCAGATTTCAATTGGTTATCTCCACAGACACCTCTTGGTACAGAAGAAAGCTCACCCTCATCTGTGACTGACGTTTCCTTCTGCAAATCCCTGTCCTGTGTGCTTGCTTCATTCATGATTCTGATGATGGATGAGCTCTTTGAAAAAGATTTCCTTGTAACTGTTTATGCAGGATTAATACTGCAAATTCCTTTATTACGCTAATAATGAAAAAAGGATGCTACCAGTAACAGTAGGGTATAGCTACTGCAAACTGCTATCTGCCAAGCTTCAGGAGGACATGCAGATTTTTCATATGCAATAAGAGATTAGATGTTGGGGGTTAAAGGGCTACTGTGCTGCTATTTTAAGAAAGAGCTCCAAGGTGCTGATGCTCCACATGGGGGTGATCTACCAATTGTCAGCATACAGCAGGTTAATCTGCCCATGCACACGTCACAGTTGATCTGGGGGGAGGGTGTCTGCTTTTGTAATGTATTTTGCACAGTTAGCAGCTGCAGGACTCCTTGGTACAGAGACATACACATACACACACACAGCCACACTGTGCTGCTGCCTCTCCTATCCTCACACGCTCCTGCAGATGGCTGTGCGGTGAGTGCTGTGTGTGAACGTGTGCAAAGGGCACGAGGGGACATTGGTCATTTTTGTGTGTGTGGTGTGTGGATTTATGCATGCATTCATTCGTTTTATTAGGTAGATAGATAGATAGACAGACATTGTATCTGCAAGGTAGATATTATAATCTATTCTAAAACTTATATATTATGTATGTGATTTGGAGATTTGCATAGAAGGCAGTACATGTTCCATAAACATTATATATAACATGTCCTATAGTCTCCATTATATGTAGAGCATGCACATCTTCTGTACTACAGAGGCTTATCTGTCAATAAGGTCATTCATTCTGTTACATATCCTCATTACAAGCTTCTGTACAAAGACCTAGCCACATCTGTATGTGTAATATGAGAGATGTGCATTGAACATGGTTGCCCAGTAGGGCAGAGAAGATGGTTCAAAGTAGATTTGTAGACTGTGCAATCTACAATGCTGTACGTTTGTATGCCTTTTCTTAAAATGATGTATAGATAGAATACCAGATGAAAAATGTATTTCTATTTTTGATGTCATTATATTACATAGGAGTTAAGCCAAGGACCCAGAGCTTATGCAGTCCTCTCCATCTTTATCCCTCAGCCTTTTTTTTTTTCTTTCTTTTTTCTTTTCCTCTGCCTTTTCCCTCCATTTTTCTCTCCTTCACGTCTCCTGCCGCACTGTGCTTCAACCCCTCCTTACAGTCTTCGCTCCCTCTAGTGATGCTGGATAATGGATTAGCACTATGTAAGGCACAGCTGATTCAATGGGAGAGGCAGTAGAGAGGAAGGTTGGGAGTTGTCTGCAGCTCGGTACTGTGCTACATAGCATCCACAAAGTGGAATAACCCTCTAATGCTAGCTAAGCATGGACTGGCACTGCAGTGCTGGAATACATGAGATGATCAGTTCTTCTAAGTGTTCATGAAATTAAACAAAATGACGGCTGTGAAACAAGTTTTATAATAACTGAAGATAATACCTGGAAGTGTCAGTCATTACCTTACTGCTTAGGGTTTTAAGTGAAAATTTCATCACATGGAGGCGATCACCTTATTCTCCACCTTATTCTCCACTAATATTTAATATAGTTGACCATAAGATGTAATGCCACCTTTTTTAGGAATATCACATAGTTAAACATTGAAAAAGGACTGAGCAAATAGGGTGATGTTCTGATTTCAGATTTCACCAACACAATAGCGGTACATTCAGAGCAGTTGATTCCACCACTGTATGGCCTTCCTGCTAAAGCCACCAGTATAAAGCTACCCAAAAATACCAGTATCACACATATTGTGTAGTCACTAAGACATAGAACCCGTTATCTACACTGGTACCCCTGTTATCTATATTCTATCTATCTATCTATCTATCTATCTATCTATCTATCTATCTATCTATCATTCTATTGTAATATAATATAAGAAAATAGAAAATGATGCTGTAATTCCTACCCTGCACCAATCTTCAGCCCTTGTAGTAAAGAGTAGGTATTTGGAAAAAAATACCAGTTCACTCATATGCCTGGCCTCCTAATAAATGAATAGATGTCATGACCTAACTCCAGAGTGGTAACACTTTACCCTAACGAATTGCAGAGGTGAGTTTCAATGTGCAGACAGATTGTTAAAGCGTACCCATTCACAAAAAGTATTTACACATAGGAAGACTCAGCATCTACAGCATGCTGAAAAGCAGGTCCGCAGGTTGCACTTTTATGTTGTTTTTCCTTAAAGGGAGGTGACGTATAGATGAAAGCTTTATAGTTCTTCTGTCTTGGATCCAGTCCCAATTTTGGTAGAAAACATCTAGACCCCCCCCCCCCCTTCCCCCATGGTTCTGCTGACATCTCCATAGACCCCTATGGTGTAAAACCAGCGCTATGATAATTTATACTATAAAAGAAAGCCTATTAGCATGATGGCAAGGAAGTTTTTGTCATCTTATGCTCAATTAACTTAGTTAAGGGTGTGGGCAGTTTTTTTTCTTCATGAAAAATAAACCTTTGCAAATGTATGACTATACATCTTCCATACATCAGCCATTGAGATGTATTGTATATAACGTATACTGTAGCATACAGAGCATTTGGCTACTCTTTGTAATACTGTCAAGAAACAGTGTCCAGATGTCTACTTGTCAAACATGGACCTAAAGAACAATTTTATGGCATGTGTTTGGCCCACAGGGACCTGTTGATACGTCACAGAAGACTTTTGGATACACTGTTTTGCTATCCAAACATACACAGCTGACGTGGTCCATAAATGTGGTATGAAAGAGACCCTATATGGGCCTGTCGTAGGATTAAAGAGGACCTAAAAACTGGTCCTTTCTTATATCAACTGCTTTGTGAAAAAAAAATACCAGACATTCACCTAGGAGAGCTAAATATTAGTTGACCATTTTGATTGCTGTCTCTTGCACCTTGGATCTAGCATAATGTCAGGCCACATTCACATTAACGTTAGTTAATTATATTGTTCTGCTCCATTACAGAAGCAGAACAATGAAAATAATGGAAGTTCAGGGTTTTGCACATAATTGAAACCAACTGAGCCAAAAGGAAACCATTGACTATACTGGGGCCTGCTCAGTTTCTGTTCAGATGTCCGCTTTTTTTTGTGGAAAAAAGTTTTGTTTGCTCATTCTGGTGGAATCTGTAATGGAGGCCCTAAATGAAGCTTCCAAAACAGATGCGAACATGCCCTAATAGGTACTGAACTATCCAGTTTTTATTTCAAGTCCTTAAAGGGCACCTATCAGAAGATTCAACACTCCCCCATCAGGCTATGTGTTCAGAGAAAATATATTTTAAAAAGGAGCCAGAAATGGGGAGAAGAGTCACCTGGGTGGCTCCAACCTATCCCCCTCCCAACTAGATTAATAGGTATCTTCTTATACACCCTATGTTTTGTCCATAGTAGTGTCCTGTGCCAATGACTGTGGTTTTGTGGAGAGATGTTACTATGACATTTCAACATGCCAGGATCTAAACACTTGGGCAGTAGTACCAAAGCAGAAATTCAAATGGAAGCATACTACCGATCGTTGTAATTAGCAAGTGAGTTTTCCTATTGTCAGTAAATCCCTTGCCATATACAGTGCCTTGCATAATTATTTAGCCCTTTTGACTTTTTTTGTATTTTGGTACCTCACAACCTGGAATTAACATGGATAGTTTGAGGATTTGCATCATTTAGTTTACAGAACATGCCCACAACTTTGAACATGTTTTTTTTATTTATTGTGAAGCAAACAACAAATAAGTCAAAATAACAGAAAAAGTCATCTTAACATCTTAACACTGGGATTTTTGCCCATTCCTCCTTGCACAACTGCTCTAGCTCCTTCAAGTTGGATGGTCTGCGCTTGTGAACAGCAATCTTTAAGTCTGACCACAGATTCTCTATTGGATTTATATCTGGGCTTTGACTAGGCCATTCCAACACATTTAAATGTTTCCCCTTAAACCACTCAAGTGTTGCTTTAGCAGTGTGTTTGGGTTATTGTCCTGCTGGAAGGTGAACCTCTGTCCTAGCCTCAGATCGCGCACAGAGTGGTACAGGTTTTGCTCAAGAATATCCCTGTATTTAGCACCATCCATCTTTCCCTCAACTCTGACCAGTCTCCTAGTCCCATCCCCATAGCATGATGCTGCCACCAGCATGTCTCACTGTGCGGATGGTGTTCTTTGGGTGATGTGATGTGTTGGGTTTGTGCCAAACATAGCGTTTTCTTTAATGGCTGAAAAGTTCAATTTTAATCTCATAAGACCAGAGCATCTTCCTCCATACATTTTGGGAGTCTCCCACATGCCTTTTCACAAACTCATAAAGTGCCTTTTTGTTTTTAACTGAAAGTAATGGCTTTCTTCTGGCCACTCTGCCATAAAGCCCAATTCTATGGAGCGTATGGCTTATTGTCGTCCTATGTACAGATACTCCAGTCTCTGCTGTGGAACTCTGCAGCTCCTCCAGGGTTACCTTAGGTCTCTGTGCTGCCTCTCTGATTAATGCCCTCCTTGGCCGGTCCATGAGTTTTGGTGGGTGGCCGTCTCTTGGCAGGTTTGCTGTTGTGCCATGTTCTTTCCATTTGGTTATGATAGATTTGATGGTGCTTCTGGGGATCATCAAAGATTTGGATTTTTTTTTATAACCTAACCCTGACTTGTACTTTTGGACAACATTGTCCCTTACTTGTTTGGAGAGTTCCTTGGTCTTCATGGCAGTGTTTGGTTAGTGATGCCTCTTGCTTAGGTGTTGCAGCATCTGGGGCCTTTCAAAAAAGGTGTGTATATGTAATGATAGGTCATGTGACATTTAGATTGCACACAGGTGGACATCATTTCACTAATTATATAACTTCTGAAGGTAATTGGTTGCACCATAGCTTTTTATGGGCTTCCTAACAAAGGGGCTGAATACATACGCACATGCCAATTTTCAGTTTTCTATTTCTAAACAATAGTTTTATTTATATATTTTTCTTATTTCACTTCACCAACTTAGACTATTGTGTTCTGATCCATCACATAAAATTCAGATTAACAAAACATTGAATTTAACCCTTTTAACCCCTGGAGTTGTTTTTTTTGCGTTTTCGTTTTGCGCTCCCTGCCTTCCCAGAGCCATAACTTTTTTATTTGTCTGTTCACATAGCCATATGAGGGGTTGTTTTTTGCGGGACAAGTTGTTCTTTCCAACGCCACCATTTAATATTGCATATGATGTAGTAGGAAGCGGAAACAAACGTTCGATGTGCGATAAAACTGACCAGTTACTTTTATTCTACAGGTCAGTTTTGCTGTTTTCCATATGGGTATATATTTTTATATTTTTATACTATGGATGTTTTCGCACATTGCGACACCCATGATGTGTATTTTTTTATTTTTTATAGTTTTTTTATTTTTATTTTGGGAAAAGGGGGGCGATTTGAATTTGAAGTTTTTTTTATAAATTTTTTAAAATTTTTTTTTTTTTACACTTTTTTTATAGTTCCCATAGGGAACTACTGTATAACATGCAATCATCTGATTGCTATTAGTATAGACTCCAATGCACTAGCATTTGATGATTTTACTAGCTTCCTATGGAGCCCTATTACAGGCCAGGGCTCCATAGGAAATACTATGTAGCAGCCTCCTGTCATTCACAAAGACAGGGGCTGCTGCACACATGCTCCGGATCCTCCGATCGCCACATGGGGGAGCCAAAGCATAAAGCGCGCGCTTTCGGTTTTCAGCGCGCTCAGATGCCGAGGTCAGGATTGACCACGGCATCTGAGGGGTTAAATGTCCATGATCGGCATTACTGCCGGTTGCGGACGTGAGCCGCAGGTGTCTGCTATAAGAAGCAGACGGCCACCTGCGGCTATGGCACCCGCTCCGCTCAGGAGCTGGCGCCATCTTTAAAGACCCTGCCAGCGTCTTACTATTATGGTGCTGGGGGTGAAGGGGTTAAGGCTGTAATGTGCCAAAATACGAAAAAAGTCATGGGGAGTGAATACTTTTGCAAGGCACTGTACAGTCGGGGCCAAAAGTTTTGAGAATGACACAAATATTAGTTTTCACAAAGTTTGCTGCTAAACTGCTTTTAGATCTTTGTTTCAGTTGTTTCTGTGATGTAGTGAAATATAATTACACGCACTTCATACGTTTCAAAGGCTTTTATCGACAATTACATGACATTTATGCAAAGAGTCAGTATTTGCAGTGTTGGCCCTTCTTTTTCAGGACCTCTGCAATTCGACTGGGCATGCTCTCAATCAACTTCTGGGCCAATTCCTGACTGATAGCAACCCATTTTTTCATAATCACTTCTTGGAGTTTGTCAGAATTAGTGGGTTTTTGTTTGTCCACCCGCCTCTTGAGGATTGACCACAAGTTCTCAATGGGATTAAGATCTGGGGAGTTTCCAGGCCATGGACCCAAAATGTCAACGTTTTGGTTCCCGAGCCTCTTAGTTATCACTTTTACCTTATGGCACGGTGCTCCATCGTGCTGGAAAATGCATTGTTCTTCACCAAACTGTTGTTGGATTGTTGGAGGGTGTTTTTTATTACCATTCTTTATTCATGGCTGTGTTTTTGGGCAAAATTGTGAGTGAGCCCACTCCCTTGGATGAGAAGCAACCCCACACATGAATGGTCTCAGGATGCTTTACTGTTGGCATGACACAGGACTGATGGTAGCGCTCACCTTTTCTTCTCCGGACAAGCCTTTTTCCAGATGCCCCAAACAATCGGAAAGAGGCTTCATCGGAGAATATGACTTTGCCCCAGTCCTCAGCAGTCCATTCACCATACTTTCTGCAGAAGATCAATCTGTCCCTGATGTTTTTTTTGGAGAGAAGTGGCTTCTTTGCTGCCCTTGACACCAGGCCATCTTCCAAAAGTCTTCGCCTCACTGTGCGTGCAGATGCGCTCACACCTGCCTGCTGCCATTCCTGAGCAAGCTCTGCACCGGTGGCACTCCGATCCCGCAGCTGAATCCTCTTTAGGAGACGATCTTGGCGCTTGCTGGACTTTCTTGGACGCCCTGAAGCCTTCTTAAATAGAATTGAACCTCTTTCCTTGTAGTTCTTGATGATCCTATAAATTGTTGATTGAGGTGAAATCTTAGTAGCCACAATATCCTTGCCTGTGAAGCCATTTTTATGCAACGCAATGATGGCTGCACGCGTTTCTTTGCAGGTCACCATGGTTAACAATGGAAGAACAATGATTTCAAGCATCACCCTCCTTTTAACATGTCAAGTCTGCCATTTTAACCCAATCAGCCTGACATAATGATCTCCAGCCTTGTGCTCGTCAACATTCTCACCTGAGTTAACAAGACGATTACTGAAATGATCTCAGCAGGTCCTTTAATGACAGCAATGAAATGCAGTGGAAAGGTTTTTTTGGGATTAAGTTAATTTTCATGGCAAAGAAGGACTATGCAATTCATCTGATCACTCTTCATAACATTCTGGAGTATATGCAAATTGCTATTATAAAAACTTAAGCAGCAACTTTTCCAATTTCCATTATTTATGTAATTCTCAAAACTTTTGGCCACGACTGTACATGCTCTTATTTTTTATAAAGCCGTATTGCTAACGTAGCATGCTTCACTCATATTCCAGCAATGTTGTTCCATTGAGCCTGAAAATGGTGTATTTGATAAAAAAAAAAAATTCTAAACCTCATCTAATAAAGCCATAAAGTAACCATGTACCTATTTGGTAATTTTGGGGGTCTCATTTATTTCAGTGTTGACAATATCAAGAATCCTATTCTTCAAATATATATACACCCTTGAACACCATTTTTCAGTTTAAAATTAATTGACATCACAACTTGAGTAACCTTTTAAAATACATTACAAGATGCTAAGTTACAGTCTGTGGCTCACAATGGATAGTTGTAGCTGAAAACAGTCAACCAGCTTAATACCAGGCATATCTTTAAAAGTTTACTAGAGCACTGGCAGAATTATATTTCCTATATCAGGTGACTACACAATGCCCGGTGTAAAGACTACACTTCCCAGAATGCAAATTACCAGAATAAGGTCTCCATATGATGGCTAAGAATGTGGACTGAGTTCTGCTCTGAAGCCTGCAAATTATGAATGCAGCTTTGGTGTATAACACCGGCTCAGTACAAGATAAGTAATGATTGTACATAGTGACTAAACTACTTATGTAGTAATGTAAAATATGCATTAAAAAGTTTTATTACATGTAACACTATCTTTTGTGAAGTGTCTTTTACAGCATCTAAAGCCAAGAACATAGCTTATAGAAACCTAAAACAGGTCAACAATAGCAAACCTGGTATTGAAAAACTATAAACAACTGAAACAGTGTAAGGACAGGGCCGCCATAACAGCAACATGATGTACGATGTTAACATGCAGCAGGGCTCCTTAGCCCCATTACTAAACAGACCCCGTCATAAGACCTCAGTATGTTTAACAGGCAGGACGGTCAGTGTATATATGTTAACATAACTGTTTATGGCAAGTCTCTTCTAATTCTTCTGGTCTTATGTGATCTGAAGTGAAGACCAGTTTGGAAATCACATTCTCTACTGCCCAAGGAGAATAGATTGGTGGTGGGTATGTACATCCATCCATTCACTTCTACGAGTACAGTGCTTGCAGTAGTTAGGCCTCTTGCACACGACCGTATGGCTTTTTCAGTATTTTGCGGTCCGCAAAAAACGGATCCACAAAAAATATGAATGACGTCCGTGTGCATTCATTTTTTTGCAAAACGGAACAGCTGGCCCCTGATAGAACAGTACTATCCTTGTCTGTTATGCGGACAATAAGGCTCCATTCACACGTTCGCAATTCTGTTCCGCATTTTGCGGAACGTAATTGCGGACCTATTCATTTCTATGGGGCCGCACTATGTGTCTGCAATTCCGTTCCCGAAAAAAATAGAACGTTCCCGTTCCCGAAAAAAATAGAACATGTCCTATTCTTGTCCGCAATAGCGGACAAGATTAGGCATTTTCTATTAAGTGTCAGCGATGTGCGGTCCGCAAAATGCGGAACGCACATTGCGGATCCGCGGATCTGCAAAACACACATTTCGGATCCGCGGATCTGCAAAACACGCACAGACGTGTGAATGGAGCCTTATAGGACATGTTGTATCTTTGAACTGAACGGAAAAACTGAAATACGGAAACGGTAGGCATTTTTTTGCGGATCCATTGAAATTATTGGTTCCGTATATGGACCGTATACGGAACGCAAAAAAACGGAACGTAAGCGGGAAAAAAAAAACATTTGTGTGCAAGAGGCCTTACATAGAAGTGAATAGCGTGGTGGAGATACATGCACAGCGTTCGGACCACCAGTGATCAAACACTTATGCCCTATCCTGTGGTAAGTGTCTATCGTGGCACAACTAAGTTTGCATAGGGTGGGCAGGGGCGTTGCTAGGGTCTGAAGACATCCGGGGCACGAGCCCACGTGAAGCCATGCCCCCACCCCATGAAGCCACGCCCTCATTGCCACCAGAGGGGGGGGGCCTTAACAGTAGTTATTAACCCCTTTCAGCAGTCCCCCCTTCAGTGAATAGGGGACTGCTGAATGGGGTTAATAACTATAGTGAAGGGCCTAGCCGTCTGGGCAGCCCCACAGATTATCATAACAGTGCCATCCACAGATCTCCCTCCCCGCCGCTCACAGGAGTATACATTTATAAACTGTAATCCGTATCCTGCAGTAACTTTAACTTTAAATCAGCGCTCATCTCTTTACTACCTTACACTCAGCTCCAGACAGTAACAGGCAGTGCGGGCGGCAGCGCTCACTCACTGACGTCATGGGCCTGCACCGCCTAGTGGGAGGAGCAGGCGCGTGACGTCAGTGAGTGAGCGCCACCCACACTGCCTGTTACCGGAGCTGAGTGTAAGATAGTAAAGAGATGAGCGCTGATTTAAAGTTACTACAGGATACGAATTACAGTTTATAAATGTATACTTCTGTGCGCAGCGGGGCCGGTGTAGAGTAGCACAGCCAGAGCGGAGAGCGCTGTAACTTCTATTGCGGCCAGAGCGGCACCCCCGCCGGCCCTGCATTCGGGGCACTGGACAAAACATGTTTTGACCTAACGACGCCCCTGGGTAATGTGGGCATCATTTCTTAATATACTCGGTTCACCACAAGAGCGTATATTCTAGAAATGCAAATATTTAATGAGTCTATCTCATTAAATGGGTTGTTTTATCTCAATAGGGAAGACCCCATAAAGAACAAATGTTTAGCTTGGGGAAGCAGAGATGTTACAGGTAAAATGTAGTGTTACATAGTGCCCATCTCATAGACAGGGTCCCGAGCGTCCCTAATAGGGCATATGGATGAAGGTTGCCTTGAATAGACAACCCCTTTAAAGCAGAGCTTCACTTCCTGTTACCAAGAAGTGTACGTCTCGGCATATGTCTGTGTTATGGTAAGATTTTAGACGCAAGACAGTCTATTACACCGAAAGATAAAAATACAGCATTTATGGAATTGCAAAAGAACAACTTTCCGTGAAATGGTCTTATTTCCTCTTTAGTACGTGTCCTTTCATTTAGAAGAGTACATAATGAGTATAAATGAGAGAAATGCAATTCATGTCTTGAAATAAGAAAGGGAGAAGACACTGTGAGCTGCCTGTGTAAAAAAGGGAAGTGAAAGTCATGAATAAAGAAGGCATTGGTACTGCTTAGGCCACTTCCACTGTGCTCTTACAGTCCTGTGATGTGCAAAGCAGGAACGTCTGTCTACAGAGCAGAGCAAGGGACCCCTAGTGTCCTCTGCAGTCCACCATCCATGCATGGAGTGCAATAGCACTGAATAATGCAGTGATTTCACAGTCTAGCACGCCATCTTTTCACTTATACAGTATACAAGTCGGGAGTCTAAAATGCATTGTATACCAATATACCATAGCCTCAAATACGAGTTATGGACTGATGAAAAAATCCCCCAATGTTCCTTAAAGTAAGCCACTGAGGATTTCATAACAGTTGGTGCCAGCCTGAAATACCCCCCAAAGAGCTTGCCAAAGAGATGCCACAGATGTCCAACCAAGTGTCAGTTTTAGAAACCTTTCATGCACTGGCCAACAGTGCCTGCTATAGAGATAAGCCCATACAATGCCACAGATGCCTCCTGAGTGGCATGACAACGATAGTGTCTACTGCTTACAGTGCTGCATATGCCCCAACAGATTGAATGCTATAGAGATACCCCTATCCAATACAACAGGTGCCAACTAAGTGGCATGATAACTATGGTATCTACTGCGTACAGGGCTATGCATACCCCTACAAAATGTCTGTTATAGAGATAGCGATGCTCCCATACAATACCTCAGATGCCACCTGAGTGGCATGACAACAATAGTATCTACTGCCTACAGTGCTACACATGCCCCTACAGAGTGTCTGCTATAGCGATACCCCCTTACAATACCACAGATCCCACCTGAGTGGCATGACAACAATAGTATCTACTGCTTAAAATGCTGCACATTCCCCTACAGAGTGAATGCTATAGAGATACCCCTATCCAATACCACAGGTGCCAACTGAGTGGCATGATAACTATGGTATCTACTGCTTACAGTGCTATGCATACCCCTACAAAGTGTCTGCTATAGAGATACCCCCATGCGATATCTCAGATGCCACCTGAGCGCCATGACAACAATAGTATCTACTGCTTAAAGTGCTGCACATTCCCCTACAGAGTGAATGCTATAGAGATACCCCTATCCAATACCACAGGTGCCAACTGAGTGGCATGATAACTATGGTATCTACTGCTTACAGTGCTATGCATACCCCTACAAAGTGTCTGCTATAGAGATACCCCCATGCGATATCTCAGATGCCACCTGAGCGGCATGACAACGATAGTATCTACTGCTTACAGTGCTATGCATACCCCTACAAAGTGTCTGCTATAGAGATACCCCAATGCGATATCTCAGAGATACCCCCATATAATACCACCAGATGCTATCTGAATAGCATGACAATAGTATCTACTGCTTACAGTGCTGCACCCCCTACAAAGTACATGCTATAGAGTTGCTGTCATGAAAGATCCTACATATAGATGTTTCCATTCCAGCCCTCAGAGCCCACACTGTGCTTAACCAGGCTGAACCTCAGTCTTTACTAGCATACACTGGTAAAATTCTGTACTGTCATGCCAAGGTCATGGCATCCTAAGGGATGGGTACATACTGTACATTTCTTTACTTTTTATGGCATTTATCAAGAAAAAGGCTGGGAAATCACTAATACCTGGAGTGAAGTGGTACTTTAATTATAAGAATATTCCAATAAAATCAATAACCATAAACAGCAACTAAAAACACAATAAATGCATACAATAGATTATCTATTGTATGCATTTATTGTGTTTTTAGTTACTGTTCATGGTTATTGATTTTATTGGAATATTCTTATAATTAAAGTACCACTTCACTCCAGGCATTAGTGAGTGCCCAGCCTTTTCCTTGATATATAGCTCATTTTTGTAGATTGGTCGAATCTGTCGGCTGTGAGCACCCATCCGGGAGACCTGACGCAGTAGTGCTACCTGTATCTATTTTTTCAATCAATCTTTTTATGGCATTTGTCTACATTCTTGACTGTTAATATGATTATTTGAAGTGGTTCTGATTATCACACTCCAATATTATATTTCACGCAGCATCTATTGAACCAAGCACATAGTCATAATGCTTTTTATCCCCTACCATGTTTCCTGACCTTAAATGCTTTTAACTTTCAGATCTTTGTGCTAATGAAGTGACTCCGGGTATCTGCTCTCCAGCTGCTGGTCATAGAGCTGTAATAGGTGAGCAAATAACATTAGATAGAAATCGCAGCTTTTATTAGAAAGTAAGAACCATAGGACACCCAATGAACACTAGCACACATCTAAGGCCTCATGCACACGACCGTATGTATTTTGCGGTCCGCAAAAAATACGGATGACGTCTGTGTGCATTCCGTATTTTGCCGAACGGAACAGCTGGCCCTTAATAGAGCAGTACTATCCTTGTCCGTAATGCAGACAATAATAGGACATGTTCTATTTTTTTGGGGAACGGAAATACGGACATACAGAAACGGAAGGCACATGGAGTACCTTCCGTTTTTTGCGGACCCATTGAAATGAATGGTTCCACATAAGGTCCAGGAAAAAAAACGGAATGGACACAGAAAGAAAATACGTTCATGTGCATGAGGCCTAAGGCTGGGATTCCAGTTTAGTTTTTTTTTTATTAAGCAGATTTAAAAAAGAGGAGAAGAGTCAGTCTCTCCTTTATATTTGTCCTCCTGTATGACGTTGGCTTCAAAAACTGCATAAAAAAAGCTGAAGGTGGAACCCTATGATAGATATAGATGTCAGGTTAGGATCACCATACCATGACTCCATTGTGTCAATGTTACTTTAGAATATACTCATACTTGAACAAGTAGGTCCAAAGGTAAATGGTAACATCCTTTTCCTTATATGAAAGTATTTATGTCATAAATCAGAGTTGGTCCTTCCCTCTTTAATTCAGTTGAATGAGTCTTGTTAATTCTGTTGAACCAATGACTGAAATTAATAGCCATTGAAAGAGAAGACATCACGAGATACTTATCAGCATATAGCATTTAGTGCGCTGAGTATATCTCACACAGGAAGTGTGAAAAATACAAACTGACTCCCAGCTTCCTCCTGCTACTCAGAAAAAGACAAAAACAGAAGTGGTAACACAAAAAGCTGCATTTCCGTGAAGAAAGTATGAGAGAAACCTACACCTAAATCATCATGTAAGCTTGATGGATCTATCGTTACATTATATTTCTAGAAGCTAGGAGATGGACGGTGCAGGACCTGCATACACCTTAGAACTGACTGAGAAGAATGGAGTTCTATATGCGTGTGAATTCAACTATTTCTGATCTTTCCTAGGTCGACGGGTCATGGGAAATCTCATTAAGGTTCTGGGCAAAGACTTAGAAAATTGTCCACACTTCTTCTTGGATTTTGAAAGTAAGTTGAGTGAGAGATTGTGCTGAGAGAACTACCGTAGTGGGATATTTGTGAGTGATATGGTGTAAGATTGGGAGGAGGATGACTGATGATCAACATGTCTATCTTCTGTAACTTTCTGTCTCACATAGTATAATTACAGTTATGTAGGGGTATAGTGTACTTTTATATTTTGTCCCAAATTCCAATTACATCTGACACTTGGCTTGTTACCACAGTCAATAATGGAACTGTGCTTCAAGCTTTAGTCAAACCAGGGTATTACCATTTCCATTTTGTCTTTGATATTAAATAACTTTAAGAGATATTCTCTAAAAACCACAAAAACATAATTTTTATTTACGGTAGTTCCACAACTGAGATTACAATGCCTGCAGTTGGTTTTAATCCCATATTTTATGTCAATTTCTGTGTAACGGCGCCTTCACATGCGACAGATTTTTACAGAAATTTGCAGAAATATCTTCGACTGAAAATCAGTTCCATTCATCTGAATGGGGCCTGCCAAATACCATGTGCTTGCCACAAACATCCCCCATACAGATGAATAGAGCTGATCTTCAATCGCTGAAATTTCTGTAAAAAAAAATCTGCCATGTGTAGAGGCACCCTTCATATCCAAAACTGGTTACTCTTGGAAATTTGTAGTTAATATCCACTCCGCTGTCAAGAGGTGTGACTTGCTCCTGTCCCCTGAGCCACCACAGCGTGCGGTTCTCTGGTGACAGGAAACCAGCAGAATTTGAAATTTAGCTTTATACATAAATGGAAAAAAACATACCAAGAGCAACATAAAACAAGCCACAAATAGCATTTACAAACTTTCTCCACATATGATGTAGATTGTGGAGTGGTCACAAGCCTTTTCATAAAAGCAGTTAACCCTTTTAAGGCCAGGGGGGCAACTTCAAAGCAGACCGAATAATTAGCATAGTATTCCATTACAAAGAGAGTGGGTGAATGACAGTCATATCGAACAATGGTGCAGATGTATTTACACAGTAGGATATGGGAGAGTATTTACGGTAACTTACTTTTATGATAACCATCATATTGAAAGGTAATAGGTGCAGCTATAGGTGCAGGGCCAAGGACAATATTATTATGAATTGTAAAAAGGAAGTGTGAACAGTTACTGAAAAAGGGGAACCACAAATTGACAAGGAAATGGGAATTTAACAGCAAATGAGTTCACATTGTAGTAAGGGGCACTGCGATGAGCAACAAGAAGGACAGTCAAGGAGATATCAGCATGAGTTTTTTTGTGTTTTAAACAATTGATTTAATATTCGACAAAGCCCCCTTACTGCAACCGTTGCATAGGGACTGCATTGTAATCACTTTGTGCATAATTATTCTTGGATATTTTGTTATCAATTATATGTATATTTTATTTAAAGGGATTTGATGTTACTTTAACATTGATGGCCTTTCCTCACTTGAATGCGACTGGGCTGCAGGGAAATGCATTACCTATGTGTGCGGTGCTGTGTATAGGCAAACAGTGTGGGGCTCATTCATTTAGCTGACCAACTAGGGTGCTGGGAGTCAGAACCCCACACTGATTGCTTATCTTAAGGATGGGTAATCAACATTAAAAGCCTGGAATACTCCTTTAACTATTGCCCGAGTTAAAGTATTAATTTTATAGAAATGTAATATGTGATAATGAGCGGTATCAACAAGGTCATAAAACTTGCTCTGAGTTACCACAGTGACCATTTTGGGGTGTTATTCATGAATAAATAACTTTGAGAATCTGGGTACAAAATAAGGTATATGTGAGCAAACCTATAGGGGTATTCCAGGGGTATATTTTTTTAATTTAATGAGTTTAGAATGGAGTAAAATAATAAACAGTCATTTACTCACCTTACCTGCTATTCAGCCGATACAATAGTCACTGATCCTCTTGACTTCCAGGTCAGGCTCAGACTCGACATGCTGGAAATACCTTGGATTGCCTACTTAGCTAATCACTCGCTGATGTGGGTCACTGCTGCAGCCAATGATTTGCTAAATGGCAGTCCAAGTCATTTCCAACATGTCAAGCCTGAGAGCAGGAAGTGGAGAGCAGCAGATACCAAAGAGGCAGCCGAACAGCAGTGGGGGGAATTGGTATAGGTGAGTACTGACTATTATTGCACCCCACTCTGGTCCTATTTTTAGTTAAAATGATGTCGCCCAAATACAGTTTTAACAAATATGCATTGTGAAGGAGGGGGAGTTTCTCATAATTTATATTGATATGTTATTTTTTTATACATTGGACTACACAAATTATATCTTCTGTATGTTGTTTGTTGGTTGTACGTATAGCACAAAAGACTGCAGTAATTGAGGGTTGCACCTTTTCTTCCTTTGACCCTGAAAACTCTAGTGTGTTTGAATCTGTATGAAATGCCTTTTGGGCTCATTTTTGCTGTTACATTATCCAGACCACCAGTTGCAGATAAATGTAACTGTATGCTTATGCTTTAATGCTTATATGAATGCTTTTTTTAGTCTACACAAGTATGCCAACTGAGGTCATTGCTGTGTGTACAAGAAGCTTGTATTCCAAAGAAATGTAAGCTGTGTACACGGTTGTAAATATTAGGGAATATATATCAAGAATGGCATCTCGTACTTAAGTCATTATGGACCACTTTGAGAAATCATACGTATGAAAGATCACTCCCCTATTATTAAAACAAGGAAAAGATGTAAAACTGGTTCCAGAGCAATATAAATATGTTGTTTGGTACAGTAGGTATACAGTCAGGTCCATAAATATTGGGACATCGACACAATTGTAACATTTGTGGCTCTATACACCACCACAATGTATTTGAAATGAAACGAACAAGATGTGCTTTGACTGCAGACTGTCAGCTTTAATTTGAGGGTATTCACATCCAAATCAGGTGAACGGTGTAGGAGTTACAACAGTTTGCATATGTGCCTCCCACTCATTAAGGAACCAAAAGTAATGGGACAATTGGCTTCTCAGCTGTTTCATGGCCAGGTGTGTGTTATTCCCTCATTATCCCAATTACAATGAGCAGGTAAAAGGTCCAGAGTTCATTTCAAGTGTGCTATTTGCATTTGGAATCTGTTGCTGTCAACTCTCAAGATCAGATCCAAAGAGCTGTCACTATCAGTGAAGCAAGCCATCATTAGGCTGAAAAAACAAAACAAACCCATCAGAGAGATAGCAAAAACATTAGGCGTGGCCAAAACAACTGTTTGGAACATTCTTAAAAAGAAGAAACACACCGGTGAGCTCAGCAACACCAAAAGACCCGCAAGACCACGGAAAACAACTGTGGTGGACGACCAAAGAATTCTTTCCCTGGTGAAGAAAACACCCTTCACAACCGTTGGCCAGATCAAGAACACTCTCCAGGAGGTAGGTGTATGTGTGTCAAAGTCAACAATCAAGAGAAGACTTCACCAGAGTGAATACAGAGAGTTCACCACAAGATGTAAACCATTTGTAAGCCTCAAAAACAGGAAGGCCAGATTAGAGTTTGCCAAACGACATCTAAAAAAGCCTTCACAGTTCTGAAACAACATCCTATGGACAGATGAGATTAACTTGTACCAGAGTGATGGGAAGAGAAGAGTATGGAGAAGGAAAGGAACTGCTCATGATCCTAAGCATACCACCTCATCAGTGAAGCATGGTGGTGGTAGTGTCATGGCGTGGGCATGTATGGCTGCCAATGTTACTGGTTCTCTTGTATTTATTGATGATGTGACTGCTGACAAAAGCAGCAGGATGAATTCTGAAGTGTTTCAGGCAATATTATCTGCTCATATTCAGCCAAATGCTTCAGAACTCATTGGACGGCACATCACAGTGCAGATGGACAAAGACCCAAAGCATACTGCAAAAGCAACCAAAAAGTTTTTTAAGGGAAAGAAGTGGAATGTTATGCAATGGCCAAGTCAATCACCTGACCTGAATCCGATTGAGCATGCATTTCACTTGCTGAAGACAAAACTAAAGGGAAAATGCCCCAAGAACAAGCAGGAACTGAAGACAGTTGCGGTAGAGGCCTGGCAGAGCATTACCAGGGATCAAACCCAGCGTCTGGTGATGTCTATGCGTTCCAGACTTCAGGCCGTAATTGACTGCAAAGGATTTGCAACCAAGTATTAAAAAAGTGAAAGTTTGATTTATGATTATTATTCTGTTCCATTACTTTTGGCCCCTTAACAAGTGGGAGGCACATATGCAAATTGTTGTAATTCCTACATCGTTCACCTGATTTGGATGTAAATACCCTCAAATTAAAGCTGATAGTCTGCAGTTAAAGCACATCTTGTTAGTTTCATTTCAAATCCATTGTGGTGGTGTATTGAGCCAAAAAGGTTAGAATTGTGTTGATGTCCCAATATTTATGGACCTGACTGTATTTCCCCATAGGGTAAAGCTAGGTTCACACTATATTTTTAATGTTTTTTTGTGAAAATTTAGCATTGAAAAAGGTGGCAAAAACACAAAAATGATGCAAGTTCCTATTTTCTATCCTATTTAAAGACCTTGTCCCACCATGGAATATCTTATTCATTGTATAGATAATGAACCTTGTTTGCCATTTACATGCTGTTAAAAAACCTTCTAGTGATATGGAATTTATTTTCACACTTTGGTGCCACCTGGTGTTCAAAAGTTATAGCAATGTGCACCTCCACCTGAGATGAGTGCTGGTGGACACACATACGTGGTCATTCTTACCACTGCCACTGCTCTACATAGTGACACTTTGTTCATTGAAGAGCATCCAATAGAAGTAGCTTTCTGTCCTGCTTGTCATGGTAGTATAGCTGCAAGGATTCCTAAAGAGAAGTAAGAAGAGGGGCTATATTGGGAACTGCCAGAGGTGGAAGGAGACTGGTTCTGCTCAGAGTTTGCCCCAAGCAGCACAGATTAGCAACAACAGAACCAGTAGTAGTAGTTTTTTCAAGTAAGTACCGGTAGTTGTTTTTTTTTTTATAAAGCAAGAAATACTGTAAATGACTACTTTTGGCACCTAATATATATTTTGGCATAGTATATAATGGCTATACTTTTATTGTTCTAAAGCCTGTGTACCTGTGAAGTGATGCACTGAAAAGGAATCTGTCACTAGTTTTTTGCCGCTGTAACTAATGGCTGCATAGCCTGGTGACAGACCCCCTTAGCAAAATGCAGAGTCATTTTCTTTAACTAACCCAACCATTCTTCCCAAATCTTGTACAATAGATCCAGGGCAAGAGTACCAGCAACTGGGCTTGTACAGTCTCCTGCACTGCTTAGTGGACTGGGAACTTAAAGTGGCCCTGGAAAAAAAAAAAAAAAAGTGGCCCCATGTTGTAGTTGGATCCCAATTGACATAACGCAGGGCCAACATAAGTAGGTAGGGCCAGCCATACTGTAGTGCAGCACAAAGTACTGCCCCAGCAGAACTAAATACACAGTGCTGCAGCATTCAACTCTATCCCCGTCCTGAGGATGGCAATACAGTTGAATTCAGGAAGGCACTTTCTTCTGCCAGCCAAGCGCATAAGTACCAGATGCTTCTAGCATCAATTAATGCTGAGGGCATCAGATCGTTATGCACCTGACTAAAGTGGCAACACTATTGTAAGGGGGGCACTGAGGGGGCAGCACTACTGTAAGTGAGCAATAAAGGCATTCTACTGTGTGGGGACACTAATGAAGTACTCTACTGTTAAGGGGCAGCAAGGGAGCATTCTACTGTATGGGGACACTAAGGGAGCATAATTGTGGGGGTATTCTTACTGTTAGGCAGTAAGGGGGCATTACTACTGTGTGGAGCACTAAGGCTCCATTCACACGTCCACAATTTCGTTCCGCATTTTGCGGAACGGAATTGCGGACCCATTCATTCCTATGGGGCAGCACAATGTTTTCCGTGTTTTGTGGATCCGCAGCTCCGTGGATCCGCAAAACACGTTGTGGACGTGTGAATGGAGCCTTATGGGGCATAACTACTAAGCAGAAGCACTAAGGGGTCAAAACTACTGTGAGTGCACTAAGGAAGCATCACTACTATGTGAATACACTAACGTGGCGTAACTACTTTTTGGGGGCACTACTTGTCTCTCCTAGGATTTTCAAAAGTTGGGAGATATCTTTTCAATACTGCACTGCTTTTTTCACCTCCTTGCATTGTGCCCTAGATGGGTGCCTACACTTCGAGGCCCTTTTCCAATGTCTGTTTTTAATAGGAAAATCTGAAAGTGACTTAGAAAAAAAAAATCATCAGAATGTAATATAGTGGGTGATCAGAGGCTTTGAGGGTTCTTATCATGACATAAATATAAGATCTGGCATCTATATTATCTGATGCTACAATAAACATGTCTTAGGCTGCTTTCACATCCACACTATCTATTTCCGTTTCTCTGCTCCATTATAAGAGCAGAAGAATAAAAATAACGGAAGTGCTGGATTTGGCACTTAATTCAGGAGCCTAACAGATCCCATTGACTATAATAGGATCCGTTGGGTTTCTGTTCGGGAGAACGTTTTTAAAGCAATGATGCATGCAGGACTTTTCTCTCCCCTATTTTTGACTAACTCTGTGATGGAAGCCCCGAACAGAGCCTCCAATGTAGATGTGAATGCAGCCTCAGTTCACCAAAATATGCATTGTTTTTCAATAGTGGATGAGATACGTACCTACCAGACAACTGTGATGCTGCTCGTCAAGAGGAAGTACAAATAATCAGACATGTTAACAGTTCTGTGTAGTTCAAGGTCAGCTCCTTTCAGTAGGGCCCCTGTCTATTCATTACCTTACATCTACAGTGCCAACCCTATATGTGCTATCCTTTAAACCGTATGGAGCAGGATGCATCAAGCTTAGGGTGGCTTCAAAAGATAGAGTTAGGGTGGCTTCAAAAGAGTTATCGCAACACTAGTTTAGAGTCAGGTCGAATTTCACGGATAAGTGGTAACAAATAAGTGGTAACAAATGTGGTGGCTGCTTAGATCCACAAGGTTCTGAAGAAATACAGTAATATACATGTTTGGCAGAACTGAATATATATGGGCATCTAGGCAAAACTTTTAGTAGAACATCCAGTTGGTAGACCTTTGAGGTAATAACAATATCACACTACACTACTTACGTTGCGTAGTCAGATTTACAATGGTCTTAATTCTCACAGACTGTACAATACACTTGTTAAATTGTTAAATTGTCAAGACTAAACGTGAGATTGCAGCTCACTTCCTTAATAGCAGTGACCACGAAAACAGAGGAGCTCATTTCATTGATTGCAAAATTCTTCCTAAAGTGAGCAATGAGAATATGAAAAAGTTAAAGGTTTCACCCTTGTAATCCAATCATAGGATCAGGGCTGCTAACCGTCCGTAAACAGGATTACACATTCAGGCTGTTTGTGTGGATTAATGAAAAATGAGGAAATGCATTCGGTGCTTTGAAAATCAAAATAACAAATTGAAATAATATAAATGAAAGGGGCTTCCAGTAGGTAAATGTGTAGCAATAAATTGGATGAGTGTCAGCTATTTAATCCATGTGGTTTAACAGCCGGGTTACTTTGGGCTCCACTCCAGCATGTTGATGCAGACAGAAGTGACCACACACAATCTAATAGATGCGATTAGCTTCATTTTGCAGCTATATATTCCTGTACGCCTTACAAGCGTTTTTCTTGACTTTAAGAGGTACATTTACAACTAGGCATTCAGTGGGTGTTTAGCCCAAATAGTTAGCTTGAAGAGCTACATCCGCAGTGTGCATTGAAATTTGTCCTTAAAAATTATAACTATGCATCAATAAATTAGATACAGAATGTAACTACCATAGAGGAAGACCATGCTACTGATAGGAAGCCAATGGTGGGAGACAGCTGAGCACGGAGTTGCTCCTGCTGCTTCCCTTCACATAGTCATTCAGGGTAAATTATACTGTAATTTGTATTTTTCCTGCAACCACCACTAGCTACATACAGATTTATACAGATTACATGGACTGCAAGTGTAACTGTTGTTTCAGGTGACTTTTTAGAAAAAGCTGGAAAAACACTACATATGGCCATCATATGACTTGTATCCTGCATTTTTAGCAGTTTTCTCACTTTTATCTAATTCTCACGTTACCCTGAGTTAGTGAATGGGGACTAGCTGCTATGATGGCTGCCCATAGACTACACATAAGACAGGAGATTCTAGCTCTCTATAGCACATTCTCATAAGCATCAGTGGTAATGGAGGACATTACAAAGCAGAACTAAGCAGTTTGCACGTGAATCCAGCAAAGAAATTACACAGTAAAAAATGAACTAGTCAGCAGCCTGGTCTATGTGTCTCTCTGCCTCTGCCTATCTCCAGTAGTCCTTTCCTTCTTCTCCTGCCTTCCCCCCTCCTCCATAGACTTCAATTTGCTGCAGATGCAACCTGATCCATTGATAAGATGCTACGGGTACTTTCACACTAACCGTGCCACTGCTCCGTCCCCATTGACTATAATGGGGACGGGGGCGGAGCTCCGGCGCAGCACGGCAGTGCACTGCGAAAGGCCGCCGGACTAAAAAGTCGGACATGCAGTACTTTTAGTCCGGTGGCCTTTCGCGGTGCACTGCCGTGCTGCGCCGGAGCTCCGCCCCCGTCCCCATTATAGTCAATGGGGACGGAGCGGCGGTCCGGCATCACGGCGAAATAGCGTCAGGACGGATCCGACAGGGTGAACAGCCTTTTGGATCCGTCCTGCCGCTAGTGTGAAAGTAGCCTAACTCACCTTCACTAAAGACAAATTTGAAGAGGACCAGTCACCACAAAATGCAATGCAATCTGAAAGTAACGTGCTGTAGTGCAGGAGAAGATGATTGATATATATTTTTGTGGGAAAGCTTTCAGTACAGGAGAAGGTGTTATCAGTAGATAGCAGTGTGTGTGTGTACATACATAGAGCCCTCGCTCCTGTACAGATAGCTGTTCACGGGAAGTGGAAAAAGCATAGATATAAATGTATAAATTACAGGTTTTACGGAATGTTCCCCCCCAAAAAAAATATATATATTAATCTGCTCAGCTTCGCCCGCTCTGACATGGGTGGGAGCAGAAGAGAAGCCTAACTCCTCTTTCAGATGGACAATTGGAAACTTGGCAGTGTTCTGGTCAGAGATATGGACAAGTTCTAAAACAGACTACACACAAATAGAGTCCATGTGTGGTCCATTTTTTTTTTTATCAGACCCACTAATTTGTCAATCACTCATGTGAAGATACCTATTCACTATTCACTTATTCACTCAGACTGAGGGCTGTTTGTTCTAAACCCCAACAGCAGCTGGATGAAAATATCACCTGTCTGAAACTAGTCTAAGTAGAGAAAGAATACGTTTTCTCTGATAACATATATTACAATGTTTCTTTTGTTCGTCGTCTGTACTACAGAGTCTCAAGAGGAGAACCAACTAAGTAGCTGAAATATGTATCTGCACAACCTGCTACAGTTTTTCACTCCGGAGATCCGGCAGGCTGTTCCGCATACAATGGTTTTCTTGTGGCCCATTTTCAACATATTTGCTGGAATACGGCGGGATCTCCGCTGGTCCCCATTATAATTAATGGGACCAGATGCAGACTTAAAAGCTTCCGGCAATGCCGGAATGCAGAGCGATCCGGCAGGCTGTTCCCTACTGGAACAGCCTGCCGTATAGCTAGTGCTAGTGTGAAACTAGCCTAAAGGTCTATTCCCATCTTATTCATGGCTGAGGTTGGAATACCCATCATATGTGGCAGCCAGAGGTGGTTGGGGTTATGTAAATAGCTGAGTAGGCTGCTCTATCCGGTTTCCTTAATTCCCACAGCAGTGAAAGGGAATTATAGAGACAGTGCAACACAGCAAGCTACACCGTTTCAGTAACTTTGGAGCTTTAGAAGCAGCATAGCTCCCTCTACTATGCTTTTTCCATAACCCGTAACCCCGACCACCTCAGGCTGCCAGATACAATGGGTATTATGATCTCTGCCTGACTAAGAAGGGAATACCCATTTAAATTAGAACTATAGAGCAGAATTGTTCATCTTGACATAGTGTCCAAGAATGAGATGATCCAAAAGCATTATTTGATTTATCTTTAGCAATGAGAATCATCATCCTGCTGGCAGGTCCAAAGTTGCAACAACATAGTCATCTGAGTTCTTTTAAACATTGATATCATATCTCTACAATAACTGCTGATCACTAGAATGAGGGTGCTAAGCTGCAATACCAGACACGGCATGGTACTGGGTCTGGTAATACTCCAAAGGGACCATCACATGCCAAATAAAAAAACAAAAAAACTTGTTCTTATAATTTGTGAGGGGGGTCCTTACTTTGGACCCTCACCAATCAAAAACATTGACCCTGGCAATATGTTATCAATGTTGAAATATACTGAATCCATTTGTATGAATAAGCTCCTCTGCATATTACGTTATTTCTTAGCAGTGCTTCTATTTTTCACCATGTAGAGTGCAATATGTATAGTTACTGCTCTGCCTTAAAAACATGATTTGCAGTCTGGAAATTTACCAGATTTTCATCTGCCAATGGAAGGAAATTCTTTTACACTAAACTTGTCTTAATTGTTTACTCTAAAAGCTGTAACTCTTTCCCGAGTTGCTAAGATCATCATTATTGATAGTCTACTTTATAAGAAGGAGAAGTAGCTAATAGTCTTGCATCAGCTTTAAAGAGGTATTAAGCAGTAGTGAAATAAAGTGCTATTTTAGGATGCAGTTAGCAGTCAAGGAAGATGACAACATTCAGTCTTTCTCCCCAAAACAGAGAAGAAGTAGAAAACCACCATTAGCATAGGCTGACAACATGAATAAAAAAAATTGGCTGACTTGGGAATTGGAGGTTATAGCAAGAGTCTGATAAGTCTATCACATACAGGTGAAACTCGAAAAATTTGAATATCATGCAAAGTTCATTTATTTCAGTAATGCAACTTAAAAGGAGAAACTAACATATGAGAGACTCATTACATGCAAAGCGAGATATTTCAAGCCTTTATTTGTTATAATTTGGATGATTATGGCTTGCAGCTTATGAAACCCCAAAGTCACAATCTCAGGTACCTTTTGCTGAGGGGGTATGGATTAATTAGCTGACTAGAGTGTGACCCTTTGAGCCTAGAATATTGAACCTTTTCCCAAAATTCTAATTTTAAGCTGCATTAATGCAATTTTTTTTAATTAGCATTACTGAAATAAATGGACTTTTGCACAATATTCAAATTTTTCGAGTTTCACCTGTATATGCATTATTCACACTTTGAAGGCAGCTTTTACTGCAGTTCTTCCTAAATTGACTGCACCGTATGAATAAACCCATAGATTGTGTACAGATTGGCTGCATTTTAGCTGCTGACTAATGTTTTAAATCATGCTGGGATTTCCTGCGCTACATCACTCAGTGTCTGGGCACAGAGCTGTGGCCGCTGCAGGAAAGAGTGAATTACTGGTAAACTGGAAAGTAAATGTTTATATTCCTGGTATACATTGTTAGATTGAATTCTTGCACAATATATTATACTCATAATCTATTGTTCTTATCTTTGCTCGACAAAGTGCTTCTTGTCACTTTTGTATAACTCTTGTTTAACAGAATGGTTGATTTTCTGTACAAGATTATCCTTGTAAACATGCTAAAATGCAAAAAAGAAAATTGCATTCGGATGACATTACATTAAGCAATCCCTATGTCCCATGTTTTCAATTCCTGGCTTTCTCACACATGGCTAAGGCTGGCCATACATACGAAAACATATCTTAAAAGAATTGTCCAGTCTTGCAGGTTATAGACACCTTTGGGGGCACTCTGTATTATTGCATTCTACCAATTTTGAGCGAAGAATCGTTTTTTCAATTGGTCTTTATTTAAACATTTGAATGGTCTTTATTTAAAAAACAGTTTTTTTTCTCTACAGCTTTACTATTCTTAATGCATCTGCAGATTCCCAGCGAATCTGTCTTAGAGCATTTTGTAGGACTTGGTCTGTAGCCCTTATCTATACTTTAATAACAGCTGATAAACACTCATTATAGCTATATTCTTTATCAAATTTTTACCAAAGACCAACTGAAAAAATATATGAGCTAATATAAAAATATGAGCCCAAAATGAGTAGAATGCAATGATAAAAAAAAAATTGCCCCAAAGGTATGCATAGCCTTTAATGTGCAGCTGTCAGCAGATTTGTACCTATAATACTGGCTGACCTGTTGCATGTGCACCTGACAGCTGAAGACATCTGTGTTGGTCCGATGTTCATATGTGCCCGCATTGCTGAGAAAAATGATTTTTTAATAGATGCAAATGAGCCTCTAGGAGCAACAATGGCGTTGTCATTACACCTAGAGGCTCTCTGTACTTTGATTGAAATAGACCAGGTGTGATGATGTTTTCACTGCCTGCACATGTCAATTAAAGTGCAGAAGGCGCAGCAGTTGCAGAGGGAGTGAGCCTCTAGGTGTAACAGCATTGCCCCGTTCAGTGTCAGACTGGGGTGCCAAGGGCCCACCAGTAGAAGTGACTCTAGGGGCCCACCCTATAGTTTTTTATGCAAATATTGACACTTAAGGGGGTTTTTCAATTTGCATCAACATCCTTGAAAATAATCCTTTATATAGGAAGCTGTAGTGTAATAGCGTGCATGACCACTGGCAGAGAGAACAGAGTATTGGTGCTGGATCAAATAGTGATCAGGATGATAAAAAAAAATATATATATTTTTTTTAACAGCATCCCTGTAGTTTGGCCTCAAAAATTTGAACTTAGGCACCCCCTTTAAGCTCAGTACTTAGATACCATTACAATTCCAAGCTCTGTACTTAGATAAGGTAACAGAACAAAGCTCTGTGCATAGATACAGTAACAGAACCAAGCTGTGTGAACAGATACAGTAACAGAACCAAGCTCTGTGCATAGATACAGTAACAGAACCAAGCTCTGTGCATAGAGACGGTAACAGAACCAAGCTTTGTGCATAGATACAGTAACAGAACCAAGCTCTGTGTATAGATACGATAACAGAACCAAGCTCTGTGCATAGAGACGGTAACAGAACCAAGCTCTGTGTATAGATACGATAACAGAACCAAGCTCTGTGCATAGATACGATAACAGAACCAAGCTCTGTGCATAGAGACGGTAACAGAACCAAGCTCTGTGTATAGATACGATAACAGAACCAAGCTTTGTGCATAGATACAGTAACAGAACCAAGCTGTGTGTATAGATACAGTAACAGAACCAAGCTGTGTGCATAGATACAGTAACAGAACCAAGCTTTGTGTATAGATACGATAACAGAACCAAGCTTTGTGCATAGATACAGTAACAGAACCAAGCTGTGTGTATAGATACAGTAACAGAACCAAGCTCTGTGCATAGATACGATAACAGAACCAAGCTGTGTGCATAGATACAGTAACAGAACCAAGCTTTGTGTATAGATACGATAACAGAACCAAGCTTTGTGCATAGATACGATAACAGAACCAAGCTCTGTGCATAGATACAGTAATAGAACCAAGCTCTGGGCATAGATACGATAAAAGAACCCAGCTGTATGCATAGCGACGGTAACAGAACCAAGCTCTGTGCAAAGAGACCGTAACAGAACAGAGCTTTGTCCATAGAGACGGTAACAGAACCAAGCTCTGTGTATAGATACGATAACAGAACCAAGCTTTGTGCATAGATACAGTAACAGAACCAAGCTTTGTGCATAGATATAGTAACAGAACCAAGCTCTGTGCATAGAGACGGTAACAGAACCAAGCTTTGTGCATAGATACAGTAATAGAACCAAGCTCTGTGCATAGATACGATAACAGAACCAAGCTCTGTGTATAGATACGATAACAGAACCAAGCTTTGTGCATAGATACAGTAACAGAACCAAGCTTTGTGTATAGATACGATAACAGAACCAAGCTTTGTGCATAGATATAGTAACAGAACCAAGCTCTGTGCATAGATACAGTAACAGAACCAAGCTCTGTGCATAGATACGATAACAGAACCAAGCTCTGTGCATAGATACAGTAACAGAACCAAGCTCTGTGCATAGATACAGTAACAGAATCAAGCTTTGTGTATAGATACGATAACAGAACCAAGCTCTGTGCATAGATACAGTAACAGAACCAAGCTCTGTGCATAGATACAGTAACAGAACCAAGCTCTGTGCATAGATACGATAACAGAACCAAGCTCTGTGCATAGATACAGTAACAGAACCAAGCTCTGTGTATAGATACGATAACAGAACCAAGCTTTGTGCATAGATACAGTAACAGAACCAAGCTTTGTGTATAGATACGATAACAGAACCAAGCTTTGTGCATAGATATAGTAACAGAACCAAGCTCTGTGCATAGATACGATAACAGAACCAAGCTCTGTGCATAGATACAGTAACAGAACCAAGCTCTGTGCATAGATACAGTAACAGAACCAAGCTCTGTGCATAGATACAGTAACAGAACCAAGCTCTGTGTATAGATACGATAACAGAACCAAGCTTTGTGCATAGATACAGTAACAGAACCAAGCTTTGTGTATAGATACGATAACAGAACCAAGCTTTGTGCATAGATATAGTAACAGAACCAAGCTCTGTGCATAGATACGATAACAGAACCAAGCTCTGTGCATAGATACAGTAACAGAACCAAGCTCTGTGCATAGATACAGTAACAGAACCAAGCTTTGTGCATAGATACAGTAACAGAACCAAGCTGTGTGTATAGATACAGTAACAGAACCAAGCTGCGTACATAGATACAGTAACAGAACCAAGCTGCGTACATAGATACAGTAACAGAACCAAGCTGTGTGTATAGATACAGTAACAGAACCAAGCTTTGTGGATAGATACAGTAACAGAACCAAGCTGCGTACATAGATACAGTAACAGAACCAAGCTGCGTACATAGATACAGTAACAGAACCAAGCTGTGTGTATAGATACAGTAACAGAACAAAGCTCTGTGCATAGATACAGTAACAGAACCAAGCTGTGTGTATAGATACAGTAACAGAACCAAGCTCTGTGCATAGATACAGTAACAGAACCAAGCTCTGTGCATAGATACGATAACAGAACCAAGCTCTGTGCATAGATACAGTAACAGAACCAAGCTGCGTACATAGATACAGTAACAGAACCAAGCTTTGTGGATAGATACAGTAACAGAACCAAGCTGCGTGCATAGATACAGTAACAGAACCAAGCTGCGTACATAGATACAGTAACAGAACCAAGCTGCGTACATAGATACAGTAACAGAACTCTGTTACATGCAGACTTATACACATGCCAGCACGCTTTTACACGCATACTTCTACATATGCTGCCACTCTTTTACAGGCACACTTCTACACATGCCGACGTTCTTTTACACGCACACTTCTACACATGCCGTCACTCTTTTACAAACATACGTCTAAACATGCTGGCACTCTTTCATACACACACTTTCATACATGCAGGCACCCTTTCATACACACACTGTGACTGTCATACATGCCGGCCCTCTTACATACACACACTGTCATACATGCAGGCACTCTTACATACACACACACTGTAATACATGCATGCACTCTTACATACACACACTTTCATACATGCAGGCACTCTTACATACGCACACTGTAATACATGCAGGCACTCTTACATACACACACACTGTAATACATGCATGCACTCTTACATACACACACTTTCATACATGCAGGCACTCTTACATACACACACTTTCATACATGCAGGCACCCTTTCATACACACACTGTGACTGTCATACATGCAGGCACTCTTACATACACACACTGTCATACATGCAGGCACTCTTACATACACACACACTGTAATACATGCATGCACTCTTACATACACACACTTTCATACATGCAGGCACTCTTACATACATACACTGTAATACATGCAGGCACTCTTACATACACACACACACACACACACTGTAATACATGCATGCACTCTTACATACACACTTTCATACATGCAGGCACTCTTACATACACACACTGTAATACATGCATGCACTCTTACATACACACTTTCATACATGCAGGCACTCTTACATACACACACTGTCATACATGCATGCACTCTTACATACACACACTTTCATACATGCAGGCACTCTTACATACACACACTGTAATACATGCATGCACTCTTACATACACATACTGTCATACATGCATGCACTCTTACATACACACACTTTCATACATGCAGGCACTCTTACACACACACACACACTGTAATACATGCATGCACTCTTACATACACACACTGTCATACATGCAGGCACTCTTACATACACACACTGTCATGCATGCACTCTTACATACACACACTGTCATACATGCAGGCCCTCTTTTAGACCAATTACAATATATGTAGATTCCTTCCTCACCTCATGGCCCTCTGTGTTGCTAGTTGTGTCCCCATGTCCTGAGCCAGGCTTCTTCCCCTCTCAGCAGCAGGGCTGGGCTCCAGACATCACACAGGCAGCAGTCCTTCTAGCAAAGCTGCCTCATTGGAGGAGAGGCTGTCCGTGCTATTGACTGGCAGGTTTTAGTCCAATCAGCACTCCTGGTCAGAGTAAGGCTGTTTCTACATGATCTAATTTACATAGAATCGCTGCAAAATGCTGTGTTTTTTGCTGCAATTTTATGAAAATCAGATCATGTGGAAACAGTCTTACTGACCAGGAGTGCTGATTACACAAAAACTTGTCAGTTCCCATGAATCCGCACTAGTATGGAGCCCTCCTACTCATTTAGGATGAATCGCAGGCATCCGACTGTGTACAGGGGCGGAGCTTATCGCAGACAGCTTCAAAGCAAGGAATCTCACTTGCTGGTTTGGGGGCCCACCGAGGATTTCCCTGGCTCCCCGATGGGCCAGTCCGAGCCTGCCCCGTTGCTCCTAGAGACTAATTTGCATATATTAAAACTTTTTCTCAGCAATATGAGAATGTATGAACATGGAATCAACATAGATGTTTTTAGCTCCCAAGAGCACATGTAATAAATCTGCTGACAGATGCCCTTTAATCTCTGTATAAAAAGTAATATATGCATGCAATTTTCTAATTAACTTTGTTTCTTAGTACATTTTGAAGATCTCTATTTGCTGCCAGGCAATGGGAACACTCTTGCTTATAACCAGAGGCTGACAACTTTTGAAAAATTAGTATCTCTTGTAGTTGATGGCTTGCTACATGTATTTATAGTTAATTCCGTAATCTTCTTTAAAGGGAACCAGTCATCAACTAACGGCAGAATAAAGTAGAGACAGGTGAGTTGATTTCAGCGGTCTGTCATTTATAAGTTAAAAATAAGTGGTTGTCGAGAACCAATATCGCAATCAATGCAGCCTGGGCCTGGAAAAGAGTCACGGCCTGAGAAGAGTCCTGGTTATTCATGAATTCCTGCTCTCCCTGCTGATGATTGATCTTCTACCTAGTTTTCTCCCTTTCTCTAGGGGAGAACTGCCAATCATCAGCAGATAGGTGAGAGAGCAGGAGAGTATGAATAACCATGACTCTTCTCAAGTAGATTTGACTCTTTTCAAGGCCTGGGCTGCAATGATTATGATGCTGGTTCTCGGCAACCACTGACTTTTAGCTCATGAGTGACACACCGCTGAAATCAGCATTTCTGACACTAATTTATGATGCCCTCAGTGAGGTCAGCATAAAGTTGACAGGTTCCCTTTAAGCTAAACAACCCTAATATACAGTATACAGATCATAATATACAGAATCTCCTACAGTTGTACACAGTCTGTCTGACTGTGGTTTGGAAGAGTCCAAACTCTTTGGAGATAGTTTTGTAACATTTTCCAGCCTAATAGGCATCAATCACTCTTCTTCTGAGGTCCTCATAAATCATACACTTCAGATCAGACTTTGATAGATCCCTGTTTTTTTTTTTAATTAAGCAGGTCTCCCACTCACATCTGATTGTCCTCCCATTGACTGAAAACACCTGACTCTAATATCACCTTCAAATTATCTGCTAATCCTAAATGTTCAATACTTTTGCCACTCACAGACGTGTGATATTAGATCATTTTCCTCAACAAATAAATGATCAAGTCTAATATCTTTTACGCATTTCTCTGATTTTGCGATTTTTATCTACTTTTAGGACTTGTGTAAAAATATGATGTCGTTTTAGGTCAAATTAATGCAGAAAAATAGAAAATTCTGAGGGGCTGTCAAGCACCTACACTGATACATTTTAGCAGACCCTCAAGTAGTCTCGGACTGGACTCGGGCCCACCAGAAAAAGTAATTCTGATGGACAAACCTCCATATACTGTATACCAGAACAGGCAAATTATTAACTCTACACTCACCTAAAGAATTATTAGGAACACCTGTTCTATTTCTCATTAATGCAATAATCTAGTCAACCAATCACATGGCAGTTGCTTCAATGCATTTAGGGGGGTGGTCCTGGTCAAGACAATCTCCTGAACTCCAAACTGAATGTCAGAATGGGAAAGAAAGGTGATTTAAGCAATTTTAAGCGTGGCATGGTTGTTGGTGCCAGACGGGCCGGTCTGAGTATTTCACAATCTGCTCAGTTACTGGGATTTTCACGCACAACCATTTCTAGGGTTTACAAAGAATGGTGTGAAAAGGAAAAAACATCCAGTATGCAGCAGTCCTGTGGGCAAAAATGCCTTGTGGATGCTAGAGGTCAGAGGAGAATGGGCCGACTGATTCAAGCTGATAGAAGAGCAACGTTGACTGAAATAACCACTCGTTACAACCGAGGTATGCAGCAAAGCATTTGTGAAGCCACAACACGCACAACCTTGAGGCGGATGGGCTACAACAGCAGAAGACCCCACTGGGTACCACTCATCTCCACTACAAATAGGAAAAAGAGGCTACAATTTGCACGAGCTCACCAAAATTGGACTGTTGAAGACTGAAAAAATGTTGCCTGGTCTGATGAGTCTTGATTTCTGTTGAGACATTCAAATGGTAGAGTCCGAATTTGGCGTAAACAGAATGAGAACATGTACCCATCCTCTGATGGCTACTTCCAGCAGGATAATGCACCATGTCACAAAGCTCGAATCATTTCAAATTGGTTTCTTGAACATGACAATGAGTTCACTGTACTAAAATGGCCCCACAGTCACCAGATCTCAACCCAATAGAGCATCTTTGGGATGTGGTGGAACGGGAGCTTCGTGCCCTGGATGTGCATCCCTCAAATCTCCATCAACTGCAAGATGCTATCCTATCAATATGGGCCAACATCTCTAAAGAATGCTATCAGCACCTTGTTGAATCAATGCCACGTAGAATTAAGGCAGTTCTGAAGGCAAAAGGGGGTCCAACACCATATTAGTATGGTGTTCCTAATAATTCTTTAGGTGAGTGTATATGTTATGGTCTTTCACTGGATCTGTGGGCTCTGTCACTATGCAATAAGATGGGCCAGTTAGACCCTTCCCTCAAGACAGGAGATAGCTTTGTGGTACTGTTATGTAATTTCATACTAATATTATTACATTAAAAGTTAAAGAAAAAACTTAAAGGGGTATTCAATTCTTTTTTTCTTTATATAAAAGGAAATCGTACAATTTTCTAATATACAGTAAATGTATTCATAATTCTGCATCCAATCATATTTTATATCAGGCAGTTAACCTCTTTATGCAATAGTGTTGAGCAAATCGAGCTTCAGATCCAAGATCCAAAGTCGATTCGCTCAAAACTTCGCTGAATGCTGTACAGAGAGTCGTCTCCGTACAGCATTCAAATGTATGGGCTCTGGCTAAGGAAATTCGTTATCACCGAAGTCTCGCAGGACTTCGGTGAACAGTGGCGGATTGGCCATAGACCTTACTGGGAAATTTTCCAGTGGGCTGATGCCCAGGGGAACACCTGAGCCCTCCTCACAGCCGTCAGTGGGAGTTTTTGGGGATGTATTTTGTGCTTCTGGGGGCAGTATTTTGTGATGGACTGTGGTATTTGGCTCTGTTGGGGTGGTATAATGTGCTGCAATATGGTATTACTGGCCCTGCCTACTTGAGTTGGCCCTGCCTTCCATCAATTTGGACTTGACTACAAAATGTGGCCACTTTTAGTATTTTTTCCGGGGCCATAAATTCCCAGTCCGTCCCTGTCTATTAATAACTTCAGACTTCGATTTTAGAACTTGAAAACGATTTTTAAAGCTTGGATTCGAAGTCGGCTTCAGTACCGAGGTAACAGCCAGTACCGAAGCCGACTTCCGATTCCTGATTTAAAATGGTTTTCAAGTTTAAAAATCGAATGCCGAAGTTACTTCAGTGACTTCAGTGATAACTAATTTCACCTCGTCGAAGGCCATACATTTTAGTTATTAAAACCAGAAGACCTCTTTAATGTGCTCAGTTGTAGAAATATAATTAGAGGGGTTTTCCAAGTGTCATCAGTTTCTGATCAGTGGGAATCGGACACCCGAGACCCCCACCGATCAGCTGTTTCAGAAGGCATGGACGCTCACAGTAGCACCACGACTTCTCTCTGCTTGCCAAGCACAGCGCCTTACATTGTATAGCGGCTGTGCTTGGTATTGTAGCCCAGCCCAAGCCATGTGACCGATGAACGAGCACCGTTGCCTTCTCAAATAGCTGATTGGATTGGGTCCAGGGTGTCAGACCCCCACCCATCAGATACTAATCCAGAAGATAGGTCATCAGTAAAAAAAAAAAACACACCTGGAAAACTCCTTTAATAAATATATATTAACAGATAAGATATCTAATAGGTAAGAAGGCTGCTCAAAGATAATTATACTTAGATACTTATTAAACATAATAAATATTATGTAAAATCTTTGTAGCTGTAGTGTTCTTTGGGTTTGGACAGTTGGGGCATTTGCTTTATGCATTCTAGATTACAATCGTAAAGCATTTGTCCAGCGGGTAAAAATTATGTGTAAAGGCCACAGAGCAGAATAAAAATATGAAAGAAGTCATACTCATCCTCACCGACTGTCCTATGCTTACCATATCACCGCTGGTTTCTGCTTTCTGTTTCAGTCTTGACATGGTGGAGATGACTGCTAAGCCAATCACTCACTGAGACAAGTCACTGCTGCAACTAGTGATTGCCTGAGCAGGCTTCTTTTATTTGCGCTGATAATTGTCCTAAAAATTTAAATTCCCTGGACAACCCCAATAAGCACTACTCATGCTGAAACAAATAGCCCCAATTTCCATATCCTGGGAAACTCATTTAAGGTATGTCCATGCGGGACGTATTTTGGTGCAGTGAATCCTTGAAGAATCTGCATCAAAATTCACATAAATTACATGCAGATTTTGATGCAGAATTTTCTTCAGATTTACCATGGATTTTAACCTTTGCATTGCAAGGTTGGAAATCCACAGAAGAGTTGACATGCTGCAGTTTCATAATGCGCACCACAATTAGCGCTGCAGATTTTTTCAATTAAAATCTCATCTTCTTTGCTCGTACTGTATTAGACTGTAGATTACAGTATGCCAACCCACAATATCAAATCTGCAGCATATCCATCCTGTGTGGACATACCCTTAAGGACACTCATTCCCCTGCTTATCACTTTGTTACCCTCCATCATACCCTCCTTTTTGTCTTTTTTTTTCCAGGTATCAGATGGGGAACCTTCTAAAAGTCTTGTCTTATAACGACCTAGAACAGTGTCCCACTTTTTTCCTTGACTTTGAACGTGAGATCATTTTATTTTTCCATGTTTTATTTATTTTGTGTTCATTTTATTTTTATGTTGGTTTTTATTTAATGTCATCAAGAAGCACTGCATTTTATATTGTGATGAATATGATTAATTTCTTAAAGGGAATCTGTCACCAGAAAATGCACTGTTAAAGCAGTCACAATGCATTGTAGGACTAGCTCAACTGAATGCAATGATAGCTTTCACTTTGTGATCTGTTGCTTCATTCTTGGAAAAAATGGTGCTACTTTTCATCCATCTGTGCATTCTTGATCCTCCTGCTTCCTTTGCTAGTTCCTCCATTTTCTTCTTAATTGACAGGGCTAGACAACAAGGACATATAGGAGCTTGGCCCTGTCAATCAAGAAGGAGAGGCAGGGGCTGGCAGAGAAAGCACAAGGAGCATGGGTGCACAGTATGGCATAGATGCATCTTTGGTGTACTTAACTGCTAATTCAGTTGAGCTAGCCCTACAAGGCATTGTGCTTGCTTTAACTGTGAGTTTTTGGTGACAAGTTCCCTAAGGTTTCATCATTTCCACACTGTCCCATGTTACAAGATAACATGGGTAACAAAGACCTAAAGTAGTGTCAGTCACACATGGCACTCCTGTACATTCTCATTTTTAACATCACTACTACTTTTTTTCTTGAGATTAAAGCTCAGTTCATAATACTTTCGCAGATAATCAGAAAATGAGGTTCATAAAAAAAAAACTTGAAAGTAAAATGCAAAAAATAAGAATTTCCTGTAACTGCAGAATTATGGCCTCTTTGCATACTGTACCTATAATAATAACAGGTCAGGGATCGATATATCTTACCTATTTCTTGCAAGCTTATACACATAAAATGGGACTTTTCTAAAAAGTGTATGGGCTACTTGCTGGGCATCAAGTTGAGGTTGTAGTAGAAAAACAAAGGTGGAAGTCTGGCACTGTTAAAATTTCTTCATCTATTTTATTCTTCAGCCTGAAACACATATTGGTCTCATGGCATGCATGATGGTGCTAAAATAATAAAAAATTGTGTGTCCCGTTGGTTGGGAGAACTGGAATGACAGCAGAGGTGAACTTCTGCACGGACAGATGATCTGATTAGCAGAATGGCATGTAGTGAGTCATTCTGTACTGCAAGAGAAGTCTAGGGCAGCAAATCATCAGAAGGTGTTTGCACAACTTTGGGCTACGAGGCAAATGTCCATCTATACGTGTTCAATTAACCTCACACCACCATTCTCAAAGGCTATCATGTTTCAGAATAAGATGGCAATGGGGGCTGGAATGGCGGTCTATTCTGTTAAGTGATGAGTTCTGCTTTTGTCTTGGATGCAATGATAGCAAGAGATATGTGGGCAATGCCATGAAGATATCCTCACAAGGGAACATCACCACGTTCCTACTCCCGGGATTATAGTGTGGGTGGCATACTATATAGTTATTGGGCCCCTCTAGTCTTCATTTAAGGTACACTAACAGTTCTCTGTTTCATTGATTTGGTTATGGAACCAGTGACATGACCATTTCTCCAAAGTGTATTAGGAGCCGTTTTTTAACAGGACAATGCCAAGCCACATGTTGCTGGTACTACTGTGAGCAGCCTTTGTGGCCTAAACGTGCTGCCATGGCATGCAGCATCTCTGGACTTGTCTCCCATTGAGCACATCTAAGAATAGACATCATTAATCTGCAATTGCAAAAGGACCTGCCAGCAGCAAATCTGGATAATTTGCATGCCCAAGTGCATTCAGCATGGCACGACATTCCTCAGATAACCATTAAAAACCTCATTTATAGCACACCAAGATCATTTAGGGCGCCAATTCACTAAAACTCAGCTCCTATTCACTTTGATGGGAGCTGAGGTGCAGTACCCCGGCATGGCCACTACACAGTGTATGCAGCTGTCTGCCTCCAGGTCTGTACATAATATAGCTTCCAGCAACACAGCAGCCTGAAAAAGCTGATCATTGGGGGTACCTGCTGTCGGATTCCCACCTATCTGATTTTGATGACCTATAGGGAGGATAGGTCATTAACATCTGTAGCCTAGAGAACCCCTTAATAATTGTTAGGTCTATGGCCAGCTTTATAAATGAAATGAGTATTCCCATCTTAGAAGATTATAGTGTTTATTATTGTTAGAATATGCAATAATATCATGATTAGTGGGGAAGTCCAGTCCCTGTGACACTGCTGATCCCAAAAATGGATGGTTTGAGTTGCCTTCTGCCTGTCACTTAATTCAAGTGAATGAGGCTGTTTTCCAAGGCTGTTATACTGATGATCTGACACCTGGGACCACCGCCGATCAGCTGTTTAAGAAGGACCTGGTGCTCACAGTAGTACCTCTGCCTTCTCGCAGGTTTCCCTAGGCCATGTGACGTCACATTCATCTGTCACATGGCCTAGGCCAGGGATGGGCAAACTGTGGCTCTCCAGCTGTTGTAAAACCTACCACTCCCAGTATGCCCGGTCAGCCTACAGCTATCAGCCTACAGCAGGGCATGATGGGATTTGTAGCTTTACAACAGCTGCAGAGCTGCAGTTTGCCCATCCCTGGCCTAGGCACAGCTTAGATCCACTGAAGTGAACGGGGCTGAGCTGTGATACCAAGCACAGCCATTGTACAATGTACAGTACTGTGCTTGGTGTGCTGAGAGAAGGCTGCAGTGCTACTGCGAGCTCCTGTGCCTTCTCAAACAGGTGATTGATGGTGGTCCCGAGTGTCGGAACCCCAACGATCAGGTACTGATGACCTATCCAGAGGATAGGTCATCAGTAGTAAAGTCTCAAAAAACCCTTTCAAAGTTCCTTGTATAGTGGGTGGAGGGGAATGCCGCTGTACAGGAAAAAGCTGTGAAGGCTCTTAAATAGCTTTGCAGCTCCTTCCTTTTTTGATTCCTCTTACACAGTCTGATGCCAGACCAATAATGTGTGCCAATCGGCAATATTCAATCAGTGGGCAGAAAAGAAAACTAGCGCACATGACACAATAAATCAATGCTGCGAACTCCCTTGCTGGCGCACATATTGTTAAATATGTCAGGCCACAGAGGTCCTTGTCACAGGTTCTCCCCATGCCTGCCAGATATATATATATATATATATATATATATATATATATATTTTTTTTTTTTTTTTTTAAGTGGCTAAGGTGGCATAAAGTGTCAAGTCTGCACATTATAAGATTTTATATAATTTAATGGAGAATTTGCAACTAAAATAACAAAAGTGGTAACCTTTTCAATAAGCAGCATTATAGACATTTAGGTTAGGTTCACACCAAGTCTGTGATGCACATTGGGCATTTATGCCAGTGACACCTCCCATATTTAAATCAGTAACATGCCTATGGACTCCATTAGCCAAATATATGCCAAAAGAGTATTTCATTGGCATGTTTGTCTGGTCTACACAGAAATATGTACACCACATAGCATACTTTATTATGTTTTGTATTAAAAGTCAGTGGCAGACATATCCAACTTGTCTGGGACACAGGCTCAGTAGACTTCTTCAAATGGTGCTGCGAATATAATCACAGAGCATGGTGTGAACCTAGCCTTACAGATACACCATAGCTTCCCAGTGCTCCATACCGTAATAGAATTTAGGATCTACTTTGGCACTTAAGGGGTCTTCTTAAAGGGGTTATGTAATAGTAGAACTACTCCCCCACAATGCCTGGGTCCCTCCTGTATACGATTCTTACCCAGTTCCCAACAGTCCAAACAATAAATGTATTAGTCCAGCTCATCCAGTTCTTCTGTGCACGGATGGAGCCAAGTCCAGCTCTTCACATAGGCATAACAAGAAAAAGTTCCAGCACGGAGTAGATCATACGTTACTGCATCTTTTTTCCAGTATTCACATGACAGGTAAAACATAGTGAGCTTCACCTCCCTCCACCTCCCATCAGATCAACATGTTTCGAACCTCCTGGTTCTTAATCATGATCACTCTGTTTGTCCCATATGTGCGGCTCTTATGAGCCTCCTCCAATGAAACAACGGGGGCGAGGACAAACAAAAAACGCACTTTCTAAAATGGGTAAACTACACCCAACATACACGTGACATCAACCCTGAAATCAATTAAAAACTCTAAAAAGCTATGGTGGAACACATGTGCACACCTGGTATGGTATACTAAACATGAAGCTCAATCCAGAATATCTCCGTCGTAACTCTCTCAAACGCAAAGGTACGTAGGCCATCAGTATTACGATTGTGTTTGTGGATGAAATGGTTGGCTGCACTAGATATGCCTGTTGCCCGCGGGATTTTCTATATAATTAAGGTGTTCACACAATCTCGTTTTAAATTGTCTACTCGTGCTCCCTACGTACATTAAATCACATGGAATGCATTTAATGGCGTAAATTACACCCGTTGTATTACAATTAATATAATTGCGTATGAGAAACGTATTAGTATGTAGAGAATTATCAAATTCAGTGGTTTGAACTGCATATTTGCAAGTCTTGCAAGGATGACCCCCGCATTTGGTGAAACCCTTAAATCCCAACCAAGTATTTTCATTTTTTATCGTAATACGTTTGAACAATGATGGAGATAAAGAATTGGCCAAAGTTTTAGTCCTCCTCGCAACAATTCGACATCCATTTTATTATTATACAGTATTATACACAGTGGCGTAACTATAGGGGTCGCAGTTGCGACCGGGCCACTAAGCCAGGGGGCCCATAGGGCTCCCCTTGCAAGTCCTAATGATCGCGGTCTCCGCAGCCCCACACGCAAGTGATTTAAAATTTTTTAATCTTACTTTAATAATGGCCAGTCAGGTCGTGCCTGACCGGAAGCACAGCACTGCGCTCTCACAGTTAATTACATCCCACCCCACCCCCGGCACCGCCTGCACCAATCCGGCGCTGCTTTCTTGCTGTGATCTCACTGGATCACTTGGGCCCGCGGCGCACGCTGGATGACGGGAGTGGAGCAGTCTCCTCAGAGAAGGTGTGTAAATGTGCACACACCGCTGGCTTCATAACTCACAGAGGGGCACCTGGCAGCGTGGCACAGTGGTAATACACAGGGGACTGGCATGGCAGCAAATCCTTCATAGGGGCCCAGCCTGGGGAACAAAATCATGACATATATAGAGGCAAAGTGAAAAAAAATGAAATATATACAGAGCGGGCAAAAATTTTTATATATACACAGGGGACAAATGTAATATATACAGAGGGGGCAAAATGGATTTATATAAAGGCAAGGGCGTAACGATCGCAGTCGCAGAGGGTATATATATACATTTTGCCCCCTCTGTATATATTATATTTGTCTCCTGTGTATATATTAAATTTTTTGCCCGCTCTGTATATATTTCATGATTTTGCCCCCGAGGCCGGGCCTCTATGAAGGATTTGATGCCATGCCAGTCCCCTGTGTATGACTGGTGGGGGGTCGGGCCCGGTGGGGGGGCAATTCAAAGTTTGCCCCGGGGCCCATAGAACTCTAGTTACGCCTCTGATTATACAGTACCTCAACATCATAGAGTATCGGAAGGCATTTCCGAACCACCCGCTGGATTTCAGGAAACTGCCGACTGTATGTGAGGACTAGAGTTGGTTTGTCTATTTTATCCTCTTGGGGTATTTTTGTTTTTATTTAGACTTTTGTTGTTATTAGTACAGTTGTCATTACTAATATCAGGTTTGGCAGTGTTAGTTTTAAATAGCAGATCTTTTCTGCATTTATTGCACGCTATATTGAGAGCTCTGTAGAGCATCCAATCAGTGTAGCCTCTTCCTTTTGAGGCTTTTCCAAACCATTTGAGATTCCTGTGTAAAAGCAACGTCCGTACTGCAGTTTCTGCGTGCGCAACTCGAGTAAATTCACTGTTGTTCTGTTATTCTGGGCAGGAATTATTGTAAGGGATTCTTTGCCCCTCTCTCCGCCCCCCCTGTTTTTAATTGTATTGGTATTTAGTGTGATGGAAATGAGGACCTTGTGCACACTATGCAGTTTTTGAATCAACATGGAATCAGTCCGATTATCCCGGGAATTTGATCGGAGATGTTCTGGATTGAGCTTCATGTTTAGTATACCATACTAGGTGTGCACATGTGTTCCACCATAGCTTTTTATAGTTTTTCATTGTTTCCAGGGTTGATGTCACGTGTATGTTGGGTGTAGTTTGCCCATTTTAGAAAGTGCGTTTCTTTGTTTGTCATCAACCCCGTTGTTTAATTGGAGACGGAGGCTCATAAGAGCTGCACATATGGGACAAACAGAGTGATCATGATTAAGAACCAGGAGGTTCGAAACATGTTGATCTGATGGGAGGTGGAGGGAGGTGAAGCTCACTATGTTTTACCTGTCATGTGAATACTGGAAAAAAGATGCAGTAATAATGTATGATCTACTCCGTGCTGGAACTTTTTCTTGTTATGCCAGTTCCCAACACTCACATCCTTCCAGATTGCTGCACAGCCACCGCTGCATTTCCCCATCGCACGGATCAAAACATCCGGTGACGGCGGGAGCAGCCGATGGTGATCAGCCTGCCTAGCTTCGTGGGTGACACTAGAAAGGCCGGTCACCATCGGGGCCTGCTATTGACTGCTTTTCCCCCTGATGCCAGATGTTTTGATCCACGCAACAGGGATATGCAGTGGCGGCCATGCAGCGAGGGACGCGGGTAACGGGGACTGGGTAAGTATCTTCTATAGGAGAGGCCCGGACATTGTGGGGGTATTTCTACTATTGGATAACCCCTTTAACTTGGTCTCCTGCAATCACATGAAGAGTAGTTTCAATGTCTATAGAAACTGTTCAGAATGATAATATAGTATATATAGATTTTTCTATTGTGATTTTCCTATGTTAAATATTCACCTTTGTGCTGTCTATACCTAAACCCATAGGGCCCTGTGAAATTTTTGGGCCAATTATCTGGAGAAAGCGTTCCCTATAATTAGCCCATAAAATGGTGCCACTGATAAACGAGACATTACTTGTTTGTTGGCGGATTTGCATCTGTCATCAGGGTGTGTAATTAGGGGTGTGCTAACTTAATGAGGGAGGAATAACTGTAATAACTGTGGTAGCAATCATGCCTCCCATATTCACTTTGCATCGGCCTGTGTAATAGGCTGGTGCTAACAAGCGCCAATGGATGTATTGTCCATCGCCACTCATCCTGCCCGAGCACTGGACGGTGTAATAGGGCCCTTCCGATGGCCATAAACCCTTCAACATTTACTTTTCTACAGTTTCTGTACTGATAACAGTATGCAATGTCTTACTATGTTTGGTGCCTGCAGATGCTCAGCCTACGGAGGCAGAGACTGTAGTGTGGAATCAAGTCAACTCTGTCCTGGAAGAGGCCCAGGGTATCTTGGCTGAACTTCAATCATACCGGGGAGCTGGGCAGGAAATACGACAGGTGAGCGTTCGAGCCCCCTTATGACTATCACTCTTCTGCATAGGTGCATGGCTGGAAGTAGCGCTATGGTGGCAGTTGTTATGTTTTATCAAGAATACCCTTGTGCTTTGTACATGGCATGTCAGGAATTACTAAATGATGGTGCTTGCTGCTAATTACAGTTTATTTGGTGCATAATTACAAATAGGACTAGAAGGGTTGTCAGCTCCTTCCTTGCACTTTGAAAGATAAAGCAAAGGCTTTGAATACATCAGAATACAATTTGTTCAAAACCTGACACATTTTACCTACCTAATAAAAATTATAGTACAGCTTATTTATTAAACTAGTGCAAAAGAAAAGAGTTGACATTTGTAATCCAGTTCTATGATCATGCACCAAAGCAGACCTGACATTGGGTTCTGGCCTGAGCGGTACCCTATGTTAGCACCACCCTCTTAAATGGTATACTGTCATACAGTGCGCAAATAACCATACCATACAGAACCTAATCATAAGCGCCATATAGTACGATGCCTAAGAAATCAAATTCATTCCTTTGCCAAATAACACTGTCGCTTAAAGGGAATCTGTCATCAGCAAAATCAATTTTAAACTGGACAGAATGTCTGACAGGGCGGCTTCTCCATATTATAATCAGATACTTTTATGTGCTTAATCTAATGCTGCAATCCAGAAAAAATAAATAAATTACATTAGCATATTACATATGCTAATTAGCTGTTAAGTGCACTGGGCCCAAGCTGCTCGGTGCACTACAACTCTGTCAATTTCCTCTCCCAGCCGCTTCTACTAGATTGATAGGCTGATGCACAATGGGGGCTTCCCCACCAGACATTCAGTTTAAAATAGATTTTTCTCCCCTGTCTCTCCTAGGTTAACGATTTAATCTGTTTCACTTAAGAGTTACATATTAGTAGCCCTTTGTTCAAAACGCCATCACTGAGTATCTCAGGATTGTGTCCTAAGTTCCTTTTGCCTTCCCTTTCAGTAGTCAAGGTTCTTCATATCGTACTGTATGTATCTAATATTGCTGAACCTCTCCTTTAGCATTTATTTGATGGCATTTGTTTTCTCTGGTCTTCATGGTTGCGTCCCAGAGAAATATGGTGGTCTCTGAATCCATCTGTGCACTTTATTTTATGTTTTACATGGTCTTGGAAATGGAATTGGAGATATACTTTTCATACAATGTCTTGGTTGCTATGTATGATTGTTGTGTTCTTTTTCTATTCAATAAAAATAGATTCAACACTAAAATAGATTTTTCTGATGATGGATTACCAGAGTACAGTGCAGCAAAAAATAAATAAAAATACTACCTAGAAGCAGTGCCTCACAATACCACTGTATGGTGCTCAACTAATACCAACATAGTGTAAGGAAATACCAGTGCATTACAGCCAGTGGCTAGATAATACTGTAATGCTGTTATGAAGTGAATGGAAGCAGCAGCACTGCAGTGATCAACTCTGTCCACTACACAATGGACAAGCTGTGTAGTTCCAGCGCTAGCTACTCTTAAACTGCACAGATCGCACACCCCTAAGGACAATTATTGGGGCCAAACATTCGTATGGATGGCTGCTCTCAATAACTGGCCAGTGTAAAGATGCCTCCAAGCACACGGAGAACAAGCAAACGTTCTTTTGTGGGGTGATTGCATCTTTCATGTGGCAAATAAAATCATTGCTTCTGCAGCAATTTGTCCTGTGTAAACTGGGACGTGCTTCCCACAAACAATCAATATGTATGGGAATGAACAACCACAGTCGCGGTCATTCATCTGTATACAGAGGGGTTCATTTATGCAAGTAAATGCAGCTCTATTATGGCTCAATGATCAGGAATCAGGTTCATTCACAGTCATTTCCCAGTGCATCAGCCAATCTAAAACGACCGGAATACCATCCCTGCATGGCCCCCACTGCATATATGAGCCATAAGGTTGAGTTAACAATGCATTCTAGTCCCAGGATCAAGTTTATGCTTCATAAACTTAGCCTGATTCATTAGTATATATGGTATTGCAATTAGAAGGATAAAGTATGAAGACCTCACTCTTGTAATCTTCCTGTGCTAGGCCATCCAGAACCCATCAGATGTCCACCTACAGGAGGAAGCATGGAGAGCCGTCTGTCCTCTTGTAGCTAAACTAAAGCGCTTCTATGAATTTTCTCTACGACTTGGTATGTTGGTAATTGAACTATTTATTCAAACCCCCAAAAAGACAAATTTGCAAATAGTCTTCATAAAAAATATCTTTCCATTTTGTGTCTACAGCTTCTATGTAGACCTTTATGTCTCCATGGCTACAGATTACAGTCATACATCTTTCCATCGTTTCCCTGATTCTAGGAACCCTGCAGGATGTATGTATCAAGAAGTATGGGAAAGGGAGTGTAGCTGTAGGATCAGACTACACAGGGTTTGTTTGTAATGTGTTACCGTGGAGACACATAGTTCTGTATAGGAGCTGTATGCATAAAATTGACAGATATTGTTTAAAGATTATTGACTGTAAAGTTGCTTGTTTTCTATTTTAGATGTGCTGGAACAATAAAAATATGTCACGCTTCGGTGTGGGAGGGAAACACCACACCGAGCATAGGAGGGAAGGGGGGAACAGGGAATCAGGCCTGAGAACTAGGGAAGGAAAATGGACACCTCCTAGTGAAAATCCTAACCAAAATCCTGACTGACTACCAGTATGAACAGACCCCAAAGGTAGGTGAGTTCATACGCAGGAATACCTAGAGTCCTATCAAGCCCTATAGGACCCTGGTACTAATGGCAGGGACGAGACTACCTGTTCCTCCAAAAGGAAGGACGAACAGGAGTCTCCTTAAGGCCTAATACAAACAATAGGGAAATGCAACACACAGAACCCAAACAAAATAAAAAAGGGAAAGGAAAGACTTAACTTCAAAGGAGCAATGAAAGCACCAGGAACTCAGCCGAGATCCAAATCACAATCTATCCAAAGGTCCAAACAGAAGCTATAAATCGCACAGCATTGTGGGAGAAGCAACTTAAATAGAGAAGGATACATGACCCTAATAGCCACACCTGGGGAAAGAAGGTGTGGCAAGCACCAGAATCAACACAGACGTCATTTGATCCAAACGGAAAACATGTCAGATCAAACCACGTGTTGCCGGTCTCATCGATCTTCTGCCACCTGTCGCGGGAACGTCCGTGACAAAATATGGTTGCAAAAAAGTGCTAATAGCTTTTAAATATATTAAAAGCGGAACAAACAGTGACAAAGTATAAATTTGCAGGGAATCTATACAATATACATTGTCTCTGGATCTATGGAATATATAATCATGTGTGAGCAATTGAAACCTATCACTGGATAATAAACATACATACACCCCAATCTGCAATTAGCATTATACACTCAATGCAGTATTACAATGTTGTAACTCACCAACATTGCAAAATGTAAACATTTTCTCAAAGATATCGTACTGGCATGTTTTTTCCTACAGAAAATGCACTGCACAGCCTCCTGGAAGCTCTTACATCACCCCCATATGCTCCAACACAGCACCTGGAAAGAGAGCAGGCCCTGGCCAAACAGTTTGCTGAAATCCTGCACTTCACCCTCAGCTTCGACGAGCTCAAGGTATGAGGAAACCAGCCATTTTTTTTATTAATTTTATTTACCTATATAAGGTTTACTAATATTATATAGTTCTACTCCATTACAGTGAAGTGTCAGATGCCCTATCTGATTGACAGCTCCCCCTGTCTCAGTGTGTGTACACAGAAGGTTGTCAATCACTGTTTGTGGGCGGGGTAATCAGGACTCTCACTGTCTCTCCTAGGAGTCCTGTCAAGATCTACTCAGCTTTTTACTCAGAATCCTGCTCCAAATCATATACTGTAAATATATATACCAGAGAGCTCGGCTTCTCCCCCACTATCTGCTCTAGGCAGAAGAAATTTACAGACACGTTTGGTTTAAGGAATTAATTTAAAAAATTTGCTGTCCATGTGGTTAGTACATATTCAAATGCAACAAGTTGTGATAAAGTAAAGATGAGTCTCAGCTTAGGAGTTGGCCATTTTGCTACTGTCTCAGTACTCTCATAGATCTACTTTGTATTCCGGTATGTGATTACCAAGAAATAGTTTTGACACTTTGGCCATATTTTAGAAGAAAATGGTATCTGTAAGTGTGATGTAATTAACTTAGGGCTCATTCACATGACCGTTTCCGTTTTTGCGTGTCCACAAAATACAGATACCGGCCACGTGCCTTCCACATTTTGCCTATTCTGGTCCGCAAATATGGGCAAGAATAGGACATGTTCTATCTCTTTTGCGGGGCCCATAGAAAGGACATATGAATGCGGACAGCACATGGTGCGCTGCCCGTTTCTTTTGCGGTCTCATCAAAATGAATGGGTCCGCATACATACTTGTAATCTCAATGAAATACCAATATTGAAGCATCTTTTCATAAAACCACTGTGCTGTTTTCCCATGATATGTAGGAAGAAATTGACAATTGGGTGTTAGCATTGTCAGTGAGGTGTATGCCTACAGAGTTTGACACTGTCCAGTCAGGTCTGGCACATCTTACTGACAAGGCAAATGCTAACACCCAGTTCTGAATGTATTCATACATTTTCAGGAGGATTAACAGAAGAAGGGCACTATGTACAGTTCTGAAATGTTGTTCCAGATTTGTTATTTTATGGGGAAAGCAAGTCTTTACAAAAAAATAAAAAATACTTTTGAATTGAGGCTCATTTTCATACAATTCTTTTCTATACAGATTCATTTTCAATTAATAATATTTAATCAATTCTATTATTAATAATAATATTTTTATCAGTGTTAACCATTATTAACCATATTTCTTTTCTAATCGTTTCTTCATACAATATGTGATATACAGTGGTCCCTCAAGTTACAATATTAATTTGTTCCACGACATTTATTGTATGTTGAAACCATTGTGAGTTGAGTAATCGGTTCCAAAGCCCCAAAATGTCATCCAAGATAAGAGAAAATTAAGATTTCTGAAAAATAAGCAGATAACAAAGACAGATAAAACAAGTCCTTACCTATACCAGTCAGGAATAGCTGCTATTTTACCAGAGAAGTGGCCTGCATTGGTTGGCTATGAGTCTGCGGCATTGTATGTTGAGTCTGGTTTCATCTTACGATGGGTTAGAAATGACCATTGTATGTTGAAAATATTGTATCTTGAGGGATCACTGTATTGTTTAGTAGCCTGACATGTAATGTACATGTTCTTTCTCCTTAGATGACAAATCCTGCAATACAAAATGACTTTAGCTACTATAGAAGGACTGTGAGTCGCAACCGGCTGAACAATTTCCAGGTAATGTCTACATGATTTATGATCAATTCAACTCAAGTAATTCATTAGTTCTAAGGAGAGTTTTATGTGTCTCAGGTGGATGCTGACTGCGATGTTAACAATGAAATGGCCAATCGCATGTCCCTGTTTTACGCGGATGCCACTCCTATGCTGAAAACTCTGAGCAATGCGACCACTAAGTTTGTCTCTGAGGTGAGCAAGGTAGTATAAAGCAACGGCTGGTGATATTGAATTGTGGAATTGAATTTGGGAACTGTAGCACTTAAACCTCTTCACTTCTTTGAGAAGATCAATCCTTTTTCCAGACCAGATTTTCAGTTCCATACTGGACATTTTCTCTGAAAATACCGCCACCCTAGAAGACCACTTTCAATGCAAAAACTGTAGTGGTCTCACTGTATTTAGAAATAAAAGAGCATATTGTGGTAGATATAGAGGTTTACCAAGTCTGAATGATGGCTGCAATATCTCCATTGTGGGGATTGTGTGATGCCCCGGACACATAAACTGATGACTACATACTAATTGTAATTTTCTGTAGAACAAGTCTTTGCCAATTGAGGACACAACAGACTGCCTGAGCACAATGGCCTGTGTGTGCAGAGTCATGCTGGAAACGCCGTAAGTACTCACACATATGTCACTCCTAATCATTCTACGTTCTCACCCTGTCATTGTAATCCAAGCCTGATTAACCCCTGGATTAGAGAAGACTAACAAACTTGACAGTGGCTTTACCTGGGATATAGAGCCCCTAAGGTGATAAAATATTCAAATATTCCCGTAAAGAGTTTTTTTGGGAGTTTGGTATTGATGGCCTATCCTCAGGATAGATCATCAATACCTGATAACTGGGTTTCTGACACCCAGCACCCCCGCCAATTAGCTGTTTGAAGAGGCCACTGTGCTCACCAAAGTGCTGCAGCCTCTTCAAACAGCTGTTCTGAAGGATGTGCTGGGAGTCAGATCCCCACTTATCAGATATTGATGAGCTATCCTGAGGATAGGTCATCAATATTAAAGGGGTTGTCCGGCTATACACTGTATATATTGATGACCTGTCCTCAGGACCTCCGCCAGCTGTCTGAAGAGGAGACAGCACTCCATGCGAGCGCCGCTTCCTGTTCATTACATTGCACTTCATCTTGCAAGCACAGTGTAATACAAGTACTCGCTCCATTCAAGTGAATGGAGTGAGTGCTTGTAATTACATTATGCCAACGGTCCACAAGAGATGACATACAGTGTAAAGATAAGCACCACCTCCTCGTCAAATAGCTGATCAGCTGGGGTCCTGGGTGTTGGCAGGGCCGGATTAAGAGCATCATGGGCCTGGTGCAGAAGATTTTAATGGGCCTTTTTATAGAAAATGAAAACGCAACGCAGAGCAACTTTTTATAGCACAAATAAAGTGTGAATTTACGCAAAATTACACATGTGAAAATACGCATGCATAAAGTTTGAAGTGTGAACGGGTCTACGTAATCCCATTCAAGTCTATTGGACTAAAGTTCATGCGTAATTTTGAAGCAGATTTACGCACGGGTTTGCGTGTGAAAAATCTGCTGTGTGAACTTAGCCTAAGTGTACATCTCTGGCCACAGTTTAAATATACAGCCATCTATATTATATATAGCCACCCCCCAAGGAGTTAACTAGCGCTGCTGGATATGTCATTCAGGAGCATGAAAAAGCTATTCACGTCTAGCTTTTCCGTGCTCCTGAATGGCATATGTGTTTATAAAAGCTAATCTATTATAAGCAGATCTGCCATTGAGGAGCTTGGAAAAGATAGGTAGGCAAGAAATAGTCACCCAGCTTTTCCATGCTCCTGAATGGCATATCTGCTTATATGCATACATGTTTATAATAGCCAAGCTATTATATGCAGATCTGCCATTCAGGAGCATGGAAAAGCTAGGTGAGAAACAGTCACCTAGCTTTTCCATGCTCCTGAATGGCAGATCTGCCTTTAGGTATATCTGTTTGTAATACCTGATCTATTATAAGCAGATATACCACTCAGGAGCATTGAAGAGCTAGGTGACTATTTCTCACTTAGCTTTTCCATGCTCCTGAATGGCATATCTGTTTATAATAGATCAGGCTCAGCTATTATAAAGATATATATGCCTATAAGCAGATATGCAATTCAGGAGCATGGAAAAGCTAGGTGAAAAAAATCATCACCCAGCTTTTCCATGCTCCTGAATGACATGTATAAATTATACAGTATACAGTATAATAGGTGAGGTGAGCCAATGCTGAT